>NC_081355.1:98070471-98755113 GCF_030684315.1 Stegostoma tigrinum | reverse complement strand
ATAGATCTGCACATGCTTCAAGAAAAGTTTATTTCAATTCTGTTCTTCTTAGCCTTTGAATCACATTGCTCTTGTAATATCAAATTTCTACCCCTTAAAATAATCTCTGAACTATGACATTTTTCAGCTGACACACAAGTTCTGATTTGTTGCAGCTCCTGTACCTAAAGGTTTCCTCCTGTGGGTTTGTGAAAATGTGGAACAGAAGCATGTCATTGAGCCTTTCAAGCCTGCTCAATCATTATGTTAGATCTGCTTTTTAACTCCATTCATATGCCTTCTACAATCCTTAATTCTTTGCCCAAGAAAATCTAGCAAATTCCATCTTAAATTTTCAAACTGATCAAGCCTCGAACTCTTTTTTTGTTGGGGGAGAGATTTCCAAAGCATCCTAGCTGCTCAGTTATCTGTTATCTTGCAATCCTCCATCCAAGTATTTTCCACGTGTCTCTTAAAAACTTAGATTTGGGCACTCAGCCTAGAAATGTTGCATTTGGCCATTTCTATGTTACAGGATATGGATAATACAGAATACTTGCTTCCATTGAATGTAACCTGATAATTGTCGAGTCAAAGTTTGATTCAAGCTTTGCAAAAACAATTATTTTCTCTGATACTAACTCAGTAAAACACTTACAGATATTTCAGCTAGAAAAAGCTTTAGCAGTTAATTATCAAAATTAATTTAGTATGTTTGCTATGTTTTATTTGCAGCTGGAAATCCATATACTTGGTGGATAGGAAGAGGAAATGAAAAGCATTATTACTGGGGAGGTTCTGGCCCTGGAATACAGAAGTGTGCTTGTGGGATTGAGCGAAATTGTACCAATCCAAAGTATTACTGTAACTGTGATGCTGATGCCAAACAGTGGTGAGTAAATTAACCACATTATAAGCATCATATTGAAGCAATGACATGTAATTTTATGGGCGGCAGAATTCATGGCTCTAACATGTGAAATTTGCAAATATTCACATCAACTATGTGATTTAAATCCTAAATGCACCCTGCCTGAGAGACTCTTCACAGATTTATTACTGAGTCTTTCAAAAGAGTTTCATTGCTGAAGAAAAAATGAATATCTGAAGAATTGGTGTTGAAATTCTTTTATCTTCCTCAAATGTTTTTCCTCTTGTAGACAGACGTATGTAGTCTTGCAGGATAGAGACTTGTATTTAGTCATGAGAATTGCAGACCTGGCTCATCATTATGGATTGGAATCGGGGTACAGCCTTGGATCGAGCTTTACTATCTAAAGTCATCGTACTAACGTATGTTGTGGTTACAAGCTTGGACTGCAAGGTTAGATCAGGTTTAGTGGCTTACAATGGAGTTACAAGCTTGAATTGAAGTTATGAGTTCAGTTCAGGTCTACAGGTTCAGGCCATAATTATTAGTTTAGGTTGGACGATAAGGGTTAGAATTATTGACGAGGGCGAGGGCTATAGTTCAGGATCATGGGCTTGAGACATGATTAAAAGCTTTATTGAGAATACAGATCTGAGTCAGGATATGGGCTTCAATAGAAGTACAGCCTTATGTTAGAGAATGGGCTCAAGGTGGTTTGTCGCTTTGGGTCAAAGACTCAAACCAAAGTGAGAGTGAAAGCTTGGGTTAGAGATATGGGCTTGGATTGGGTATATGGACCCTGATCAGAGTTATGAGCTTGGGAAATGGTTAAGACCTTGAGTTGAGGGTGCAGGCTTGTGTGTGGGAAATAACTTTGATTCAGGTTAATGCGTTCAGTTCGGAGTTGCAGGATTGAGTTTAGGTGATGAGCTTGAGTCAAGATGCTGGCTTATGTCAGGTTATAGGATAGCTCGCACTTGTAACCTGGGAAATAGCTAAGAACTTGGATAGAGGGTACAGATCAAATTGGGGACACGGGATTGGATTAGAGATATGGATCTGGGTGGGAGTTGGAATCTCATATTGGTTTTTTTTAATTCATTAACAGAATGTAGGCACGGCTGCCTGCTCCTGCATGTTATTACACTCCCTAGTTGTCCTTGACAAGGTGGTGGTGAACTGCCTCTGGAATACTAGTGCTGTAAGTAGATCCACAAGGGAATCCTAGGATTTTGACCTCGTGGCACTAAAAGAATAGTAATATATTTCCAAGTCAGGGTGATAAGTGGTTTGAATAGGAACTTGTAGGCTGGTTTCCCTTGTATTTACTGCATTTGCCATTCAGGGTGATAGTGGTCATGGGTTAAAAGTTCTTTGTAAGTATCTTTACTGAATGTCCGCATTGCACATGGTGGGTAGTACACACTGCTGCTGCTGAACGTCGGTGGTGGAGTGAGTGAATGTTTATTGATGTGGTACTGGTCAAGAGCCTGCTTTCTCCTGAATGGTGTTATGCTTCTTGAGTGTTGTAAGACCTGCACTTATCCAGTCAATTGGGAAGTATGCCACCATATTCCTGACTTGAACCTTGGAGGTGGTTGTCAGGTTTTGGGGAGTCTGGACATGAGTTACTCGATATAGTATTCTAGCATTTGATATGCTCTTGTAGTCACTGTGTTTAAGTCACAAACCCAACTTAGTCTCTGGTAAATGATAACGCCTAGGATGTTGACAAGGGGTGATTCAGTAATATTAATACCATTGATTGTCTTATTGGAGATGTCATTCCTGACATTGATATGGTGCAAATATTACTTTTCAGTTTTTGAATATTATCCGGGTTTTGTTGCGTTTGGATATGGACTGCTTTCGCATCATTGTAGTTGTGAATGGTGCTGAACATGATGGAGGGAAAGTCAATAATGAATCACCTGAAGATGGTTGGGCCTAAAGCATTACCCTGCTGAACTCCTACAGAGATGTCCTGCAACTAAGATGACTGACCTCCAACAGTCGCAAACATTAGATATGACTCCAATCAGTGGAGCGTTTCTCCCTGATTTCCATTGATTCCAGCTTTGCTAGGGCTCCTTACTGTGCAACTGGTCAAATGTGACCCTAATACCAAGGGTGTCACTCTCATCTCACCACTGGAATTCAGCTTTTTTATCCATGTTTGAAGCAAGGCTGTAAAGAGGGCAGGAGCTGATTGGCCCTGATGGAACCCAAACTGGACGTCACTGGTTATTGCTGAGCAGGTGCTGCTTGATAGCACTGTTGATGACACCATCCATCACCTAACTGACGTTCGAGAGAAGTCTGATGGGGTGGTAATTGGCTGGGTTAGATTTTTCCTACTTTTCAGGTGCAGGACATATCTGGGCAGGTTTTCCATATTTCAGCTCAATGCCATTGTTGGAACTGCACTGAATAGCTTGGCTAGGGGAGCAGCACATTCTGTAGCACCAGTATTCTTTTCAGAATGTTAGCAAGGCCCACAGCCTTTTCCGTATCCAGTGCCTCCGAATATTTCTTGATAACACACAGAGTGAATTGAATTGGCTGGAGATTGGCATCTGTAATGCTGGGGACCACTGTAGGAGGCCCCCATGGATCGCCCACCTGGCACTTCTGGCTGGAGATTACTGTGAATGCTTCAACCTTCTCTTTTACACTGCTGTACTGGAGTCTCCTTTCACTGGGTACGGGGATATTTGTGGAGCCTCCACCTCCTGTGAGTTGTTTATCTATGCACCACCATTCATGGCAGGATGTGGCTGGACTGCAGAGCTTAGATCTGATCTGTTAATTGTGAGATCACTTCGCTCTCTCTAAAACTTTCTGCCTACGTTTGGTAGTCTTGTTTGGTGGCTTCAACAGGTTGGCATCTAATCTTCAGGCATGCCTGTTGCTGCTCCTTGCATGTCCTCCTACACTCTCCACTGAGCCAGCATTGATTTCCTGGCTTGGCCATAGTGGTTGAGTGAGGAACATACTGGGCCATGAGGATGCAGATTGCGCTGGAGTACAGTTCTGCTGCTGTTGATGGCCCACAGCACCTCCTGGACACACAGTTTTGAGTTGCTCAATCTGTTAGAAATGTGTCCCATTTGGCATGGTGACACTGCCGCACGGCATAGTATAAAGAATTACCAGTACGAAGATTTAAACTAACATCACAGAGGCCAGTATGACGTCATCTTTTATGTGCACAGAGACGCTGATGCAGCTTTCTCAAAATCAGCATTCCGAGTGAGCAGATCCTCTGACAGTCTTCTTTATATCTGTCAGCCAGGGCTCCTTAATTTGACCAGATTAACAGTTCCTGTCTGAGAACTCATATTCTATGAAGTTCACCTGGCTGACCTTGTTACGATCACAAGATGGAACTTTGTCTCCAAAATGATTGTGCAGTGGTCAGTCTTCCTGACATTGTCATAGACAGATGCATTTGCAGCAGGCAGTTCAGTAAGGATGGGCTCAAGTATGCTTTTCCTTCTTGTTGGTTACCACATCATCTGCTGCAGACCCAGTCTAGAAGCAATGTCCCCTAGAACATGACCAGGTTAATGAGACCAAGGTTACAGACTTGAATCAGAAATACAAGCTCTGATCAATACTACAGGCTCAGGTTGGCAATATGAACATGGCCAAGGTTACAGGCTCAAGTCAGAGATTTGGGCTCTGGTCAGGAGTATAGGCTTGGGATGATGCATGGGCTTGGGTGAGATTTGGGCTTAGGTTGAGATTACAGGGTTGAGTCAGGGATACGTGTTCATTTCAGTATTTTGGCCTTAGATCTGGACTGTTGCCTTGGGTCAGAGTTCCAGGTTCACACGCTTGTTATTGGCTCAGAACAGTATTCACTGATTTGAGTGGAGTATACAGGTTCACTTTATCAATAACCTTCCCACTATTGTTAGTGAAGCTTCTTCCTCTTCCACCCATCAGAGTCCCTTCCAAGGATTTATCATTGGCACACTCCTGTTGCTTAGCAACATGTTGCCACTCAGTGGCATTGTCCAAAAATGTGTCAGTAGCACCCATACACCAATGACATGCAGATCCCTGTCCCCACCTCTCTCCATCCGTCCACATTTTATTGGCAGATTACTTGTCCAACATTGAATCCTGGTTAAAATTAAACATTGAGATGACTGAAACTATTTTCTTTAGCACTCACTGCCTCCCACCATCGCTCCAGCCATCATTTCACATGGAGCAGACTACTCACAACTACAGCTTGACATATAGCTGAGTTCTATACATGAATATCTCTTCCGTCAGTACCATGCACCCAAGAGCTATTCCTGAATCCAAGACCACACTGGGATGATGGCCATGGTAGCTTCAGATGGAGGGCCAGGAGTGGTATGGCTATCAAGGGGCACCCCCCACCTCCCAACTCTACCTTCCTCAATCACACACTGAATGATGAACACCAAGGAAGTTCTCAAGAATCCTCATAGGGTTTTGCTTGTCTTGCTCACCATATAGTATGCACCTACTCTCCCTGGCTTCATACTAAGTAATGGCCAGCTAATGTTTCAATCAGAGGGAGGAGAGAACAGCCATCTGCAGGATCTCCTGATATGGATTTAATCATGTGGAGATGAAAAGAAAACAGGGTTCACATTTTTGATTGTAGCTGGTTCTGTTTAGCTTGATCTAGCTTAGCTTCTGACTAAAAGGGAGAACTCAGGGTGTTACTGGTGATATCTCAGTTGTGGTGGTTCCATTAAAGGTTAGCAGAGGTTGTCAGGTTTTTTCTTGTTAAAGTTGCTCACTACCTGGAAAAAATGTAACTTTAACTGCAGTCCAAATACAGATGTAATGTGAAAACTGAAAAAAACTGCAGAAGCTGTGAATCAGGAATGAAAGCAGAGCTAACATTTTGGTTCCGGTGACCCTCCTTGTCTTTTCCTTCACAGTTGTAATGTAAACCGGCTGGAGGGTCGAAGTTTTTAAAGAATTATGAATGGAACTTACTCCCTGTAGTTGTCAGGAATGAGTCTAATAACTTACAGTATCATGGGGAGATTTTTTGTCATGAAAAGGTTGAAGGAGATCCTGCCCTGAGGAATTCCTGCAACAATCAGCCTTCAGAAACTGTCATCATTTTTCTATGTGTTAGTGAACTGCTTCTATTCGACGTGATTTCCCTTGCTCTGATGGTTCTTAGTTTGGTTGGGTTCGTTGATGCTACATTTGGTAGAATACCTCTATAATGCCAACTCTTACCTTCCCATGGTGTTGCATCCAAGCTGTGATGGGATCTGGATGGATGAACTACAATGATAGCCTTGTGTTTACTGAAAGCTCGTTGATCAAAGTACTATCATAAACATATGCAGAGAATAGATGAGACGAGAATAACCTATGGCGTAGGAGTGAGTGAATCCAAGAATGGAAAGAAGAAATATGTTACTCTGTATTTAGCCTCAATTCACCCAGGCAAAAACAGATGCATAGTAAACTTAAAACAAAAATTTCAAAGTGTATCGTGACAGTGAATGCAACCCAACCCAAAATACACCAATTTGGTGATGCCAATACACACAAATATCTACCAAATCTCATTAGGTCATGTCCAAATACAAATCAGTGTGAATCAATGTAAACAGTGAGGCCCTAAAAAAACCCATCAAACCCTCAACAGAACATTTCTTCTTTGAGACTGGAAAGTTAAATTTTTACACATTTAACCATCATTTATGTTTAAGAACTTGTAATCGGGAAAATTTTCAACTTTATTGTAACTCGTACATGTGCCGTAAAAATTACTTAAATAATCTTTAAAGAAACAAACCTAAGGAAGAAGAATTATATGTTAGCAAAGTGACTAGTGTTTCATGCTGTGTCTGAATGTATGATCTCCCTTCAACAATGGAACATCCCAAACATGTACAAATGAAGTATATTAACATTTTAGAATGATTTCACATCATTCCTTACCTGCTTTTTAATTAGCACAACGAGATAACTATCAAGCATACAATTTAAGGATAGTGACAAATGAGAATGTAAAATTCATTAACTAAACGAAATGTATATCGAAAAATATTGATTCAAAGAAATTTTACACAATGTCATCCAGAAAATCAATTTAAGTACATTTGAGAAAATAACAAATATGTGAATATGATTACCAAAATAATATAATAGTGAAGAAATTATAAAACAAATGAAAAAGTACAGCACGGGAACAAGCCCTTTGGCCCTCCAAGCTTATGCTGACCATCATGCCCTAATTAATCGAAAACCAAACCTGCCATTTTTGATCCACACCCCTCTATTCCCTCCATATTAATGTACCCACCTAGATGCCTCTCAAATGTCTTCAACGTGCCCGCTTCCACAACCTCTTCTGGCAATGCTCTGCAGGCTGCCACCACTCTCAGTATGAAAAATTTCGCTCACACATCTCCCTTAAACTTACCTCCTCTCACCTTGAACCTGTGCCCCCTTGTAATTGAAATTTCAACCCTGGGAAAGAATCTCTGATTATCCACCCTATCTATGCCCCTCATAATTCTGTAGACATCTATCAGACCTCCATCCTCTCAGCCACCATCTTTCCAGTGAAAGAATAAATTTCATTATTGCCTTTCGCCTTCAAATCATTTTTGTGAACCATTGTACATCTTTGGACTTCGAGACCCATGATATTCCAGAATTTTTAAATATTTGGAGTTTTTAAGTTATGCTACAATATAAATGCTCAATTGGGTAAATGTAATACTTACTAAGTCATTTATAATCACTTAGTGCCAGATTTCATTGCTGTCTGTATCAAGCCAGGTGATTGGGCACTTTAATGGTGCAGTTCTTCAATTGATCCTAACATCTTTGTGGAAAGAGAGAAACAACCTGCTCTGAGCATCATATGGGCACAAGATGAGATTCACTTGTAATACCTCAGCAATAGGTACCTAAAAATGGTGCTCCAGATCTAGCCACTCCCTGATCAAGTAGTTTTAGTACAGCTACAACACTGGCATCTACCTAACAGGGTGGAAAGTAATACAAGTACATCCTGTCCACAAAAGCAAGACAATTCTAAATCAACTAATTATTGCCTGATCAGTCCATTTTTATGGAGGTTATCTTCAACAGTTCTACCAAATGGCTCACATGCAACATTAAACCATTCATTGACACTTGGTTGAGGTTCCATCAGACATATGCAGCACTTGATCTCATTACATTGATAAAGGAGCTAAAACCCAGAAACAAGATAAGTGTGACTGTCATTGACATCAAGGCATTTGACTGAGTGTAACGTCAAGGGTCCCCAGCAAACCTGTAGACGCGGGAATCGGAAAGAAAACTGGCTTGAGTCATACCTAGTATAAAGGAGTATTATTGCAATTGTAGGAGGTCAATCATCTCAGCCATAGGACATCAATGTATGAAATTCCTCAGAGTAATGCTGTTGGCCCAACCATCTTCAGCAGCTTCATCAATGACATTCCCTCCATCACAAAGTCAAAGGAGGGAAAGTTCACTAATGATTGCACAATGTTAAACACCCTTCAGAACTCCACAAATTCTGAAGCATACTGTATCCCTTAAAAACAAGTTGTTATTTAACACATATCTAAACCCGTACAAGACCCAGGACTGGGCTAGCAAGTGGCTAGTAACATTCATGCCACACAAGTGACAGGTAGTGATCATCTACAATAAAAGAGAATCCAATTATCACCCTTGACCTCAATCATATTACTATCATTGAATACCCTACTCTCAACTCCCTTGGGGCCACCACTGACCAAAAAAAAAACTGAGACCAGCCATATAAATTCTGTTAAAAGAGCAGGTCAGAGGCTAGGAATTCTGTGGTGATCGTAATGGAATATGCTCCACTTGCCTGGATATGTGAAAATTCAACAAAATTCTAGAGCCTCAAAACCATCCAGGATAAATCAGTTTGATTGGCACCACATCCACCATCTTCAACGTCACACCCTTCACCACTGTTGCACAGTGACTGCATAATTACCATCTACAAGGCATAATGCAGCAAGTCACCAAAGTACCTTAGAGAGTCCCTTCAAAACCTGTGACTTCTACCACCTAGAAAGTCAAGGGCAACAGATGCATGAGAACACCATCATCTATCTTTGCGTTCAATCCAAGCCACACTCGGTCCCGACTTGGAGCTACATTACTATTACTTGACTATCAATGGGTTAACATCGTGGAACTTTCTTCTTATTGGCACAGTCCCTTCGCCTTAAGGGCTGCAGGTATTCAAGACTACAGGCATGTGGACCTGTACATTAAATTGCTATGTTGTCTGCTGTCTGCTTTCTGCTAGCTGGCCCACAACTTTCCTGCCATGCTTTAGATGCCTTTAAGGGAATCAGAGCCCAATTAAGGGCTTCAGCCTCTACCACTCCATTTTAATGAACTCAATATGTGGCCTGGCAGGTCTAACCCTGTGGACTGATAGTCAGTGAAAGGTGGAATGCCTCTTTCCCAAGCCTGCAGTGCCAATTTGAGGACACTTTCCTTTAGTTTCAGCTGATCGAACAGAGCTGGTTGGCCAGTTTGAAAAGCACTGTAAAAAGTTTTGACAAATAATTTTTACTGTAAGAAAATAAAACCAAGTGCTTATATTTTCATTTAATGATGTCACTTTCAACTTCCAAGACATCTTTACCTGTTCAGTCAATATTTGAAAGCATATACAAAATGTTTACCAAGACATTTGTACTTTGTACTTGCACATATGTAAAAGGATGCAACATCCATACTGCTAAAAGCTTGAGCCAAGATAAGTAGACATTTTCAAACATAACAATTTACCCTGTTACCAAACAATTTTTTTTCAGGAGGAAGGATACTGGCCTTCTCGCCTATAAAAGTCATCTGCCTGTAAGCCAGGTATTAGTTGGAGACACCAGCCGTTCAGGATCTGAAGCAAGACTTGCAATTGGTCCACTGCGTTGTCAAGGAGACAGTAAGCAATTTTCATTCTATGGTAGACAAGT
This sequence comes from Stegostoma tigrinum, assembly GCF_030684315.1. Classification (NCBI taxonomy): domain Eukaryota; kingdom Metazoa; phylum Chordata; class Chondrichthyes; order Orectolobiformes; family Stegostomatidae; genus Stegostoma; species Stegostoma tigrinum. The sequence continues at coordinate 98,745,264 of NC_081355.1, read as the reverse complement.
TTCATTTGAACTTTTGATAAAATATGGGAAATATATCAATGTATTTGCATATAAACAAATGAAATTATTCCAAATTTATGGAGATGAAATTATTTCTATGCTGCTAATGAGTCTGAGAAACAATTTTTCATTTTTAGCTCAAGTGATCTTTTTCTTAAAAAAAAGTCAAACATCAACATTGCAGCAATTTGCAACAAGCAATTTAAAGTTATCACTTATAGAGTTATTCATTGATAATAACTTACACAGCAAAGCTGAAAAAGCTAATAATCTGATATGCATACTAAGTCTGTGATTCACTGTAAATAAGGTGATAATTGTAAAGGAATCTTTTGCCTAATGTAGGTAACTCCTAATCCAGTGTCCAGTCAAATCAGGAGATAATTATTACAATTTATATTGTACATTATGAATGTCTCTTCTTTTACGAATAGTAAGTTAAATTTACATTGCACTGAAAGAACTTTGTCGTGGGATGCAGGCTCGGTAGCAGCTGTTAAGGAGAAAAAACTCAAAGTCAAAGGCACAAATGGATATAGGTTGAAGGGAGCTCATCAAAGGCTGGTTAAAAATGCTGTGCTTTGAGGAAATTTTTCTCAAAAAGTAGTATTAAAGTTAAATTAAAACTTCATCTATCTCAAAACTTTGAGTGGGCAAGCTAAATGAAAGTTGAGCATCTTGCAAAGTTTAACAGCTAAGTGTAAAAGGAAGCGAGGGGATTGCCTTCTTTGGGAATATCACTGTGTCCTTAGGGGCAGCCTCCCAAGATTGAACCTATGAATTTTATAAATTCTCACTACTTCTGCACCCCCATTTTGCTAGGATCCCCAATTCCTCTCCGACCAAAAATCCTGGACTTACCTCAATGTTGATTCCTATCTTCCTTCTTCATGAGACTCATTGAAGTCCCAGCAATGGCCAAAACCTGCTCCTGGCACTGTTGGAACTTCTCAGCTGCTTTGTAATCAGATTGGTTGGCAAGATGTCCTGTGCCTGGGGTAGAAGTCACTCGCCCAAGTGTCAAGACTGGCCCGAGCGTATAATCATAAAATCCACCCCTGATGTCACAGAAAAAAATGAAAGTTGCAAGGACTAATCTGAGATGAATAAGATGTAGATTTGAATAGAATGCAGGAGACAGACTTCTGAATAAGTTGGTGCTTTTGCAGATCAATGTGAGGAGGTTGACATCACTTGGTCCATGCAATTACCGAGAATGGTTTTCATTGTTTGTGGGCTTTGGGGAAGAAATTTCCAGAATATTTATTTCCAGACGTATCTAGCTTTCTGCTCTTTCATTTCTCCCAGGAGTTCAGTTGGCTCTGTGGGTGGGGAAAGGAAGTGTCTGATCATGTCTCCAGGCATCCAGGCATGGTACAGGCTTGATGGACCAGTTAGCCTCAGCTTATTGATTTTATATGTTTCTGAATAGCACCTGGAGCTTACTAAAACATGGACAAGAGGGGGTTGTGTTGGAAGTAAAAACCAGTGGTCTTGCTGATGCGCTGGTGTTTCATAATCACAGTACAGCAATCACATTTTTATGCAGGTTCAGAAGAAAGATAAATTAGATCAAGTGATGACTCAACATGGATCAATCCCTAACGCCGACCAACTAAACATGCCACAGCCACTCCATTGACACAACTATAATTTAAATAATAATAACTTTATTTTCCCAAAGAACAACTTACAAAATGGCATTGGTCCAATTTGTTAAATAATGGGTAATTTGCACTGATTAAAATCAAATCCATTCAGTTTGAATTAATTCAAATTCAAAACTCTGTTGTTTTCCATGTTATTTAATCCCAAAGAAAATTATAGCCCACCTGCAGTTAATAAAATACACAAATTACCCTTTTATAATTCATGTCTAATAACTTACAATAAGTCTCCTAAAAGGTCATCACACAGTGGATGTTGTCTGGAGACCATAATGAAGCCTGTGCTGCTGCCAAACAGCAAGTCAACTACATAGTAAATGCTAATGTAGGTAGTTGATGCCAGAATCTGAACACCTTATTCGATGAAAATAGGATGTCAGTTGTCTTACATAATCACACATGCATTAACAACAAATTTAATTATGAAGACCATATGTTTTTACTTTTCTTTTTCTTTGGAATCTGGACCAAATTGATGAAAAGGACTGTTTCTAACCAAGAAGAATTTGCCGCATTTTTAAAAAGAAGTTACAAATTTTGATTGTGTTTATATTGTTATATTGTTTAGCCAGTGGGGAGAAATGTTTGAAACCCAACAGCATAGCCTATTTGTTTTCAGAAAGCTTTGCACAGAAGAAACAGAATGCCTGGGTCTTCAATATTATTTTAATTCACTCACAGGATGAGTAGGATGTTATATCGACATTTAGTATCCCTCCCTAATGACCAGAAGGCAGTTATTGCTGTGGGTCTGGAGTCACGGATGTTAGTATCCTTCCTGAAAGGGCAATGGTTGAACATGTGGGTTCTCCCAACAATGACCATCATTAGATTTTTAATTCCAGGCATGTATTAAATTCACATTCCACCATTTGCCACGGCAGAATTTGAACCCAGGTCCTTGTGACTTTACCGGGGTATCTGAATTAAGTGTCTGGCAATAATGCCACTAAGCCACAACCTTCCCCTGCATGGGTGTAGAGGGCAGGAGTCATCAGTGTGACAACAAATGTCTGATTGGTTCCCAGGCACATGTTCACCTTGTGTGCGAAAAATGCGGGGCAGAAGATCTCCAGACATCAAGACAGAATATCCCTTTTTTTTACACTGTGTAATGAATTAACCAAAACCTAAATGAACCTCTTGAATGAAATGTTCTTCCAAAATGAATACCGTTGCATTTTTCCACATTCAACTCATTTTGTGAACTTTTTACCCACTTAGTTAACCTATCAATAACTCTCCATAAACTGTTCTCTGCCCTCTGCATCTTGCCTTTTTACCTATTTTTACGTCGTGTACAAATTTGGCAACAGTACATATGTTTCTTTCCACTATACAGTAAAAATTTGCAGTCCCAACAATGATCCCTATGGAACCTAACTGGTTCCAGGTTGCTAACCTCAAAAAGACGCCCTTATCCTGACTTGCTGTATCCTGCCCATTAGCTAATTCTCAATCCAGGACCGTGGGCTCTTATGACTTAACCATTTGTGAGGTACCTTATTGAACACCTTCTAGAATTGAAAATGCAACACATTTACTGGTTCCCCACTATCCATTCTGGTTCAGACCCCCTCAAAAAACTCTCATAAATTAGTCAACATGATTTCCCTTTCATGAAATCAAGTTTACTGTGCTTGATTAGATTATGATTTTTCAAATGTGCTGCTATTAATTCCTCAATAATTGATTCCAATATTCACCATTGATATTAGGCTAATCAGGCAATTTGCCTCCTGCTTTTTGCTTCCCTCCCTTTCTGAACAGGGGTGTCACATTGACAGTTTTCCAAGACACTGGCATTTCTCCTGAATCCAAGAATTTTGTAAAATTACAACCAATGCATCTACTATCTCTTTAGCTACTTCTTCTGTGATCCTCGAATGCAAACCTTTAACTTATCTGCCTTTAGCCCTGTCGGTTTGTCTAATACTATTTCTCTAGTAATGGTGATGGTACTTGATTCCTCCCCTTTATTATTCAGTATTAATTGCACGCTCAAAGTATTTTCTTCTGTAAAGGCGAATGCAAAATATCCATTTATCTCCTCTGGCATTTCCTTGTTCCCAGAAACCTTCTCTCCAGATTCATTTTTTAAGGGCCATCTGGTAATGTTGACCTCTCTCTTCCTTTTTAAATGTTTACAAAAGCTCTTACTTTGAGATTTTATTTTTCTTGCTAGTTTGCCATTGTAGTTTATTTCAACTATTCAGCTATGTTTCCCCAACATTTTCTCCTCCACCCAGAAAACCCATGTTTGTTTATTTGTCTGTGTCTGCACGTATGTAAAGCTTTGCAAAGGGTTTTGAGTTTCAGCTAGCAGTTATTTGTTGATAATTCATATTTTTTGCTCGTCTGTGTTTATAGTTTTACTTTGGAAAAAATATTGCCAAGTTGGATAGAGTACTTGTGGATTGGGAGGCAGAAAGTTAAAATTTGGTGTTTGGAAAATGCGTGTGTGTGTGGGCGGGGGGGGGGGGGTGCAGAAAGCATTGCATGGTCCTTTTAAAAGATCATGTGCTTTTTCTGTGCTTAGAGATTTAAAATGGCTGTTTGCGAGCAGCAGTTTGGAATTTTGCAAGTGCACAGACAGCACCCAAATTGAAACATCTGTGTCAAAAGGCTGTGCAGTTAGTAGGCCAAGTATCAGTTTTTACCAAGTCAACAGGTGTTTGAATTTAGCCCTGGTGTATAGCTGGATGAACAAAGCAGGCCAAATTTTCTGAAGAAGCATCTAGGCCTGAAACATCAGACTTCCTGCTCCTCTGATGCTGCTTGACCTGCTGTGTTCATCCAGCTCTACACCTTGTTATCTCAGATTGTCCAGCATCTGCAGTTCCTACTATCTTTGAATTTAGCCAATCGATTTGAACCAGGTGCTTAAATACCAAAAGCCTATTAAATTTAATTCTGATGGTTTTGACAACATAGCACCAATCTATTCAGGGCCTTGAAGAGACCACACCTAGAATATTGTATGCAGTTTTGGTCTACATTTCTGAGGAAGGATGCTCTTGCTCTTGAGGGAATGCAGCGAATCTCTACCAGGCTGAATCCGGGGATGGTGGGTCTGACGTACGAGGAGAGATTGACTTGGCTGGGATTGTTTTTGCTGGAGTTCAGATGAATGAGGGGAGATCTCATAGAGACTTACAAAATTCTGACAGGACTGGGCAGGGCAGATGCAGCGAGGATTTTCCTGATGGTGGTGTGTCCAGAACCAGAAGCCATAGTAGGAAGAATCAGGGTAGATGATTTAGGACAGAGATGAGGAGACATTTCTTACCCAAAGAGTGGTGAGCCTGTGGAATTTATTACCACAGGAAGTAGTTCATGCCAAAACATTGAACGTACTCAAGACATGATTAGGTATAGCACTTGGGGTGAATAGAATCAAAATTTATGGAGAGAAAGCAAGATTAGTCTACTGAGTTGGACAATCAGCCATGATCATAAAGAATGGTGGATCAGGCTGAAAGGGCTGAATGGCTTCCTCCTGCTCCTGTCTTCAATGTTTCTATTGTAAGAAATAATGAAATGTCATCAAGGGTATAAAAAAGAAGGGGGCAGTCAGACAAAGACCCTAGAGCTAGATACCATTTGCCAGAGCTAACAGCTTGGCTCTCACAGCCTCCTCAATGTCTTAGAGAAAGCACCATATAAATAATAATCATCCCAATGGCACAACTAGTTGATATTTCTGACAGACAAATCGACAGAGAAGGCATTCCTAACAGAAGAATTGATGGAGAAGGCACAGAGCATTCCTGAAGACTTGTCACTGGGCTGTAATTTTGAGAAACTAATTTTTTTTATTACTTAAGTGGAATTCATATTTATTGGAACAGCATACCACCTGAATCTTGCTTTATTTGAGATATTTAGTAGTTAGAAGGGATTTATTCAGTTGTTGGTAATGTTGCAAAGTTGGGTATAGTACTTGTGGATTGGGAGGATGTTAGAAATTGTTTGTAAAATGATAGGTTAGAAAATGTGTCGTCCCTTTAAAAGTTGATGTGCTTTTTCTAGGCATGGAGATTTAAAAAAAATGTCTGAGAGTAGCAGCAGGCCCAGAGAGTTCCTGAAAGTGAAACGTTTGTATCAAAAGGCTATACGGTTATCAGCCCAGGCAGTAGTCTTCTTTTGTTATTAAAGCAACCAGTTTGAATCAGCCAATTAATTTAAACCAGGTACTTACAGACTAAAAGCCAACTAAATTTAAATCTGATAGCTTTGACAACTTGAGACCAATCCTATTGTAAAAAATTTATATGTCATCAATGGTAAAAAAGAAAAAGGTATTTGAAAATTGGTGAGAGAACAACTCCCATCCGTTAGAGTTAACAACCAGCAGCCCTAAAGAGAAAATCACTGGCTCTCACAGAATTCTGTCAGCACTTAGAAGACCATCATCTGACTAGAGGTGCAACAGCACCCTTAGCTAATATCTCTGATCTAAGAATTTGATGGAGAAAGATGTTCCTAATTGAAGAACAGCAGAAAATGCACAGGACATTCGGAAGACATATCTTGGCTATAATTTTGTCAGTCTAAGTTTTAAATTTCTTTCTTCATTAATTTGGTTTATATATGTGGGACTTGTATTGATTGGAACATCATATCACTAAAATTGTTTGATTTGGGAATAGAGCAGAAATTGTTTGGTTTGTTAGTAGTTCTGTTAATTTGTTCACTGTTAGAGTTAAGTAAATAAATTGTTACTTGTTGATTATAGAGTGACTGTGATGGGTTCATTTCATTTAGCTTCCTCCTTATAACAGCGTGGGTGGTGAGAGGCTGGTTACACCACTTCTCACAATTTCTATAACAGATTATGAGGTGAGGCCTCATTGAGAGAAACACTCCCTTGGTGTTCCAGTTTTCGTTATTCAGAGAGGGTTCAACCTCTGCTTCATAACAATAGTTAATTTGTTCACTGTTAGAATTAGATAAATAAATTTTTATTTATTAATTTTAAAGGAAGTGCCAGGGATTTATTTTGTTTAACCACTAGAAGATGCTGAAAAGCAGCTTGAGCCACTTTTCGCATTCCATTTACAGATTATGGAGCCAAGTGCTTCTCTTCGGGGGTTTTGGTTTTCATTCTCAGAGGGGCTCAACCTCTGCTTTTTAACAATAAACATTATTTAATGTTAAGTACAGAAAAATGGTCAGTGTTTTCTGTTCTTCTCAGCCCATCAGACGGGGAAATTATGAACTTCGAGAAATTTAACTGAATCTTTAACTTTTGTGGTAATCCTAGGAGCAGTGGTCCTTAAGTATCAGTGCACTTGTCCAAGTGGGTTGTGACTATCTCCTGTTAGATCTGCTATTATTAGCTTTCTATTACTATTAGTACCGCAATTCACTTGGAGGAGGAAACGCGTATAACTTGGAAGGTTTCTTGCAGAGCTCTGTGCGTGATAAATTTCCACATTCTGGCAAGAGAATGCCTAATGTATTCTTCAGCACAACCTTAGGTTCATTATGGAAGCTTAAAAGCCTGACTAAGCTAATCTGAACAATCAGACAATTAACAATTCTGATAAACCTCAGATAATTAATGTTGCATTATTAATTTTGCATTTTTTTCAGACATAAGCAAATATTTCAGTGCTCCCTGCTCTGCTGGATCTGAGCTAATGGTTTTGTTTTCAAAGTTGAGAAGGATTAATTATCTATGAAGACTCTCTTGATCTTGATCCGTGACCCAGAGACAATGTAGATTTAATAGAATCCTTATTTATAATGCATTACAATTTTTAATGAATCGACAATCAGTTAAACATTTTAACTAAACTTAAAACAGATGTAATAAAGATGAACCATTATTGAAATGGCAAACACTAATTTGTCCTTAAGGAGTAAGATTTTTTGCTGAGAAACTGAGGGAAAGGATGCAGGATGGTTGTTAAAATTTAAAGCCAAAATAAGAATTTAGTCCTGCAAAGTCGTGATACCGTAGCATAATTTTATTTGAACTCTCTGGGCATGAACTTGACTGTCTTGGAGCCGAAAATCAAAAGGTGTAAAAGGGATGGTCAGCTTTGAACCTGCCAATTTCTCAACGGGCAAGCTAAGTTCACATTACGATCTATAACTGCAATATCACCACAAACACTTTTACATCTCTGGTCATTTAGTTTAAATTAAGTCAATAAATTCAAACCAAGTCATGGTTAACAGCTGTAAAGTGAAACTCAAATATTGCTCATGAATCAACGAACAATTACCAACTCATTACTTTCGGATTATGTCCGTCACAATTGATGCAGTGTTAAAGTTACGTACCATGCAGGAGTTAAGTTAAAAAATAGGCAGGTGCAGGAGCAGTATGACCAAAAACATTGCATATTTTGCTAAAGGCTGTGACAGAAAAGAAGAGACACGTACAAACTGACTATAGTGAAGATAAAGACAAGCGAGAGGAAATCCTTTAATAATATGTTTGTATTCTGAATTTAATTCAGGTCAGTATAATTTAATTTCCCTAGTCACTTGCATAACCTTCTTATTCTTATAATCTATGCTGTCTGGAAAGCAAGTGACTTGTGAGCCTTTTTAACTACCCTACTGACCTGTCTGCTGCCTTCAGGGATCTGTAGATAAGCGTCCCAAAATCTGTCTGTTTCTCTGAGCTTCCTAGTGTCCTGATATTCATGGAACACTCCCATTGTTGTGCCATTTGTTCCAAAGTGTATCACCTCACACTCAACAGGGTTAAATTCCATCTGCCGCTGATCTACGCTTCTGACAAATCCATCAATATTTTCCTGTAACCTATGACTTTCTTCCACACTGTCAACCACCCAGCCAATCTTTATATCATTCACAAACTTAGATGTCATCATCCCATGTTTTCTTCTTTTTTGTTTTTTTGTATATATCATGAACAGCACAGATCCCATGTTATTCCATTGGACACTGGTTTCCAACAACACAACTAGCTTTCTACAACCACCAACTGTCATGACCATGAGGATAATTTTGCCAACTTAACCGAGATCCCATGTGCTTTACCTTCTTTATCAATCTCACATGTGGGATCTTGTCAAAGACTTTGCTGAAATCCGTTTTAACTACATCAACTTATTACGTGCATCTAAAATGTCGCCTCCTCAAAAAAATTGAATCAAAATTTGTTGGGCATGATCTTCCTCTGACAAAGCCATGCTGACTCTCTCTGATCAAACCTTGCCTCTTCCAGTCGAGATTAATACTCTCCTTCAGAATTTTCTCCAATGGTTTTTCTACCACTGATCAAAGAGTCACGGGTCTGTAATTAAAGATAACAAAGTGTGGAGCTGGATGAACACAGCAGGCCAAGCAGCATCTCAGGAGCACAAAACCTGATGTTTCGGGCCTAGACCCTTCATCAGAAGGGTCAAGGCCCGAAATGTCAGCTTTTGTGCTCCTGAGATGCTGCTTGTCCTGTTCAGTTCATCCAGCTTCACACTTTGTTATCTTGGATTCTCCAGCATCTGCAGTTCCCATTATCTCTTAACACAGGTCTGTAATTGACTGGTTTATCTCTACTAGCCTCCTTGAAATGTGGAACCATATCAGCTGCCCTCTGGCACCTCTCATGCGGCCAGAAAGGAAATTTTGGTCATAAACCCTGCAATTTCCTCTCTCATATTCCAAAACAGCCTCAGATACCAATCATCCAGACCTGGAGATCTGTCACTTTTAAATGTGCCAAACGTCCAATACCTCTTCCTTCTGTGTCAAATGACACAAGAACCTCACAATCCTGTTTCCTGAATTCTGTACCTACATCCTCCACCTCCAAAGTGAAGACAGATGTGAAATACTCATTTAACATCCCACAAATTTCCTCCAGTTCCATGCACAGATTGCCCCTTGATCCCTAATAAACCACACTCCTTTCCTGGACATCCTCTTCCCCTTGATATTCTTACAAATATCTTACAATCTTAATATCTTAAACTTATCCACCAGTATTTCTTCATGCTCTCTTTTTGAGGTCGTTAAGTTACCCCTCACTTTCTACATTCCACTAGGTCCTCCTTTGATTTGCTCCCTTTCTACCTTTTCAAAGCCTCTCTTTTCCTTCTTATCCAGTCCTCAATATTAAAGACATCCAGGGTTCTCTGGACTTGTTCCTACCTTGCACCATAAAGGGAACAACTTCCCCAATATTCCCAATTTCTTTTTGAATGACCCCCTCCCCCTTATCTGCTGCAGATTTTCCAACAAAAAGCTGCCCCAGTCTACTATGGCCAGATCTTGCCTTATTTTAATAAAATATCCCTTGCTCCGAACTAATAGCATTTTTGCAGATTACCTTTTTTCCCTTTTCCTTAACAAACTCAAAATGTACAATGTTTGGTTGCTATCACACTACCTGAAACACCTGTCTGGCGTAAATCCACACATTTAGGTGCAGCACTGCACTGTCCTTCATTGGATCTTCAACATGTTGATATAGAAAAGCTCTCATGAACGCATTGTAAGAAATCTGTCCCCTGTACTTATGACAGTCATAACGTAAAGCGTATAATATTGGTGACGTTGGAATCCCAAATATAATTACCCTGTTTTTATCTTTACCCACCTCAGTGAATTGTGTACTCTTCTACTACTATATTGCCCGCTGACTGTTTAGGAGCATATAATACACTCAGCATTGTGACTGGCTCCTTTTTATTGCCAATCACTACTCACAAAGACTCATTTGAAGACTCTTCCACTTCCTCTTTTACATTCTCTCCTGTCCCGCCTGGATTATGGAAACTATTTTTGGGGAAGGATTAGTTCCAATACCCCAGAATGTTAAATTGCCAGCCCTGTCCCTCCCTCAAACACATCGCTGTGATCTGTGAACAACATTTCAATTCTTACATGTCAATTCACACGCTTGGCTCATTTGTCTGATTAACAATACTCCTAGCTTTTAAGTAGAGGCTATTCAGCCTCTTTTACTCCCTTGAAACTCAACATGCTGAACTCCCTCTGACTTGTTTCCTTTGTTAAAGTGTGATGTGTCCATTTTGAACTAATGTTCTGTGACCCCTAATTCTAAATACGTTTATACTCCTTCCAACAGCATTAGCAAACCATTCGTAAGGATGTTGGTCCCATTCTGATTCAAGTGAAGACCTTCCTGCTTAACAGGTTCCACCTTCCCCAAAAGTGGTTACGGTGATCCAAGAATCTAAAGCCCTCCCTCATGCACCAATTCTTGAGCCACCCCTTCATCTGCCCTGTTCTTCTGATTCTGTACTCGCCATCACATGGCATCGGACATAATCGAGATGTTGCAACATTTATAAGTCCTTTTTTTTAGTCTAAATAAAAGATGAAAAAACTGTGAATGCTGTAAATCAGGAGCAAAAACAGAAGTTGCTGAAAAAGCTGAGCAGGTCTGGCGGCAACTGTGAAGAAAAATTGGAGTTAACCTTTTGAGTCTGGTGACGCTTCCTCAGAACTTAATCTCACATTCTACCTGTATCATTGGTACCAATGTACACCACAATCTCTGACTTATCATCCTCCCCCTTTCAGGATGCCTTGCAGTGTTTGACCATTGGCAACACACCATCCTGGAATCATGTCTGCAACTGCAGAAGTGCCTGCCTAAATCCCCTATCATTATCACTCCTGCTTTCTTCTTCCTCCCCACCTGAACAGTCAGGCCACTTGCGGTGCCAGAAGCTTTGCTTTGTCTGCACTCCTTTGAGGAACCAGCACCCTCCAGCTTCCAAAACGGAATTTATGAGCAAAACCCCAGATTACTCCTGCACTACTTGCCTGATTTTCTTTGACTGCCTGGTGATCACCCATTCCCTTCTTCCCTCTAGTGGTGTGACAGCCTGTTTCAATGAGTTATCCATTTCACTCACAGCCTTGCAGATTTGACACAGTGTCTCCAGCTGCCGCTCAGGCTCCGAAGCAAAAAGCTCAGGTTTCTGCTGTTGGGAGCAGTTCTGCGCATGTGGTCATCTAGGATCTGGTCAGATCCATATGTGACAGGTCACACATTCCACTCTGCTGACCTCACCTAGCATCCATCCCAATGGCACTTCATTATTTGCAAACTGTCATCCTGAAAATGCCCTCCTTATCCCAAGCTCGCTATCTTCTATTAATTAGAATACCTCTATCAATGCTAATATGCTAGCTCCAACACCATGAGTCTTTTTTTAACTAATTAAACAGCTTCATATCTGGTACCTTATCAAATGTTTTGTTAAAAATGTAACATAAGGAATGGAACTTTCTTTTATCTCCTCTAAATGCATTTGGGTTTCTTAGGACATCAAATGTGCCCTGTTCTAGATCATGAGATTCTATGTGACAAGGTTTTTAGAAATGGTGGTAAAAGTCTGGGTCCCACAGTAGCTGTGTGAAAAGTTGCTATACAATATTTATGATTAGTATTACACTGAAGATCCAGGCACTTGGCATTTTTTATCGTTAGCTTTGGAGGAGAATGATAAGGAGAGGCTGATGATAAGTCCGCAAGTTGCAGAAAATGTGAGCCGATAATGGATCAGTAAGGGAAACCAGGGTCTGCAATCTGAATGAACAAGGCAATTATTCAATTATTTCCTTAACCAATCAAATTGAAAGGTTATGAAGTAAGAAATACAGAACCAAAAAGGCACTATAAATTAATGTGGGCAAATGTATATTCAGTTTTTTTTTCCTTTATTAATTTACGGGATGAGGGCGTAGCTGACAAGGCAGCATTTATTGCCCATCCCCAATTGCCCAGTCAGCAGTTCAGAGCCAACAATATTGTTGGAGTTAAATGTAAGCCTGACCAGGTAAGGATGGCAGTTTTGTTCCCTAAAGGGCATTAGTGAATCAAATGGGTTTTTCCTGAATATTGACAATGAATTCATGGTCATCATTTGATTCTTAATTCCAGGTTTTTTTAAAGAAATGATTGAATTCGAGTTGCAGCTACCATGGCAGGATTTGAACCCAGGCTGGATTGCTGGAATCATAGGCCAGTGAGAATACCACTAGGCCACCACCTCCCTAAATGGAAAGGGAAATAAAGAGATTAAGAGAGAGTGAAAACAGACAGAAACTTTCAACTTGAAATTTGATATTTTTAAAGTCTCCAATAAAAGTTAAAACCTGAAGGAGTGAGATTACACAACTGTAATAATTCATTTTCAATATTAGAAAGCTTTATTGGCACTAATCAACACTTGTTTTAAAAGTGTACTTGACTGAGAATGTGTTTGCTTTCTGTTTTTATTTCCAATTTCCAGCAGCTACATTAATTTTCTCTTCTGCTTAAGACTGTAAAGTACAAAAATTAACTTCTTCTGGCAAGCTTATTTTGTAACTCAAACAGCAAATTCAGAATATAACTACACACCTGCCCTCCATGTAAAATTGCTGCACCAGTTGTGCATAAAGACTGGAGAGTATGATTAGCTTCATCTTTAAATTGGAAGCAATAGCTGTGCCAATGACACCTGGCATACTGTAAAGAATTCTTGTTTGCTTTATGGACAACCTCAAAATATAATACTGCAGAAGGCTTCCAGCTAAAGTTTCAAATAGAGTGATTCTCAAAATCAAATCTCTTTTCCAAGATGAAGCCTGTCAATAAAATATAATAGTCACAAAAATTAAAATGTAGGAATGCTGTTATATTTAAATTAGCATGAATTGAATATTTTCAGTGCTGTATAGACTTTTCAAAAGTGGAATCAGTTTCGTACATGTTGAAAAAAAAAGCAGCCCAGTGGGTCAGCAGTTAGCACTGCTGCCTCACAGTGGCAGAAACCCAGGTTTGATTCTACTTTTGGGCAACTGTTTGTGTGGAGTTTGCACATTCTCCCTGTGTCTGCGTGAGTTTCTGCCAGGTGCTCTGGCCTCCTCCCACAGTCCAGAGATGTGCAGGCTAGGTGGATTGGCCATGATATATCCGCCATAGTGTTCAGGGATGTGTAGGTTCAGTGAATTATTGGGGGATGGGTCTGGGTGGGATGGTCTGAGGGTCAGTGTGGACTTGTTGGGCCGAAGGGCCTGTATTCCACACTGTAGGGATCCTATGAAATGTAGCCAGTAAGGATTTATTTTATTCAGAGATAATGAGAACTGCAGATGCTGGAGAATCCAAGATAACAAAACGTGTGGATGGATGAACACAGCAGGCCAAGCAACATCTCAGGAGCAGGAAAGCTGATGTTTTCAGTCTGGATCCTTCTTAAGAAAAAATGAAGACGTGTCCAGACCTGAAATGTCAGCTTTCCTGCTCCTTTGATGCTGCTTGGCCTGCTGTGTTCATCCAGCACTGCACCTTGTTTGGTTAAGACACAAACAGTCGGTGTGAAATAACTTCTCAATACATGCTGCCATTTTCAAATAATTTTGGAACAATCAAATCAGTCAGTACTACAAGAGATGTTCTGGGATGCAAATTATCAAAGCAAAACAACTCTAGGATGCAGTCAAAATTATTACATGTTCACAAAAATCAAACACTGAAAGCGAAAATGTTTCAACTGGCTCAAAGTACTAATGTTACAAAATGATGCACAACAAAATGGCTGAGATTTCAAAGTTCTTAACCGAATGCTGAAGATGTAACTGGGTCTGCTCTTTTGATTTTTATTCAATAAAGTTTGGAGACTGTTGGAATATCACAGAAACCTATCAATCCAAATTGAATTTGACTGAGGGGAGGCAAGGGAAGAAAAAGCTGCGGCATTAGCAGATATCTTCACATTGTCCTTGACCATAGGCTAGGTTCCAGAGGATTGGAGATTACCCAATGTTGTTCCCTTGTTTAAGAAAGGAAGCAGGAATAATCTAGGTAATCATAGGCTGGTGAGTCTGACATCTGCGGTGGGGAAGCTCTTGGACAAAATACTGAGGGACGATATATATACACATTTGGAAGAAAATGGACTAGTTAGCAACAGGCAGCGTGATTTCCTATGGGGAAGGCCATGCCTCACCAACCTGATTGAATTTTTTGAAGACGTGACAAAGATAATTGATGATGGAAGAGGCTGTGGATGTAGCTTATGTGGACTTTAGTCAAGCATTCAATAAAGTCCCACATGGCAAATTGGTACAAGACTTAAAATCAATGCAATTTGGGATTGGCTGGCTAGGTGGATATAAAACTGGCTTGGTGTTTTTCAGAATGGAGACCAGTAACTAGTCGTGTTCCACAGGGATCAGTCTTCGTCCCCTATTGTTTGTAGTATATATAAATGATCTGGAACAAAATGTGGGTGGTCTGATAGGTAAGTTTGCTAATGACATGGAGATTGATGGAGTTGCTGATCGCGACAATGATGGTGAAAGGATAGAATGGAGCGGCTGTAAATCCAGAGACCCAGATAATGTTCTGGGGACCTAGGTTCAAATCCTGCCATGGCAGAATTTGAATTCAACAAAAATGTCTGGTATTATGAATCTAATGACGACCATGAATCCATTGCCAATTGCTAGGAAAAACCATCTGGTTCGCTAATGTTCTTTAGGGAAGGAAACTACCATCCTTACCTGGTCTGGCCTACATGTGACTACAGATGCACAGCAATGTGGCTGACTCTTAGCTGACCTCTGGGCAATTAGGGATGGGCAATAAATGCTAGCCTAGCCAACGATGCCCTCATTCCCCTGAATGAATCAAGGGAAAGAAAAGGATATAGCTAGATTAGCGACTTGGGCACAGAAATGGCAGATGGAGTTTCATCCAGACAAATGCGAGGCGATGCATTTTTGAGGCTCAAATTTAGGTGTGAATTATACTGTTAACTGCAGAACCCTTAGGAATATTAACATACAGACAGATACGGGTGTGCAGGCCTACAATTCCCTAAAAGTGGCAACACAGGTGGCCAAAGTTATTAAGAAGGTAAATGGCATGCTTGCCTTCATTGGCCAGGGCATGGAGTACAAGAGTTGGCAAAACATGTTGCAGTTGTAAGAACCCTTGTTAGACCGCATTTGAAGTATTGTTAGCTGTTTTGGCCACCATACTACCAGAAGAATGTGGAATCTTTGGAGAGAGTGCATGGAAGGCTCACCAGGATGTTGCCTAGTGTCAAGGGCATTGCCTATGAAGAAAGGTTAAAAAGACTAGGATTGTTTTCACTGGAAAGATGGTGGCTGAGAGGAGACCAGATAGAGGTCTACAAAATTATGAGAGGCATAGATAGGATTAATAGTCAGATGCTTTTCCCAGGGTTGAAGTTTTACTTACAAGGGGGCACAGGTTCAAGGTGAAAGAGTGAAAGAATCTGACCTACCTTCTCCAGCCTTACTTCCTCCCTCTCTATTTACTTTGGAGCCCCCTTCCCTCTCTCCCATTTCTGAAGAAGGGTCCCGATCCAAAATGCCAGTGTTCCTGCTCCTCTGATGCTGCCTGGCCTGCTGTGTTCCTCCAGTTCCACACTATGTTATCTCAGACTCCAGCTTCAGCTGTTCTTATTATCTGATTTTAGTTCTGAAGGATCGATAATGATGAAATAATAAAAACTATTAAATAAGAATTATGGAGATAACATGGTGTACAGCTGGATGAACACAGCAGGCCAAGCAGCATCATAGGAGCAGAAAAGCTGATGTTTTGGGCCTCGACCCTTCATCAGAAATGGGGTAGGGTTAGGGGATTCTGAAATAAATAGGGAGAGAAGGAAAGGTAGATAGAAGATGGATAGAGGAGAAGATAGGTGGAGAGAAGGCAGACTGGTATGAGAGAGTTGCAGTCGGAGAGAGATCCACTGAGGTTTTTCCGAGGGAGGAGGGTAACTTCTTCAGGGTGGGCATCCTTAGAAGAGGCTTCGCAGTGGGGTTAACATTGTTTCAGAGACAGTAGGAATAGCAGGTGCCGGAGAATCTGAGATAACAAGGTGTAGAGCTGGATGAACACAGCAGGCCAAGCAGCATCATAGGAGCAGGAAAGCTGATGTTTCTGTTCAAGGAAATGTAGGTGTAAAATTGAAAGTAGGAGAAAATGAACGATAATGGCTGAGAAATCACAAGCAGTGGCAATAATTATTGGATTGCCATTGCATCTGTAAGTTCTCTGCACTGGAGAGTACTATACAACATGCTTAGGAGAACTCCATCACTGCAGATTAGAGTCAGGAAGACAGGATAGGCCTCATTTCTACTGCATAAGCAGTTATAAATACGTTTAAGCAACTTGTTCAGATATGTTACTGTACAGCTGTATGAATTTGAAGCTGAATCTTCTAGACCCAAGCTGAGGACACCACCAACATGTTGAAGACCCCCAAAGATTGCTGAATGTTAAGTTTACATGTCCTGATTGAATGTCAATGAATGGATGAGTGAATTTGTGAGTGAATGTGGGTAGTTTTGTCAGGTGAGTAAGTGAATGGAGGGTAGATGGTTAAGATGGGTATGGCATGGAATGGTAGGGCAATGGTGGTTGAAGTGAGTAGGTGGATAAGGGGGTAGAGGGGGAATGGATATTTGAGTAAATGGGTAAATAGGTAAGGTGCAGTGCATGAGGTGAGTAGATAAGTGCACGAGTAAAGTATAGGTGGGTTGGGTAGGTGTAAGTGTCAAATGGTTGAATGGATATTGGATAGATGCGGGTGTTTTGACTAGATGGGTTGGTTGGTGAGCTAGTAAGTTGATTAGGGGATAGGATGAGTAGGAGGTAAGTAGGTGATTGGGTGGTGAGGTTTGGGGATATTTGGCTAGCTGGGAGGATAGTTAAGTGGTCAGTCCATAGTCAGGACAGGACAGAAGTTGGAGGGGATAGGCATGGGCATCGAGGCAATTATTTGGGGAGGGGGACATTTGTGCCATTACCCAAGACATAGACTATGTTTAATTTGTCCAACATGCCCTGAGTAAATATTCAGGAAAGTACATTGAAACTGGCCTAAGTGCCTGAATTAACTCAGAGTGAGAACATTTGGGAAGGCATACAGTAAGCTGGGTTATCTCCTATTGAAAGCGAAACTTCCCAGGCAAGTTGCACGTATGGAGACACATTCGAACGTCCGGAAGTGCCTGACTTGCATCTTCAGTGAGCACCGATTCCAATGATCTAGGGACATTGACTCTCTGACACTTCCCACAATTCCACCTCAGAGTTCTGGCACAGCAATTTAAATATGTTGACGTGAATTAAATGTATGGGAGGAATAATGTGTTCTCAGTGCAGTCATGAGATTCTAAATTTAGAATTCCTTTCATGATTTTTGCGGTTTGGAAATATATCAGTAACTTCTTTTCTCCCTCTGCCGACGTATACCTAACTTTACACTGCTTCTGATAGATTCAAAACAATAGCAAATTTTCAACCTCACATCTGCTCACAATTTATTTCCAACATTTGTGGCTTCTCAGTAAGTGTACAGAACAGAACAAGAAGACATGAAGAGACAACATTGTTGTGGTGCAATTCGACTCACCACCATGAAAACTCCAATGTAGGTTATGATAGTTTAATCAAGTATCTGCTAGGAAACACAATCTAAGACAGTCGTATCAAAAGACACAAGTGTTGATTCCTTATTTGCACCTTAAGTCTGGCATTCATATACTTAGTTCTGATTTTCTCAACTGGTAACCACGTGGTAAACAGATGTCTCAGCATCAGTTTGTGTAGTACCTGTGGTTCCTGCATCATGCATTAATCTTTATCTTTATCCAGGAGGTTTATAGCCCTGCTGACTGTGGCAGTCTAAGTTGTGTCTTTGTTTCTGTCGCCTACTACCTTGTTTGGCCCTTTGCCAGTCTCATTTCTTTTCTTCTCTAGAGTACATCTGCTAATCTTCTGCTTTACTCATTTCTGCTGATATCTTATTTCACGAAAACACACCTCAAAGTGGAACTGTTTAACCCATTCACTGACAAATCAAATACAGAATTTTGGAGACATTTCTGAAGACAGAGGGAAGAATCTCATTGAGGCATGTCAGTTGTTGACCAGAAAACCATTTTTAAAAACAAGTCCAGTGGCGAGCTTTCTACATTCACAACCCCCAAATGGAAGTCTTGGCTACCAGGATCCACAAGTCAATCAAAAGGTTCCTCCCTTCTCAATATGCTGTCAATCTATGAGACACTTTGAAAGAAGGACCCCCCCCCCACCCGCCCCCCACCACCCTGACTTGGGTATGATGAGCTGATTGTACAGTTTTAACTGCAGGCACACTGCATAGTGACAATTTGGATTACTACCAGTGGCGGTGAGATAAGGCCCTTTTATGCTCAATAATTACCAATTTAAGGACACCACTTGGTCTTGGGGTGGGAAGGTCCACTTTGAACTCCCCACACAGAAAGAGGAAGGCAGTCGTGTTTAGCCAGGCCACTGTCCCACCTGATTGCCTTGACTTCCCACTGTCAAACATACCACCATCAAGATCCGAAAGTTCTGCCTGGAGAGTCATCAGAATATATAACTCACTGCTGCTTGGGTGGCGAATACATTTAAGAAGAAGCTGTACGCATCCTTGAGGGTTATTTATTCATCTAAAATGATTTGCTTTTTCTGATCTCTTTCTGGCTTTTCCAATTTCTTTAGCAACAATCTGCTCTATGATCTTAATAACACACTGAGTACCTGCTGTGTTCATCCAGCTCTACCCCTTGTTATCTCTCTTCTTTTGACATAATCTTTTACGGAATCTGATAACTATCTTCAAGGATCCTCATTTTCTCATGTAAGTTTTTTTCAATGACATAGTGAACTTACGGTGCAACAATTGCAATTGCTTGAAAAAAGCCAAGACTGATTTCTATTTGTGAAGACTTCTTTCACATTATCTGTCTTTAAATGGCAACAATAATTCAATCCAAGTAAGGATAGTTAGTCTGATCTTTCATCAAATTGCTCAACTTGGAAGTATGGGTGGTCTAACATCAGTCATTAATTTGAACAAGATTCTCACAGTCAAAGATTTTTTACCCTAGCACTGTACCATCTCAAACTTTACATGATTCTTACTGTTAACAGTTTTTTTTACCAGTGTTCATCAGGATTTCAACAAAAGTAGTTTGCAAACACTTTATAGGTACTATTACTCCACAACTTGAAATGATTCGCTATCACTTAAATCTACCAGCACATAGCTATTTTTTGTTCTTCCATTTAATGGGGATCAGATAAAGGCATGAACCTACTTCCTCACCTTCAAGCTGGAGTTAAATGCAAAACAAACAAAATTATAAATTGCCAACAAGCTGCAAGCTGATTCATGTTATTCTGACTTAACAGGGAACTAACATTTGCTGCCAGCATTGCAATTTTGGAGCCCAGTGTTCCAGGTAATAACCTCTCCAGACTTCACATAGCTGAGCAAGGACAGGACCAACCAGAGCCGCTGAAATGGATTATCAAACACTTTTGGGTTAGCGGGTAATTGACTACTCCTGGTTCTTGTGATTGTAGAGGTTGGTAGTGGCACAAAAAGTTGTTGAAAATTCATGAAACTGACAGGGATTGAAGTAACATATGCGAGAAAACATTTTCTTAAATTCAAGAAATCTGTCCAGGTTATACTCCAAGATGTAGATTCTGCAGTTGGAATTCCCCATGGACGATACCATGATGATGTGAAAAAGCAGAGTAACATAGATAAGAATAACTGCTGAAAACAGGAGAAGAAGGAGATTGATTACTGGATGAGGCAAGTTAACAGAAAACCCAGAGATCACCTCTACTTCTTGAATCATCATAGCTTCCCTACAGTATGGAAATAGGCCCTTCAGCCCAAAAAGTCTATACCGAACCTCAGAGCATTCCCACCCAGGCGCATTCCCCTCTAACCCACCTAATCTACACATCCCTGAACACTATGGGTAATTTAGCATGGCCAATGTATTTAACCTGCACATCTTTGGATTGTGGGAGGAAACTGGAGCACCCGAAGGAAACACACACAGACATGGGGAGAACGTGCAAACTCCACACAGGTGGGGGGGTTGTCCAAGGGTGGAATCCAACCCAAGTTGCTGGTTCTGTGAGGCAGCAGTGTTAACCACTGTGCCACCCCTTAGCTTAACAAGGAACAATGATCCAATTGCCTCACTGAAATCTGTCATAATTTGTAATCACAACTGTGGCCAAGTTTGTTGTCTAATGCTGTGCAAAAGATGTCAATATGGCTCCATATTCAAAGATGATTGCATAGATTTTATTAGCCCTTGCCAGAAACAGGTAGACAGTGAGCAAATAGCTTTGTGAGAATTGTAGGGTCACCATATAGCCACTCTGTGATATACTGCAAACAGAGAGAATGCCACTCCCTCAGCATCCAGGTGATTTCCTGTCACAGTCAGTGAATCATGCAGATCAATGTCTCTTATGCAGGTGGCAAGCATGATGTCTTCATTTTGCGGCACTCACAGTGCTAGCAGCATTCAAGCCACCACAATAAACATAGGGCGGATAGCTATTGTGTAACCAGAGCTCTCTGCTAAGTACCTGCCTTAAGACTCTGGTGCACATTCCAGGTACACACGGACTACATGAGAAACTATGCAGTTGCACATACCAGGATTGAGCAAACCATTTGGGTATTACAAGCTGGATGGTTGGCATCTGAACTGGGATGGGTTGAATATGCTTGCTGAGAGGCTTGCTTGTGCTGTTAGGAAGGTTTTAAACTGATTTGGTAGAGGGATGGGGCACAGAGCAGATGTAAAATCAGGAGCAAGGTCCAATCAGATATAAAATGAATTCTATGACAGTCCAGTAGGCAAAGAAGACATGATCAGTATTATGCCCATTGGCGGTCCAGAAAACTAAATTGTATCTATTTTAATGCAAGAAGTTTGACTGGTAAGCCAGATGAACTTACAATATTGATTAGCATGTGGGAATATGATAGTGTTGCAAACACTGAGACATGGTTGAAGGAAAGATAGGACTGACAGGTCAGCATTCTAGGCTATTGAAGTTTCAGGTGGAGTGGAGGGGTGAAAGAGAGGTAAGGCCACTGCATTATCGATAAAGGAAACCATCACTGCAGTGATGAGGCAGGACATCCTCAAAGGGTCTCAAAAAAAAACCATCTGGGAAGAGCTTCAAGAGAGAAAAGGAGCAATCACTTGGCTGGAATAATACTACAGGCCTCCCAACGGTCAGAGAGAGATAGAAGAGCAGATATATAGGATTCTCTCACAGAAAGGTGTGAGAGAAACGGCATTATAGTTTTAGGAGACTTCAGCTTTGCTAACATTAAGTGAAATCACTTTAGTGTAATAAGATTAGATGGGGATGGAATTTGTAAAGTAGATCCAGAAGAGCTTTTTGTACCAGCCCATAGATAGTCTGACTAGAGACAGGGTAGTGCTAAACCTGATACTAGAAAATGAATCTGGCCAAGTGGTTGAAGTTTCATTGGGCAAGCATTTTGAGGATAGTACCCAGAGGTCTGTAAGTTTCAAAGTTATTATGGAAAGCGATAAGGATAGTGCAGAAGTTAAGTGTCTAAAATAATGGAAGGCCAATTTCATTATCAGGCAGTATCTGGAAACATAGACTGTGAGCAGCTACTTGCAGGTAAATCTACATTTGTGAAGTAGGAGTCTTTTAAAAGTAGTACTGTGAGAATTCAAGGCCAACACAATCCTCAAAGAGTGAAGGGCAGGGGCAGCAAGTCCAGGGGACACTGGATGTCAAGGAAAATTGAGAGTCTGATAAAGAAGCAGAAGGAAGCATATGCCAAGAACAGCTCATTAAAAAAGGGGAAATCTTTCAAAAGTAGAGATTGTAGGGGGTTACTTAAAAAATAAATTAGGAGGGCAAGGAGGGACCATGAAATATCTTTGGCAGACAGGATCATGGAAAACCCTAAAGCTTTTTATATGTACATTAGGAGTAAGAGGGTTACAAAGGAGAGAGTGATGCCCACTCCCGCACATCCCAGATGTCCACGTTCTTCCAGGACCGCAATTTCCCCCCACAGTGGTCGAGAATGCCCTTGACCATGTCTCCCACATTTCGCGCAACACATCCCTCACACCCCGCCCCCGCCACAACCGCCCCCAGAGGATCCCCCTTGTTCTCACATACCACCCCACCAACCTCTGGATACCACGCATCATCCTCTGACACTTCCGCCATCTACAATCCGACCCCACCACCCAAGACATTTTTCCATCCCCACCCTTGTCTGCCTTCTGGAGAGACTACTCTCTCCACGACTCCCTTGAACGCTCCACACTCCCCTCGAACCCCACCACACCTGGCACCTTCCTCTGCAACCGCAGGAAGTGCTACACTTGCCCCCACACCTCCTCCCTCACCCCTATCCCAGGCCCCAAGATGACCTTCCATATCAAGCAGATGTTCACCTGCACATCTGCCAATGTGGTATACTGCATCCGCTGTACCCGGTGCGGTTCCCTCTACATTGGGGAAACCAAGCGGAGGCCTGGGGACCGCTTTGCAGAACACCTCCACTCAGTTCGCAACAAACAACTGCACCTCCCAGTTGTGAACCATTGTAACTTCCCCCTCCCATTCCTCAGATGACATGTCCATCATGGGCCTCCTGCAGTGCCACAACGATGCCACCCAAAGGTTGCAGGAACAGCAACTCATATTCCGCCTGGGAACCCTGCAGCCCAATGGTATCAATGTGGACTTCACAAGCTTCAAAATCTCCCCTTCCCCTACTGCATCCCTAAACCAGCCCAGCCTGTCTCCGCTTCCCTAACCTGTTCTTCCTGTCACCCATCCCTTCCTCCCACCTCAAGCCGCACCTCCATTTCCTACCTACCACCTCGTAGATTCACCAACTTTGCGTACATTTAAGGCATCATTGGATAAGCATATGGACATACATGGAATAGTATCGGTTAGATGGGCTTGAGATCAGTATGACAGGTTGGCACAACATCGAGGGCCGAAGGGCCTGTACTGTGCTGTAATGTTCTATGTTCATCCCGCCTCCTTGACCTGTCCGTCTTCCCTGGACTGACCTATCCCCTCCCTACCTCCTCACCTATACTCTCCTCTCTACCTATCTTCTTTTCTCTCCATCTTCAGTCCGCCTCCCCCTCTCTCCCTATTTATTCCAGTTCCTTCTCCCCATCCCCCTCTCTGATGAAGGGTTTAGGCCCGAAACGTCAGCTTTTGTGCTCCTGAAATGCTGCTTGACCTGCTGTGTTCATCCAGCTCCACACTTTGTTATGTTGCTGAATGTGGTCTGACAGGAGCTATAATTGGACATACTTCCTGCAGATGGAGTTGTCAAGGATGTTCAAACTGTCTCTGATTTCCCATATTCTACAGGAGAAGCACACTGCTCACTGACTAAAATAACAAAGTGTGGTGCTGGATGAACACAGCAGGCCAAGCAGCATCAGAGGAGCAGGAAGGCTAACAATGTGTAGAGTTGGATGAACACCTGCTGTGTGCATTGAGCTCTGCACATTGTTAGCTTAGATTCTCCAGCATCTGCAGTTCCTGCTCACTGACTACCATTTTTACCCTCCAGCATATAATTAATTAAATACAAATTGCTGTAAAATCAATTTACAGCTCATTAAATTGTCCCTAGCATCAGCTTCTCACAAAAGAATACTGAATACACTCTTCTGTAAACAACAAACTATTCTAAATCTGGGAAGGATTCTGGGAAAAGTTGGCACAGTCACCATTGTCTCCATCCAGGCACGGGGTCCTCTGCAATCCCCTTCCGAGTTGTGGTGACAGTGCCGACTTCTCCCAGAATCTTCCTCAATCGCTTCTCACTAGTGCCCCCTGTTCAAGAGAAAGTGATGTTATTCAAGTTCCAATTGGAGTAACATTGAACATGGTAACTATACAACACATTTTCCAGAGACGTGGTATTATGTGTGCTTGGGTGATCAGTGTGCTTGGATGAGTCACCAGTTCACAAAACTTGGCATCAAATGCATATTCTAATTATTAACGGTCATATGAGATGTGATGCCAAGCTGCCCTGCAGTTGATTGATTGGGTATTGGGGGCTCTGCAGGATTTAATTGGTGGAATAAATGTTAATTTTCTTTTATCAACCAGAAGAAGGCGTGGATGCACTGAGAGACTTCTTTACATGCAAAGATTATACTCTCTGGGCTCAATTCCATGTGCCCCCACATCCACATAATGCAAGACCAGTACAGGTCTTGGCCATCTTGTCCCTGGCACTTAGTTAGTAAATAAATGAAGGTACATTTCCTTTCTGTTTGCAGTAAAATGGAAAAATTGGTAAAAGAATAAATGTGAATACCGCTCTGAAACAGAAAGGTAATTAAAAGCTACTTATTCTGATTTGTGTGACTACATGCTTCAGTGTTGAAGACTAATGCTGTTTTCTCTGGAAAGCTCAAAATTATATGTGAGGAGAATATTGTGTTGTCTACTTCTTGATTTTTATGAGATACCCACTCCACAATTATAGCAGTCCTTGCACTTAAGCTATTTCCATGGAAGGTAATCTCTTTTCCCTCTACTTGAACAGATGTCGAAAATTGTTACTGTATACATAATGATTCCTTTTAGCCTGCAGCGTATGTATTTCATATTCAGAATTTCAAACATATTTTCTGCATAAAGTGATTGATTTGCATCTTGCCTTGTTCTTAGAATTTCAAGGATGAACAATTGCACAGGCAGAAGGCAGAAAATGGGAATTTTGTAAAAGAAATAACTCATCAGTTCTCACTCTGATTCATATATTTAAATTTTGCAGCAATAACAAGAAACAACGCACTAATTAAAGATTGACCCAGATCTTTTAACAGGAACTTCAGGAAAGAAGGATTTCAAATAACTCTGTTGGAAGACTTAACAGAATAATAGATACAGCCACTATTACTAGTTAACTGTTTCAATATAGTACCATCCCATAAACACATCTTTGGTAAAAGGCAAATTCAGAAAATAGATTATCTCACACGCAATTCCTGTAGCAGGCAGAGAACCCCCAGCTTTTGGCTGTAAATCGAGAGGGAGAGAAAATAGCATTCACTTGTTCAAGACCTCAACAGGTAATGCTGAAAGCTAAATAAAAGTCCTGGTTCTGTGAGCACTTGACCAAACCCATTTGGGCTGCTTCTTTGTCCCAATGTTTTAAAAAAAACTCAAAACCTCACAAGCTGTTTACTTTCTTACAGGCCACTTATCCACCAATCTCCTTCTAAAAGAAACAAGAGCAAAAAAACAAAAACACCTTTTAAAGCTACAGTATGGCAACAAAGATGAAATCTTGATCTTTGGGTTGGATAATCTGCTCAGCTTGTCAGACACAATTATAGAGATGTAGGAAATTGGAATAACAGTAGGCCATTGAGTTCTTCGAGCCCACTCTGCCATTCAATATGATCATGATTGATCATCCCACTCAGTACCCTGTTTCCACTTTCTCCCCATATCTTTTGAACTCTTTAACCCTAAGAACTGCATCTAACTCCTTCTTGAAAACACTCAATGTTTGGCCTCAACCACTTTCTGAGAAAATAATTCTAAAGGCTCATCATTCCCCGAGTTCAGAAATTTCTTCTCATCTCAGTCCTAAATGGTTTAGCCTGTATTTTTAGACGGTGGCCCCAGTTCTGCATGGCTTGGCGGGAGCCATCCAGAACATCCTTCCTGTCTAACGCCAGTAGAATTTTAAATGTTTCTGTAGATTACCCCTGTACTCTTCTTAACTTCAGTGAATAAATTCCTAACCAATCCACTCTCTCCTGCCATTTCAGTAAAGTCCGGTAAACCTGTGTTGCACTCCCTCTATAGCCTGAATATCTTTCCTCAGACAAGGAGACTAAAACTACACAAAATATTCCAGGTGTGGTCTCACCCAGACCCTGTATATTTGTCATAAGATCTCACTGCTGCTGCATGGAACATGGCTTAAAACTCACTTCAATGTCACATTCTTGTCGATCATTGACTGACTGGATTGTGGTCTGTTCTGCCATAATTGGTGTGGTTTGAATCTCTCATTGTGACTGTATCAAGATTGTCTCATACTATCGACATGGTGTGTAGAGTAAACAATGCGAAAATCGCAATTATTTTGTGAAATTTACCTTTCAGTTGGTCGTCTCTTAACCTTGTAGATGTTTTGCATTTGCGCACTTAATTAACACATTCCTTGTTGCCAGTTTTGTGTTGTTTAATTTTGTTGGTCACCTGTATTTTGTTCTGGGGTCCAGCTTGGGATTTGGAAATAGATTCCCTGTACGTGTGACAAGTTATGTTGGTTTGGTGCATTTGGCTTATCAAAGCAATCGTGTTGCCTGCACTGAAAACATGTAACTGTGGTTGACCTGGTACGAAGGCTTTATACCTGCATTCTTCTTCAAGTTATGTATTAATAATGTTATGTATTAATGCCTTTTCCCTGACTCAAAAGTCCCTTCCTAAATGTTTTAATTGATGAAGAGGCATTAACTAACTCAGTCAGCCTCTCTGACAGTTCCATTTCAGAACCCTAACCCTATTGCAGGTCCTTTACTGCAACATCTTCAAAATACTCGTCAATAGATTGTAAAGGTTGATGCCTGGATAAGAGGTGTTGAAGTCTGTTAATCCGAAGTTAATTCTAAACTTCAAAACCTTTCCAGATTCTTTCTGGATCTTTTTGATTAAAGACTGGAGGTGCTAACTCTGTGAATGCCCTCTTTGCTGATAGCAAGCAGGACTTGTAGAGCTCTTTTCTCAAGATCATCTATCACTTGATCTGTTAAAAGAACTGCATATGTTGTTTGAATGTTTTAATACCAAGTCCACAATAACTGCTATCCATGAGCACTTTAAATCTTCATACTGTATCATCTTAGACCATGTGTAAATTAAACATGCCATTCCATGGTCTTGCTCTCTTTAAAACAGCTACTTTAGGAATTGTAGGCTTGTCATAGCAGGTTTCTGCCTGTAGATAGCATTTGTGCCAAATAGAGTTGTGGAACTCCACAGCATGGAAGCAGACCCTTTGGTCCAACTTGTCCATGCCAACCAAACATCCTAAACTGGCCTAGTCAGAATTACCAGCATTTGACCCATATCCTTCTAAATCCTTTCTATTCATATACCCATTCAGATGACTTTTAAATATTGTAATTGTACCCACCTCTGCCACATCCTCTGGCAGCTTGTTCCACACACAAAACACCCTCTAAATGAAAAAGTTGTTCCTCTGTTCCTCTTTAAATCTTTCCTCTCTCACCTTAAACCTATGCCCCCTAATTTTGGACTCCCCCACCCTGGGAAAAAGACCTTGTCTATTTACCCTATCCATGCCTGCCATGATTTTATGAACCTCTATACAGTCATCCCCTCACCTTTGACACTCAGGGAAAATAGCCAGAGCCTATTTGATCTCTCCCTTTAGCTCAAACTCTCCAATCCTGACAAGATCCTTGTATATCTTTTCTGAACCTTTTCAAATTTAACAATATCATTCCTTTAGCAGTGAGATCAGAATTGAACCGTTCAACCCTCCAAGATTGTTCTACCATTCAACATTGGCCGGCATTTGTTTCCCATTCCTAACTGCTAAGGTGGAGGTGAACTGCCTTCTTGAACTGCTGAAGTCCACCTGCTGATCACATTCTGGTTACCTGATACCCTGTCTGAATTAATTCATCATTGTTTCTTAACCCTGATATCACTACTTAACAAAGTTCTATCACCGTCAACCATGAATATTTTATTTTATTCTATTTTTTTATTTAACTGCATTGCTTTAATTGTTTTGGATTTCCCACAGGACAAAATCATTTCCTTGGAACTGAGCTGGCCTTCATCACCACAGGCTTATAGAGACTTGGAGCTTGTTTAGCCATCATGCTAAACTCTTCTGAGCCTGTAGAATGTTCTATAACAGAAAATGGTTGAGGCCAAAATATTGATTTTTTTTCAAGGAGTTAGATAATGAGTGATGATTTCACATAGTTCTAAAAACTAAATTGATGTAGATTTGGACAAAGAAAATGGTGAAACCAGCAATGGTCTCTACACAGGTAAAGCCTTTCCATGTAGATCTTTTCTTGTGTTATTTTTTAGGGAAGCTTTGGAGTTGTGATTTTATGGCTCTTTACTGCATTTTAAAAAATTAAAGCATCAGCTTGTCATATGTATTTCTTTTTAAAGAAAGAGAGGGGGTTTAGAGTAGGCACTATGCTTTAGTACAGGCCTGTAGTGTTGTAGTACATTGTAGGGAGGTGATGGTCAAGTGGTATTGTCGCTGGACTGTTAATCTTGAGACTCACATAACATTCTGGGGACCCAGGTTTGAATCCTGCCATGGCAGATGGTGAAATTTGAGTTCAATAAATATCTAGAATTAGGTATCTCATGATGACCATGAATCCATTGTCTGTCGTTGGAAAAACCCATCTGGTTCACTAATGTCCTTTAGGGAAGGAAACTCCCATCCTTACCTGGTCTGGTCTCCATGTCACTCCAGACCCACAGCAATGTGGTTGACTCTTGACTGCCCTCTGGGCAATTAGGAATGGGCAATAAATGCTGCCTAGCCAGCGATGCCCTCATCCTGTGAATGAATGAAGAAAAATAAAACAGCCATTAGATTTGATTGTTTTCCTTTAATTGTCAGTTAAGGCAACCTTAAAAAATTATTGCCCCTTGACAAAATTTATATTCTAATCAAAAGGAAATTAGTTCTGTTAACTGGGTGGTGACTGCTGTGACTAGAGATTTGTACAGCTGTGTCACATCATAAACTGTTGTTGCTAATTGTCCAAAATCTCTGATATCCAAATGTATTAGAGATAATGGGAACTGCAGATGCTGGAGAATTCCAAGATAATAAAATGTGAGGCTGGATGAACACAGCAGGCCAAGCAGCATCTCAGGAGCACAAAAGCTGACGTTTCGGGCCTAGATCCATCATCAGAGAGGGGGATGGGGAGAGGGAACTGGAATAAATAGGGAGAGAGGGGGAGGCGGACCGAAGATGGAGAGAAAAGAAGATAGGTGGAGAGAGTATAGGTGGGGAGGTAGGGAGGGGATAGGTCAGTCCAGGGAAGACGGACAGGTCAAGGAGGTGAGATGAGGTTAGTAGGTAGATGGGGGTGCGGCTTGGGGTGGGAGGAAGGGATGGGTGAGAGGAAGAACTGGTTAGGGAGGCAGAGACAGGTTGGACTGGTTTTGGGATGCAGTGGGTGGGGGGTAAGAGCTGGGCTGGTTGTGTGGTGCAGTGGGGGGAGGGGACGAACTGGGCTGGTTTAGGGATGCAGTGGGGGAAGGGGAGATTTTGAAACTGGTGAAGTCCACATTGATACCATTAGGCTGCAGGGTTCCCAGGCGGAATATGAGTTGCTGTTCCTGCAACCTACGGGTGGCATCATTGTGGCACTGCAGGAGGCCCATGACGGACATGTCATCTAGAGAATGGGAGGGGGAGTGGAAATGGTTTGCGACTGGGAGGTACAGTTGTTTGTTGCGAACTGTGCTCCACACTGCCCTCCAACCCCACCACACCCGGCACCTTCCCCTGCAACCGCAGGAAATGCTACACTTGCCCCCACACCTGCTCCCTCACCCCTATCCCAGGCCCCAAGATGACATTCCACATTAAGCAGAGGTTCACCTGCATATCTGCCAATGTGGTATACTGCATCCACTGTACCCGGTGTGGTTTCCTCTACATTGGGGAAACCAAGCGGAGGCTTGGAGACCGCTTTGCAGAACACCTCCACTCAGTTCGCAACAAACAACTGCACCTCCCAGTCGCAAACCATTTCCACTCCCCCTCCCATTCTCTGGATGACATGTCCATCATGGGCCTCCTGCAGTGCCACAATGATGCCACCCAAAGGTTGCAGGAACAGCAACTCATATTCCGCCTGGGAACCCTGCAGCCTAATGGTATCAATGTGGACCTCACCAGTTTCAAAATCTCCCCTTCCCCCACTGCATCCCTAAACCAGCCCAGTGCGTCCCCTCCCCCCACTGCACCACACAACCAGCCCAGCTCTTCCCCCCCACCCACTGCATCCCAAAACCAGTCCAACCTGTCTCTGCCTCCCTAACCGGTTCTTCCTCTCACCCATCCCTTCCTCCCACCCCAAGCCGCACCCCCATCTACCGACTAACCTCATCCCACCTCCTTGACCTGTCCGTCTTCCCTGGACTGACCTATCCCCTCCCTACCTCCCCACCTATACTCTCTCTACCTATCTTCTTTTCTCTCCATCTTCGGTCTGCCTCCCCCTCTCTCCCTATTTATTCCAGTTCCCTCTCCCCATTCCCCTCTCTGATGAAGGGTCTAGGCCCGAAACGTCAGCTTTTGTGCTCCTGAGATGCTGCTTGGCCTGCTGTGTTCATCCAGCCTCACATTTTATTATCCAAATGTATTGTCTGGTTGGTCTGCAAATAGTTTTCCAAGTTTCCGGCACCAAGACATCGAAGTCCTTTGATATAGATCACTACATTGCTAATCTTGATGCAAGTTTGCCTCCAATAAAGTATTCTACTTGATGAAGTGGTACTTCTGTTATCTTCTACAGCATAAGAAACTGTGTGTGGTCATCATTGTATTGAAGAATCCAACAGATGTTTGTTACACCTAACTACAAGACTTAAACATTAGATTACAACAAAGCAGCATGAAACAGCACATTTCAACGAATGTGTCATGCTTTCATGACCCCTAGGTAATGTGGAGTATCTAAGGAAGGGTCACCAGACCTGAAATGTTAATTCTGGTTTCTCTTCCAGATGCTGCCAGATCTGCTGAGCTTTTCTAGTAACTTCTGTTTTTGTTTCTGATTTACAGCATCTGTCTTAATAATATTGTAATAGTTGCTCGGAAGTGATTTTTCTCGTTTTTAGGGAAGTTGAACCTGAACTTCACTTTCTGCAAAGCTACTCATTTCTGCCCTGGTCTGATTGCTTTGAAATATCTCAGCTTGAAGTATTCCAACTGAGAAGTGAGGAGGTTAACTACTTCTCCCTCCTTACCATCAAATACACACTTAGAGTGACCTGGAGCTATTCCGACATCATTTGCTTCATGTTCCAGCATGTTTTGTGTGGGCCTTTACCAAAGAATCTTAACTGTGGCAGTTCTATTGGATTTTGAATGTCCTTTAGGACTTTGAGGTATCCCAAAAGGTTGCAGTTAATACAAATTTTATCCTTGAGGATGCTATTATATTTTCTTCCAATAATGCGCAAAAGTCTTCTAAGCCCTAAGAGATTTTCAAAAATAGAACACCTCACGATTATAAAATGTTTTTATCCCATAAACAGACCCAATGATCAAAATTACAGCATGAATATGTCATATAACATTGATTACTCGTGGTGAAAAAGAAATGAATACCCAATGCTGCACTATATGTTTTTTCCTACCTTCTTCCCCTTAACTAATTTTTGTAGCTTGTTCATTGTCCCTGATGCATCCCTTCATTGTTGCACATCTCTTCTTCACCACACTCCCTACTGTTCACCATTCTGCTTAAGAATTGGATAGGTGGAAGCATGTGGTCACTAGTTGGATGAAACAAGGGGTACTTGATGACCCGCCTAAGATAGAAGAATGGGGATGAGGATGGGGATGGGGTTGAAAGGAGTAAGGATGAAGGCAATTTAACCTTCACTGTCCTTGTATTAATGTGATGCAGCATGTTATCCTTTCATTATAAAATCCATCTGACTTCCAAGTTGAAAACCAAAGGAACTGTCGATGCTGTAAATCAAGTGCAAAAACAAAGTTGCTGGAAAAGCTCAGAAGGTCCGACAGCATCTGTGACGGAGAAAACAGTGTTAACATTTCAGATCCAGTGATCCTTCCTCAGAACTCAAGTTCAAGAATTTCAAGTTCAATGGAATGAATGTACAAACGGCAAATGTTGTGCTCTGCTGGTTGGAGAAGGCAAATATCAACCCATATGTGTTCTGATTGTTAGAAATGACACAGTCCATTCATGATAACATTTGTGAGCACTCCTACCACAAAATTAAGTCTGGGTAGGGGATTTCAATGTCCATCATGAGGAGTTGTTCATTAGTGCTGCATGTACTGTTTAGATGGACAAGGCTGAAGGATATAAGTGCCATATTGGACCTGTTGAAACTGATGATAAACCTTGTCTTATGAGTGTATACATTTTAGACGTGTTCATGATGTCATCATTGCATGTGACTAGAGGAAATAAATACTGAATAAAACTGGAATTAATAGAAAGGTAATAGCTAAAAGTGAATTACTTGTATTCAAGATTCAATTGAGACAAAATACTGTAGATGCTGTAAGTCTGAAATGGCTGGAAAAGCTCAGCAGGTTAGGCAGCATCTGTGGAGAGGAACAGAGTGGATGTTTCAGTTTAATGACCTTTTTTGCCAAAACAATTTTGATGAATGGTTGTTGACCTGCAGTATTAATTCTGTTCATGTCCACAGATACAGCCAAAAATGCAATCGAGATACTGGTTCATTTCGCAATAATCTTTGGTTTCAAATACGTTCAGTGCACCTGAATATTTTGTCAAAAAGGTTCATCAAATAGGTCATATATTTTGATATTTGTGTCGTTATGGTAATGCTTTTTTTGAAAGGAATTATTGAAATAGGGAGCATTCAGACAGACAAAAACATGGACCCTCAAGATGATAAAGGATTTGCACAGCTGAAGTTTCTCCGATTGAGAGTAGATGATTGAGAGCACATATACTTCCTTTTTAGTTGGCCAATAGATGTGAAAATTGCAGACGTAGGAACGAGTGAGTCAAATTAAACTATAAACATCGGGTGGAATTTCCACTTCCTTGAGCTGCTTGGACCATGGCAAGAAAATTGAGAAAAATGGGAAAATCAGATTCATGATGTTGAGAGAAATAATTCAGATTTTAATTTTCGGTTCAAGCAGCAAACTCTGAATCTCCCTACCATCAGAAATTATCCGACTCGTGTATTTACACCTCATTTATAATCAATCTCACCTCATTTCAGTGCAGCTCCCAATTCTTCTCTCATTCCTTGAAAAAGTATAAGGTGGGCAAGCCCAATATGAAAGTTGAAGCACATCCTAAGTAGCAAATGCTGACTGCTGCTACTCCTGGCCTTCAAACAACTCTGTCTCAACAACAATATCATCTGCATGCTCCGTGGATACCATTCTCTTCCACCCTTCACCCATGTAAGTGGACATTGCCAAACCACCATTCTACTACTCACCATGCCTACTTTCAGATCAACTTGTATATTGCTTCAGAACTTCAGGACTTCACTTTGTAGTCCAGGGTTACTCATGATTTGCATTCTCATGCCAGTTTGTTTTGCATGCAGGAACATATATGCACTTCATGTATCTACACAGAATGCATTTTATGGCTCTTAGTTTATGTTCTCGGTGCTCAGTCAATTTGCACTTAACTGGAGGCACTGTGGCAAGCATTTTCTTTTCAGTACAAAGGTAGAGGAAGGCGGCTTGTGATAGTTCAAATACTGAATAGTCAAGTAGTGGACATGTTCCTGTATATCACTGTCGTACATCACCTACAGTATATGCCAGCAGCTTACATGGCAAACACACTGCATGTGTTTCAACCAGATGCAAACTAGGCGCTTGATTTCATCTTGGATAATAATAGCCTACTATGTGGTCAGCGGCATCTGTGGTGATGAGGTGAGTTCAATTCAGGCTTCCAACAGCCCGGGGTTCTGTGAGGTGGCTTCTGCAGTGTTTTCTGGCCTGGGAATCCAGTGGCCCAGCGTGGTGGTCTGCTTCAGCAGTGACTTCAGCAACGAGATGGGTCCTTGAGGAGCATAGTGGCCCAGCCCAGGATTCCAATGGCCTGACATTCGGCACCTTTGATGTTGGCTTTCTGCAGCGTGGGGAATGTGGTTTCTGTCTTTTTCTTGACCTTGAGAAACCATGAGCCATGAATTGAGCAAAGATCGACTTTGTCTTAATTCCTTTTCCATATGATTTCTGTTATTAATATAAATACACAAGCTATGGCAATTTAAACACTTTTCACTGTATTTTTTTGTAAAAATACAAGTGACAATAAGTAACTATTCTATTCTTTTCAATTGGCCATATCTAAAAATCAAAGGGGGCCATTCTTAGTGGGCTTAAGGGGACTACAGTCTGTTTGGTGGTGCAGCACAGTCATTCAAGGGTATCATTTAATTCTACTCCAATCGGTGATCTAACTTTTTCTATAATAAAGGAAGGGATTCAGTTTGATGGAAGTGGGTAGCAAAGAAATTCGTGATGACGCATGCTCTCAAGAGGATATAAGGCAGTGAACACATGGGAAGTGAGCATTGTAGAAGATCTTTGTTCTAAACATTGACTGCAGCGTTTCACCTAGGACGCTGCCCTGACCGGGGTCACAATCTTAGTCCAGTCTGGATCAGTCTATTCGCATTGCTTCCTTTGCCAGGCAGCAGAAAAAGACATTGCAATCCTTTGCACCACCCCAATCATCTGGAGTATTTCATTTGGCGTAACAACGCAGAATCACAATGCGAAGGGCAGTTCCTGGCATGCTTTAGTTGAAGAGCTGAGTTGCTAGTGTTTAATAAGATGCCAGCAACGTAAGTGTTGTGACATTGTGACAGTGGATAGCACTTCTGCCTATCCTGTGGTTCAGTTCCATGAGCTGGGTGCCATAGTGGTCAGTTGCATAATTAATGAGCTCAACAATGGAAGATTTTAGAGAAAAGTCAGCATGGGGCAAAGCAGACTGCCCATCTTGACTGTCACGCCAAAATATGTTGCCAAAAAAATAAGCCAATTCAACCCACCGTTCAATACAATCACGGCTGATCCAACGCGAAACTCTTGATTCATTTTTCTTAAAAATCTGTATACTTCAGCCTTGAATAAATTTGAGTCCCAAACTTCTCTATATTCTGGGGAAGGGAATTCCACACTGTCAATTCACTGAGAGAAAAAAAACTCTATATCTCTCCCTTAAAATAGAGTTCTCTTATTCTTCAACAATATCTACTAAGTTTTAATCTCCCTCATAAGAGAAATCATCCTTTGGGAATCCGACACATGAAATTTCCTCAAGACCTTATATTTTTCAATAAGATCACGTTTCATTCTTCTAAAGCTCAATGAGTGTAGATCTGAACTGTTTAGTCTTTCTTCAGAAGATAAGCTCTTCATCCCTGGACTGAAATAAGTGAACATTCTTTGAATTGCTTCGAAAACAATTGTATTTTTTTTCAAATTAGGAAACCAAAACTGTACATAGTTCTCCAAATGTGGTCTCGTCAATGTCGTGTACAGCTGTAGCAAAACCTTCTATTTGATATTCTATTTCATTTGCAATAAATAAAATCTTTGTATTTGATTTCCTATATACTTCCTGTACACTTGCTGGACCAGTGTACAAACTTCATGTGATTCATACATCAGCACGTCCAGATCCTTCTATACCACTGAGTTCTGCAATCTTTCTCCTTTTAGATAGCATAATGCTTTTCCATATTTCTTGTCAAAAAGAATGTTCAAATATCTGCCAGTTTTTGTCTACTCACTTAAACTGTCTGTATCCCTTTACAAAATCTCTTCCTCTTCTCTGCAACTTCCTTTCCAGTCTTGTCTTTGTGTCATCGCAAATTTAGCTACTGTACATTTGGTAATTTCAACCAAATTATTGATCGAGTTGAACATCCAGCATTGGTCCCAAGGCACCCCACTAGATGTAGCTTGCCAACCTGAGGAAGACTTGGTTATTACTGATCTGTATTTCTTTTTAGCTAATCAATTATTCACACTAATATGTTATTTCCCTACATCATGAGCTCTCATCTTGTGCAGCAACCTTTGATGAAATACCTTATCAAGTATCTTTTGGAAATTCAAGTTTTTTTTTATTATTCATTTGTACAATGAGGTCATTGGTTCATTGTCCATCTATAATCGCCCCAGAGGATAGTTAAGAGTCAACCACATTGCTAGAGGTCTGGAATCATATATAGCCTAGATCGGGTAAAGATAAGTTTCCTTCTTTAAAGGACGCTAGTGAATCAAATAGCTTTTTCCAACAATCAGCAATAGTTTCATTGATAATGGGAACTGCAGATGCTGGAGAATCCAAGATAATAAAATGTGAGGCTGGATGAACACAGCAGGCCCAGCAGCATGCTCCTGAGATGCTGCTAGGCCTGCTGTGTTCATCCAGCCTCACATTTTATTATCTTGGGCTCTCTGATGAAGGGTCTACGCCCGAAATGTCAGCTTTTGTGCTTCTGAGATGCTGCTGGGCCTGCTGTGTTCATCCAGCCTCACATTTTATTAACAATAGTTTCATAATCACTATTAAACTCCTAATTCAAGATTTTTGCTGAAATCAAATTCCAGTGTCTGACAATGGTAAGATTCTAACCTGGAACCCCAAAACATTTCCTGGGTATCTGTATTAGTAGTCTCACAATAATGCTGACAGGCCGTTAACTCCCCTAATACATCACATCTACTAGTTTTCCTCTTTCAACCATGAATATTATTGATACTTAAAATATTAAAGTCAAAAAACTTTTATAGATTAGTTAAACATGATTTTTGCTCTCCCAAATACATTTTGATTCTGCCTGATCGTATCATGGTTCTCACTACATCTCCTGCAATAACCTCATTTCCAATTACTTATACCACCTTCCTTATGACAGATATTGGGCCATCTAGCCTGTAGTTTACTAATTCCTGCCTCCTTCCTTTCTTGAAAAAATATGTTACATTTGCAATTTTCCAATCCATTGGATCTCTCCAGAAACAAACAAACATTGAAAAATTAAAACCAGTGCATTACTAACTGTGCTCCCACTTCAGTTATGACCCTTGAATGCAGATCAGATGTCCTGGGGACTTGTTACCCTTTAGACCCAAGAGCTTTCCTAGCACCTTGTGCATGGTGATTACTCAAAGATCTTCTTTCCCTTTTACCTAGTGATTTTTTGTTATGTTTGAGAATATTTCTGAA
The DNA here is from genome assembly GCF_030684315.1 of Stegostoma tigrinum. NCBI lineage: Eukaryota > Metazoa > Chordata > Chondrichthyes > Orectolobiformes > Stegostomatidae > Stegostoma > Stegostoma tigrinum. The sequence continues at coordinate 98,707,705 of NC_081355.1, read as the reverse complement.
TCTTCTAGCATAAAGACAGACACAAAACACCTATTTAAAACCTCGCCCATTCTCTGTTTTCCAATTCCCAAGACAAACGCTCTAGAATACTGGCTTTAGTTACTTTTTTTCCCTTATCCAAATACCTGTGGATTAAGTTGTGGAAATGTGGGAATTGATAGCATTCTGAAGTTTAGCTTCTTCCATGTCAGCTTGCCTGAATGATATCTCTTATAACTCTGAGTCAAGAGCAATAAACTTACAAATTAGAATAAGTAGACTATTCTGGGGACAGAGGTTTAAATCTTGCCATGGCAAATGGTAACGTTTGAATTCAGTGAAAATCTAGAATAAAAAGTTAGTCTAATACCGATATTGTAACCATTGGTGATTTTCATAAAGAACCGTCTGGTTCACTAATGATCTTCAAGGAAGGAATTCTGGTGTATTTTCCTCGTTAAGTCTACGTTTGACTCTAAATCCATAACAATGTGGTTTACCCCTGAATAGTCTCTGGGTGATTTGGGATGTGTCACAATGCTGGCCAAGTCAGCAACACCCAAATCCCTTGAACGAATAAAAATGATAAAAAGATCTTAGCTTGCCTTTCAGTATTCAAATTCCCAGCTTATGAGTTCAAGATCCACACCAGACTTGAGTATATAATCTTGAAGGGAACTTGAATGCAACTCAGAGGGTGTTCTGTGTTGTTGGAAATGCTGTCCTTCAGATCAGATGGTGAACTGAGGCTCTGTTTGCATATTTACAAATACTTGACAGATTTTGCACATAAAATGTTGGTCCAACCTTGATATTTCAATTCAAATAAATTAAAAAGTAATATAATTCTATTTCTATTAGTGTTAGCCTCAACTTCAATGACAACTCTGATGACTATGATATCTTTTTAAACTCTTGAGAGAATAAAATTTTGTAGTAGTAGAAAGAAATTAGTCTATGTTAACCTAATATATTATATTAAATCATCAGGATAGCTGTTTTGATCAGCCACATCTGTAATAGCAAATCATTTGTCAATTTAATACCATGTCCAATTAGTAAGATCTTTCTACAATATTCCAGGACAACAATGAGGATGTATATTTATTCAGACCAAAGTGATGTATTTAGACAATTTCTCTATGTTCACAACAGCAAAATGCATCGACAAGCCCATGTAAAGTCAATGTCTTTTTGTTAATAGCACTAGCCTTTTCAGGACGAAGGGTCACTGGACTTGAAATGTTAACTCTGTTTTTGTCTCTACAGATGCTGCAAAACCTGCTAAATTTCTCCAGTACTTACTGTTTTTGATACAGGCTAGCACATTACTGGTCTGTATGCCTTAGGTTGCACTGTATTTATCAACCAGGCAGCAGCGTGATCACCAGAGATAGAGCAAATAGGTGCTGGAGCATAAAAATGTTAACAGAACAATGTGCAACACAGGCTAATAAATCCTGAAACTGAAACTTACAAGAATTATAAACATTTCTTATTTGAGAGAAAATAGCTAAAAGTACTGTTTCATATCTAAAACCATACTTGCGAGTTTTTCTACATGACATTTCCATGTGTACCAACTACGACATTCGTTACATATGCATAGAGAAGGGCAATTATTACAATTGTGATGCATTGGAAATCAATTTGTTGACATTATTGAGAGTTAGTTTACCACTAATTTATTTATGGCATGGATGTTAGATAGTTTTCATGAACTGATAATGTCCGTAGCATTTGATATACATGTGGAATAATAGGAATGACAATTATTTATATGTACACATTTAAAGTATTGGTAGATTAAATGACAGTGAACATCAATAAAACAGTATAATAGAGTACTAGAATAATAGAAAATGCAGTAATAAAATGTATTCTATGGTTCAACATAAAAATAAAATCACATTTTGCTGGCGAATAATATTTAAGAACATAATTGTAAAGAATATATAATGATAAAATGATATAACGAAGAGGTGTGTACTTCCATACAATTGATTACATTGTTTTTAATAATGAGCAATATAGTCATAAAGTTCATTTTAATCATAAGCATCGTAGCGTGTGATCACGGTACCTAGATATACCATAGTAAAGAAGATTACATTGGTGAGGCACATTAGTTAAAATATCTTAGCGTTTTATTGTGTTATTGACAAGCATATCAATACACTAACTGCAACAAGTCTTTTTTAAGGTCAAATACTAAATGTGGCTGTTCTGCTGACAGAAAACCAAGCAACACAGTATTGTGGAGAAAATCAATAAAACAAACAAACCCACAAATGGACACAATAGAGCTTTTTTTTTTGCAATCATAGAGTTTTGCTCGATGGCAATCATTTGGCAGACCTCAACAACATCAGTGAAAACACTTGGAATTTTAATGTTTTATATTCGGAGTATGTCACTTAGCATCTCTCAGAAAAATTTTCAGATTCATACATCATTCCAAATATATATAGACCATATGGAATCTAGATGTCATTTCTTCTTGTAAACTCAGAGCACACATCTACCACAATAAGGTAAGAATTGGGTTCAAAAATGCACAACTCTAGCGCTCCTTTATTTTGCTGAAGTTGATGTACTATGTAGATCTTATGAATGTCCAGCTGTTCATTTGGATAACAACGAGCTCGTGTAGTTCATTCACTACAAAAGTAAGTGAAAAATCGAGAGACACAACCTGCCCCTGCCATGTGCTGGGAGCATGTTACTGAGTGCAAAATGCTCTTGCTGCAGAATTGCAATAATTGTTGCTGATGCAGCCTGTGATGAAGCATTGAAGTACAGAAATATCCTGTAAGTGGATCAGAGATGTGCAATGCGGGTTCATTGATGCTAGCACATTGAATACCAGTGCCTAGGGATATGGAGTGTTCATGATCAATACCCATGAGAGGTGCCCATATTGGTGTACAGCGTCCAACATGGAGGACTGTTGGAGCAAGAGGAGAGTTGAATTTGTCAAGAACTCACTCTGATTCTCATGTTGAGTGTTTCTGCCAGCTGGTTAGTATTGCAAATTAGGTAAAATCACAACTTGTGGTGTGGACTGTTAACAAACTATTTAACCAGCAATAGCGTGTGTCAGTCAGGAAGCCATCATTCCTTGGCAGGAACTCAGCCATGTTGCTTGAGCAATTTGGAAGTCACAGTGAGATGATCTCATGCATCCAGGCAATCATCTTGCAGGATTCTACCAATCATCTCTGTGTCGCCCACATCTCTCTGAGCCTAGAAAGGTTCCACCCTGCATTTCATTTGCAAATTCACTTCCTAATTAAATGATAGTTTTTAATTATTATTAAAACTATGTCAAAAATTCTTGCAGAACAAACTCAACTGTTCTTAAATATTGGTACGGAAATTATGAAATACTCGGATCCTTAATGCAATTAATTATGATGTATTTCAACGCTCAAATGAAAGGATCTAATTTGTCAGTGAGCTGTAAAATGCATTCCACATATATAGTCATCAGCTGTTGTTTCTTGACATGACAAAAATGCACAACAGCTGCTAGGTATTAGGTTTGCCAGACTTGTCAGAATCATGTGGTGGAGCAATTAATGACTTGTTATTCCATGATCTCATTTTCAGTTCTTTTTTCTATGCACAATTTTGTTTGACTTTTCTATGCAAAGTGTTTTTAGACAGCTGAGGTGTTCTCTGATTTGTCCTTGTCTCTTCACCTCAGCTGGTCATTGTACTGCTGTGTTTGGAGAAATTGATAAAAACATTGGCTCTGAAAGACCTAATGTTCATGTTACATTGGCTCTGCACAACTTGATGGTATCTCAAAGACTATAGGGAAAACAGTCGTGTTCCACATATTCTGGGCAGATCCCAAGAATCTATAGTAATTATGCTTCCCAAATGTATGTTAACCTTACACTTTGTTACCATGCATTAAACTACGTTGTTACCTAAGACAAGTGTCTCTTCTGCTCAGACTCACCAGTGGTCTATCCTGTACCATTGATAATCAGGCAGGCCTGAAACTCAACAATGGAAAATGATTATTGGCAGTGAACTACCCAAACTAGAATACCATGCGCTGGCAGCAGTGGTATCTTGTACATGTCAGGAAAGAGGATGCAAGATCAACCAGGAAACAATCTACATTTTAAAGTCAGGAATAAAAAGCCTTTGGCCTATTAAACTTAATTTTCCAGTGATTAAACTCACTCAACAAACAACTAACAATATTTTAAACTCCCTTAGTATCTTTGCCACCAAGTACATTATCTAGAACATAGAACATAGAACATAGAACAGTACAGCACAGAACAGGCCCTTCAGCCCACAATGTTGTGCCGACCATTGATCCTCATGTATGCACCTTCAAATTTCTGTGACCATATACATGTCCAGCAGTCTCTTAAATGACCCCAATGACCTTGCTTCCACAATTTGTCACGATTTGTTTTGGTTTAAAAATCCTCTGAGTTATGAATTGTTTCTAAAATGTGCTTTAAATTTACACTTAACACACAGTTGCCCATGTGTGTTTGAGTTTATTACATACTGAAGTCATACTCTGCATTTATTTAATCTATGCAACTTAATGTCATAGCTGAATGACGTGTTTTAGAGCACACAAGAAACAAGACAAGGGAGTTCAGAACACAATTTATTATTATAAATATAATACCAAGAAACCACTAAACAAATGTATCATCTATAGATGTTCATAAATTCAATATATCCTTTTCAAATCGGATCTTACAATAAATAGTGAAATGGAGTAACTTAGTAGTGTGCTGCTAATCTACAATATCTGGTTTATCTTGCTAGGTAGTTCAGCTGGTTAATTTGCAATTAGCAGAGATATTACAAAAGATAAAAGTTACAGATCTGTTATAGATTCATTGAGTCATGCAGCATGGAAACAGACTTTTCAGTCCAACTTGTCCATGTCAACAAAGTTTCCTAAACTAAACTAGTCCCACTTGCCTGTGTTTGACCCCGATTTAAGTGCCTATCCAAATATCTTTTATATGCTATAACTGTACTACCATCTACCGCTTCCTCTGATTTGACTTGGTTTTGGGCCAGGTGAGATCAGGCCAGCCAGGTGAGCGAAGTTTCAGTGGGGACAGCATTTCAGGAGCAGTGACCACAATACAATGAGTTTTAAGTTACTCATGGATAGTGATAACAGCAGTTCTTGCGTGAAGGTGTAAATTAAATTAGATTAGATTCCCTACAGTGTGGAAACAGGCCCTTCGGCCCAACAAGTCCACACTGCCTCTTGCAGCATCCCACCCAGACCCATCCCCCTATAGCCCACACACCCCTGAACACTATGGGCAATTTAGCATGGCCGATCCACCTAGCCTGCACATCTTTGGACTGTGGGAGGAAACCGGAGCACCCGAAGGAAACCCACACAGACACGGGGAGAGTGTGCAAACTCCACACAGACAGTCGCCTGAGATGGGAATCGAACCAGGGTCCCTGGCGCTGTGAGACTGCAGTACTAACCACTGAGCCACCATGCCGCCCTACAAAAACATTAGGCAGAAACTGAAGAGTGTTGATTGGATGTGGCAGCATTCAAAAGCCACTGAATGAATACATGAACAAGAACAGAGAGATATGGATCCTGTAAGTGAAGACAGTTTTAATATGCAAGGGCAAAATGTGTCAGTGCAGGTTTGGAGGCCCAAAGGGGCCTGTTCCTGGGCTGAATTGTTCTTTGTTTCCTGGCAATTCAACATCAATTAAAGATGTTTAACGAAATAAATACATGCAGACTGAAGTTTATTTAAATAATCTAACATGCCTGTAAGTTTTCACTCAGATTTGAGACACTGCCACATCACTAAAACAAATCAAAACCGTTCATAGCATCCTCTGTGATGGTGACTGTGGGTTTGCTTTTATTCTTTTCAACTTACCTTCAGCTTTTGACTCACTTGACCTCACCATCCCACTCAAACACTTTGCTTGTTTTGTTCAGGTGAGATGGTTCCATTCTTACCCATTCAGTGAACCAACTACAATGGTTTCTTTTCCAATTCCAGTACCGTTATCTTTGGAACCGTGAGGAGTTATTCTTGGCCTCTGTCTACTTCTGATTTACCAGCTGCCCTTTAGTAATATTATCTGAAAACACAGCAACAGATTCCACATATGCGTGATTGTTCCTCAGCATTCCTTCTTGATTGTTCCTCTCCCTCTGATTTGTCAGATTGCTTTACTGATATCCAGTTTTGAATGTTCAATTATTTCCTTGAATTACATATTGTAAAGCCTGAAGACACTGTATTTGGCCTTCATCATAAACTCTATTCCCTAACCATTGATTCCATCCTTATGTCTCATCACTGTCTGTGATTGGAGCAGATTGTTTGCGTTCTCAGTGCCCTTGTTGATACTGTTGTGAGCTTCATATCTAATACCTCCTTTATCACTAATAACATATTTCTACTTGTCACCAGTCAAGATGTTGACTCTGACACTAAGTTCTTACCTGAGTATTGCTGAAGTTCTTATTTATGCTTTTGTTTCCTCCAGAATCACCTCCCAGCTTAGCCTCCACAATTTTCAATACATTTAAAACTTTCAGGCAATTACGACTTTAAATGCAATTTATTATTACTTGTAAAAATAACTTGTACACTGCGTGACTTTGTTTTGGAGGTGTTGTCAGAAGGGATTGTCTATTTTAACAATCTGTTTCAGTACTCATTTCCACGGTACGGTAGAGTTCATTAAACAAGTCTGTCTTCTCTCTGAATGACAGCTTCAGTGTGTGTTTAATACTTGTATCCTTATAAATAAACATCTTACAAATGAACATTTTATTTCGAATGTACCGTACCATTTACCTAATTGCTACACAGAAAATGTTTTAAAACTAATCATGTATGCTTCAATGGGCTGTGTATTTTGATGTATTCTTATCTGTTTCTCATATGACAATTTTCAATTTATGAGAATTCCTCTTGGTTGTGAGTTCAGCTTCGATTTGTTTTGAGCCTATAATAAATTAAAGTAGTTACTGAATGTGTGCTTCATGTTTCTGCATCATTGTTATCAAGTTTTGAGAAGATTTGTAGCTCAGGTTGAGGTTCTGGATGTGAGATTGCTCGCTGAGCTGGAAGGTTCGTTTTCAGATGTTTTGTCACCATTCTAGGTAACTCATCAGTGAGCCTCCGGTGAAGCGCTGGTGTTATGTCCCGCTTTCTATTTATCTGTTTCGGTTTCCTTGGGTTGGTGATGTCATTTCCTGTTCTTTTTCTCAGAGGATAGTAGATTGATTTGGAGCCTATGTGTTTGTTGATGGAGTTCCGGTTGGAATGCCATGCTTCTAGGAATTCTTGTGCGTGTCTCTGTTTGGTTTCTCCTAGGATGGATGTGTTGTACCAATCAAAGTGGTGTCCTTCCTCATCTGTATGTAAGGATACTAGTGACAGTGGGTCATGTCTTTTTGTGGCTAGTTGATGTTCATGGATCCTGGTGGCTAGCTTTCTGCCAGTTTGTCCAATGTAGTGTTTGTCACAGTTCTTGCAAGGTATTTTGTAGATGATGTTTGTTTTGCTTGTTGTCTGTACAGGGTCTTTTAAGTTCATTAGCTGCTGTTTTAGTGTGTTGGTGGGTTTGTGGACTACCATGATGCCAAGAGGTCTGAGTAGTCTGGCAGTCATTTCCGAGATGTAGTTGATGTAGGGGAGAGTGGTTATGGTTTTTGGGCACGTTTTGTCTGTTTGTTTGGGTTTGTTGCTGAGAAATCGATGGACTGTGTTCATTGGGTACCCGTTCTTTTTGAATATGCTGTATTCAAGAGCAGAAGAAAATCACCTATACAGCATATTATTAGTGATCAACATGAGTTTTTAAGGACAACAGACAGCGTTGCCATTTGGCTAGTTCAATTCCAGATTCTTTTTGGGCACAAATATCATTACTTGTCATGGTGACATTTGAACCCAAAGTACCAGAATATTGCATGTTCTGGATTACTAGTCCAGTGAAATTGCCACTGTGCCACTATCTACCTTGTAGTATCACTGTATTGTTTCTCTTTTATTGTATGTTGGCCTTTGTGAGTTAAACTTTATTTAAAATTCATTTTAAATGAATCAGTATGCTAATCTCATTCTGATTTGCAGCCTGGCATTTCCCCTCTGTAAGCACTTAGAGCTAAGAATAGAGATATTGATCTCAGATTGGTGAAGCATATAACATGAATTTGACAGCATTAGTCAAAAGGAGCATTACATCACAAAGCACCATATGTTCAATGCTTAACAGCGCTCACCAAATTCAAAGTACTTGATGACCTCTTAATACAGTTGTCAGACTGCGGAAGGTAGCCAAGTTCATACGGTTCTGGTGTTCTTGTTTCTCAAAAAATCAGTGTTATAAATGAAGTACAATTTTGATGCTGCAGTGGACAAATAACAAAAAATATGATAGCTTTGAGAAAATCTTGAATTACCCTTTCATAAACAATTTTCACTATAGAAAGTGTTAGTTGTGTTTTCATTCTGGTCAATGAAAGCCAGGGAGATCTTTGAGTTCAGGATGTTGAAATAGCCATTTTATTTTTAAAAATTAAATATTTCTGCTCGGATTTTCTTATGGCTAAATATGCATTTCTGGGACATAGATGAGGGTTGCATTCGGGGATCCTGCAGAATCTCCATTGGAACAAACAGCAAGAGAGTCACCTGGGAATTTGAAGATTCCAATCAGCAATTCCCTCATGTCTGGAATGCTCCAAAAATATCCATTCAAATCAGAGAACTCAGAAGGTTCTGGTTGGATTAAGTAAATAATTACTCAGGAAAAGTTAGACGAATTGAATACCGAGTCAAACCCCTAAGTAATTATTCAACTGAACAACTAACTAACTTCACGCATGCCAACCACATCTCCCCAAGGCCACTTACACGTTTTATACCTTAATGTGATGCCCCATCCAGATCCACGATTTAACATTCCTCCAGCAGCAGACCCAATAAGGGCCCTACCCTGTGGTACCAAATCCTCCTTGCCTGCCACTGGACCCATACCACCTCCATTGTTGCCAACCCCCAGGAGCTGACACTCCACATCCACATGAAATCTCTACACTCACAATTGTGCCAACTTTACCTTTTCCGGTCTGCACTCTCCACGACTCCCTCATCTGCTCCACACCTCCCACTAGCCCCAACACCCCCGGCACCTTCCCTCGCAACCACAGGAGATGCTACACCTATCCCTAAACTTCCCACTTCACCTCCATCCTAGGCCCCAAAAAAGCCTTTCACATCAAACAGATGTTCACCTCCGCAGCTGCTAATGTGGTCTATTGTATCCGTTGTTTCCGATGTGGCCTCCCCTACATCGGTGAGACCAAGCGAAGGCTCCGAGACCATTTTGTAGAGCACCTACGCTCGGTATGCGACAAATGACAACACCTCCCAGTCGCAAACCACTTCAACTCTCCCTCCCATTCCTTAGACGACATGTCTGTCATGGGCCTCCTGCAGTACCATAATGATGCTACCTGTAGGTTGCAGGAGCAGCAACTCATATTCTGCTTGGGAACCCTGCAGCCGAATGGCATCAATGTGGATTTCACAAGCTTCAAAATGTCCCCTCCCCCGCTGCATCCCAAAACCAGCCTAGCTCGTCCGCGCCCATTCTTCCTCTCAACTATCCCCTCCTCCCACTTCAAGCTGCACGACCATTTCCTACCTACTAACCTCATCCCGCCCCCTTGACCTGTCCATCCTCTCCAGACTGACCTATCCCCTCCCTACCTCCCCACCCATACTCTTCTCTGCACCTATCTTCTCCTCTATCCATCTTCAGTCCATCTCCCCCCTCTCCCACTATATATTTCAGAATCCTCTCCCCATCTCCCTTTTCTGATGAAGGGTCTCGGCCCAAAACGTCAGCTTTTGAGCTCCTAAGATGCTGCTTGGCCTGCTGTGTTCATCCTGCCCCACACTTTGTTATCACCGTATGCTTAACACCTCTATTGATTTCCTTAAATTACTGCAATTGACATTAATTGCTTTTTAAACTCACCAGAGAATGTTTAATCTAGCAGTTAGTAGTGACAATACACTCACAATGATGTGATAATAGTGAACGAATACCAATCAACTTCTTTAGCCAAGAAAGTGAAATAAATGGAACAAAGATATACCATGGATGATTTGGCGATGGGAAGGAAGAAAATGTTCAGTTGTGTGTAAGAGCGCTTGTGGATATAAAGGGGAGAAAAAACAAAAAGGTGAACAATTAAAAGAGGTCCAGGTTCAAGCCCCACCTACTCCAGATGTGTGTAACATCATCTCTGAACTGATGGTTAGCAAATATGTTAAAGGTATGCAATATTATTCAATCAGATTGTAAATTTTTGCTGAAAATTTAAAACATGTTCCATTTTAAATTTATTTTTTGTTCCTTATTTTTCACTTGTCTCTCAATTCAATATATTGCCATTTTAATTTAACATTGAATTAACCCACCCAAATTTGCCTCTTTCTTGGTTTTTAATCTTTTTAATTTCTTAATTATTCAGTCTCATTGGTTAAGGAGGTACACTGTTGGTCTTGTCATTCCCCAGGTTCCCAGGCATCTTACTGCCTTTGCCATACAGTTCAGTTTACATTTCCAGTGATATACAGGGTGACAATTTTGCTCAGTTGAGAAGTATCAAAAATAGTTCAACTATTTAACAAACTAGGAAATGCTGTGCTACAGTATTACCTTGGTCAGTGAGTGCATACTTGGTTTCTAGCTGTTACTGAACTACTAAATGGCAATTCAATGCTGGGGACAAGAACAGCAGATGAATGAGTGAACTGATGATGGAACATTGGTGCAGAATTTCGTTTGGGGAAGTAAAAACAAATTTTATTGTAGAAAAGAATAATATCATTAGTGGATAGATACTGTTATTTTAAGCTGAGAGCATGAGTCCCAAAGGCTGTTTAGAAAGGAGTTCCAGGATTTCAATCCAAGGAGAATAAAAGAACAGTGATTATAGTTCTAAGCCAAGATATTGAGTGGCTTAGAGAGAAACATGCAGCTGACGGAGCTCCCATGTATTTGCTATCCTTGTCCTTCTACGTGCAGAAGCCACATGTTTGGAAGATGCTGTCCTTACAGCAGTGCATTGCACAGATGATATACCACTGATATAGCAATGATTACCACTGTCGTGAAGGGAGTTAATGCTGAAGGTGGTGGGTGTGGTTGGTTTGCCAATCTAACGGGCTGCTTTGTTCTGGATAGTGTTCAGCCTTTTTGAGTGCTGCTGGAGCAAGTGGAGAGCATGTCAAGGGTGTTTCATCACATTCCTAATTTGTACCTTTTGCATAATGGGGAGAGGAAAGGTCAGTTACTTGCCATAGAATTCCAAGCTTCTGAAATGCTCTTGTAGACATAGTATTTAAATGGCTGGTCACTTCAGTTTGTGAGCAATGGTAATGATAACAGGATGTTGATAATGGGGGATTCAATAATTACAGTGCCAGTTCTTGCAGTATATGGTCAGGGACTGTCTCAATATCAGGAGTCACAAATGGTGCTGAAAATTGAGCAGCTGTACGAACATACTAACATACTATATAAACATCTGAAGCAGCAGCAGGCCATTCAACCCCTTGGGTCTGCTCTGCCATTCATTAAAATCATGGTTAAATGAATGTAACCTCAAATCACATTCCTGCCTACCTCTGATAACCTTTTAACCCCTTGCTTAGCAAGAATTCACATAACTCTGCCTGAAAAATATTCAAGGACTCTACTTCTACCACCTTCTCAGGGAGAGAGTTTCAAAAACTCCTGATCACCTGAGAAAAGATAAGTGCTTAATCTGCTATTTAAATAGACAGCCCCTGATTTTCAGACAGCCCTGCCTATCTCTCGCTTCTCTTAACAACTACACTGTCAAGACTCTTAAAGATTTGATATGTTTCAATGAAATCACATCTTTTCTGCTGAAATCCAGCAGTTTCAAGCATTGCCTGTCCAACCTTTCCTCATAAGCCAACCAGCCCAAGGCAGATATGAGATTAATAATCCTTCTTTGAACTGCCTTCATCAGATTTACATCCTTCCTGAAATAAGGTGGCCAGTCTTGGTCTATAGATAGTACTGCAGATGCAGTCTCACCGGTGCGTCATATAACTGAAGCATAATCTCTCTACTTTTGTAATCATTTTCCTCATAATAAGTGATGAAAGATGTTCTATAGCTTTACTGATTACTCTCACAGTAACTACATACTCACCATTTGTGATTCTCACACAAGGATACCCAGATCCCTTTTGCTTCTCAAAGCTCCGTAATTTCTCACCTTTTAGATAATATGCTTCTTTTTCATATTAGTTTTTCCAAAATGCTCAACTTGACATTTACCTACATTAAACGCAAATTGTCATATTTTATTCATTCACTTAATTTATATCTTTTTCAAGTAACCCTGTGCCCTCTTCACAACTTACTTTCCTACTTATCTTTGTGTTGTCAACAAATTTGGCAACAATACCTTCAGCCTTTCATCTAAGTTATTTAAATAAATTCAAATACCAATCCCCGTGAAGTCCACTTGTTGCATCTTGCCAATCTGAAAAAGGCCCTCTTAAAAACTACTGAGATAACAAAGTGTGAAGGTGGATGAACACAGCAGGCCAAGCAGCATCTCAGGAGCACAAAAGCTGACGTTTGAAGGGTCTAGGCCCGAAACGTCAGCTTTTGTGCTCCTGAGATGCTGCTTGGCCTGCTGTGTTCATCCAGCTTCACACTTTGTTATCTTGGATTCTCCAGCATCTGCAGTTCCCATTATCACTTAAAAACTACTCTCTGCTTTCTGTTAGCAAGCCAATTTTCTGCACACGCCAGTCTGTCATCTCCTCCACCAATAATGTTGGTTGGACATGCCAGCCATTCATTGTCTCTCATGGATATTGTTCCTCTGCAGTTTCAATGATTTTGGAACAGAGAAGGGATAGCAGTGCAAATGTGTAGCCATTTAGACTGTGAACTCAAAACATTGGAATATGTCGTTTGTCTTTTGAAAAAAATCAGTTTGGGGTATACAGCCAGTAAATTGAAGTCACAGTTTTGTATAAGAAAGCATTGCTTTGGAACCTCATTTTCTGTGATAACCTTTGTGGCACCTTATCAAATGCTTTCTGGAACTCTAAGCACAGTACATCCACCAGTTCCCCTTTGTATATACATGCATTACCTTCCCAAAGGACTTCAATGGATTGGTCAATTATGATTTCCCTTTCATAACACCATGCTAACTCCACATGATTAGCTTGAACTTATCTAAGTACCTCACTATAATTTATTTAATAAATGATTGCAACATTTTTCCTATGATAGATGTTCATGCAACCGGCCTATAATTTCCTACTTTCTGTTCACCTCCCTTTCTGAAAAAAGGAAGTTGATTCTGCGTCTTAGGATCATCCCTAATCAAGGAAATTTTGTAAAATAAAAACTAAATGATTCTGAAGCAGAGGAAATGCTAAACTGCATGCAAGCTATTTGTTTTTCGTGAGCTGGATCCAGTACATAATTAGAAAAATTCCAACTTAATTTGTCAGCAATGATTCTTCACTTTGAAGACAAGAAAGACTTCTGCCTTGACAGTTGGAGCAAAATTTCTTCAAACTTCACTGAGCTCCTTTGGATCTCTGCCTGTAGTTTTCTAAGCTTTTTCACTGCTGCCATACTGCTAATGCAATCTGTCAATTTCTTCATTACTCATTTCTTCACCAGCTCCTTCATTTTTTTTCTTTCAGGGTGGCCTTTAGTGCAGCTGGAACTCTCCTTAGCATTTGCTGAATTAGTTTCACATTGCCACCTTCTTCCCACTGAAATTAACCAGGAAGAACCTAATGCTCTCAAAAAGATCTTTGCAACCTCTAAGATCAGTTCAGCAGTAAATGACTTCGTGCCCAGCAAAATGCAGTAAATCTCTTCTCCTAGCAGGGGTAAGGTATCGATCCACGCTTTAAACTTGCTTCATCTGAGATGAGACAACACAGTATGAAGCTGGAGGAACACGACAGGTCAGGCAGCATCAGAGGAGCAGGAAAGTTGACGTTTCAGGTCGGGACTCTTCTTGAGAAATCTGAGATAAGTTCAATCTGCTTAATATCTACTTTCTGGATCTTCATTCTTCTCATTGCATTGAGCTCTCAACTTAATTTGTCCTCTTGGGATGAGTATCATTCCTGCATATTTCCTCAACTGTACCTTCAGGGATCTTATTTTTGGTCACTGTCAAGAGCCACTTCCAATGGACCCATAAAGCTCATTATTTTGCAAGAAACCCTAACGTTCATCTGAAATTTCACATTCATTTGATCCTCTCCTGCAGTCTTCATTTGAACAATTATAAGTCTTTGATCATCTTTAGACCTGAAATTACCAATTTTTTTGCATGGTGTAAAGTGATTTGCCAGAATCATCTTTGTCAGCTTGCTTTGCTCATTTCTACGTTATCATTGTGAGCAAAGTGATTCAGCTTCTAGCAGTTACAGCTTTCCCCGCAATAGACATGCCTTTTTTTGTAATGGCGGCTCCAACTGAAGTGGAAGCAATTACAACAGTGGTAGAGATCATGTGATTAACAGTCTGGCTAAAAGACGATGTATAAATGCGTTTTTCCAAACAATAGTCTCTGAATTCCTATCTGAACCTCAAATGAATTCACATAGGGGAAATAAAATCAAGAATCAAATGCTTGTTCAAATGCAGATGCAGGAAAAGTTGGTTTTGATTGATAGCACACTGGCATCTGGACTGCTGAAAGAAGGAACCACGTCATTGGCGTGATCTTCACTTAAATCATGCTGGAAACCAGTATCCTGGCAAGGCATATAACAGAGATGGTAAGAACTGCAGATGCTGGAGTCAGAGATTACACAGTGTGGAGCTGGAGGAACACAGCATGCCAGGCAGCATCGGAGGAGCAGGAAAGTTGACATTTCAGTCAGGACAGATCTTCAAAATCTCTGAAGAATGGTCCCGACCTGAGACGTTAACTGTCTTGCTCCTCTGCTGCTGCCTGGCCTGCTGTGTTCCTCCAGCTCCACAAGGCATATGACAGTCTGTGAAAAGGCTTTAAACTAAATAATGGCTTGGGCAGGAGGAGGGGGCAGGAGAGAGGAAGGAATCAAACAAGAGGATTTTGAAAACTTAAAGGCAATGGATCAGGATACTTTTTAGGTGATGATGACTACAGAGTACAACTAAAGATTCCATATCTGAATGCATGCAGTGTTTGTAACAAAATGGTTAAATTAATTGTACAAATGGAAATGAAAAAAGTGATCTGAATACTTTTCAGAGGCATGATTTCAAGGTCACCAAAAGTCATTGACATTTTGGAAGGATGGGAAGATGGAAAAAAATGGTATTATTGTTCTTTTCTTCAAGGGTGAGATTAGTCCAGTATTTTGTGGTGACATTGACTTGGAACAAAATGTAGAATTACTTTTGAGTGCAGATAATAAATAGCAAGAGAAAAAAGTCACTTGTGGGAATAGTTTATAGATTTTCTAATCAACATTTCCAGGACAGTGTATATATGAAGAAATAATGGGGTCTTCTAAGAAAAGTTTTGAAACAATAAAAGTAATATAGCTTGGGAAAACTAATTTTGCAAAGTAAGTCTGAAAAATGGGTTCAAATTCTAGATCTGATCGCGTGTAATGAAACAGGATTGTTTAATGGCATCACAGTAAAGGGTTCTCTCAGCAACAGTGATTATAACATAACAGAGTGTATATGACAAAGTTGGCCAGGGTGGATTGTGAAAATTGGGGAAAAGTACAATACAGATGTAGTGGTGGACATTTAAGAAAGTTTTCAGAACTATGGTACAGGTTCATGACATTCTGTTACTGTTTGGAAATTTGTGTTCTAAAGTGGACAAAAGCCTGCATGGCTTTACGTTTGAAGCAAACACAGAAAGCACGAGAGAAATCCAGCGAGTCTGGTAGTATCTGTAGAGAGAGAAACAGGATTAACATTTCCAATTTAATATCCATGACTGCATGTCTCTTCTTCAGGATTTGAAGAGGAGTCAAATCAGACTCAAACCATTAACTCTGTTTCTCTCTCCACAGATACTATGATGTTTCTCCAGCATTTTCCATATTTGTTTGAGATTTCTCACATTGCAGTATTTTTCTTCTATTTTGCTTTAAGTTTGATTTTTAATACTATATAGTGCTATTAAGAAGTGAGTCATACTTTTAGTCTAATCTTTTAGTCCCACGGTTGGTGCAAGGTTGTCTGGTATTTTTCTTAGACACATGCAGTGAAACTTTAAAAAACCCTTGACATGAATGTTTCACTGCATACTCAATGGTTTGAAAGAAAGAGTAGAAGAGAGAAAAAAAATGGGTGTTTGCTCAGCAGCAAGCTGTCCAATGAAACAGGGAGACAAAGACATAAAAATGTTATTTAGAAAATTGGAACCATCCAGGACATCAAGGAGTGTGCAAGTTTCATTCAGAAAGAGAAGCAAGTCATTCATTGAGGAAAAAGCCTATAAAAGTAGTGCAATTTAGCAGTCTCCAAAAAAATTCACTCCAGAATGAAATAAGCCATGAGCACCTGAATGTCAGTAAAAGTGTGACAAACAGAAGACTGTGAAAGAGGCATGTAAGGAACACTTGTTCAGAAATAATGAACAGTGTTACCGATTTATTTAAGAGTCTCAGGGAGGAACATTAACTGAAGAAATTGCATTGAGTAAATAAGGAAGTTTACTGAAAAGAAACCAAATACGGTCGTGCCATCTTAACAAGAATCTTTAAAGTGGAAACAGGGTGACACTTACTGAGGTTTGAGTCTCTGTAAAGTTAGAGAATAACAGGATGGAATGTTTATTTCTGATATTTATAATATCACTATTTCTTGCATGTATAAAATAGTTGTGTTTTTATTCCTGTTATGTGCAATAAACTTAGATTTTCGTTTGTTGAAAGCACATTAAAAAACTTTTGTGAATATGTTCAATGACAGACCACATAGTAAACAAATTATAAAAAAGGAAACCTATGGGTCTATCAAGCTGTGTCTTGCTATGGGATTGGAAATATTCGGTATTACCAGATTCAGTATACAATATTATCAGATTGAACCTGATCAGATGAGCCAATGCACCAAGGAGTGGCAGATGGAGTTTCATTTAGATAAATGTGAGCTGTTGCATTTTGGTAAGACAAACCAGGGCAGGACTTGTATACTGAATGGTAGGACCTGGGGGAGTTGTTGTCAAACAAAGAGACCTAGGAGTGCAGGTGTGTACTTCTTTGAAAATGGAGTAACAAGTAGACTGAGCAGTGAAGAAGGCAGTTAACATGTTTGCTTTCATTGATTGTGCATTGAATACAGGAGTTGGGATGTCTTGTTACAGCTGTATTGGACATTGGTGAGGCCATTTTTGGAATACTGCATTCAATTCTGCTCTATCTGCTATAGGAAATATGTTGTTGAACTTGGTTGGGTTCAAAAAAGATTTGGTTTGATTTGATTTAATTGTCATGTGTACTCAAGTACAGGAGTACAGTGAAAATTAAATCATGTTGCCAGACAAGGCACTATCTTAGGAGCAAGTACCTAGGTAAAGAGTCTTAAGAACAATATTGTAAAAAACGAAATAAGTAAAAAGTTAAACATTGCTGTTATTACAGTACAGTGTAAAATATGTGAAATAAGGTTAAAAGTTATACATTGCAGGCGTTCTTAGATTTAAATAGAACTTTTTTTAAAAAAAGCTGGAAGTTCAAACATTACAGTCTTTCTGAAGTGCTTAGCCATGGTGGAACCTCACTTTGAGGAATCAACTCGAGACTAGAACTCCACACAGAGGCTACATTGGGCCGATAGAAGACCACCATGCCGGTCTGAGACACAACGACTCTGGACCTCTTAGCGATAGCTACGCCAGGCTGAGGGACCACCATGCCAGGCCAAAAGGCACCTCACTAGCCTGGGAGGCCAACATGCCAGGCTCAGAGATCACCCCACCGTGTCTGCGCTGAGTCCAAGCCCCGGGATCTGTGGCCTGCAGAAGCAAGAAGAGAGACAAAGAAAAGAAAACACAAAAGATAGGAAAATAGAGAGACAAAAGAAAAGAAACAAGCCAAATGGATGAGTTTCATCTGAAGTGAGCTACTCTGCTGCAATCGTGCTGAAATGGGAGAACTTTACAAGGATGTTGCTGGGATTGTCAGATTTTAGCTATTGAGTGAAGCTGATTGGACTGGGGGCTATTTCTCCTGGAGTGTCGGAGGCAGGAGTGACCCTATAGAGGTTTATAAAATCCTGGGGGCAGTGAGAGGATGAAAAGCCAAGGTCTTGACCCCAGGGTAGGGAATTCAAAACTAGAGGGCTTAGATGTAAAGTGAGAAGGGAAAGATTTAAAAGGGAGCTGAGGGGCAGCTTTTTCACATAGGGGGTGGCAGGGAGGGAGAGCTGCCAGATGAGGTGGTGATGGCGGGTACAATTACAACATTTAAGAGGCATCTGGATAGATATATCAATAGGAAAGGTTTGGCAAGATATCAGCCAAATGCTGGTAAATGGGACCAGATCAGTTTAGGATATCTGGTCAATGCAACAAGTTGGACTAAAGGATCTGTTTCCATGCTGCAAAACTTTATGACTCTGTTACCATTAGCAGGGATCATATCCATAAGTCTCAATGAAATGATAACTTCCTTAGCTAGCCATGGATGGTAAGGATACCAAAGTTAAAGAAAACAGATGTAATTATATAGCAATTAGTGGTAAATTGGACAATTGGACAGATTGTAGAAAGCAGGGGGAAAAAAATGAAAAAAGGGAGAAATTAGAATATGAGAGAAAGCTAGCTCCAAATATACTAAGTCAGTGAGAGATTTTAGTAGTAAGAAGGAAAAAGAGGTGATTAAATTGAGTGATTCCCTCTTAGAAGTTGAGAATGACAATTACTAATTGAAACATAAAATGAAAATGTCCATGAAAATGTTTTGGGAAAACTACTGAGATGAAAGGCTGTCAAGTCCATTGGATCTGCTAGCCTGAACTGAAAAGTTTTAAAAGAACTGACCGCAGAGATAATTGATCTTTTGGTTGTCATCTTCCAAAATTCCTTAGATTCTGAAAAGACCCCAGCAGATATAAAAATCACAAATATGAAACCTCCATTCAGGGAAGGACGCTGGTAGTAAGAAATCATAGGCCAGTTAGCCTAACGTCTGCAATTGGGGAAGTCTTCGAATTTGTTAATGAAGGAGGTAGCAGAAAGACATTTAGAAGATCTTGACACAATCAGGCAGTAATCTGGGCAGGAAGTTCTATATATGAGAGATGCTATCAATCTTGCAACTGTTTGGTACTAGTAGTGCCAATGAATTATGCCCACTGATGGGACTATGCCCAATTCCAAGCAAAGACAGTTGATGGGACCCAATGGAAAGGTAATTTGGGAGGAGGGAGGATGTAGCAGGGTTTCAGTAGGAATATTTTCTGAAGAAGGGTCCCAACCCAAAACGTCAAGCTTTCCTGCTTTTTCGATGCTGCTTGGCCTGCTGTGTTCATCCAGCTTCACACTGTGTTATTTCAGTAGGAATAGGTTAGTTGGCTAAGGCAAAGAGACTGGGAGTTTTGCTGTGTTGGCTAGAGATGGGGGAAGCCTAGGGATTTGGGACAGTGGCATGGGATACCTT
Source organism: Stegostoma tigrinum (assembly GCF_030684315.1). NCBI lineage: Eukaryota > Metazoa > Chordata > Chondrichthyes > Orectolobiformes > Stegostomatidae > Stegostoma > Stegostoma tigrinum. The sequence goes on along the minus strand of NC_081355.1, from coordinate 98,688,014 downwards.
CTGCCACAAGAAGAGGCCATTAAGTTAAGAGTCTCCACTAACCCAATATCTCTCCTGCCACACATCAATTTGTAATAGGCTCAGGACATGCAGCTAAGAGCCAGAAATGACACTTCTGGCAACATGCCTAATTCATGCCTTCCATCTCCCAGTCAACCCAACTGTGGAGAGAGCAGAACATCCCTTAGATCTACATTATAGAAGAGAAAAACAGCATTCATCAAATGCTCTTGCAAGTTCCCTAAAGATTTTCTGTCTCAATGAGCCACATCTCATTTCTTTGCCCAATCACTCAACCCCTGTATACCCCTTTATCAGTTTGCTTTACAGTCTCCTCACTTTACTACTCCGCATCTAGAAAGCTGAGTTTTCCACCTGGCTTTGTGTCATCAGCAAACTTATGAATACTTAAAAATATGTTACTCTCAATTACCTCGTCCAGTCATTGAAATAGGTTGCAAATAGATGATAAACGGTCCATCCTGATGCTGTAGAATCTTCCTTTCATTTAAAGATCTGAGAAAATATGAACATTTATTTACATAAGCAATTCCTTTCTTGGTTGGATATGGCTTGGTCAAATATTGGTATTGCCAAAAGTGAAATAGCTGAAAATCCAACAATGAAGCAGAAAAAGCTATATACATTCAAAGGATTAATTTCATTGGCAGAGGAATTAGAGTCATATACTTCAACCCAAAGTGGTTGGATGGCAATCTATGTGGTATTGCCAAATCTATCAAAATGCAGAAGTTCACAATTTGCTTTAAGTCCAGCAGCATCTCCTTTCAGATGCTTGGACACCCACAACGTGGTAACTAAACCTATCTTCTGCGAAACGGTGGCTTCACATACTGTTGGAATAGCTTGTTGTATCATTAATAATCAGTGCCCTTTCCCAGACTCATATACAAAATATATATGAGATGCGAAACGTCAAACTTTCCTGCTCCTCTGATGCTGCTTGGCCTGCTGTGTTCATCCAGCTTCATACCGTGTTATCTCAGATTCTCCAGCATCAACAGTTCCTAGTATCTCTGTAACAATCCTTTAAACCCATGTTCTTGATGTAAGTTAGTTATAGATAACCAGAGACTACCCGGGAAATGAGCAAATAACTGAAGAGAATTTCTAATGATGAGAATATGTGGAACATAAAGATGCTCACTTGTAAGAAAGTACTCTGGCCCTGAAATCCCCCAATGGGGATGGCGGGTCTAATAATCATTGAATCTCTACAATGTGGAAATGGGCCATTCAGTCCATCAAGTCCAGACTGACCTTCTGAAGAACATCCCACTCAGAGCCATCCCCTATCCCTATATATCCCATGGCTAATCCACCTAGCTTCCACACTATGGGACAATTAGGTAAGGCCAATCCACCTAACCTGCACATCTTTGGACAATGGGAGAAAACCCACACAAACACAAAGAGAACATGCAAACTCCACACAAACAGTCACCCAAGGCTGGAATCAAACCCAGGTCCTGAGCACTGTAAGGCAGCGGTGCGAACCACTGAGTCACCATGTTGCCCTAAATTGAAACCTTTAAATGGTAAGCTGATAACATGATTGAAAGCAATGAGATTTGAGCCCACTCTTCTGCAGAAATGCTTTGGACCACTTGACCATGCTACCAGGGCCAAATAATCAGCCAGTCAGTGTGATTGTGAAACCTTGAATACAGTGTGTAAATAACTGTAAAAAGCTGTCTGGCTGGTGATTTTACTAATTGCCTGCCTAAATTTCAACAGGACACTAGTAAAATCTTCACAGAAATTTACAACCTACATAACAAGGTTTGGTTATTTTATGTCCAGACATAATATTTTCATTTTTTGGTTTTGGCCTGTTTATTTGCATTCTCTTCAAAAGATCGTAACTCATTCTGAAGACAGACTGCATGAACTCAGGTAAGTTGCAGTTTCCACTCATTTGACTAATCTTCTTACATAGAACCTTGAGCATAGAATATAGAACAGCACAACACAGTACAGGCCATTTGGTCCATGGTGTTGTGCTGACCTATTATCCTACTCTAAGATCAAACCACCCTGCATAGCGTACATTTTATGATCCTCCATGCGCCTATGTAAGAGTCATTTAAATTTCCCTAATGTATCTGACTCCACTACCACTGCCGGCTGCGCATTCCATATGCCCACCACTCTGTGTGTAAAGAACCTACCTCTGATATCTCCCCTATACCTTCTTCCAATCACCTTAAAATTATGCTCCCTTGTAATATTCATTTCTGCCCTGGGGACAAAGAAAGAATCATGGCAGTGTGATTCAGTACAGGGACATCCCACAGAATCGGAACTGTTACAATACAGAAGGAGGTCATTTAGCCCATTGAGCACCACTGGCTTTCCAAATGGGTATTATGACTCAGTTCCACTCTACTGCCTTTTCCTTATACTCGGGATAGTGCTTCTATTTAAATAATCATCAAATGCCCTCCAGGTGCTTCATTTTATTAAATTTTCTCAATCCCAGCTGAATTTACTGTTGAACTCAGCCTACATCTTGACACAATCAGTCGGAGTAGCTGAATAGTGATCAGGAAAATAAACCATCAATGGCATTCTTACTTTAACTGGAGATATTTAATCCTGTTATAAATTTTCCAGTAGAGTTCAGCTAGAAACACAGTCATTTATATCTTCAAGCCAGACATACTGTGCAATGAACTACTGGGCCTTTAAAAGAGTGCTATTTATATTTAGTAAGACTAATTCATCAGAACATTGGGATTTGGATTGATGCATATGAGACATAGGATGATGCTTTGTGTGTGAACATCCTGATTGTATTTGGGCTTTTCATGGAAACATCTAGCAAGTTGTTTTCCTGCAGTTGGGAGACATCAAAATCACTGTTGTCAATTCCAAAGTAACTACTAGTAGCCCCAGTGAGCAGGACTCCTACTTTCAACATTGCTGAGACTAGTACATGACATTCCTGAACAGAAAAGTAACATGTGATGGTAATTACATTTCAACATGCTTGTCCAGAATAGCCCATGGACTTAATTAAGATGAGCAATGAAGGCCCCGATTACAGTAACATGCAAATTAAATTAAAATATGGATTTTTATGAAACTTACACAAAAATCACAAGTTTCAATATGCACAATAAGGATAAGCTAATAGGTAACTCGCAGACTCATACATATCTACAGAAAAAGGCCCTTGGGCCCAATGTGTCTGCACCAAGCCCAATTAATCTAATCCCATTTTCCTACACTCGGTCCAAGGCTTTGTATGCCTTGGTATCACAAATGTACATCTAAATACTTTTTAAATATTAAATATTTAAATATCACCTTTACAGGCAGAGAGTTCCAGATTCCCACCACCCTCTCGGTGAAAAAGATTTTCCTCACATCCCCTCTCAGCCTTTTGTCCCTTGCTTTAAATCTATGACTATGATCGTTGATACCCTCCATCGAGGGAAAAGTTTCTTACTGTCTTACATGTGCCCCTCATAATTTTATACATTTCAATCATGTCCTCTTGCAAATTCCTCTGCTGTATGCAAAATAGCCCCAGTCTGTCTAGTCTCTCTTCATAACTGAAACTCTCCAGTCCAAGCAACATCCTAGTAAATCTCACCATCTTTCCAGAGTTTGTCTGTGATATGGTGAAAAATTGGCAATATTAAAAAAAAACCCAAAATTTTCGCAAATCTAATTTTGATCAACCTAGGTGATCTTGGCAAATTTGAGTAATGGCATTTAAATAAAAGTCCGGATCTGAACAATAGAAACAATGCTGAGATGGGTGACAGAATCAGATGAGAAGTCCAGTGAGGCAAATGTCAACATTGGGAACAACTCCTGTGGAGTGGCTAGATTCTCCCCAGGCAGCTGTGGATTGTCAATTGACAGTGATAATCGCTTTTCTGATGGCACATCTCATTCATTAACCTAAAACAAACAACTGTGGATGCTGGAGATCTGAAACAAAAACACAGAAATTGCTGGAGAAACTCAGCAGGTCAGGCAGCATCTGTGGGAAGAAAGTAAAGTAGTCGTTTTGTGTCCAGTGACTTCATCAGAACTGTTGGTAGCTAGGAAAGAAAAAAGCTGAAGAACTCTTAGCTCTTATTATTACTTACTTGGCTTCACTTCTACCCTGTCCTGCTTTCCATTATCTCTTTCACCCTCTGTCCCTGTCTCTGTCTCTGTCTCTGCTATCCACTCACACCTCACCACCCCTTCTAACCACCTTATTCCTATCCCCCACTTGCCCACCCACATGCAGTTTAGCTTCAGTAGAATTACCACATTTTCTGAGTTCTGATGAAGACTCGTTGGACTCAAAATATCAATTCTGCGTTAATCCCACAGATGCTGTCATACCTGCTGAGTTACTCCAACAATTTCTGTTTTTGTTTCACCGCATTAATATTCAGACTCCTACATTCCCAAATTCACCAAACAAGCCGGACATCTGGAAAATTTGACATTTACACCTGACCGTGTACCTGGTGGATTCAGCTCGCTGCTTGTTCTGAATGACTTGCTTATTGCCTCCGCCCAAACTGCAGCTCACGGCACCATCCATGGACACGCACACACACCTCTCAGCTACACAGACATTAGCATATGGCATATGCTAAGCCTACATGACCAGTTCTCAGATACACTGGCATACCACTGAGGAGAACACACTTACATTGCAGGTGCACTGGTAGCTATCATTGAAAAACTTCAGCAGGGACACTTTATACATAAGCTCGGGCACCCGGCTCATGGATTGGACAAGACTGTATTTCAGAGCTGTTTATTCACTTAGAGTCTATTGCATGCTCACGGAATCTATGCCTTGCTTTTCCATGTCATGAACATTAGCCCATTGGTGCTTCATCCAATGCCAAGATGTATGTACTGCTGTATTGACATGCCCTTTTTATGCAGGCACATTATCTTGGAATTCTCCAGCATCTGCAGTTCCCATTATCTCTGACACAGAGAGGCTGTTTGCTATGCTGGTCATTGGTGACCTGTCAGGGCTGGAAGGGAACATCTTATGACTGACACAATGGGATGTCAATTTAAAACTTGCTGCATGTGCCAGCTGCCTGTGTGGCAACCATGCTGCACAGTCATTCAACCAACTAGATCTGTTGGAAACTGGTAGGGACTAGCCCTCAGTCCAGTCGTGGGATGAATGCTGTTGGTCAGGGGGTCCTGGTATCATCAGTCAGCAACACTGTCCACACACAATTCAGGGGCTTTGATAAAGCCTATTATCCACTTGAGGTGCTCAATGTCAGAGGGTCTGTGGGTGTTCTGCAGCAGTCACTCCTGTGGGGTCAACACAAACAGCCAGGGTAATCACACATCATCAGTTAGGGACGCACAAAGACAGCAGTCAGAGTTCTGGTTAGTCATTTCTAGAGGCTATTCATCAAAGTCAGGCATAGACTGGTGAGGGAAAACAGTACCAAGCATCCATCTGTGATAATGGGAACTGCAGATGCTGGAGAATCCAAGATAATGAAATGTGAGGCTGGAAGAACACAGCAGGCCAAGCAGCATCTCAGGAGCACAAAAGCTGACGTTTCGGGCCTAGACCCTTCATCAGAGAGGGGGATGGGGTGAGGGAACTGGAATAAATAGGGAGAGAGGGGGAGGCGGACCAAAGATGGAGAGAAAAGAAGATAGGTGGAGAGGAGAGTATAGGTGGGGAGTTAGGGAGGGGATAGGTCAGTCCAGGGAAGACGGACAGGTCAAGGAGGTGGGATGAGGTTAGTAGGTAGGAAATGGAGGTGCGGCTTGGGGTGGGAGCAAGGGATGGGTGAGAGGAAGAACAGGTTAGGGAGGCAGAGACAGGCTGGACTGGTTTTGGGATGCAGTGGGTGGAGGGGAAGAGCTGGGCTGGTTGTGTGGTGCAGTGGGGGGAGGGGACGAACTGGGCTGTTTATGAATTGAACTTGGGCATCTCAATAATGCAGAAGTGAGCAGCAATGATAGTATAAGATAATAAAATGGTTTTGGGATGCGTTGGGGGAAGGGGAGATTTTGAAGCTGGTGAAATCCACATTGATACCATTGGGCTGCAGGGTTCCCAAGCGGAATATGAGTTGCTGTTTCTGCAACCTTCGGGTGGCATCATTGTGGCACTGCAGGAGGTCCATGATGGACGTGTCATCTAAAGAATGGGAGGGGGAGTGGAAATGGTTTGCGACTGGGAGGTGCAGTTGTTTATTGCGAACCGATAGTCCTGCAGTGCCACAATGATGCCACCCGAAGGTTGCAGGAACAGCAACTCATATTCCGCTTGGGAACCCTGCAGCCCAATGGTATCAATGTGGACTTCACCAGCTTCAAAATCTCCCCTTCCCCCGCCGCATCCCAAAACCAGCCCAGCTCTTCCCCTCCACCCACTGCATCCCAAAACCAGTCCAACCTGTCTCTGCCTCCCTAACCAGTTCTTCCTCTCACCCATCCCTTCCTCCCACCCCAAGCCGCACCTCCACTTCCTACCTACTAACCTCACCCCACCTCCTTGACCTACCCGTCTTCCCTGGACTGATCTATCCCCTCCCTACCTCCCCACCTATACTCTCTCCACCTATCTTCTTTTCTCTCCCTCTTCGGTCCGCCTCCCCCTCTCTCCCTATTTATTCCAGAACCCTCACCCCATCCCCCTCTCTGATGAAGGGTCTAGGCCCGAAATGTCAGCTTTTGTGCTCCTGAGATGCTGTGTTCATCCAGCCTCACATTTTATTATCTTGGATTCTCCAGCATCTGCAGTTCCCATTATCACAACAACGATAGTACAATGCCTAATGTTTGTCGAAGAGGAGCCACAATTTTTTCAATGTCCGAAAGGTCCTGTGTAGGCCGCAGACAATTGCTCCTCATTTATCACTTAAACATAACAATGGTCTGTACCGAATGCAGTGTGAAGTTGAGCTTTTGACACGGTACTACAATGAGAAAGGAGTCAGAGTACTGCAGGCACTCTCTTCTCAATGACATTGTGTTCTTACTTAGCAGGCATGGCACCTTCCCCAAGTTACTGCACACATTGAATCTGAATGTGGATGGATGATGGAAAGACATCCCATGATGTCAAATGCCTCACGATATAGAGAAGTGAGCTTTGCTTTTATCATCTGTGAAAAAATAATCCTTTGTGTATCATGTCTTAAATGGATCACCGATATAACAGAGTGTAGAGCTGGATGAACACAGCATGCCAAGCAGCGTCTTAGGAGCAGGAAAGCTAACGTTTTGGGCCTAGACCCTTCAAGAGAAATGGGGGAGGGAAAGACGGTTATGAAATAAATAGGGAGAGAGGGGGAGGCGGATTGAAGACAGATAGAGGAGAAGATAGGTGGAGAGGAGACAGACAAGTTAAAGAGGCGGCGATGGAGCCAGTGGAGGTGAGTGTAGGTGGTGTGGTAAGGAGGAGATAGGTCAGTCTAGGGAGGATGGACAGGTGAAGGGGGTGGGATGAGGTTAGGAAGTAGAAGATGGGAGTGAGCTTGAGGTGGGAAGAGGGATAGTTGAGAGGAAGAACAGATTAGGGAGGTGGAGACGAGCTGGGCTGGTTTTGGGATGCAGCAGCGGGAGGGGACAAGTCGAAGCTTGTGAAATCCACATTGATACCATTGGGCTGCAGGGTTCCCAAGTGGAATATGAGTTGCTGTTCCTGCAACCTTCAGATGGCATCATTGTGGCACTGCAGGAGGCCCAGGATGGACATGTCGTCTGAGGAATGGGAGATAGAGTTGAAATGGATCGCGGCTGGGAGGTGCAGTTGTTTATTGCAAACCGAGCATAGGTGTTCTACAATACGGCCCCCCAAGCCGCCACTTGGATTCCCTGATGTAGAGGAGGCTACAACGGGTACAGCGGATGCAGTATACCACATTAGCAGATGCGCAGGTGAACATCTGCTTGATGTGGAAAGTCATCTTGGGGCTAGGGATGTGGGTGAGGGAGGAGGTGTGGGGGCAGGTGTAGCACTTTCTGCGGTTTCAGGGGAAGGCGCCAGGTGTGGTGGGACTGGAGGAGAGTGTGGAGCGGACAGGGGAGTCATGGAGAGAGTGGCCCCTCCGGAAGGCAGACAAGGGTGGGGATGGCAAAATGTCTTTGGTGGTGGGGTTGGATTGTAGATGGTGGAAGTGTCGGAGGATGATGCGTTGGATCCGGAGGTTGGTGGGGTGGTACGTGAGGAGGAGGGGGACTCTCTTTTGGCTGTTATTGCGGGGACGAGGTGTGAGCGATGAGTTGTGGGAAGTGCAGGAGACATGGTCGAGGGTGTTCTTGACCAGTGCAGGGGGGCTATGTTGCAGTCCTCAAAAAACGAGGACATCTGAGATGTACGGGAATGGAATGCCTCATCCTGGGAGCAGATGCGGCAGAGGTGAAGGAATTGGGCTCAGGGATTGGCATTTTTGCAGGAAGGTGGGTGGGACGAGGTTTATTCTAGGTAGCTGTGGGAGTCGGTGGTCTTGAAATGGATATTGGTTTCTAGGTGGTTGCCCGAGATGGAAAGAGAGGGGTCCAGGAAGGTGAGGGAGATGTTACATGGAGTCCGGGTGAACTGAAGGTTGGGGTGGAAGGTGTTGGTAAAGTGGATGAACTGTTCGAGCTCCTCGTGGGAGCGTGAGGTGGCTCCGATACAGTCATCAATGTAAAGGAGGAAGAGGTGGGGTTTAGGACCAGTGTAGGTGCGGAAGAGGGACTGTTCCACGTAACCTACAAAGAGGCAGGCGTAGCTTGGGCCCATGCGGATACCCATTGCCACCCACTTTGTCTGTAGGAAGTGGGAGGAATTGAAATATTTCCAGGTGAACTCCCGTAGCATCTGCTCCTAGGATGAGGCATTCTACTCCTGTACATCTCAGATGTCCTTGTTTTTCCAGGACCGCAACAAACCCCCGCAGTGGTCGAGAACGCCCTTGACCTTGTCTCCTGCATTTCCCGCAACTCATCCCTCATACTCCATCTCCGCAACAACAACCAAAAAAGAATCCCCCTCATCCTCATGTACCACCCCACCAACCTCCGCATCCAATGCATCATCCTCCGACACTTCTGCCATCTACAATCCAACCCCACCAAAGACATTTTTCCCTCCCCATCCTTGTCTGCTATCCAGAGGGATCACTCTCTCCGTGACTCCCTTGTCCGCTCCACACTCCCCTCCAGCACCCCCATACACACTGCACTTTTTCCTGCAACCGCACTTGCCCCCACACCTCCTCCCTCACCCTCATCCCAGGCCCCAAGAGACTTTCCACATCAAGCAGATGTTCACCTGCATATCCGCCAATGTGCTATATTGTATCCGCTGTAGCCATTGTGGCTCCCTCTACATTGGGGAAACCAAGAGGAGGCTTGGGGACCACTTTGCAGAACACCTATGCTCTGTTCGCAATAAAGAACCACACCTCCCAGTCGTGGACCATTTCAACTCCATCTCCCATTCCTCGGACAACATGTCCGTCCTGGGCCTCCTGCAGTGCCACAATGATACCACTTAAAGGTTGCAGGATCAGCAACTCATATTCCGCTTGGAAACCCTGCAGCCCAATGGTATCAAAGTGGACTTCACCAGCTTCAAAATCTCCCCTCTCCCCCATTGCATCCCAAAAGCAGCCCAGCTCGTCCCCACCTCCCTAACCTGTTCTTCCTCTCACCTATCCCCTCCTCCCACCTCAAGCCTCACCCCCATTTCCTACCTGTTAACTTCATCCTGTCGATCCTCCTTGGACTGGCCTATCTCCTCCCTACCTCTGCACCTACAATCTACTTTTCAGGCTCTATCTCCACCTCTTTAACTTGTCTCTCTCCTCTCCACCTATCTTCTCTTCTATCCATCTTCGGTCCGCCTCTCCCTCTCTCCCTATTTATTTCACAACCCTCTCCCCAGCCCCCACTCTGAAGAAGGGTCTAGGCCCGAAACATCAGCTTTTATGCTCCTAAGATGCTGCTTGGCATGTTGTGTTCATTTAGCTCTCCACCCTGTTAGCTCGGATTCTCCAGCATCTGCAGATCCTATTATCTCTGATTAAATGGATCACTGTTTATTTTTAAATGATGGATCCTTTGTCTTGGGATGTTTCCATTTGCAGAAGAATCTTTCTCCATGTACCCAGTCAAAACAGCTCAGGATCTGCTACGTTTCAATCGGTTTTTGTCTTACTCTTCTCGACCCCTAGACACAAGCCTAGCTTGTCCAACCCTTTGTCATCAGACAGTGTTCTCACTTCAGGAGTTACTCTCATAGACTTCACTGATCTGTTTCTCATGTCAACTGAATCCCTACAGCCTCACCAAGTGCATACCAACCTTCAGAGCAACCCACCCAGACCCACCCCCCTCTAACCCACCTAATCTAGGCATCCCTGAACTCTACAGGCAACTTGTCATAGCCAATCCAACCTGCCTGCACATCTTTGGACCGCAGGAGGAAACTGGAGCACCCGTAGGAAACCCACACAGACACAGGGAGGATATGCAGACTCTACCCAAACAGTTAACCGAGGGTGGAATCGAACCTGGGTCCCTAGCACGGTGAAGCAGCAGTGCTAACCACTGAGCCACTGGCATCACTTCTTAAACAAAGAGATTGATACTATCTGCAGTACTCCAGATGTGGACTCACCAACGTCCTGTATAACCAGAACATTATCTCACTATATTTACATTCAATAGCCAATTGCATTTACAAAGCCCACTGGCAGTTAAGCAGTAAAGGGAGGTGACGATTGCCGGAATCAGAAGGTAAAACCTGTTTATGAACCTGCATAAAAGTGTGAAGCTGGATGAACACAGCAGCCCAAGCAGCAATGCTGCCTGGCCTGCTGTGTTCATTCAGCTTCACACTTTGTTATCTTGGATTCCCCAGCATCTGCAGTTCCCATTATCACTGATACAATATGAACCTGCGTGTGGGTTAAGAGGACTGGGAGTATTTGTTGCAGCCTGTCAAATCTCCTGCTATAGATGGCTCACACCCATCATCCATCCCTGCTCCTACTGACATGTGACCTCTCTATATCACCTTAGTCTGATAGATAAATATATTGCTTGGCTTCTGGGGCAGTGACCAACCTTCCCCAATACAGCCTTATATCATTGGCTTTCTCAACTGACAGCAACCAACCTATCTTTCTGGCCAGCTCTTTGGCAGCAAACAGGGTCAGGGAAGGTCTTGTCTTTAAATTTAGCAGTGTTTACTGTCCATACAATACTTCCAAACACCACTGATATGGTAACCTCTTCAAAAAAACAAATTGTGGTTTGCTGAATATTTCAGCTTTAACTGACACTTCTCTGAATTCAATTACAGGACTGCAATTTAATAATATGTACCAAAAGAAATAACATTGCCAAAGCAACATATTGGAGCATTTGTTTTAGGGCTGAATAAGCACAGTAAGCCCACCACCCAAGACATTTTTCCATCCCCACCCCTGTCTGCTTTTGGGAGAGACCACTTGACTCCCTTGTTCGCTTCACACTGCCCTCCAACCCCACCACACCCGGCACCTTCCCCTGCAACCGCAGGAAATGCTACACTTGCCCCCACACCTCCTCCCTCACCCCTATCCCAGGCCCCAAGATGACATTCCACATTAAGCAGAGGTTCACCTGCACATCTGCCAATGTGGTATACTGCATCCACTGTACCCGGTGTGGCTTCCTCTACATTGGGGAAACCAAGCGGAGGCTTGGAGACCGCTTTGCAGAACACCTCCGCTCAGTTCGCAACAAACTACTGCACCTCCCAGTCGCAAACCATTTCCACTCCCCCTCCCATTCTTTAGATGACATGTCCATCATGGGCCTCCTGCAGTGCCACAATGATGCCACCCGAAGGTTGCAGGAACAGCAACTCATATTCCGCCTGGGAACCCTGCAGCCTAATGGTATCAATGTGGACTTCACCAGTTTCAAAATCTCCCCTTCCCCAACTGCATCCCTAAACCAGCCCAGTTCGTCCCCTCCCCCCACTGCAGCACACAACCAGCCCAGCTCCTCCACTCCACCCACTGCATCCCAAAACAAGTCCAACCTGTCTCCGCCTCCCTAACCTATTCTTCCTCTCACCCATCCCTTCCTCCCACCCCAAGCCGCACCCCCATCTACTTACTAACCTCATCCCACCGCCTTGACCTATCCGTCTTCCCTGGACTGACCTATCCCCTCCCTACCTCCCCACCTATACTCTCTCCACCTATCTTCTTTTCTCTCCATCTTCGGTTCGCCTCCCCCTCTCTCCCTATTTATTCCAGAACCCTCACCCCGTCCCCCTCTCTGATGAAGGGTCTAGGCCCGAAACGTCAGCTTTTGTGCTCCTGAGATGCTGCTTGGCCTGCTGTGTTCATCCAGCCTCACATTTTGTTGTCATAAGCACAATTTTGTTGGGTTTAGTTAAACCATCACAGTCTCACAGTAGTCCAAAGAACAATCACACTTTCAATCTTCTGGGAACAATCTTCAAATTTCACAGAAGGTATCTTTCAAATATTCTGCACTTTATCTTGGATATTTATTGTGCCTTTCCACAGTAATGGTTTTGCTCCCATGCGTAATATATTGTATATTAAGCAACAACAACAAAATGAGTTTTCAGCAGTCAGAATTATTTTTAAAAATTGAGACATTTCTATTTATGTGTGATTAATGCTCACTAGCTCTGATGTGAAGGATTAATAACACATAACAGCCGTGTGGTTGTAGACTTGCTTGCTGAGCCGGTGGGTTTGGTTAGAACATAGAAAAGTTCAGCACAGTACAGGCCCTTCGGCCCACGATGTTGTGCCGTGGAATATTCCTAATCCAAAAATAAAATAACCTAACCTATATTCCCCTCAATTCACTGCTGTCCATGTGCATGTCCAGCAGTCGCTTAAATGTCACTAATGACTCCGCTTCCACGACTACCACTGGTAAACTATTCCATGCGCTCACAACTCTCTGGGCAAAGAACCTCCCTCTGACGTCTCTTCTATACCTTCCGCCTAACACCTTAAAACTATGACCCCTCGTCGCAGTTAATCCTGCCCTGGGGAAAAGTCTCTGGCTATCGACTCTATCCATGCCTCTCATTGCAGACGTTGCAGACATTTCGTCACTCTGCTAGGTAATATTGTCAGTGTGCCTCTGGTGAGGCGTCAGTGTTCTGCCCACTTGTTATTTCTATGCCTCGGTTTGCTGGGGTGGCTGGTATTACTTTCGGTTTTGTTTCTCAGTGGTTTGTACACAAGGGTATAATTCAATGTGTTTGCTGATAGAGGTCTGGTTGGAATGCCAGGCCTCCAAAAAATTCCCTGGAGTGTGTCTGTTTGGCTTGTGCTATTATGGATGTGTTGTCCCAGTCGAATTCATGTCCTTCTTTGCCCGTGTGTATTGAGGCCAGTGAGAATTGGTCGTGTCTCTTAGTGGCTAGTTGGTGTTCATGTATCCTTAGTGCCAGTTTTCTTCCAGTTTGGCCAATGTAAGTTTCTTACAGTCCTTGCATGGTATTTTGTATATTACATTAGTTTTATTGGTTGTGGGTGTGTGTTCCTTTACATATGTCAATAGCTGTTGCAGGGTGGTTGTTGGTTTGTCAGCTACCCTGACACCTAGGGGTCTGAGTAGTCTTATGGTCATCTCTCATTTGTCTCTGATGTACGGTAGGGTAACTGGTGTGTCTGGCGTGTTGTGTCTTCCTGCTGTGGTCTGTCGCGGAGTGTGCTTTTTGGGTATCCATTCCTTTTAAAAACTCTATGTAAATGCGCCTGTTCTGCTTTGAGCAGTTCTGGGTTGCTCCAGTGTGTTTTGGGTCTTTTGAATAATGTCCTGATAAACTGCTGTCTCTATAAACTAAGGTGGTATGCAGACGTCACAGTGTCAATAGGAGCAGGGATGGATGGAGGGTGGGAGCCATCCACAGCAGGAGATTTATTTGACAGGCTACAATAAATTCTCCCTGTCCTCTTAACCCGCATGCAGGTTCATAAACAGGTTTTACCTTCTGATTCCAGCAATCGTCATCACCCCAGCAAACCAAGGCACATAAATAACAAGTGGGACAGAACGCCGACCCTTCACCATAGCTGCACTAACTATACACCCCAAACTTTGGGTCCGGCATGTGGATGACACCTTTGTGATTATTAAATACACAAAACTAGAAGAAACCCACCAACACATAATCAACATTCTTGTTGGGATAAAATTCACAAAAAACGAAGAGAGCAACAACTGACTACCCTCCCTGGACACAATGGTAGAACAGAAAAACAACGGGGAACTCCAGACCAGCAAATATAGAAAGGCCGCAAGTACAGACCAGATACTCAATTACATTAGTAACCACCCCAACACCCACAAATGGAGTTGCATCAGGAGACTATTTAAATGAGTCACAACACATTGCAGTAACCAGAACTGTACAAAGCACAACAGGACGACTTCTACAGAATCTTCAAAACAAATCTGCAACTCATCCCTCACACCCCCTTCCCAACAATAACCACTAAAAGAGAATCCCCTTCATCTTCACGTACCACCCCACCAACCGCTGTATCCAACGCATCATCCTCCGACATTTCTGCCATCTGCAATCCGACCCCACCACTAAAGACATTTTTCCCTCCCCACCCTTGTCTGCTTTCCAGAGGGACCACTCTCTTTGTGACTCCCTCGTCCGCTCCACACTCCCCTCCAACCCCACCACACCCGGCACTTTCCCCTGCAACTGCAGGAAATGCTACACCTGCCCCCACACCTCCTCCCTCACCACCATCCCAGGCCCCAAGGAGACTGTCCACATCAAGCAGAGGTTCACCTGCACATCTGCCAATGTGATATACTGCATCCGCTGTACCCGTTGTGGCCTCCTCTACATTGAGAAAACCAAGCAGAGGCCTGGGGACCGCTTTGCAGAACACCTCCACTCAGTTCGCAATAAACAACTGCACCTCCCAGTCGCAAACAATTTCAACTCCCCCTCCCATTTCTCAGATGACATGTCCATCCTGGGCCTCCTATAGTGCCACAAGGATGCCACCCAAAGGTTGCGGGAACAGCATCTCATATTCCGCTTGGGAACCCTGCAGCCCAATGGTATCAATGTGGACTTCACCAGCTTCAAAATCTCCCCTCCCCACACTGGATCCCAAAAGAAGCCCAGCTCATCCCCAACTCCCTAACCTGTTCTTCCTCTCACCTATCCCTTCCTCCCACCTCAAGCCGCACCCCCATCTCCTACTTACAAACTTCATCCTGCCCCCCTCACCTGTCCACCCTCCCCAGACTGACCTATCCCCTCCCTACCTCCCCACCCACACTCACCTCCACTGGCTCCATCCCCACCTCTTTAACTTGTCCGTCTCCTCTCCACCTATCTTCTCCTCTATCCATCTTCGATCCGCCCCCCTCTCTCTCCCTATTTATTTCAGAACCCTTGTCCCCTCCTCCTTTTCTGATGAAGGGCCTCGGCCTGAAATGTCAGCTTTCATGCTCCTCTGATGCTGCTTGGTCTGCTGTGTTCATCCAGCTCTACACTTTGTTATCTTGGATACCCAAAAAGCACAATCCGCCATCACATCCAAGACAAATCACAACAGCAAGCCACAACACAACCAGACTCACTAATCACCCTACCATACATCAAGGACGTTTCAGAGATGACCACAAAACTACTAAGATCCCTAGGTATCAGATTAACCATCAAACCGATGACCATCCTCCAACAGCTACTGACGAATGTAAAAGGATCCTGTACCCAAAACCAGAAAAACTGGGCTTATATACAAATTACCATGCAAGGGCTGTGAGAAACACTATATAGGCCAAGCTGGAAGAAAATTGTCTATACAGACACATGAACACCAACTAGCCACCGCCAATCGTCACTTGTCTCACTACACACGGACAACAAGGGACACGAATTCGACTAGGATAACACATTGATAATCATACAAGCCAAACAGAGACATGCCAGGGAATTCCTGGAAGCCTGGTATTCCAACTGGAGCTCCATCAACAAACACATTGAATTATACCCTTGTGTACAAACCACTGAGAAATAAAACCGGAAGTAATACCAGCCACCCCAGCAAACCGAGGCATAGAAATAACAAGCGGGACAGAACACCAACGCTTCATCGGAGGCGCTCTGATGATGTTACCTAGCAGTGTGATAAAACGTCTGCAACCAAACGCACCGGCTCAGCGAGCAAGTCTACAACCACATTCACAACCCGAGCTACAAGTCTCCTCAAAAAGCTGTTGAGACATGTTCTGTTTTTCAGCTGCAGTAATTTTATAACGGGTCTGCAAGCTGCTCAAGCACATGTCATCAGTCCAGGGAATATGATGGCTGTTGATGTGTGTTAACTATTAGATGGGTATTATGCGTCGATACATGATCCAATTATCAGCTTACAGTGGTCTTTCTGTACCAAATCATGAACTGCTGCAACATTCAGTAACCAAAGAAGAGTGTCCAGATCAACTTAGTGTTTTAGTGTTCCATGACGGGTTTGTATCCACAACCATGTTGATTATCACTAGTTTAAATTTAGAGGGTAATTTTTCCGTTCTTTTTCGGTGTGTGTGTGTGTGTGTGTGTGTGTGTGTGTGTGTGTGTGTGTGTGTGTGTGTGTGTGTGTGTGTGTGTGTGTGTGTGTGTGTGTGAGAGAGACAGAGAGAGAGAGAGAGGGAATGTGTGTGTGTGTGTTAGGTGGTGATTGGCACGTCACTGTACCTACTGGTGTGAGAACTAATCAAATCCCCTTCCAATTAACTCATTAAGACCTGAGCAAATAAGGGCCACTTCGTTGCCCTGTCACAGACCTTGACATTAGTTTGCCAAAAGCCAGTGTACAATCAGAGACAAGCAACTTTCGGTCCAACAGCACTCCATTAAGACCCACTCATTGAGGGATCGAGCAGCGATTCCTTCTTCTGGCCAATTGGCGAGAGGGAACTCATGGGCTGATAAGTATGGGGGTGGGTTTTGCAGGCCCCATCATGATGGATTGAGTTAATTGGAAGCCCAACCTCTCCAAATTGGAAGGCAAATTGCTGTGGTTTCCCAGTTGTGAATCTAGCCAGCAGGGAGACAGCTAACTGAGATTCATCAGAGTAATGCCAGATCTTAAAGGGTTAAATTATGAGGGCATATTTATTTATTTATTTGCATTTTGTTCAGTTTAGAATGTTGAGGGACGATCTGAGAGAGGTATCTCAAGTGATGAAAGGATTGGGCAAGTTTGATATAATCAATTTTCTCCAGTGAAGTAATCCAGGGCCATAATTTTAAATTCAAGCTCGATCACTTTAAAACTTAATTGAGAGATCACCTTTTCCATTAGAGTTAATGGAAGTCTGGAACTCTGTGATACATAAGTAGCTCTGGATGTTAGATCGATTGAAACGTTTAAGGTTTGGATTGCAAGATTTTGTCAAGTAAGGATGTCAAATGATAGAGAAGAGGCAAGAAAACAAAGTTTAAACACAGAACATCCATGATTGGATTGACTGCTGAGATAGAATTAAGGGGCTGAATCGCCTACTCATGTTGCAGTACTCCAAATTAATTGCTGCAACACAATTTCCAGCAAAGGTTTGAACAAGCTTTGGATGTCTATATTATACAGCAAAACATGATGTTGGAAACGGGTTAAAAAATAATTTATTGTTTTCCCTGGGGGTTAGTTTGGAGCAGTGGAGAGACATTAGAGGGTGTTCGGAGAGAATTCTGCGACCACCTTTGTGCAAATAATTTCAGGATAGGAAAATTCATGGTCTTCCCACCCATACACTAACTGAGGTCCTTAGTGAGCAATTAAAAGCCTCATTGTGCTATGACTCACCTAACTCCCTCATTCAGCGTGGATCATCACATGGGCAGTCCATCAAGCAAAGCTAGCTTTACTTGTGACCTCCCTTCATAGGAATGGCAATTCCCGCATTCAACTCAGTGCATGTTTAAGAAGCCTGACATCAGAAAGGAGATGGCCTGCTGAAAGCCATATCAATCCATTCTTTTCGAACGCCCATGTGACTGGCAGCCCCTCCCTACAAATGCCATTCCACCCTCACCACTAGCCTGGGGCCTACACTGATCCAAGCCATAATCCTGAATGCTCCCAGTGGTGCTGTCAGCAATGGAGAGCCACCAATCTGTGATTGAGGGTTTGCACACGGGCTCCTGATTCCCAGGAAAGGCCTGCACTAGCCAGTTAGGCACTTGATGGACATTTTGTTTTGTCAGGCCTGCAGCAAGGAAGTGGCATGGGACTCCCTGACAGCACACCAATCATCGTGTAAGACTATTGTTCAAATTAAATCACACCCTTACAGGATTATATAAGGAACCTCATTTGCAGGAACACTTTGAGTGCTCTCAGAGCTGCTGGAGTGCTCTGTAAAAGGCAACGACCCCCCCCCCCCGCCCATCACCCCTCACCCTTTAATTGCTAATACACAGAAAAAAAACATACATCTGATTATAAATGTTTGCTAAGTGGATACACTATCCCCCATGGCCACACGTATAGTATTCTGTAAATTTATTCTGGAGGACACAACATTTGTCTTGTACCCAATTTAGAAAAGCATACCACATTCTTGTTCATTGCATTGGATCTTGTTCTTTTCTGTTTTATTTTAAATTTCAGTTTACAGACTCATGTCAGACAGATTGATTGTCCTTAAATATTTCCTTTTGGCCATGGACAGTTCCTTCTCCATATGTATTCTTTCCAAAATGGGCTGGGAAACTGGTAAAATTGCCAAAGCATGAAAACACCTTACTTCTTCATCTGTGCAAAGGGAAGATGGGAATATCTGCTGCCATTCAATCACGTAAACCCACAAATGTCGATTTTCCAACCAGTTGGGTTAGTGAATTTGTGTTGTCAGTGATATGAGGCAAGGCTCCATTTTACTGATCTTATTCCACTACATTGGGGTTTCAGCCTGTGTTTTTATTTCTGAGTCAACCCAAAGAGCTTTCACACAAAATGTGCATAAACTTCATCTAAGTGGCACGTTTAATGCTATTTGACATAAATTGAATACTAGGGAGATTTTCCAATCTTCTCCTGGAAATGCACTCAGCTCACCCATGTGAAATAGATGATAAAAAAAATTAAAGTCTCGCCTTTCAGGAAGTTATTTCTTGAAGCTGCACTCTCTGATTGCCACAGTTTGAATTCTGAACGTAAGAACTGACCTGGGTGTTCTCCAGTAATTGAATTTTGTGGAGAAGGATTCCTCCTTCTGACATAAAAAGAAACAGAAAGTTCAAAGGCAGTGCAACACTCAGAACTTGTGGTTAAATTTATTTTAAGATAACATCCAGCATCACTCAGTCCATGGGATTGGGTTCAGGAAGGCAGATGCGTTCATTACTTGACACTTTGAAAACGAGCATCGAAACAAAATTGCAAAGCTTTTTGCGTAAAGGATTCCCCGAAGTTGAAGGGCAGAATCTTACAGGGGTCTGAGCGATGTGGAATACAACAAAATGAATAACAGAATTGGGTGACAAGTGCAGTGAAGCCCATCTCAACATCAGGAGCACCTTGCCCTGTCTTTAATGCTTTTTACAAGCTGCGTGGTGTGGTTCACAATAGACAGTGGCGAGATGCCAGTTGGTGGGATTAATACTTGTTAAATGCCTTGTTAACAGCACCATTTGTCTCATTAATATTTAGCCCCCCCTCTCACCAAACAAGCTTGATGTTGAGAAATCACATTGAAGAGTCAGAATGAGAATCTGGCAAATTCAGCTTGATGCTTGCTCCAGATGGCCTCCAAATAGAAACTGCACACCAGGATCTTGAGGCACAGCTGTGGCCTGAAGGTATTGGCATCCAACATGTACCAGCCTCTAAGAACACTCATGGCGCAGTTCCAATGCACATACAGAATGCTTCTGCACTTCAATGCTGCATCTCAGGCTATACCAGCATCTATCATTAGAACGCTGCAACGCTGTGCACCCAGGGAAACACATCCAGCTCATGAATTGGGCTCGGCTGCATACTTGGGCTCTTCACTTATTGTTGTAGTGCTCACTCACTAGAAGCCTACTTGAATATTCACAGCATTCCTGCTTTACATCTCAATACCTTGCACTTTTTGCACTTTGCCTCCTCAGGCAAGCATTACGACTATCTTACCATACCATTTAGTACATTGCCAAAGCCTGGTACAGATCTAGTAAGCTTAGTATTCTTAACATCAGGCCTTAGTCAAGTCGAGTGGATTGCCTTCATTCAAGTGGTCCTAGCACAGTAAGTCAAGAGCAGTTTCCTATACCAGTCCAGACACAGCTTGAAGCAGTCAGAGTCAGGATCCTCTCTTCATAACAGATGAAGAGCTGTAGAAGAGCAGCACATCACCCATCTTGATTCTTTCTGGCCCTATTGTGGGCTCTTTCTTATATGGTTTGAGAGTGAGGCAGGTTGTAGAGAAGATGTAAGTGGGTGGCACTGCTGTTACTGTCAGTGCAGGTGATGAAGTGTATCAAATGAGTAATTCAGCAGTGCAGAGGGTATGCAAGGTCTGAGGTGAGTGAGGGCAAGTTTGGAATATTTAGCAGGCAATAGTGAGAGTGGTAGAACAGGAGGCTCAGTGCAGGATTGGTAGAGTAGCGGAGAAAGTGAGAATGTGAAGGAACATAGTGTTACTTACAGTGGCAGAGTGGAGAAGGACGTTGACCCTCCTGCCACAGTGTTGGGTATTCCTCCAAACTATCATAAGACCATAAGACATAGGAGTGGAAGTAAGGCCATTCGGCCCATCGAGTCCACTCTGCCATTTAAATCATGGCTGATGGGCATTTCAACTCCACTTCCCTGCGCTCTCCCCATAGCCCTTGATTCCTTGTGAGATCAAGAATTTATCAATCTCTGCCTTGAAGACATTTAATATCCCGGCCTCCACTGCACTCAGTGGCAATGAATTCCACAGGCCCCCCACTCTCTGGCTGAAGAAATGTCGTCTTATTTCTGTTTTAAATTTACGCCCTGTAATTCTAAGGCTATGCCCACGGGTCCTAGTCTCCCCGCCTAACGGAAACAACTTCCCAGCATCCACCCTTTCTAAGCCATGCATTATCTTGTAAGTTTCTATTAGATCTCCCCTCAACCTTCTAAACTCTAATGAATACAATCCCAGGATCCTCAGCCGTTCATCGTACATTAAACCTAGCATTCCAGGGATCATCCGTGTGAATCTCCGCTGGACACGCTCCAGCGCCAGTATGTCCTTCCTGAGGTGTGGGGCCCAAAATTGGACACAGTATTCTAAATGGGGTCCAACTAGAGGTTTGTAAAGTCTCAGAACCACATCACTGCTTTTATATTCCAACCCTCTTGAGATAAACGACAACATTACATTCGCCTTCTTAATCACGGACTCTACCTGTGTTAACTTTTGGAGAATCCTGGACCAACACTCCCAGATCCCTTTGTACTTATGCTTTACGAATTTTCTCACCTTTTAGAAAATTTATAAGTATTGAAATTTCTTTGACCCGCATGGAAACCGGGTCTGGTATAGTGTCCTCCACAGCATGTCCTGTGGGAGGAAGAAGTCCGACTTGTGCTCTATGTCATCCAGCTGGACCACCTGGAATATGCTGTCAAAGCCAGGCACTGATTTCCCACCCATCTGTTACGTTGAGGGCAAATGTCTGGAGCCATGCCCAGCAGCTCCAAACTGACCATGCATATTTGGGTGTACAACGGCCTTTAAAGATGATGTGAACACAAGGGAAGTCAGTGAATTCTGGAATATCTGCTAAATTGTTCTGGAAATGGTTCGTACTAAGATGGGGGTTCGGGGGGGAGGGAGGCGGCGCGGTGGATAGGGAGCAGGGATACACATCATATGAGGGACACCACAGGGACAAGGTAGATAATTGACCAGATAAATTTGGTACAATTGAATGAGAAATCTTAAGTGGCCTGGAAGCAAAAAATGCTCCAAAAAGCTTGACATGACTTGGGCCTAGCCAAAAAACAGAGGATTCATCCCAAAGTCCCCGAAATGAATGAACTTCTACAAAGTTAAACTAAACAGAGTTCAAATTTTTGCTACCATGATACCATCTTTATCCATGCCCCAGTCATGGTCTACCTGCTGCACATTTAATCAATACATTGACTCCAGATCAGAGACTCTGCTATACCCTGATACCTTTGGCAGCAGTGTGCCAGTTACTTTAAAGAGACTTGCTGGATAGTTCTTTTCCTGGAGCCCACTTGATATTGTCGTCGAAAGTAAATTAGTGTGAATGCTGTAAATTTGAAATGTAGGCAGAAGATGCTGCAAATCTAAAATATAAATAGGAAATTCTGGGAGTAATCAGCAGCTCTGCAGTGGTGAGCTTGGAAATGAGGCACGGGATGGAGAGCTACCTTGGGTAGCTGGCCTAACCTACAAAGCAGCCTTATTTAAACCTAACGTTTGGGGTCACAGCATGGTCTCATCAGCATTTTGCTGCTGTCAGATGGGCCAGGACCATCAGGTTCAGAGGCTCCATACCTTAAAGAAAGAGCTTCCAGCCTACACCCCTAGCTCAATGACCCACGTTGATGGGTTTCCCATCCTCTCCAAGAGGATATTTTCATTTAGGTTTTTGCCTCCAGGGTATTTTCAAAATGAGATGCTGTCAAGATCTCCAACGTCTCTTGAGAGAGCCCACCATTATGGTGCCAAAGAATTACAGCTGCAAACCCTGTAGTTAGGCTGGTAACACTGTGAGCCCGTTAATGGCAGTGACACTCAGGTGGATAATTAAAGGGCTGTTTGTAGGAACATTTCTCTGCCTAACTTCCACAAAATATGGGCTCAACTCTTCTGTCTTGGCATCTTATCTGGAGAGACAATGCAACAAATTACTGCACCATTCATTTAGACTTTTTTAACTTGAAACTAATCACATTTTCTCCTATCTGAGTTTGTCACCTGAATGTAATTCAAGGATACAGTTCTTTGAGCTGCAACATCCATAGTAGATCTTAGCCAAGCATTTTATTTGACACATTTGCAATTGTTCTGGAAAGATTTGTACATTCATCAATTGGATCTCAATTGAACGGAACAGTATCTGGCAGGAAAATTGTCAAACCCTCTTTCTGTCACACATTATGAAAATGTGCTGCAATCTGCTCAAAACAAATATATAGTGCTGGGAATTAGTGGACAAACTTATAATAAACCCAAAGCTCCTGTTTGGATTCATGTTTCCAAAAACAACCTATTTTTATATGTCCATAACCATGCAGACTGGAAGATCATTCTAGTATAAAGTTGCAAAAGTCTGTGTTGTAAAGCCATCAGCAAATCAATATTGTATAAATTGTATTAATAGATGCAGCAAAGATTTGCACTTTGCAATTTGTAGTTTGTTTGGAAAGAAATTAAAATATAAATGGTAGATTCAGATATACTTTCTAATAGACTTCTGTCATACTTCTTTTCTAATACTAATGCTGTTGTAAATGCGAGCCCATTTCCTTGTGCTAGAGGCAGAATTATTTTTATAAAAGGTGACTGTGCAACTATTGTGAAGGGAAAGGAAAGGTTTGTGTATCAACTATAATTTGTCCAAAGAATGAGCTTTCTCTGGAAGCAGAAAGACTGTTCCATTTATCACAATTATTTTGTCTTCCCTCACCTCCCAGATGACTTTCTCAAAAATTATCACTGCTACATTCATTATATATATCTCTGAGGCATCTTGTGGGCAGATCCCCATGAGTAGACTCACAGGAAGAATCAGGCACCAAATGCAGAATATGATCGCAATTCCTCACCTTTCTATTATTTTCAGTGAGGAAGGAATAGTGAAGAGTCTGTTTAAAACTAAAGCAACTAGCTGAAGGAATTGACAGTGTTGCAAAACAAGTAAAGATTAATTGAAAAGTAGGATGATACTGCTCCATATGGTTGCATTATATATTACATTTATTCGAAAAGAAAAGAAGATTTGCATTTACGTAGTGACTTTCTTGAGATGTTCAATAGTTAGGCTTAAGCAAAAGCATTAGCCTTAATGCTGTTACAGAGTCACAGAGTCATATAGCATGTAAACACCACCCCCTCTCATCCAAACAGGCCTACTGACCAGGTTCCCAAAATAAACTAGTCCCACCTGCCTGTGAGATGTAGTAGGAACTGCAGATGCTGGAGAATCCGAGATAACAAGGTGTGGAGCTGGATGAACACAACAGGCCAAGCAGCATCATAAGAGCAGGAAAGCTGACGTTTCGGGCCTAGACCCTTCATCAGAAATGGTTCTAGGCCCAAAACATCAGCCTTCCTGCTCCTATGATGCTGCTTGGCCTGCTGTGTTCATCCAGCTCCCCATCTGCCTGTGTTTGTACCATATTCCCTCCAAATCTTTCCTATTCATGAACTTACACAAATGTCTTTTAAATGTTGTAACTGTACCTGCATCCACCATTTTGTCTGGCAGTTCATTCCACACATGTACCTTCTGTGTAAAAACGTTGGCCCTTATGTACTTTTTAAAACCTTCTCCCCTCACCTTAAAAATACGTCCCTTAGTTTTTAACTCCCCCACCCAAAGGAAAGAACCCTAGTCATTCATTTTATCTATGCCCCTCAATAAACCTCAATAAGGCCACGCCTCAACTTCCTACACTCCAGTCTAGGTTTATATGTCAAACCCTGCATTCCAGCCAACATCCTGGAAAATCTTTTATGAAACCTGTCCTGCTATCCCTCCCATAACAGGGCGACCAGAACTGCACACAGTACTCCAGAAGAGACCTTACCAATGACCTGCACAACCTCAACATAATGTCCCAAGAAAGGTCTGGGCAATGAAGGCAAGAATGCAAAAAAACTTCCTTAATTACTCTGTCTGAATCAGTGAGAGGCATACTTACCCTTTGATTTAGAAGGTTCCCATTTCAAGTCCCATGCCAGAACTTGAATGCAAAAATCAAAGCTGATATTAAAGTGTGGTACTGAAGGAGTGCTGTGTTATTGGATTTGCTGTATCTGAGGTAGAATTTTACTTGTTCCCTGCATACCAGGGCCTGCCTGACTGGCTGTGGCAACTCCAACCTCAATTAAATTGTTCTGAGGGCAGAGACATACACTTTTTATTTTAGTTTGCGACTGGAGCAATGAGGAGACTGTCAACAGTAGAAAAAAGGACAAACTGACAATGGAGAATTGAATGCCCACATGTTCGGAAACTAGTTCAATGAAATTTCTTGGAAGTGCAAAGACATCCTGCTTAAAAAAAAGCAATTTTATTGATTGTCTCCATTATTGATCAAGAATTGGAAATACCATCCTGCTTGTCTCATTCTTTTCATTGCTACCATTGTAGATTAGAGGCTGATAATTTTGGGATTCATAACTTTGGATTGAATAATATGGTTATGTTCTGAACGAAATTCTTTGACTGAAAGATCTTCAGAATTCAAATGGTTTGCTGTGACCTATATCTACCATTGTGTGCTTTTATGGGTTGGGGAAGCTAATGTGTTGGCAGACAAACACGCTCAGCTTAAAAGTAAGGACCGTAAAGCTCATTGTACTACAAATAAAAAAAGTTTACAGTGCACGAATTAACATTCTGCCCCCTTGGGCACAAACTGTACAAACACTTTAAATCGAAAAATAACAGGAAAATGTAAATAATGGAAAATGATAAAATACTAACGACGGACTTTGCCTCTTGTAATCGGCTAAATGCATTCCATAACATATCTCACTGATCCCAGAATAATCCTTTCAAAGTATTGATCCATTGTTTTACAAATAAAGTTCAGTATTGCCTACTGTTCCACATGTAATCTGTATGTTATTCCTTCAAGTCACTAGTGCTTTAACATTTAAAGAACCACACAAACATTGTAAAACAGAGGCCATTGTGTCTATGCTGGCTGTTCAAAGGTACAATTCGCATTGTGTCAATTCCCATCTTCTCCGTGTAGCCCTGTACATTCCTCCTTTTCAGATAGAAATCTAACTGTCTCAATTAATCAGGTTTCTCTGACATTCTCAGACACTGCACTCCAGATCTTAACCACTTTCTGCATGAAAAAGATGTTGCACAGTTGCTATTGTTTCTTATTGCCAATTACCTTTACTCTGTGCCCTCTCCTTCCCACTTCTCCCACCAGTGGGATTCTGATCACTACTCACTGTCATCTGTCATTTATAGTTCATGAAAAAGAAAGTATAATTTTTAAATCACTGGAGACTAACTTTGCATCTTCAAAATGAATTTGCATCATAGTAATTGTGCATCAATTCTCATTAGATTTAAGTAACAGTCGGTCTTATAGAATTAAACTGCAGGAAGGGCTCAACTGTACCATAGCTATCAAAACTAATCAAATAAGACAATTCTGAAACACAAGAGGAACACATAGAGGATAATTATTGGAGTTTTAAGACCTCAAAGGTCATTTTCTGTAATGATAAAAGAGGAGCAATTAATATCTAGTGCAGGAGGCTTCATTGTAAAATTAATAGCACAATATACAGGGAATAAAATAATCTGATTTATATGTTAAATTATAGGTACCTACATTTCACATCTGCAAGTGAGATATGGATTTGATAGGCGTTGACATTAACAAATTGGGGAAAGTTGCTGACAACCATGACCTTTGGTGGCTGACTATTTGGAGGACATTGGAAGAGGCGAGCAGAAATACAAAGCAGTTCTGGCCAAGAAGAGGGCTTAGAGAAACTGCGCACCAGCAAATCATGCACCTCCTCAACCCACTTGACAAGGATTTCCTCACTGGGTTCCTAAGCCATGCCTGAGCAACAATAAACACAGAACTGACTGCAATGATGGAAATTGTGGTCTTACAAAGCAGAACCACTGTCGATTATTTTGGAATACCTGCGTTAGAATCCAGTCCAGGCCAATTGGTTTCAAATTTGATCTCTGTAAGCTGTAGGAGTCCTAAGGGAAGTAAGTTTGCTCAGTTCCACCTTGCTTAGACTGACAATAATTGAGTATTGAGTCACCCAAGGGAGAGGATACCACTGTTATGCCAGAGAAAGAAACTGGATTTCCCAATTGGCTGCATAGAAAAAGTGCCAGCTCATTGTGTTCCATCAACCATTCAAGTTATTTTTGCTCCTCATATTTGGAGTATACATTTTCCCACATTACATTCCATTTGCCAGTGTAGACAAAGATCTGGTAAATGGAGTAAATGGGAAATATAAAATTGTTCATGTCAGCAGGAAAAATAAGAAACAATGAAAGATTGCAGAGCTTTGGAATACAAAGTTCCTTCGTGCAGAATCACAAAAAGCCACTGTGCAGGTACAGCAAGTAATTAGGAAAACTCAGAGAATGTTTTTATTTGTTGCAAAGTGAATTGAATACAAATGTAAGGAGGTTATGCATCAGTAATACAAGGGATCAAATACAGAGTACTGTGTACTTAATTGGTTTCCTTATTTAAGGCACGATGTAGATGGATGCAATTCAGAGAAGGTTTACGAGATGAATACCTGGAGCAGACAAGTTGCACTATGAGGAACAGTTGCACTTTTGTCCTCTGGAGTTCGGAAGAGTAACAGATGTCTTGACTGAAACATATTAAAATCTTCAAGGTCTTAACAGCATGGAAGTGGATAGGCTGTATCCTCATATATATGAGAACCAAGAAACAGGGGTGATGGTCCAAAAGTAAGGCAAGACTCATTTAAAGTAGAGATGAGGCAATAATGTTTCTCATAGAGGGCCCTGAGTCTTTTAACTCTCTTCCTCAAAAGACGGTGGAAACAGAGTCCATAAATATTCTCAAGGCAGATAAGCAAGGGGGTGAAAGATTACCGGAGTAAACAAAACTGTAGATTTGAGGTTACAATCCAATCAGCCATAAGGATGATTTGTTCTGGAGTTCTGCTGAAGATATACCATAGATACAGTGACATTTTTACCTTTAACAGGTTATTGGTTCCCAATAGGGCTATTCTTAGCTTGCATAGTTTAAGAACTAGATATGGGTAATGTGGTCCTGAAAGATTCAGCAAACTTTTATTGCAGCTCTTGGTATCTATATTCGTATTACAATCACAGGCACTGCAGTGAGCAATTTGTTTATAAACTGCAGGGTACATCTCTCAAATCAAAGCAAAATACTAAAGATTACGGGAAATCTGAAACAAACATAGAAAATGCTGGAGAAAGTCAACATGTCTGGCAACATCCGCAGGGAGAGAAATAGAGAACACATTTTCAGGCTTATATGAATGAAGACGGGCCAGACTGAGTTTGAAATCCTAACTCTGTTTCTGTCTCCACAGATGCTATCAGACTTGCTGAGCTTTTACAGCAATTTCTATTTTTGAGTCCAACTTGCAGCATCCACAGTTCTTTTGGTTTTTGTTTAGTTTTTAATTCACTGCAATGCCTCTTCTAGGCATGCCCACCTTGAAGAAGTTCTGTTCCTCTCTCTAACAGGGTTCCCGTTCCAATCTTTTCTCTTGTCCAGTTGACCCAAAAAATTGACTCTGATTTCTCTCTACAGATGCTGCCAGACCTGCTGAGCTTATCCAGCAATTTCTAATTGTGGCCACATGCCCTAGTATGATGGCATTTTGAGTATGGCTCTTAAAGATACAGCACATACCAGCTGTGAGACATAACGCAATAGAGGAGATAGAGGATCAATTACTTCTCCTATGCCAAGGGGACATGGCAGGGGGAGTTCCTGGGCTTTGTAGGGAAATCTTGCTCAGTGCACCACCTGGTAGGTCCAACAAAAGCCATGCATGCAAACTGAAGACATTGTTTACAAGTCACCCATGAAAAGGACAAGATTTCTGTTTCATTGTTCAAAGGTAAAAGAGGTGTGCTGTATCAAGTTAATCTGTTAAACTTGATTTGAAGTTTCATTTAAGTTTTCCATCTGCAAATGCTCTTCTTCCAATGAAGAAATGAAAGCCATTCTCCTGGGCCTATTTCTGGGAAGGAGAAAACCCATCATTTCTGATCTAAGAGCTGATGACGTCTATTAACAGTCTATGATGTTGATAGTGCTACTATAAGTCTAGGAAGGGCCTCAAGGGAAATTTTGTTCCTTAAGCTGAAGAACTGTTCTGTCTTATCTATGGTAGACCCATCTCAAACCTCTTCTGCTCTTTTCAGTAGCTCTTCCATGTTCTAGACTTTGATTGAACTGATTACAACTATTTCAACTTTGCAGGCTGTCATCTTTCTAAGTTGTTTTTGTTGTGTCTGCTTGTTCACTTCAATGCATGGCTCTTTAACTATTGTTGCACAAAGACATGTACGATCTCTTATAGAATGAAACTTGTGAGCAGTTGGTGAAGCCTCATATGCAGCAACTTAATATGAAACGTTGGTGCTGATTCTGACAGAAGCACATTTCAACAATGCTAACTGTCTCCATTTGTGATCAGCAGACCACAAGTAGGCTGGGTTATACGTTATGGGCTACTTGTAAACTATATAAGCTTTGCCATACATTCATAATAACAGAGGGCAATGTAAATTTTGGATCCTAATTAATATATTTCAACTGTAATATAAATGGCTTGTTCTGCAGCACAATGTCATTAATAATTAAATACATCAGAAATATAAATTATTAATGGATGATATGTATAAGACCATTATATATCTATATTAAAGGGCAATTTAAAATTGTTTAACATCATGCTGTGGGATACACAACACAAAATCAGTTCTATTTATTTCTGTGTGGTCAAACTCAGATCTAACAGCATCTCCTGTACCTTATAATTAATTCCCACTTAGTATTAAGTTCCTTAGTATTTATCATCTGTAACGTAACTCCTGTGTAACATGGGGTGAAAAATAAATGACTGTACAGTGATAGAATATTTTGATTTTCATAAACAAAATAATAATTACAATCTGTGCTTCTTAATATGCTATGTATTTTACACTTTCAATTATCTGTGGCTGGACGAAGATGATCATTTGTTTTAGACTGGTGTCTCAACAAAATGGCATCTCCATATCATTTGATCTCAGGCAGGAATTTCTAAAGTTGCTCAATCCTCTGGCAGAGAAAAATATTCTCCTTATCTCAGCTCTAAAAGGCTGACCCCAAATTTTAAAATAGTGCATCCTAGTTCTGGAAACACTCACTAAAGGAAACATCTTTTCCAAGTCAAGACCTTTCAAAATCTTACATACCTCAATCAAGTCACCTATTTTCGTCAAATGCAATGGAGTTTAGCCTGTCTAACCCATCATCAATCATTCAAGGTATCAACCACATAGACCTCCACTGAATCACCTCAAATGCATTTAAATCCTTCCATAAATATGGATTCCAAAGCTTTCAACCATATTCAAGAAGTAGTCTCACTAATGCCTGGAACCGTCACCTTTACTTCAATGTCCAAATCCTTTTGTAATTAAGGATAGCATCTCATTAGCCTTATTAATTATGTGCTGTACCTGTAAACTAACTTGTTGTGACTCATACATTAATCTACAATTAAAATTAAGGACGATTTAAAACTGGTCAGGAGGAAAATCTGACATCACAACAGAGCAGATGCCCAATGGATTCAGCTTGCCACTTCCTCCAAAGGACATCGTCTCACCCATGACCTAACTGCAGGCCAGGACATGATCTGTGGGCACCAGCCACAAATACTGTTCGTCCACAGACTTTGACATACAGCATTCAGCAAGGCATCATCACTATCCGTCACGATAGCTGTGTGTCCTGGAAATCCAGGTTTGCAGCAGTGTACACTGGCAAATCACAGTGCATGTCTGCATTGGGTACAATTACTGCACAGGGGCAGGCACCCAATCCACAGCATGGATTAGGCTGCCTATTTGAATATCACTTTGGATTTGTTAATTGGCCTATGATGGAAAAAGTAATGTTCAACAACTTGCACCTTTATAATACCTGCCACTTAGTGAAACACCAAGGAGCATAAAAGAAAGAGACAAACAGCAAGGCAGATGGCTTTAGGAATAGAGCCCCAGCACTGAATTTAATGGCTAAGCCAATATCCTAGCCTCCACCCTGAAAGTTAACTGCTCTTTGCGTTCCTGTGCCTTTTAAAGTGAGGAACCTACCTCTACAGGCTGCTCATCAGCTAATAAGCAGCTCTTCATTCACAGCACAGCCACCTTTAGGAGTGGTCACTGTTAGTACTGTAGCAGCAGTGGCAATGAAAACCCAGTCAGAGAAATATGAGTAAGGACTTGGTGAGACCAGTCATGCAGTCCTATAAGGCTGGAGCAAAGGAGGGGGTTGTCCTTGGTACAAAGTGCTTTCAGTGGGTGGGTATTGTCACTGGCAGGCCTTTTACTGTGACACAGTGTTCAATCATGAGGGGCATTCCTACACGCCTACAGTTGGTCTGTGGAATGCTTTCCTGGCAATTTCTGCCACTGTCACCAATACCCGAAAAATTCCTCTGCCACTGTTAGAATACCAGTGAAATGAGGCACTTAAAGGTCATTACAATTGGCCTCGGGGTGAGAAATCCAACCTTGGGTTTTTTCTACAAAGCAGGATGGAGGCTATCGAGTTAAAGGATGTGATGGAGAAGTGCAGTTTGATGTCATCAACATGCATGTGGAAGTTGTTGCATGGGATGCCACTGAATCAGAGTCACCGAATTGTTATAGTGCAGAAGGAGGCCATTTGGCCCATCAGATGTGTAGCATTATCTGAGCATTGTGACTTAGTGCGTTTTGAGAAGATTTGTAGCTCAGGTTGAGGTTCTGGATGTGAGTTTGCTCGCTGAGCTGGAAGGTTAGTTTTCAGACGTTTCGTCACCATTCGAGGTAACATCACCAGTGAGCCTCCGACGAAGCGCTGGTGTTATGTCCCGCTTTCTATTTATCTGGTTAGGGTTCCTTGAGTTGGTGATGTCATTTCCTGTTCTTTTTCTCAGGGGATGGTAGATTAGATTGATTTGGAGCCAATCTAATCTACCATCCCCTGAGAAAAAGAACAGGAAATGACATCACCAACTCAAGGAACCCTAACCAGATAAATAGAAAGCGGGACATAACACCAGCGCTTCGTCGGAGGCTCACTGATTATGTTACCTAGAATGGTGACGAAACGTCTGAAAACTAACCTTCCAGCTCAGCGAGCAAACTCACATCCATTGTGACTTAGTGCCAGAATCCTGCCTTTTCCCTATAAACCTTAACATTGGATGCTTATTCAAAACAGAAACAATGACCTACCAACTTCAGGAAGTTGAATGGACGATGTGCCTCTGTCTGTATCAATGATGCTTATGTGCAGGAGGTTGAAAGCTTCAGGTTCCCAGAAGTAAATATCACCAACACCTGGCCAAACCATGTTTACACTACAGTCAAAAAAGCACATGAACACCTCTACTTCCTCAAAAGCCTAAGGAAATTTGGAATGCCCACAATGACTCGTCCAAATTTTTACAGATACTTCACAGAAAGCATCCTATCTGGTCTCAACACCACATGGTATAGCAACTGCTCTGCCAAAGACTGCAAGAAATTAGAGACAGTTGTGAGCACAGCCCAATCCATCACAAAAAAACAACTTTCCTTCCATTAACTCCATCTCCTTCCCAGTGCCTCAGGAAAGCAGCCAACATAATCAAAGACTGCTCCCATGCTGGTTATATTCTTTTCCTCCCTCTTCTATTGGGCAGAAGATACATAAGTTTTAACACACATACCAACAGATTTAAGGACAGCTTCTTCCCTGCTGTTTTCAGGCTTATGAATGGCCCTGTCATATATTAGAGTTGATCTTTCTCTGCACCTTGTCTGTAGCTGTAAACATCATTTTCTGCATTCTGTTTTATTACCCTGTAGTACTTGTATCAGGTATGATGTGTCTGGTTAGCACGCAAATCAATCCCGTTCACTCTATCTCAGCATGTGACACTAATAAATCAAATCAAATCAATTTCACCTGCCCCCACCACACTTCCAAGTTATATCATCCAGACCTAAGCTACTCATTGTGTGAAAAAGATGATTCTTGTTTACATTTGATCCTTTTGCAAAACATTTTAATCCTGTATCATTTGGTTCTTGATACTTTTACAAGCAGGAACAATTACTCTTCTCTATCCAGACTGTATCGAGCCTCTCCTTAACCTTTCCCTCTCTGAGAAACAGTTCCAACTTTAATTTATCCTTGTAAGTAAAATTTCTTATCCCTGTAACCATTCTCATAAACCTCCGAAGCGCTCTGTCTGGCATTGTGTCCAGTGCTGAGATCTAAAACTGGACCTATATGGGCTTATTATAACCTCCCTCTTCTTGTACTCTTTGCCCCTATGAATGAAGCCTATAATATGCTTTATTACCAGCTCCTATATCTGCCTTTTGGTGACTTATATATAAAGGTCTCTCTGCTACTGCACAGCCATTACAATAGCACTTTGTTTCATGCTGCCTGTCATTGTTCTTTATTCCAATTGTATCACCTCACACTTCTCTGCATCAAACTTCATCTGCCACCTACTGCCCATTCCACCAATAAGTCAATATGTTTTTGAAGCTTTATGCTCTCCTCCTTCAAGCACTTGATAAATGAAAAGAGAAAATTAGATGGTGGGGTGTGCCATAAACAGTTGTATCAGGGTGAATGAAGAATCCACTCCTGAAGGTGATGCAGCCGTGCTTGGTTTGATAGGAACAGAGCCATTGGTATGTTACCAAAGATTATTGATTTGTAACAAGTTATCAGAAGCTAATGATTACATTTGGAACTATATATGAATAGTGAGAAGACTGAGGCTAAACAAACAGAAAGCAGAAAAAGAATCAAATCCAAGTGAGGAAAGTTCAATTTTCCATTTACAGATGCCAGTATTGGTCAGCAGAGGAAATCTTCCCCCTGGATTGCTTGCCTTTAATGCTGTTGTTTCTCAACTTTCCTAATGGGACAGTTTTTTTTTGTTCTCTCGCTATCAAGATCCATCCGAACTGTAGAGTCTAACAGAATACCAAGCTGAT
Source organism: Stegostoma tigrinum (assembly GCF_030684315.1). Taxonomy (NCBI): domain Eukaryota; kingdom Metazoa; phylum Chordata; class Chondrichthyes; order Orectolobiformes; family Stegostomatidae; genus Stegostoma; species Stegostoma tigrinum. The sequence continues at coordinate 98,654,017 of NC_081355.1, read as the reverse complement.
GTGTCAATCCTAATGTGTTTACCCTATAGAAATGTCCTACATCAGCAAAATTGTTGAGTATTTTATAAACATGGATATAGGTCAACATATTTTGATTCAATGTTGCAACACAGCAAAAAAGAAAGTAGTGTGGTCCTAAAATGTGTCATTTCCAAACACATTGACATATCCTGCAACATGTAGTGATGTCTGGTAAATGGTTTCTATGCATTATTCACTGTGTTATAAATAGATGAAGGAGAAAAGAATGTCACTTCATTCCTCAAAGGTCTAACTGAAAGCATTGTTTTGTAGAAAATGTATGCATGCTGCAGATGCAAACTCAACTAATGGTCTCAGGAGCTTATTTTGACTTAGTTTTAAGATTTGGAAATTTGTGCATTTCTATTTGATGCACACCCTTGCTGTCTCACAATTATTCCTCCTGGTGGATAACTGTTTATGTATGGTTGCAATTATTTATCGAGTGTCCATTAAGTTGGGGGCTAACATTGTTGGGAACAGGAATATCTTCACTTCTTATCTGCTGACAACACCTGTGTTGTAAGGCATGGTCTATACAATCCCAAGCACCTCCCGTGGCTGAGGCGTTGCAGCATTGATTCATCCTTGTGATATTGGCATAATTCAGACACGAAATCAAATTTCCTCAATTGGGAAAAAAAGGGTTTATAAATTATCCACCACATGAGAAGATCTATCTGTTGCACTTGACTTAATTAGCTTTTCACTCCAGGAACAACAATGTGTATTTGTACAGTGCCTTTCATATGGTGAAAAGCCCCAAGGTGGTTTACAGAAAGGCTGCAAAGAAAATTTGACACATAACAGACAGAAGATATTAAAGCAGAAAGGCAGATATTTCCAAAAAGTTAGATTTTTGTTAAACATCTTGAAGAAGTAAAGAGAAGAAGGGACACTGACAAGTTCACAAAGGGAATTCCAAAGTTTAAAGCAATTGGAGTGATTAAAATCGGGGATAATAAAGAGGTCAAAATGAGACAAGCACAGATATTTGAGGAGATGGTACAGATGGAAAGCATACAGCGACGTGGAGGAGTGAGGACATGGAAGGATTAGACAACAAGCATGAGAATTTGTAATTTGTAGTGTTGCTTAACCAGAACCAGTGTACATCAATGAGCATACATAGGTGATGGGTGAATGGGACTTGATGCAAATTAGGACATGGGGACCAGAGTTTCCGATGACCTCCAACTAAAGGAGAGCAGCAGAAGTCTAATCCAAATGTAGGCTGGAAAAGACATGCCTAGAAGTAACAATAGGTTGGAATAAGTTTTCAGCAGGAGATGAACTGAGAAAGGAGTAGAATCAGGTGATGTCACAGAGGTGGAAATTGGTTATCTCAGTCATACTGTGATTAAGCACTTGGAAGCTCAGCTTGATGACACATGTGATACCAAGTTGCACACAGAAAAACAAGCTGATATGCCTTCAGCTTATAAAAGCTAGGAAACTATTTGCCTCTGGTTTATTGCACAGCAAAATTTTACAGTCCTTTTAAAAATATTATCAACCGGATCATTTTTCTTGCAAGGATTTCTGGTATTTGGCAGCCAAATTAAATACACATTGTGAAACTAAAACCAAATTTTAGTTACTGGTGGAGGCAGGGAAAGGTGATTAGAGTAAGGGGCTTGGAGGATATGAGGATGGGAGAATCCTGTTGATATGTATTCAATATATAATAACTATATATGCAGTTGGAATTGAGCTAAAAATAAAAAATCCCTGAATTTAACTTTGTGCAAGAATCATCAATAATTTATATTGGGCCTTTCTGATGTATAATAAAAGAGATGAAAGCTTTATACAGAATAATTCAAAAAATGGCACTGAACAGCAACAGAAATCAGTTCAACCTTTCAAAAGTTTGATCAAAGAGGTAGGGTTAAAGGAATATATTGAAGGAGGGAAGTGAAATACAAAGGCAACATGCTCGAGCATAAAGCCCAGGTAACTAAAGGCATGGTGACCAAAGGTGGAGTGAATAAAATATATGCTCAAGTGGTCAGAATATGGTGGAATGCACATATCTTGGAGGGTTTACAGGCTGAAGGAGTTTACACGGATGTGGAACAGACCAGGCCATGAATGACATTTTAAGCAAAGGTGTGGATTTTAAAATTGAGCTGTTGTTTGTCCAGAAGTAGGGAGGTGAATGTTGAATGACATTTAGTGCAAGATATAACACAGATTTTTTTTTTCTGAACAAGGGTCCAGACCTGAAACGTCAGCTTTCCCGGTCCTCTGATACTGCTTGGCCTGCTGTGTTCATCCAGCTCTACACTTTGTTATCTCTTATAACACAGACAGTAGACATCAAGCTTACAGAGAATAGAATAGGGAGGTTGGCCAAAGTGCATTCAAATAGCCACATAGAAGGCATGACTGAGAATTTCAGCAGGAGAAGACCGGAGGCAAAGGTGGAGACAAGTAATGTTATGGAGATGGAAAGGCAGTTTTAATGGTAGTTGGATAGAATCAGGGCTGTTTGTGCATTCCATCTTGCTTATGAAGACCTTGGAGATTTTACTTCCATTACCTACTTCCCTCCAAATCAGCAGAAATCATGTTACTATAATGAACCAGAGTTCAAACTCGGTGGAAGGAAGGGAAGGGGAGCTTCAGATCATTGCTGTGAGCTCTGTGAAGTGGTTAACTTAAGAGACAAGCAGGGGTTTCTGTAATTTATGTGATCACCAGAGATAGAGAAAGACCAGTGGCAGCACTGGCCAAGTATTCTGGGATATGGAGAAGCAGTTCTCTGCATGATGTTGTGAGAAACAGTCTCTGCTCACAAATTCAGCCTGAGACAAAGCCTTGGAAACAAGACAATTTTATTCCGTATGATCTTGCAAGAAAGGGTGTCTTCTAGGCAGGCACACCCTACAAAGAATGTTAAACATTCGTATACAATTTACGAGTTGCAGAATCACGCCTCCCTGCTCCCATTGGTCTTATCCTATCATTCCCCGTCCTGTCGGACAGCCCTTGTTTATTGTTCCCTTTTCTGCCGGCCGAAGGCCCCATTCCTTTTTTTTACTGCAATAATTTGGCTGTCGTAAAGAGCACTAGACATGCTGTACGTGCGAATCGTCAGGTTTGCAGAAGTAAGCCTCGCTACACCACCCTTATCTCTACCATGTCCTTGTCTGCAGAAAAAATGTTTCTGGTCGTGCTAACTGCCATCTTTGCAGAACCTAATCTCTGGTTAATGATAAACTTCTGCTTCAAAATCTTGTGAATTTCTGCTATAAAATCTTGTGACTTTAATGGTCTGCTTTTGCAAGACCCCACCATTCATCCTTACCTGCAGAAACAACATGTTTAATCTCTCACAATTGCCCCTTTTTTTTCTCAAACTGTTGTTTCTGCACTAATTAAGCCCCTTTTCTAATTCATTTTCCCATTTTCTGCCCTCTTATGCTTGCTGGCGTTGAGGTTCACAATCTTGTACACAGTTAGCCCTTAAATCATTCTTTGTGATGTTCGTTTCTCGAACTCTAGAAGCATTCTTTGACTTTCTCTTTGTTGCATACCATCTGCTGATTGTAAAAGCATCTGGTGATGTACTAGGGTTCGTTCCCCTAGAGATGTCATTAATCGGTTCAGTATCCATTTGAGGACATTAAACCCTACCACCAGACCCACTAATATCAATAATCCATAGTTGGCCAAATTAACCAACCACCTTCGCCAACCAGTTCATCCCCAATTCCCTCATTCCCAGCCTTTTTCTTTCCGGTATCGGTTACCGGCCTCCCTTATCTTGGCGATTTTGTCTCACACGTGTTGGGAGATATCAGTAATGTTATGGGAAACCTCAGGTATGTGTGTACAACACTCTTCCCCAATTAGTGCACAGGTATCACCTTTCTCTGCCAGAATACAATCTAGAGCCATCCTATTCTGAAGAGTCGTTAGCCTGGTGGCAATCATTTCGGTCGTTATGGCTGCCACTTGGGATTGGGTCTCAGCCAACACATTGGCAGTATTGTTGGCCAACTCCTCCAGGGAAGGCGCCAACTTTTGTATTTCTCTTCATGCTCGGGCGGTCCCATACATAGGTATTAAAGTCCAGAGGAAGCGATCCCCTTCGATTAGTTGTCGGGGTGTCCGCTTCCCTCCCTGCCCATTCTGAGTTATTTCTGGGGTTTTATCTAACAGCCTCAGATGGGGAATTAGGTAGGCGAGTTAGCAACAGCCACTCCAGCCTTTCTGACTTTGAGGCAGTGTTAGATCAAAATCATAACATTTATGCATTTCTCCGCTTCCTATGCATTCGGTCACCGGAATGTACCCTTCCCCAGGGATAAAGGGATAGGCCTCTAGGCCACATATCCAATATGTCCCGTTCAATATGTGGGGTACATTCGTGCCAGTAGCTTGGCTGGTGGCGACACAAGATGAGTTTCCTAACTGGAAGGGTTCGCTTGTCATTCTGATTACAGAAACAAGTAGTATTGACTGCTCCTTTCGGTGGGGAAACCCTAAGGCCGTCGATAGCACCCGGGGTTTTCGGAGCCGGTCGTGGGAACCATCCCACGAATTTATAATCACCCCTTTCAGATCTCCATTTGGTATCATTTCAGCCCAAGTCAAATTGTTGTACATCATACACCTCTCTATTGGTAAATGGTACTACCGTGAGAGGGATTCCAGATTCTCCATGGTGTGGGATCGCAGTGCATACCCAACAGTCAGTACACCCCATTACTCTAGCATAATGGTGACATAACGCAGTAAAATGATTTTTCCCAACCCCCTTGGCAACTAGCGCCAATATTATCGTAACAACATAAAGCTGCCTGCTCATTTCAGCTTCCCAACGCGCCCCCCCCCCCCCCCCCCAACCTGTCTATTCCCTAACCCTTTAAGTACCCGGGAGGCGTGAGTTCGCGCAACGCTTACAATTCAAAAAAAAATTTTAACCAATACTTAATAGTCTCTCATATCAGTTCAATTCATTCTTTCTGCTCAGTTTGACTTTCAAAGGGCTGTCTGTAGGATGAGCTTGCCACTCGGCCGGAGGGAAAGGAGCGTCCACCGGACCCTTAACATGAGTGTGATGACGCCACCCTTTTTCAGCGCTACAGACGGCTGTTTCAGTAGTCAGGAGGGTTAGGAACGGTCCCTCCCAGCTTGGGTGCAGTTTGGTATCTTTCCAGGTTTTGATCAGGACCCAATCACCCAGTCGTTTCTGATGTACTGCGAACTCAAGTGGAGGTGTCTGGGTCAACAGACCCTTCTTCCTAAGGACAGACAAAGAAGAACCGAGCGCCACAATATAGCTCTTTAAAAACTTATCATTGAACTCTACAGTTGGTAATTCCCCTTTTCCACCCAAGAAAGGTAATCCAAACATCATTTCATAAGGAGAGAGGATACAGGGTATTGTCTAACCCGAACCGTCTCATCTTTTCGAGTCAGTGTGATTACCAGCGGGGTAATAGTTAGGTGCCCTGCGTTATCAGCTCTTGCCCACACATCAGGACTGATTTGTTGTTCTTCCCTAGGCGTTAACATAGCCATTGTTACAGCTACCGCACTATTCTCTACCCCAATTTTTAAGCCCAGCAATATAATCAAATCCCTACCCAGTAAATTACTCCCAATGTCGGGAATGTATGGTAATTGTCCTGTCACTTCCTTATCATTGTTTCTTATTAGGGTTGGCTCAAAAATAGGCACTGGGAATCCTTCGCCTTTTACTCCGGAAACCCTGAGATACTCGTTAGTCAATTTAACACTAGTAGGTATAAAACTTAGGGATGACCGCACCGTACCGGTGTCCACCAAGAATACTGCCTCCTCCACTTCAGGTCCCACCTTTAAGTTTATCAAGGGTTCCCGGTGGACCTTAGGAGGAAGAAACCCCTGACTCCCCTAATCCTCATCGAGGGCCATTAGGGAGACCGTTTCCCTTTCCTGTGTTAACTCTGGGCATTCCCGCTTAAAATGCCCCACTCTTCCACAACGGTAACATCCTGCCTGTCGTCTCCCTCGTCTAGTATCTGCCTCTTCTTTTTGTCTCTCTTCCTGCCTCCATGTTCCCCTGTTCAACTCTTTGTTTCTTTGTTACTTCGTTAATGGCGGCGACCATCATTTTTGCTTTTTCTTTCTGCTTCTCATCCTCCCTTTTCACATATACCTTCTGCGCCTCTCGTAGTAATTCCTCCATCTGTCTCTCACGCCATCCATCTATTTTCTGTAATTTCTTTTGTATGTCCGGCCACGATTTAGTTACAAACTGGGCTTTTAAAAGTCCCTGAGCTACTGGATCATCGGGATCCACCCCCGAATACTTCCTTGTGGCCTCCTTGAGCCTTTGAAGAAATGTAGAAGGAGTTTCATCCTTCTCCTGTCGTACTTTGAAGGCTTTAGCAAAGTTTTGCGATCTGGGTGCTGCCTCTTTAATTCCCAATATTACCATTTCCCTCAGATCCCGCATTGATTCTCTATCATTTGTTCTATTATTATCCCAGTTAGGATCGGCATTCAGGAATTTCTGATCTGCCGGGACTATGTTTAGTCCCGCTGGGTGCCTTTTTTTTCCACTCCTGTAAGGCCGCCCTCCTAATCATACCTCGTTCTTCCCCCGAAAATAGAGTTCCTAGAATTGCCATCAGTTCTCCCCAGGTATATAAATCGGGTTCTAGGAATTGATCTAACTGTTCGGCCAGTCCGACCGGATCCTCTATTAAACTTTTCATTTCTTTTTTAAAGATCCTAACTTCACTACTGGTTGAGGGAACGTTCACATACCCAATTTCACATCCCCAATCGGGACCTCCCTTAAAGGGTATAATTTTTCCTTTTCCTTTGTTTCTGCCCCTCCTTTACGTGTGGTAGATCGTGTAATTCTGGGCCCTCTAGGTTCCGCATCTTTTACCTCAGAGTTCGTCTCTTTTTCAGGTGTTTGGGGTTAGTTCTGGGGCCGTGGGCAGGTTGTGGAGGCTACTCACGGCCGTCAGTGGGGAGGAGGGGGGATATGGAGGCGGCAAACATGTTAGGGGATCCCATTGTGATTTTTCTTGTTCATCCTTTCCCTGTCCTCCCCCGATCCTTCTGCACTCATAGGATATAGTCCTACCTTCGCACCTCCTATCCAACAAGCCGCATAATCTGACTCTTTCTGACTGAATGGTTCTTTCCGATTGATGTATATATATATAGGTATTGGCACAGCCAATCTTCGTCGGATCCATATTTGGGCCAAAAAAATAGCAGGTACCTTAATGCTTTCTCTAGACCAAACAAAACAACAATAATTTATCATTGTAGTCTTGTCTTTCTCCCGCGTCCGGGAGCCGTATTCTCAACTGCCCAACCTTCTCCCCAAAGGGCTGTCGGGTGGAATATATTCGACTTTGACGTTATTTGCAGATCGATCGCTACTCAGGCAACGCCCCTTGCCTCCCATTGTTCAAAATTTAATTAATCTTGTCGAGATTCGGTGGTGCCTTCTTCCACACCCGCTTCAGGGTCCTAACCCATCGTGTGAGGGATTTCCCTCTTAACAACTGGTCTAAGGCTGGGTGCTCGAATCAGGCAGACACCTTACTCATCCGATTAATCAGGCCAATTATATACTTTTTATATTTCGCCAATTCCCTGTACTGTCCGTATGTCCCGACCACCAAGGCAATACTTAAAGGTCAGTTTTCTTACCTTGGTCCGTGCACGGAGTTACCTGGTCTTTACAACTCTTCCCTGTACTTCCCGTACGTCCCCGCGGCAATACCTGCAGCAAATACCGCTGCTTCCCCCGGTCGCACGGACAGATCTTTTAAGACCTTTCCTGACCCGGGTCTTGTGCACAAAAGTTACCCGACCGGACCCGCCGCGTCTACCCGTCTTGTTCCCAGGGTCTGCCAGTCCGGATCGCACTCGCCCAAACCGCAAACGACAAACAAGGGAGTTGGAGATCGCTGAAATCGGCGAGGCGTGCCTTCCCCGTCGTCCCACGAGTGTCGAACGGTCGGAGTGTCGGATCCCAGACGAGCCCCCAATTGTGAGAAACAGTCTCTGCTCACAAATTCAGCCTGAGACAAAGCCTTGGAAACAAGACAATTTTATTCTGTACGATCTTGCAAGAAAGGGTGTCTGCTAGACAGGCACACCCTACAAAGAATGTTAAACATTCTTATACAATTTACGAGTTGCAGAATCACGCCTCCCTGCTCCCATTGGTCTTATCCTATCATTCCCCGTCCTGTCGGACAGCCCTTGTTTATTGTTCCCTTTTCTGCCGGCCGAAGGCCCCATTCCTTATTTTACTGCAATAATTTGGCTGTCCTAAAGAGCACCAGACATGCTGTACATGCGAATTGCCAGGTTTGCAGAAATAAGCCTCTGCTACAACACCCTTATCTCTACCACGTCCTTGTCTGCAGAAAGAATATTTCTGGTCGTGCTAACTGCCATCTTTGCAGAACCTAATCTCTGGTTAATGATGAACTTCTGCTACAAAATCTTGTGAATTTCTGCTATAAAATCTTGTGACTTTAATGGTCTGCTTTTGCAAGACCCTACCATTCATCCTTACCTGCAGAAACAACATGTTTAATCTCTCACAATGTTTCACCTGGAGCTTCCAAGAATTAAAATAAATGAAATTTTCTTGGGTAGCTTCTGATAGATGCTACCTTACCATTTAAACTCTGCACTTTCTTCCTCCAGGTGGACAGTCAGACATGCTTTGCTTAAATCTTGGCAAGTCATGATGCAGGTTGGAAAACAATATTTTATTCCATGCCACATGGACAACATGTCAACTAGACAGATAGCTTAAGTGTTCACCTTTAAGAGTTATGTCTTTTTGTCGGCCTGTATTTAGGTGCACATATGAGTTCAGATTGCATTGTTTATGATACAAGTAATTAATTTATTACAATTCTGAACAGGAAAATCTGAAAGTGAAAGTATTGTTTTCACAGTGAATAGGTCACAAAGGTAGAGAATGTTTATTTTGTTTTTGTCACACCTAAGCTCTGTCTTTTGGTCAAGAAATCAAAATGATTTGTTTCATTGACTAATTGATGGTGGCTTGTTACATGAGTTTGAATCAATATAGATCGTAATATAATTCGCTGCTTGAAATGAATATGAATAGCATCCAGCTTTTGTAATGTATTTATTCAAATATTTAACTGCAACCTCGTCAATTGTATGCATGAATAGATTATCATAAAATTCATCTGTCAAAGTGAAGGCAGTTCCACAAATCACAAGAATTGGCATGAAATCATCCAGTTCACCTCTGGCATGATTTGATCAGTTCATAGTTCAAATAATACTTTGAAAAAGTACACAATGAAATGGAAAATGTACAAGCGCTGCTAATTGGGTAGAAAAGAGAATTGTATTTATGACGCGCCATATCACATTTGAAAGAAATGTTTCATAGAATCTAACTTGCAATGATTTATTCTGGAAGTGCAGCAATTATTTTGCAGGAAATGTTTCAGCTAATTTATGAGAAGGATCTTAGGTGAGATGATCTTTGTCTGCCTAAAGCAGTATTGGTGGAGAAAGGCATATGCAGCATGATAGGAGGAAAATATCCTGCTTTTCCTGCAGCAACTTTAGTCATTTATGGTGGAATCTCATCCAAGTTTGAGCAACAGGGCTATGTCGATACTTGTTGCAGAATAAGACTAGAAGTTCAGTGAGGTCTGTCTCGACATTGGGAACATCTTGCTCTACCTTTTATACTTGTATCAAGCAGTGTGGCAAGTTTCTCAATAGGCAGCAGAGAGTTGCTAATTACAGGGAGTTATTACTTGTTCAGCACCTTTGTAATGGCCCAACTTGCCTCACTAATATTCAACTTTCAAACCTACCAAACACACCAAAATAAATGTGATATTATGAAAATTCAACGTGAAAATCAGATCAGGTACCTGCAAATTTAGCTTGCCACTTGCTCTGAAGGACTTTCATGTTGCATCTGAGCAAACAGCACTGCAGGGTACGCTTCACAGGCACCAACTGCATGCAGCCCTCACCATGACATCTCTCCAATGTACCAACAGCCTGCTCACAAAGCACAGATTTGCATTGGAGGGCGCATCAGCAACTGGCTTTGAAAGGCTGCAGCAGAGACATTCTGTTCACATGGATAGGAACCAACTTACAGATCAGTGCAGGCTGCATCTCAGGACTACTCACTCTTTTACTTAGCACTCGCTCACTTCACGTCTACCTGTCTGTTCTCACCACCCAGGCTCATAAAATGGGGCTGGTGGGAACCCAGGGATGTGCAAAGTCTTTGGTGTTCAGAAGAAGGGGAATTAGATATTCAGGAATTCACTGACATGTGGAGACAGAGGCTAGAAGCCATTGGTGGAGGATCACTTAATGTCAAAAATCAAAGAACTGCAGTTGCTGGAAACAAGAACAGAAATTGCTGGAGAAACTTGGAAGGTCTGAAAGCATCTGTGGAGACAAATCAGAGTTACCATTCCAAATCCAGTGACCCTTCATCAGAGACCACTCACTGTCACCTTCCATCTTGCTAGAAATCAAAAATCGATTTTCAGGAAGAAAAGGGCTGCAACCGCAGTCAGATTGGGTAGGGTAAGATCTGTGAAGGAGGGGACTGCAGGGCGCACCAACTTGTGGACTTTTAAAGGGAAACAACGTTACTCATTGACCAGCGTACTACACGGGACACAGACTTACTGGGTCCATCATCTCTGGTGATCCTAATGCATCAGCTCATTGTGTATTTCCCACCCGCTCCCCCCCCCCCACCCCCGTCATAGACATTGCTCACGAACACATTCACAACAGTTTTGAACACAGAGTCCAAAGAAAGAACATGAATGTTGTAGGACGAGGATCGGTGGTATCTGTGACACCTATTACCCTGTGTACACCAGATGATGCAGCAGGTTCACACCTCAAACTTCCATCCATGCTGAATAATGTGGCTATGAAGTTAAGCCAAATGCTGGAACAAGGACTGTATTGGTGTAACGACAGTCAGGGTTACAAAGAGAGACAAACAGCCAGATATAAAAGTGAAAAGTCTTCAAATGCCTACAGTGTGGAAACGTGCCATTCAGCCCAACAATTTCACACCAACCTTCCGAAGACCGTCCGACCCATCTCCATCCCCTTACCTTTTCCCTGTAAACACTGCATTTCTCATGGCGAATGCACATAACCTATACACCCCTGAACACAATGGGCAATTTAGCACGGCCAATCCACCTAATTTGCACATCTTTTGACTGTGGAAGGAAACTGGAGCACCCAGTGGAAACCCATGCAGACATGGGGAGAATGTTTCCAAAGGGTGGAATTGAACCCAGGCTCTTGACACTGTGAGGCAGCATTGCGAACCACTGAGCCACCGTGCTGCCCTATAAAGTACCTTATCATGTACAGTGCATTGGCACCCATACCTCCAAACTACCCTCAATAAGTTTTGCTTTTTTCTATCTTTCCCATTACATTTTTGTAGAGTCTCAGGTTCCACAGAGGCATGGTGAGACCCTCAACAGCAGGGAAGCCTGTTGATCCTGAAGGTTTCATTGGTATCCCACAGGGCATTTATGCCCAAACCGTCACATGCAAGAGTACTCCTCGCAGCATGAACTTCCAAGGACCAGAAGGAGCAGGTAGAGTGGAAGTGAGCGCAGTGCTACCTTCGAAGTGTCTTGAGTGGAGACAGCTAAGGGAAATGTATGCATTTCCTTGTCTGATTGGGTACCACCCAGAACCATGCTGCCTCCTAGTGAGGAAGGGGCACCTCTGGAGGCGGTCAGACAGTCACGTGATTCCTGCACCACTGCAGCTTCAGGGCATCCCACATACCTGCCTGCCGCTGCTGTATATCTCTGTGTACATGGATAAAAGTCCCTGATTGCTGACACCATAGGGCCCTTTCCTGCTTGGCACTGAGCAGTTAACTGATCTCCTGCAATCCTCAGAGTGCCAGCAGACTACAGTGTTTCTTCGTCAGCTGATGCAGAGCTGCTACAAGTCAGGTGCTCACCAGCGTGTGCTCCCACACTTTCTAAACCAAGTGTACTGATGGAATCAGTATCCTAGCTGGTGGGAGTGTGAGGGACAAGCCTTGCCAATGATTCCTCTGAGGCCTTGGCACTGTCACCCTCCAAGATAGAAGAGGTGTCTTCTGAGGAAGCTGGCAATTTCAATGCGGTGAAAATGGAGATGCGAAGGGGACTGGAAGACAAAAGAGCAAAGGCATTGCAGCCACTGGTTGGACTGAAAAATGGTTTAATGTGAGATTTCCAGAGGAATAAAAGGTGATACTTACTCAGTTGCCAGAGTAGGTCCCAGTATTCTCCTGCTAGGGCCAGGATACCCTCCTCAAAGAGAATAAGGAGCCTAATGTCAGACACCCCCAAGCCCTCTGCTGGCTCACTCTGCCATGTTAAGGGCTCTCTTCTACTGGTAATGAGAGAAAGGGAGGAATTGAGTGAGATAAAATTGGGTGGTATGGCTGTTAGTGCTAATGCAGGTGGCTGGAAAGTGGTGAGTGTGTCGACTGCACACAGAACCTGCAGAGTTGGTGGCCTGAAAACTTCTGGGGGTGGTGGCAAGAAAGTGAGTGCATGAAGATGTTCCAGGCAATTGTGAGAATGACATACCATGAGACTTGCTGAGAGCAGTGGCAGAGATAGAGTTTGAGGAAGCAGAATTTTGAGTGTGGTGCTCACCCTGGCAGAGTTGAAAAGGACATTGATCATCTTAGTGCACTGCTGGCCGTACCTCTGGAACATGGAGACAGCACTAAACCGGGTGGTGACCTCAGTCCAAACTGCCAGCCTTTCATGTTGTGGCCTCCTGTGCAGATTCTCCATGAAGAGGACTCCTGCATCACCCCTCAAACTAGATCCACAGGCCCTCCTGGTCGAATTGTGCTACTAACTTTCCCTTCTGCAAAATCTTCCGAAAATGTCTTGACTAGGAAGGGTATTTTTGGAATTCTCATGCTCGCCTGGGTTTACAGTATCCTTTCAAAGATGGTACGCACGCCAGTGACACTGAGAGGTGAGTTGTTCTGGGAATGATGTATGGTAAGATGGGGCTGGGATTGGACATGTGGGACACCATAGGGGCAGGATAGGTCATTAAGGAGGTGAGTTTGGTCAGTCATGGTGAGAAAACTTGCGAGACATTATGGTGATAAACCTTCCAAAAAACTTGATGCAACTTGCGCTTAGCCAAAAAAAAAGAATCAGCCATTAATGTCTCGTGAATCATGAGAACAGATTCATTTAAATAAAGAAATTTATTTCAGCTAATCTAATTGGCTTATTATCAACTGAACTCAACAGCTCACATTATCCCCTGTCACCGGTGGCAGTTTTAGTTTTCTGAAAACGAATGCAGGAAGAGCATAATGGCCATAATAAATCAGAAATGTAGCACTCCTCATACGTGAGTTGAAATATAAAATAGACCTTCTAGTGAGATTTATGAATTTTTAAGATAACATCATTTTTATGAGATATCCCTAGAGTGTTCCTTTAAATGCGTTATATCATAGGGTCTTCAAGTCTCCAGGCTGGTCCACAAAACAGATTCTCGATTTTATTTTTGGAAAAGCTTAATATTTGTCCCACACAAATGCCAATCACCAGAATTAGGAGTTCTGAGATCAAATTATTGAGGAAATTAAAAGCGTTAAAATTCCAGCTTCTCCAATATAAGTCCATTGTCCTCTGGCACAGGAGACATACTCGACTTGTCTACGCGAAGTTAGCTTTGAAACAAGTTGGTAGCACTGAGACCCATGTACGTTACTTGATTTTAAGCAGCTAAAACCATGTGCTGAATTACCTATATAGCTGTTTGCAAAGTTTTTGGGGATCAAAAGTAAAGTATCACGTCTCCAGTTCTGTCCTCTGAGCAGGCCTATCACTGTCCATCACATTGTATTGGGCTCTCTATTTGTTCACTCTGAGGTAAATTTGCTGCCACCATCTTCTTTCAGATCAGTGATCTATAGGGACTGCTAGATCTAATATAGTAAAGAAATTTATTTAGGCTAATTTCTTAATCAAGATGTCATTCATTGAATGTTAGCAACTAAGAATAAGTTGTATTCATATCTGATTTGATTTGATTCATTATTGTCACATGTACCGAAATAGAGTGAAAAGTGTTGTTTTGCATGCCAAATGGACCAGTCATGCCTACAGAAGTATATTCGGCTAATAGATCTGAATGCACAATATAGTGTTCCAGCAATAGAGAAGATGCAGAGAAAAATCAACTCTACTTTATGAGAGATGCATTCATAAGACTGATAACAATGGGGAACAGTTTGAGATCTGACCCACTACGCTGCTGTCATCGGCAAATTTGTAAATGGAGTTCAAGCTGAATATAGCCACAGAGTCATAAGGAGTATATGAAAGGGCTGCATACGCAGCTTTGTGGGGCACCAGTGTTGAGGATTATTGTGAAGGAGGTGTTGTCACCTATCCTTACTGATTGTGGTCTGCGGGTCAGAAAGTCAAGGATCCAGTTGCAGAGGGTGGTACAGAGTCCTAGGTTCATGGAATTTGGAGATTAATTTTGTTGGAATTATGGTGTTGAAGGCAGCAATAAAGTCAATAAATAGGAGTCTGGAGTAGGTGTCCTTGTTATCCAGATGTTCCAGGCATGAGTGTAGGGCCTGCGAGATAGCATCAGCCATGGATCTATTGTGACAGTCAACAAATTTATAATGGAACAAACCAATTTGGGAGGCTGAAGCTGGTATGTGCCATGACTTACCCCTCGAAGCACATGGTGGACATTGTCACAGAGACTGAAAGGAAAATCCTGATCCTACGAGCTACTCCTCGAGATTCCAAACTGTTCTCTCTTCATGTCAGTGTAACATCATCATATCAGGCAGTGCTTAAGTTACTCCTCAGCATTAACCCTTTCAGATCCATTTTAAATAAAAAACTATCTGGCCCAGATTTTATGGACATTATTGCCTGTAAACTGTGTTCGCAATCATAGCTGTCCAAAACTGAGCTGACCAGAAGACGAAAGACAGGTTAACATGGGAATTCTAAATTATAAATCACTCATCGCTCCTTCACAGGCTTCACAGCCCCCCCAGAGCTGGGGCAATCATTATATTCTGTTGATGAGGTGAGAACATTGCTTTTTCTCTGTTAGAAATCCCATAACAAGTTACCCCTTGTTCGATCAGATGTAACTGAATAATCATTATCACTAAGCAGCAGGTCTGACCTTAGAAAATATCATTTGGTGTTTACAGAATGTTGCTAAATGTCACAATGAAAATTAATAACTAAATTTGTTAAACTAACTTTTTTCTTAATATTTCAACTTTTACCTTCACCTCAAATATATGGTTAAATATTTACTTTGTTCAATACAGAATCTTGAAATGATGATTTGATTTTGGTGCTTTTCATTTCCTGGTTGTTCATTTGGCTGTCTGCAAGAATACTTTAAATGTGGTTGACTGCTAGAGTAGCTCGATGATGGTACTGCAACTCCATAGAATCCCTGCATCACAGACAGAGGCCATTTAATCTATCAAGTCTGTACTGATCCCCTGAAGAGCATCCTACACAGACTCGTGATACTGCATGGGATTTTATCATGGCCATCCCACCTAAACTGCACATCCCAGTACACTACAGGTCAATTTTAGCATGGCCATTCCTCCTAACCTGTACATCTTTCAACTATAGGAGGGAACCAGAGCTCCCGAGATAACCCACACTGACACAGAGAGAATGTGCAAACTCTACACAGATAGTCACTGAAAGCTGGAATTGAACTCAGGTCCCTGGCACAGTGAAGCAGCAGTGCTAACCACTATGCTAACCACTATTAAAGAGTGCTACAATGCTCTCCGGAGTGAATGGACATGAAGTTCTCAACACAGAGGTCAATGAACCTCTGGCTTCTGACCGCAGAGGATTGACCTCGATGCAAGACCTCCTTCAAGGTCAGAAGCCAGTGCCCTTTCCCTTACAACTGGGGTGCTAAATCCAAGCCTTAGACCCACCAAACTGAGCTACAAGACCAAAGCGAATGATACTTTCTGCCAAACGAAAGCCGATAGAAATAGATCTGTTTCTGTTGTTCATGTCATACATCTAACTTTAGCAACTTGAACCAAATATACAATTGGTTTCACACACAATGGATGACATACTTACTGCTGTAGAAGCTGAATCACAGAATATAAATTCAATAAAATTAGAATTAGGTTTATTGTCATGTGTACTCAAGTTACAAAAGAACAGGAGTACTGAGAAAAGTGTATAATGTCACCAACATATGGCACCATCTTAGGTACAAACTACCAAGGTATAAATCTTTGGCACAAAACATAGAGAAAATAAAGAGAAATGGTTACAGATATACGTAGTGTAAGTTAGGAAAATAAGAAATAAAGCTAAAAAGGTAGTCTTTACCGTCTTTCTATAAGGCCTCCCATGTAGCCTGCCCAGACTCCACCGATTCCCAAGAGCTAGCCATCTTCACTCTGAGTCACGGGTCGCGCCCCCCCCCCCCCCCCCCCCAACTCTACTCCAGGTCAGCTGGTCGCCCCCATTCCAGTCCTCTGCCTGATGTCCCCGCACTCCAGGTCCACTGTTCGCTCCCATTCCAGCTGACTGCCTGATGTCCCCGCACTGCGGGGCCCATTGTTTGCCCCCATTCCAGCCGATGGTCTGACATTCCCACACTCCAGGCCCACTGGTTGTCATCCCGTCTTGCTCCAAGCTGCTGATAGAAGAGGAAAATGACAAACAGCAACAAACAAAAGACATGAGAGAGAGAAAAAAAGAAAGGCGTGGCCAGACCTGATAAGCTTCTGGAGTGTCTTAATCCGCCACCATCTTGCATACAATTCTTCCATCCTGCAAGTATGCCTTATTCTTCAAATAAGCACATTCTTTTATTGTGTAAGAACTGAAGTATTTGGAAAGAGTGAAGAGAGCGCAGTACCTTCCCTTTTGGAGAAGAAAAGAGAATACTTTGATTACTAGTCTCCAGGATCTCTGTCTGTTTCCCTTCTCCATTTAGAATGCCCTATACCATTCTGTGACATTCCTGATCCTGATGCCGGGGAAGCAACATGGCATCCAGGAATATCTTTTGTGGCCACAGAAACACCTGTTTGTTCCCATTACAATTGAATCTCCTGCCACTTTCTAAGTGCTATTCTTTTCTCCTCCTCCCCTCTTATGCAGCGAACCCACCATGGTGCCATGTGGTTGGCTACTACTGCATTCCCCTGCTGTCAGCTGCCCCAGCTGTATCTCTTTGAAAGTGGGGTGGACACGGGTGAGCCCTCCACTGCCTGCCTTCTTTTACTCTGCCAGGTGATCACCCATACCCATTTTACCTGCTCAGTCTGCACCTGTGGTGTGACCACCTCGCTGATAATGGGCTCAGCATCATGGATACTCCACAGTGAATTCACCCACAGTTCCAGTTCTGAAATGCTGTTCCCCAGCAGCTGCAGTTGGATGCTATTCCTGTGCACGTGGTCACCAGGAACAACGGAAGCTTCCACAATTTGCAATATAGAACAGGAGGAGCTTCTCACAGGTGCAAGCTCTGCTTCCATGACTTCTTGTAAGCCCTCTAGTTACTCTGTTTTCTACTTCAAAAAATTATACTTATGCAGGAGTGCTGTTAAATTACTTGCACAATGTGCCATCTAAGGGAGATTTGTTCTGTCCTGTTTCTCTTGAAGAGGGGTGTTATAAATCTGGTGCCGAGGTGTTTGATCCATAGAAAGCAAAGTAAATAACTTTGTTTATTTTCTAAGACAAAAGAAGTGTGAGTAAGTGGAGTCAGGCTCACAGAGACCCAGAGTTTTTAGTTTAACTTTCAGTTAATGAAGTTAGGGTTTTGGAATTATAGCTGTTGATATCCCTGCTGCAAAAGCTGGAGTTTTCTCTCTGCTGCTAGATTCATTCTGCCAGTGTCCTTTCTCCTGGACTAGACGAGATAGCAAGTGAGGGAAATCTGTTTTGCTGAACTTGCCTTTGCCAAGGATGCGTTTATGAAATGCTGCTACATTGAAACAGCTGATGACTAGTTATCAAATAATGTATTATTTTGTTAAGTTTTTTTTTGATAAAATTAAAGCTGTGCCTTTTTTTATTGTATTTTAACGGTGGAGTAAAAATGAAGTGTGTTTTGCTTCAAGCTCAGTAGTTTGATGAATTGAACCACATCTGGAATGTAGACCCTTATCCATACCTTTAAATGAAATAAAAGTTTGAGTGTAGGTTATCTCCTTGATATGTTTTGAGGGGATTTGGTCTGGTCCGTAACGTCTCTGCTAGCTGTACTTCCCTTCCTGTATTTTGCTTACTCATATTCCTTTATTCTATTGGCTCTGACTTTCACTTATGCTGTAGTTTCTCAGTTAATCCCTTCTTCCAAAAAGTACACTTCTTTAAAATCATGAAACAATCAACACACCACTTCCCTGTAATGTCATTCTTTGTTTTCCCAATCGGCAGTCCCCTCAAGCTGCAGCTGTTAAACTGGAACTCCTTTCTCTCTGCTCTGCTTTGAAGCTGAAGAATATAGCCTTACAAATTATAAATGCTGAAAAAGAACTTTTAAATTTGAGCATATAAACAAAAACAAACGCCATCTCATCGATTGTAAACTGATTTACCACGGTTCACTAAATTTCCGGTGTCACACATTGAAGTGGCCTATACCTGACTCAGGATATGCCTTCTCTCAACAGCTCATGTGAAGTGTACTGATCCATTCATGGTCATAGTTATGAGGTTTATAAGGTTATTTTGTTTTGTGACTGAGCTTTACATTTTGCAGAAATGAAGAGCATCATGTTCTGTAGTCTGCTTACAACTAGCTTGAGTTGCTTAATTGCTAAGAATCAAAGGAAAGCTGAATTGTTTTACTTTGAAGGTGAAAAGTATTTGTGCTTGAAAGTGATAGCACCAGTTTCTGAGATTATCATGCATGGATTCTAAGTATCTCAATGTTGTTAAGACTATCATGTTAGATCTTAATATCTTATCTGCATCCAGTTGGGCAGAGCTTGGAGGCTTCTATGCCTTCTGACACACACATACACCACAGTCTCTGCTACGTTAATTGATCCTGCTCAAATTTGACGTATGGCTCGCCAACCGATAACATAAATCCTGGCCTTGGTTGCCCCAACAAAGTGTATGCTTTGGAATTGGTGGAAGTGGTGCACAATAAATGATCTCCTTCGAAAAGTCTTTATCTTTGTGCAGCAACTCCTTTGTGATGCATAAATGGCCTGATGGAGGTGAAAGACATGAATTAGAGCTGATGAATTGCAAAGGCTTAAAGTCACAATTCAGCAGATTGTCACATTACAATAGCTGCTGAAATCATGCCAGCATGAGTGATTGTTATGTGTGGTTTGATCATGTGATATCCGATTCTGTCGTGAAGTATCTGAGAAATCCCATCTGTCCACCTCCACTGGTCTTTCATCCTGACTTTGTACTTATGTCCAGTGCTCCTTCACCTACAATGATTACAGTAACAAGTTAGGGACTGGGACCTGCACCCCAGTATTCTACCAATTCCTAGTGTATTGCATTCTCATCTACAAGTACAGAAAGCAATGTGTGTGAAATGAAAATGGGCTGACAGGGCAGAATGTCACCATTTATGGAGAGTAGCTATGATGGAAGATGTGAGATAAAAATAAGCTGAAGTTAACAACAGAGGCTGTTTAAGCGGGGATGTGAGGGCATGCTTTAAGAGAGAGATGGGGATGGATGGCAGTGCAAGATGTGCTGGCCTGAAGAATGCTTTACAAAAAGAAATGCATAAATCAAAGAGATGAAAATGGAATACTCAGCTTTTCTGATATGGTCAGTGAGTCCAATGTGGCATATTTGCCATGAATGTGTTTCTTTTCATCTCACTAGCTACTTCCAGCCATGCTCGTACGCTTTCAGTTATCCAAAGAGAGCAACATTTAATTGTAGGCTGTTATAGTCAATAGTATGGTCTCCAAGAAACAGGAATGTGTGGGTGATGGATTTCCCACACTGGGAGTCCATCAATACGTTGCTCTTGCGCACTCCTGATATTTGTAAAATCGATCATTTACAAGCTGCCTCTAGATCCTGAGATTTCAGTGAGGTGCAGATCAACATCACACTAGGTTTCCTCTCACTGTGCAGGAAACTAGAAGCAGTGTGCTGATGCGTTGGATGACTTAAAGAGCAGTGACAAAACCTACATTGTGATGTTTATGTCCCAACCTGCTCCTAGCCTCCCCCATGCTCTGCTAAAAGGCAGGAGTTAAAATGCTGCCCTTCTGGTTTCTGAAGATTAGGCACAATAGCATTTCCATTATGTTTTTGCATCTCACTTTAGCATTGGCTGAAATAAAATAAAAGTCTCAACTTTGTGTTGACAACCTTCCCACTCGAGTCTCGGATTCTGTGAAGGACAGACAGCCAAATGAGAATCTAATACAACTTTGTGTTTATTCATAGTTCTTTAGTTCTTAGAAAGCACAAAATCAGCACATCATTTAGTTGTGTGACTAGAATCAAGATACTACCCGTGCATGATGCACCGGCCAGGTTCGCTCCAATGAGTCTATTTTACTGTAAGTTCCAAACTCAGGGTCTCCTCTTTGCAATGGCTGGTCTCAGGTTGTCACTGTTGATGTCTCAATGTGTCTTCTTCGATATATTTTCTTCTATTCTTCCAGATTGTTCAATGTCCCGCATCCTTGCACAAGATCTTCATAGTTCTGAGCTCATTTGTCCAAGGGTTGTGTAAGCAGGAGACATGTGTGCCATGGTTACACTTATCAGTCATATTTTATCCTTTTTTATAACCACAGAGGTTGAATTACCTTTGGCAGCAGCCATTTGCCTCAGTCAGCAGTCTAGTTTTACTTCTTCCTTTCAAAGCAAGTTAAAGTGGTGTCCTAATGTAAAGTTACCATACTTTCCCATTATGCATGTCAAGCTTCAGTTGTTAGCAATCGGGCTAGATTTATCCATAAGATCACACTTTCAATGATCCTGACTCACCTGAAGCCAAGCAATCTAATGAAACCTCCCCAAACATAAATGGTAGTTTGAAGTTACATTAAAATCCTTTGATGCAGCCAAATTGAAGATTGATGTTGGAACGAAACTCATTCATGGAAAAACACAAATAACATTTTGATTATTGCTTTAAAGGAGGAGGTGAGTTATAAACTCCACATTCATCCTCGATTCAATTAGGTGATCGGGTCAGCAGGTGCTTTGATGAGCCAAATGGCCTTTACCTCTTGTGATTTGATAAGAAGGCAACTAGATCTGGCTGCATCAAAGGATTTTAATGTAACTTCAAACTACCATTTATGTTTTCGTGATTGTGATCAAAGTCTATATCAAAAGATAACACGCAGCAAAGTGAATATCAGTTGTTAGGAAAAAGACTGAGAATAAAATTAACACTAAACTTTTCACATTTCTCAATTCTACTTTATATATTCAGCTGGCAGGAAAGAAAAAAAAAACATTTTGCAGATGTTTTATGGCAGGAAGAATTTGTATTTTGAAAGCCAGTAAGGTAGCTCGACACTTCAAATATTAAACATGGGTTTTAATTAATTTAGGTGAGCAAAGCTTCCAGCTCATTACTGATGATTAGGACAGAAATCACTCATCGCAGTAGCATTTATTTAAGTCTGTGCTTCATAGGCAATGAGTTCACCTGAAACCAGGAATGGAGTTGTATTTATTTTACTAGAAGGTGGACTGTGAAGACTTTGAGGACATTGTATGCTTAAAATCTTTAATTTAAAAATGTTAATACAATTGAGAATACTTCTTGGCCTGTACAATACTTGAAATATGAAAAGCCAACACACAATAATATCTCGTTTGCAATTTTAATTGGACTGATTTATATGTATCTGTGCAATGAGTCCAGTACATTTTGTTTTTGTTTTATATTCCAGTCACTTAATAGTTTAATCCTAAAAAAAGCATACTGGAAAGACTGATACCATATTTAGAAATCAAGTAAATGAAATAATCAAATCTCCAATTATGGTGATACTGATCATTGTAATTTATTTTTAATCTTTGTTTCAATAAAAATGATGGATTGTTTATGTACTGAGACATTAGGATGAACCTTACATTTTATTGGCTAAGTGCAAGTTATGTTGAATGTTTGGAGAGATTTTTGCTCTGAAATCTAGCAAGTTTTCCCATTGTATTTTACCAAACTACCTCTCCCTATTGTGACCCTCACATTCAATTTATGCCCCATCTTTTCACACACAAATAACAGACTGTGCCCAAGCCCTCGGAATGGTACTGGAGGCTGCCCTTGACTTGCTGTGCTGGGACGCCCTGAGCAAAGATCTGCTGACTTGGCTGAGGTCTGCTGAGACAATAACAACATTCCTGCCTTTGTGTCTCCGCTAAACAGCTTTGGATACAAAAATAACATGAGCCTCTGGCACTGATTGAGGGGTAAAGTGCTCAAAGGCAAAGCAAGGTTGATATGCCATGGGCATCCAGGTGGGCTCAGAGTTAATGAGCCCTGTGAGAGCAAGTGAAGAGCCCAAAGATGCAGCTAGATCCAGTCCATAAGCTAGATCCGTGCCCCTAAGCACACAGTGTCCTTACTGCAACATTAAAATTTAGTTAAAAATGGAAAGAACTGCGGATGCTGTATATCATGAACAAGAACAGAAGTTGCTGGATAAGCTCAGCCGGTCTAGTAGCAGGTGCGAAGAAAAAGTCAGAGTTAACATTTCAAGTCTTGGGGAAGTTCTGAGGGAGGGTCACCGGACCCGAAGTGTTAACTATAATTTTTTTTTCACAGATGCTGCCAGACCTGCTGAGCTTTTCCAGCAACTTATGTTTTTATAACAATTTAGTTGTCATTGTAGTCCAAGATGCAGCATTCACTTGCAGAAGCATCCGTAAGTGGATTGGAGATGTGCCATAAGGTTCTCATGGCACATGTCAGGTGCCAATGTCCGTGGACGTGGAGTGCATGTAGCTTGTGCCCTAAGATGTTGGTGTCCAGTGGCCAACATGAGGTTCCTTCAGAACAAGCAGCAAGCTGAAGTCAGATGTTTTAAATCTTCAGCATCCACGGTTCTTTGTTATATTGTAGCAAGCTGAAGTTGCCAGGTACCTATCCTGACTTACATGCCAAAATTTCTCAATGTCCAGCTTGTTTGACATGTTTAAAAAATAAGGAGATGAATATTAATAAAGTTTGTTAACAAGGTGTTTAACAAGCAATAATCTCCAGTATTTCCCAACTGGCCCACTGTTCAGTGGGAAACACGTTACTCTACTTGTCAAAAACACAAAGGATGCAAGGTTCACCTGATGTCTAGATGTCATTGGACTTCTTGTCCAATTCTGCTACAAATCTCACCATGATCAGACCCGTGTGAGTTTCCGCTAATCTGAATTGCAACATCTGTTGTACCATAGGCCCTAAGATCCTGTCTCTCCCTGTTAATTATCTTCTTCATGCAAGACATAGTAAACTTTGCCCTGCCTATCACTGCCTTACCTCCATCTGCACTTGAATAGTTGGGTTTCATGCAAACGTATTTCCTGAGACTAGCCAAAATCAATGCCCATTCAGGAATTATTCTAAATTCTAACCTTCTAACCCTGGCTCAATCAAGAGTTTCATTATGCCTCGCAGTTGAAGAAGCACACCAGCCCCACCCACATACACAAACTAAAACCCACCAGAAACTCCACCACCCTGAAACAAAATTACCCACAAAACTTTCATTCCTTCTTTGTCACAAATGAATCTTCCTTCACTTTTCTCTCTACTTCATTATCATTCTTTCTGCTTTCTCCCTTCTTGAAATTTGCCTTTCACATTTCTCCTTTTGCTCTTCAATCTCCCTCTGTTATCTGCCTTCCCAACCCTCCCTAATATGTTTTAGTTATCTATTTGCCCTCTAACCCTGCATATAAATACCTTAGCCTTGACTCCCTTTGCGCTAAAATAGTGAAGCATTTCTGAAGGCATGCATTTAGAATTTTATGATGCTAGAAAATAATACTGAGAAGGTATGCATTATTATGTGTCATCAGTAATTGAAGTGCTCGAAGGAGCACCATCATTTTCATAGCCTAGAAATATTAGTAAATGAGAATTGATTAGCCAAAACAAGGGCATATTTACCCATATAACATTCAATTGCTTAACTTGACAAGATGTCACAATAAATATGATCATAGAAAAAACACAAAAAATCTGTTTTTATACAGATTTCAGTTTTCTGTGTTAAATCCTGAAGTTATGTACTGTTTTAGTGTCTAAGAAAGGTTTTTAATTATCTCATTACATCATCTTTTCTGGAAATTTAATTTCAAGAAATTAAATCATTTATAAAAATAGTCAACCAATAATATTTGTGATAACTTATCAGCAAATGATGGGCAAATTTGTATTTTAAAAATGAAATAAATAAAATTGAATCACAATCTCTTCTCACTGGTTAACGAATTCTTAAAAATGAAGACAATAATCAGATGGAGATGTCTGTATTAAAACAATGGCTTATGGGCTTAATCGATGTGTGATGTAACAGAACTGTTAGTTGTTCTGACTTTGCAGCAAACACTTTACAGCACAGTTGACATATTTATATTTACTTGATAAGAAAGGCTCATTTCAATGGGAACATTAGTGTAACCTATAGGGCAGAATCTTACCAGTATCTGCACAACATGGGCTATAGCAAAACACCAGGAAAGGTCCAACAAGACCTATCTCGATATTGGGAGCAATTAGTTGCATTTATCAAGAGCCTTTCAGGCATCAAGATGAACTTCTCCCGAGACAGTGGTGAGTTGCCTCTGAGTGGGGATTATCTCTTGTTGTTACTCATTAATTGCAAATCATACCTCATTAATATACAACCTCCCATCTTACCACTAACAAACTGGATGCCAAAACTTCTCAATAAGAAAGTCACAGCAGGTATCTGGTGACCCCAAACTCACTGCTTGCTCCTACAGATCTCTATTTTGGACATTCAACAACAATGTCTCATGGTAAATTATACTTTAACAATTTGGACAAAGATGCTGAGGGCATTGTTGCTAAGTTTGCAGATGACCCAAAAATAGGTGGTGGCACAAGTAGTGTTGAGAAAGTGGGGAGAACTTGGAACGGCTAGGAGAGTTGGCAAAGAAGTGACAGATGGAATACAATGTGGGAAAATGTGAGAAAGTGTGGGAAACTTTGGTAGGAAGAATACAGGCGTGCATTATTTTCTAAATGGGGAAAGGCTTCAGAAAGCTGAAGCACAAAGGGACATGGTTTAGGATTCTCTTGAGGTTAATATTAGGGTCCAGTTTTCAGTTAGGAAGGCAAATCCAAGGTTAGCAATCATTTCAAGAGGGCGAGAATACAAGCGCAGAGATGTACTGCTCTGGCTGCATACGGCTGTGGTCTGACCACATTTGAAATATTATGAGCAGTTTAGAGCCCTATATGTAAGGAAAGATGTGTTGGCATGGAGGGTGTCGAAGGAAAGTTTACAAGGATGATCCCAGGGATGAAGGGCTTATCATTGGAGGAGCCATTGAGGATTCTGTGTTTGCACTCAATGGAGTTCAGAAGAACGATGGGAGATCTGATTGAAACTTCCATAATACTGAGAGACCTGGAGAGAGTGGACGTGTAGGAGATGTTTCCGCCAGTAGGAGAGACTAGGATCCGAGGGCACACCGTCTGAGGGAAGGGACAACCCTTTAGAACTGAGATGAGGAGAGATTTCTCCAGCCAGAGAGTGGTGAATCTGTGGAACTCATAGTTGCTGTGGCAGTGGAGGCCGAGTCATTGAGTGTCTTTAAGACAGAGATAGATTTTTGATTGATAAGGCCATGAAGGGTTATGGGGAGAAGGTGGTAGAATGAGGTTGAGAAACATATCAGCAATATTTGAACCGTGGAGCAAACTTGATGGGATGAATGCCCTAATTCTGCTCTTATGGTCTTATGATTTTATAATCAGCAGCAACCACATGAACTCCATACTCATAAATGCTACCTTCCAAAACTGCCAGCCTCTCATGTCCTTTATGGAACCTACTGTTCCCCTGACTGGTCATTGCAGCACTTTAAAGCTGCCCTTTGGGCTGCAGTAGCAACTATGACTGCAAGGACGCTGTGTGCGGGGGCATGCAGCCAACTCACAGACAGGACTTAAAGCTATTCATCTGCTCTTCTTGCACTAACATAACTTCCCTGCTTTCCCTTGCCTTGTCTCTTAGTGCAGAGAGAGTGCCTCAACCTGTGATGTGAACCCCTTCAAAAAGCAACACTATCATACACAGATACATAGGCTTTGCAGGAAAAAACACCTGCAGCTCCCAATCCTAGGCAGTCTTTGTGCCATTGGCTTGCTGTGTCCACTGCATCCAGCTGCTCCAGATATTGCTGAACATTTCATGCAAGACCAACACCTTTACCTATTGAGGCTTGTGATGCAATATCAGTGTGTGTCCACCAAGAGAAATAGTGCTCAGTTGCAGGATTCTCATCTAGATATAACGGATACCTAGCCTATGAATGGTGCAGGCAACTTAACCAAATTAGACATTGATTCATGATGCATCATGTGTGGAACAGGAGAGCTGGCCTCATTGTATGATAGTTACAGTAGTGGCTACTCACAGAGTCAAGTAAACAGACTATGTGAAACAGGGCACAAACATACTATAATACCAAAAGTGAGCTTTAATATACACTACAATACCACCTGTGCTACCAATGTGCCCTCAAATGTTTGTTTTTTTTTCTCTTGCCCTCCCATTATATCTCAGTGCAGTTCTGGCTTCCACAGCTGGGGTGGAAAGAGCTTGCCCTACAATATAACTCATTGGCCTTGGAGGTCTTTTCAGGTGAGGCCATGAGTATATGTATCTAGTAGACAGGCTGAGTGTGTCCTTGTGAGAAGCAAGTATACCTTCCTTTGCTTGAACCCCACAGGTTGGAGGGTGGTGAGCAGGGTGGAGCTGGAAGGCTCTGGAGTATTCCGAAAAGAGACTTTCAAGGATCCTCTGTCTGATTTCTTTTCCAGATGGGTACTTACTGGTTCTGCCCTGTCTCATCATGAGGAAAGAGCGCATAGAGTGAGGTCAAGGCCCCACGCCCTTTCCACATACCACTATGTGACTCCAGTTCCTACCCGTGTATGTGACAAAATTCCTGATTGCTGGCACCATGCTGACCTTTCCTGTTGATGGGGTCAGTAGATGCTTGGTCTCCAAAATTCTTCCAAGTGCCAGCGATTCTTCTTTGGTCAGCCTAGAAGTAGTTACCAGCTGGTACCCTAACTGAAACAGTATTCCCACTGAGGTATCAGTCGCTGAGCTGGTGGGGAGGTTATCGGAGGCAGAAGGGCTAGCTGGTGCTTCCTTTGAGGCCTCTGAACTCTGATGTTCAGAGGTACTGAAGGCCATTTCTTGCAGCTGGCCCAATCCATGTACAAGACAATGCGCATTCTGCTGGTACCTGCAACACACAAAAGAGAGAAGGTATCATGGGCAAGATTTAGAAATAGTGTACAATGAGCGACATTTTCAGTGAGTTTAATGTCAGAGTTGCACTTACATTGGGAATGGTAATTACTCAGTTGGCTCAGCATGACATGTCATGGTCTTTTCTTGCAAGGGCCAGGATTCTCTCCTCACAGGGAGTAGGGAGCCAGATTTAAGAGACTCCATCACCCTCCTGGCTCTTCCAGCCCTTCTAAACAATGTAGGCTGTTTTGCAGGTTAATTAATAAATTGGACGAACTTGGCAAATAGGTAGGAACTTGCAGATTTATTGTCACAATAAACTGATACAAGATCATTTTGGTTAAAAGATAACTTGATGACTTTGAAATGTAGTCCCTGAAAATTGAACTGTTGCTGAAATGATTACAAACTAGTAATACATTCAAAGCATGCCATTTTGCTACATGTTTTGCTCAATGCAGGCAATTTTAATCCAGAGAGCAAAATCCTCCTACTTCTTTTCATTTTATAAATTTACTCATTAGAAGCCATCTTTGAGCTGAATTGATAGTAGGGGTTCTGTTGATTATGATTCATTCAGATTTGTTTTCTGTCCTTTCAAAAGAAAATGATTATTTAGGACCTGAAAATTCTGAAAGAAGGCAAACTGGGCTGTATGAGTTACAGAGAATGTCTTCTTGATACAGTGGTGACCTTATGTCTCCTAAAAACAGGTTTCAGATATTTTTCCATTTGCTATTTTCAAAGAAATTGTAAGCACATTCTCTTCACCTTTGTTAGTGATTTTCTATAAAATGTGAACAAAAGAAATTTTCTCCACAGTATTCATGGAGGGAAACAAAGATGCTGAAAAAGCTCTGAAATAAAATATTCCAGCAAGTCAGTGAAAAACTTGACAGTTTGTTAGATTCAGATAGATTGGAGTCATTATGAAGTTTCTCGTTTTGTACATTTGGTGCAGTTTTCCACTATTGTGTGGAAATGCTGCAAAAAGGTGACTGAAATAGGACAACACTGATTTATCCCAGGTGACCAGTTGAACACTTTCATTTTGGGCTCGCTCTGTTTTTTTCCCTTAAATATCGTAGCAGACGGGAGGTACAGGCATTTGGGCTGGAATTAAAAGTGACGATGAGTGTCTCACATACTGGGCGGAGAGTCAGCAGTAAGTCAGCAGACTCAGCCACCTTGCTGCCTCTGGGGAAAGAAGTTTACTCAAAAGCAGTTGACCAACCACCCAGATCAATGATCCAGTGGGGGCAGATGTCCTGCCCACTGAGAGCTGCTAGCCAATCAAGGGCAGAGGTTAACTCCTCCATTGAATGGCAGCATCACGGGAGAGTTGATGGCTGCTCCTTCACCTCTGGCTATTACCGTGGCTGGATCCATTCTACAGGCCAGTGATAACAGTAGCAGTGGGTCACGGGGTGGGTGTCACAGAGAGGCGCCAGGGAAGGGGAGCACAGGCAGGTTAACAGAAAATGTTGGAATTGAGTCTCAGCTGATTGCCCACTTCCTGATACCTGTTGCCTTGAACAGACACTGCATGCCTTTGGACAAGGGACCCCTCCATTCACGTCCCCTTGGTGAGCCTCCCAGCCACTCCTGTAATACCAGCAGCAGCAAAATGAGCCTAGGAGTGGACAATAGTTGGCTGATAAAGGACCTGAACTGGTGGAGACGTTCCACAGGTTTTCCCATAGGAAATCAGGGTGGAGATGGGAAGTCAGCAAGGCCCTCTCACAAGCCTACTGCCCACCTGAATATTTGACCCTGTCTTCAAACTTGGCATGGGGTAGAATGTTACATTTTATCCCTGTGGATGTATTTAATGGTGGCAGTGGGAAAGGGGGTGTGGTTCTCGCCTGCCAGCTGGGGATCCAGTGAGAGCCTTGTGTCATCTCTGTTATGTAAGTTCAACTCAGATAAGTGCCACTCAGCTATTTACCTGAAATGCAACAGACCTTCCCCTCAGTCAAGGACGTCAGTGTTCAAAGTCCTGCCTGTCAAGAGCTACTGGCCAATCAGAAGCTCACAGCTCTAGTGGACGGCAGCAGGGTTGAGGAGCTCAGAACAGAGTGATAATGATGGACAACCATCTGTGGAGGAGATTCAGTGATCCTGACCCCAAGAATGCTTTACAAAGAGTTGGAGTAATTTTGAGTTTCAGTGACAGGATACTGCATGTGATTTTGGGTCTACTGCCTGTTATATAGGTGTAACAGCACTTGGTCCAGTATCACAGCTTATACTATGACCCAAAATCAGAACCATACCGCTTGACTTTCTTTTGAAACTAAGATATCTCATTGTGACCCCATAGAATTTTAAACATTCTCTATTGTATCATGCAAAGCTAAATTCAACTTGAAAAGACAGCAACTTAACATCATCAGGGTAATTCCTCTACCTAAACACTGTTTGTTTCATAGTTAAATTATTGCAATTAGTTCATCCTGAGAAAGAGGCATTCAGCACCATTTCTCTTGAGTTAAAGTATTCACGTTTGTTGTGTAAGCATGCTTGAGTGGATTTTCTGGGGGAAAGACATATTGAGTGGAGATTTTCTGTGTGCAGAGAAACATTGCAGCATCTAAAATCACTAAAAAAGGAGTAGACACAACCATAACACAGAAAACCAAGGGGTACCACAGCAAAAATCAATATTCAGCTAAATTTGTTTATAAGTTCACTGCATATTCATCGATCTGACCAGCCCCATGCAAAACTGTCCAGTTGTTAGTAGATCCTACGTTGCAGGAAAAAGCATATCCAGACATCTCTATTTCTATCAGAGATAATGGGAACTGCAGATGCTGGAGAATCCAAGATAACAAAGTGTGGAGCTGGATGAACACAGCAGGCCAAGCAGCATCTCAGGAGCACAAAAGAAAGTTACCAATTACGCAACTCATTAAACAACTTGTTGATGGCCCACATTGCCTCATGAATGTTCAGTTTTCTACCTTACCAAATAAGCTAGACATCAATAAAACTCGGCGTTGAAACTGGAGCAGGCACCTGGCGGATTCAGCTTGCTGCTTGTTTCAAGCAGCTTCCATGTTGCCTACAAATAAAATGCAGCTTGAAGCACAATCCATGGGTACCAGTCACCCTCATCCACATCCAGCATCTGTCAGGTCCTCACCACTATCATGCCACCTCACCAATACTCTTGCTGGCAGCTTAGGAAGCACAGACTCACATTGAAGGACAAACCAGCAGCTGGATTTGAAAGGCTGCTGTTGGGATACTCTGTATGCATTGGCCATGCACCCAGCTCAAGATCTATTCCAGGCTGCATTTAAGGGCTGCTTGTTTGCTCTCTTTGCTCTCACTTAGCACCTATCTAAATGTTGGGAGCGTTCATGCTTTGCCTTTCTGCCCCATGCCTATTCATGTTTTGGAACTCCAACCAGAGTGAAATTCTATCATCACTGGCCCTTTGAGGCCCTGTTTTATGCAGGCGCACAGATCGACTGCTTGTCATGCCTGTCGGTAAGGATCTGTCTGGGGTTGTGAGAATGGCACACCGAAATGTCAATCTCACACATACAGCATGTGCTGGCTGCCTGCATGGCAAGCATACTTTCAAAAAAATGGCCGTGTTGGAAAGTGGTGGTGGCCAGCTCTCAGTCCAGTCAAGCAGGGTGTTTTGGGGGGATGGTGGGCAGTATTGGTCATGGGGCCCCAGTACCAGTCATCAGTACAATCTGCAAACTGTTCAATGTATTGCCGTGGTCATACATCCGCTTGAGATGCTCAAGATCAGGGATCTGTCTGATTGCAGTCCAGATGGTGTGCAGCTCTCAATCCTGTAAGACCATCATAAGCAGGCAGGGGAATTGTGTGCTGTTAGTCAGGGAGCTGCAAACATAGCCATCAGCTCTCTGGTCAGTCATTTGTAGGGATGCTCATTGAATTTACAATCATCTGGAGTGAATGCAGCCTGGGATCCATTCACTGAACTTTCAGGAGGGTGCAAAGGGGCCTATAGGAGCAGTGGGGGTATCGCTGCCAGAAGAAGCCGGGGAGCCAAGACTCAGTAGGGAAAACAGAGGCATACGTAAAGGTGGGGACAAGAAAGGTGATGGGAGTAGGCATACAGTACAGAGTTGGAGGGCCTGGTGGACTACAGTTTGGGGAAATGTGGTTAATGGCATTCAGCACTACTGTACCCTCTGAGAGTGGCATAGCGGATTGGGCGCGTGTTACTAAGATGTAATGCCCACGTTCAAGGAGCAGGGAGAACAATTGTGAGCAAAGTTCAATGTGGTTGGTCTCCACATGGGGGAGATGGACTGTCAAGTATGTGAGGCAAAAGAGGACATGGAGGCCTTGGAAGATGAACCGAGGACGCAAAAT
Organism: Stegostoma tigrinum; assembly: GCF_030684315.1. Taxonomy (NCBI): domain Eukaryota; kingdom Metazoa; phylum Chordata; class Chondrichthyes; order Orectolobiformes; family Stegostomatidae; genus Stegostoma; species Stegostoma tigrinum. The sequence continues at coordinate 98,622,087 of NC_081355.1, read as the reverse complement.
TACTCCATTCCCTGTTGTGACTTCCTGTTCTGTGGATGTGTCACTGGAAAATGGCTGGGACAATATCCAGGGTTGGTGGAGCTCGTGTCACTTCGAAGGGTGAAAATATAGGATCCATATTTGCTGAAGACTGATATTTTAACAACAAATTCATAAAGCTACCATTTGCAAACCTCAGCTACATTGAATTTGTAATCATTTCATTGCCCACTTGTTCCTTTGTGCTCATTATGGCTTCAGTGGAATAATTTGCAACTATTTTGGCTTGGGAGAGCCGGAATTAAAATCTCCATAAACAATACGTATGAACGTGTATCTTGAGGAAGCAATAGCCATGATATTTCACATCTAGCTACTGACCGGGATATCATTTCATGATATGCAACAGCAATGCAGACAGAGGAAGAAGATCACCTGAAAGCAAGATACAAATTCATCATTGATCTTCTCATAATATTGCATTCTGACATTTCCATTGATCTTCTGTTAACAGTTTGAACCATCAATCTATGCATTAAAAGACTTATTCAACAGTTCTCATGCAGTCTTTCTTGCTACCCATTACATTACTAGAAATTGTGTTTAATTAAAGAGATCATTGTTCACTTTAATCTGCATGAGCAATTTCCCTACACTTTACCTGAGTAGCAATGTTTCTGTTATCCCTCATAAATAAAATATGTGACGGAGGTAACATAGTTTTAAGATTCCAATAATAATTTATGACAGTTCAGCTAACACATACTAATATTACCTTCACATCCAAATCCATGTCTGCTCTGACATTCAGCTATAAAGGTGCAACTCAAATGACCCCAGCTAAGATGGAGATCTTAATACCCAGGTCATATGTCACAGTGATGTTGCCATGAGCATATCTCCAAAGGTATGCTAACAAATTGGTCTCTTAAAGGCACATTGATATACGGACGCATCATCTTATCTTCAACTTCCAGCTTGAAGCATCCATCTATAGTTAAAAGAGAAATAATTCAGCAGTCCTCAGGCACACCCTCTCTTGTTACCCATGAAGTTGCTTAAAAATTGCACATTTAATTAAGAAGATAATTGTTCCATTTAATCTGCAGAGAATGATAACAAAATGTGCAAAATCTATGCAGAGATTCCTCAGAGTAGAATGTAATCATTAATGAAAACATATGTAGACAGAAATGCTCAGTAACCTTTAGCCAAATATCTTAAATAAAGGCAATGACTTGCTCGGAACACCACAATTACTTTTCTTAACAAAGGCGGTCACAGGGCTAGATTTTTCAGCTCCTTTCCAGTTGCTGCTTCACCAAGGGATCTGAAGCATGAGAGGTGGGAAGTATACCACCTTCATGCACATCCCCTCTCTTTCATTCCTTCACTCTGATGTGTTGGTTATGTCTTCTCGGTTATCTCTTCAGTGACTTACCTGCATCATCTCATTCCTAGCTTGCTTTGCGGCCTTTGGCTTGTGTCGACTAAGCAAGTAACTGATCATCTGTTAATTTATATGACCAAGGAGCAATCAACCAATTGGCTTCACGAGGCTTTTGAATAAAATATTTCATAAAAACAAATAAATTTTGGTGTAAGTAATTGTAAATGATTGTAACCGAAATGTCCTTGATGTTGAATGCCCAAAGATTGTCAACCATTGTGAACTTAGACAGAAACTGGAAACTTGCGATTTGGTCTTATTTATTGCTTTAGTTTATTACCCTGTTGGTTAGATTAGTGCAAATACATTTTTGCTTCTTAGACCAAAATGAAATAATTAATCTTACTGTCAACATTTGTAGCAACATAATTTTACATTGAATGATTTACAAAAGGACCATCTCGGTTTTTCCTCGGCTTAAGTTTTCATGTTACGTGAAAAGTACAATAAAATAAACTTGTGGTTATTTAGTGATTCCAAAATTCATGCTCAACTTGTCACTATACTCACAGTTACAACATGCTAATTTCAATTAAATCATACTTCATTTTGCAAATTTAACTACGTTGTTCCTTCTCCTTGAACTCACTTCAAAGTGGCAAGAGCTATGGAAGGCTCTGAACAGATTCAGAACCATGACTGTGCACCTTGGAAGTTCCAAACTGTCAGCATCTGGAAGAAAGTTTCCAAGTGTTGAATGAATCCGCAAGACTAGGCTTCCTGGTGCCCAGAGTTTCCGCGCTGCAGAAGCCACTTTCTTGTCAAATGTGACATATTTTTGGCATGACATGTGTCTGATGCCATCTTGGTAAGGATGTTCATATCAGCATGAGATGCGTACACCAGAAATACGCGGATTTAAGCAGATTGTAACATCAGTAAGTGTTTTGCATTGATTTAAATCTAGTAGAGCAATTTTGGACCTTACTGCTCTAGCTAAAATTCTTCTTTACATTGCTCAATCAAACACAGGGAAGGAGTGCTACACTTCACAGTGCTATCTAAAGAGATTATCACCAACTTGTAGTTTCTGATAAATCTGCCTCTGTTTGATTTTGTGGTCACACTAGGTGGCTTCAAGGTGACGGCTCCAGTTGGTGAGGTATGAAAGGAGAGGTACGCATGGAGATAGCATTGATTGTGATTGGAAGGACTGTGGGCAAAGTCATTATCTCCTTGCTTTAGGCCTTTTGGTTGCAATTCCCTTGTACTGCAGCATGAGAGGCACATGAACTTAGCTGGTAAAGAGAAGACAAATTGTTTGCCATAGAAGGAAGAAGGGGAGAAGGAACTTGACCAGGAAGTTTATCCATTTAGCATTTTCTAAGGCCACCTTCTAATCCAGGTGCAGTTTATGGATCACTGTGTTTAATGAAGGAGTTGCCCAAATCCACAATCAGACCTGCACCCTCAGAGCAGGGCGGGAAGGCGCTGTCAGTGAATGCAAAGGTAACCATGACTTTGCATCAGAATCCAACCATGGTGGGGCAGAGGACATATCTAACATCTCCCACTTCACTGACTTCACTGCTCCAAAAGAGGTGACAAAGGCACTCAGGGGAGCAGAATTCACAGCGTTCCCTCTGAATAGAGAGGAGCAAGACAGAACGTACACATGATTTATCCAGAGCAAGGGGATTTCACACTGGTGCAGATTCCTCTGGGTCACATTGTCTATGGTGATCTTTTTGCAGCAATCAGTTTTCACCATCTTTATCCCATGCAATATGAACTTGGACCTCGTACTGAGACATGCAGCCATGCAACAGCATGTTTGGTGCTGGCCTCTAGTATTTACTGCATGCTGATATGAAAGCACCTGATCTTTTATAATGGTGTAGAGACCTAGCCTTTTGTATCCATACAGGCATCCAGTGGAACTGTGTGATGATGTCACCTCTCTTCATGATTTACTTCATGCTGGTCATAGAACTCATTCATGACCAACTCAAATAAGCAATCATGACAGAAGTTTACGATGGGAAGCTTGTCAAACCCAACAGGCTGAGAGCCAAGACTAAGAAAACTTTCAAGGAAATCTACAACTTTCAATTTGCTACCATCTAGAACCATTCTGGTTCACAATGAATGCAATATTCAGATGACCCTCAATCTTTACAACTCTACATGCAAAAGGCTCAACTCTCACGAAGTGGGTAGAATTTAATGCCCTGCTCCATGGTAAATTTGGCACTAAGTGAGAGCACTTAATCACCTTTCCACCGCTACCCCGATTAAGACCATGGCAAGAAGGTGCCCTCGATGATGTTCCTGCCCTGCTGTCAATTTAGGCCCTTATGTGGGCAATTTAACTGCCTGATCCTGTGCTATTTGGCCTGGAAATAGGTCTGGGTGATACACTGAGAGAAGTACAATAAGCAGGAGGAGAATACGGCTCCTTCTACATACTGAACTGAGATAGAGAGAGTGGACAGCATCAAGTTCCTCAGAGTGACGATAACAGACCTCTGTCCTGGGCTTCCCACGTAGATGCTACAGTCAAGAAGGCCGAATAACACCTCTTCTTCCTCTGGTGGTTTGGGTAATTTGGCATGTCCTTAAGGACCCTCACCAACTACTACAGATACACCATTGAAAGTATACCGTCCAGATGAATAACAACCTGTTATGACAACTGTTCTGCCCAGGACCATAAGAAACTACAGAACGTGGTGTGCACAGCCCAGACTGTCACAGAAGCCAACTTCTATCCCTGGGCTCCATGTACACAGCTTGCTGCCACAGAAAGACTGCCAACATCATCAAAGACCCATCACACCCTGGTAACGATTTCCAACAGATACAGAAACCTGAACACATGCACGAGCAGGCTCAGGAACAGCTTCTTCCCAAGCAGTGTTAGGCTGATGAATGGACTCTCCAGGCTCAAATAATGCCAATCTTGCTAACGTTGATCTCACCCAGAGCATGCCTTATGCATTGTAACCTGTATGCCTCTGTCTATGTCTTTTTACAACCTCTGATCCGTACATCCTTGCTTAGTATGATCTGCCTGTACTGCTTGTAAACAAAGCTTCTCACTGTACTTCGATACATGTGACAATCAATTAATTGATCAATTCAATCAATCAATCAAGTTGCCTCCACACTGTCATGTGATCCCTGATTTGAGCATCCAGCACCAGAAAGGGGGAACCACTGCAAGCCACGGTCCATGGAAGAACTGAGGAGGAAACAAAATAACTCAAATGAGTCAGAATCTTTCCCTTGCCCTTCAGCTTAAAATAGTTATTGGGTTTCAAATTACTGAAAGTCTAAGCTCATAATGAGACATCTCAGACATTAACGAATGAAAGTTTCAGCTGTTTACCTCCCTATAAGGTTTGAGAATTGGGGAAAAAAGAAGAAATAAAATAAGGAGAATTATAAATTCCAACAGAACTGTGGATGTTGTCAATCAGGAACATAAACAGAAGTTGCTGGAAAAGCTCAGCAAGTCTGGCAGCATCTGTGAAGAAACATGCCAGACAGTGGTAAATCTGTAGAAATCATTGCCAGGAAGGCTGTGGAAGCCAAGTCATTGAGTGTCTTTAAGTATATGTAGGTTCTTGATTAGTATGGGGATCAAAGGTTATGTGGAGACAACAGGAAAATGGGGTTGAGAAACACATTAGCCATGATCAAAAAGCAGAGCAGATGTGGTGGGCTGAATGGCCTAATTGTGCTCATATGCCTTACAATTTTATGCCTTTTCCAGGCAATCTGAGATAACCAGGCAGGTAGTGCTCAAGGCCCCGAAACTACCTTCTTCACAGTTTCCTTTTCCAATTTGCCAGAGCTTGTCAACTGCAGGCTAATCTAACATCAGTGTTGAGGAAGCTTTTGGAAATGTTAATTGTGGACAAAGTTAACAGCCATTTCGCCAAATGTAGATTAGTTAAGGAAAACCAGCATGGATTCTTTGAGAACAATGCTTGTTTAAATGTGTCGAGTTCAACCTGGATAAATGCGAGGTGATGCATTTTGGAAGGTCGAATTTGAAAGCTGAGTACAGGATTAAGGATAGGATTCTTGGCAGCGTGGAGGAACAGAGGGATCTTGGTGTGCAGATACATAGATCCCTTAAAATGGCCACCCAAGTGGACAGGGTTGTTAAGAAAGCATATGGTGTTTTGGCTTTCATTAACAGGGGGATTGAGTTTAAGAGTCGTGAGATCTTGTTGCAGCTCTATAAAACTTTGGTTAGACCGCACTTGGAATACTGCGTCCAGTTCTGGGCGCCCTATTATAGGAAAGATGTGGATGCTTTGGAGAGGGTTCAGAGGAGGTTTACCAGGATGCTGCCTGGACTGGAGGGCTTATCTTATGAAGAGAGGTTGACTGAGCTCGGTCTCTTTTCATTGGAGAAAAGGAGGAGGAGAGGGGACCTAATTGAGGTATACAAGATAATGAGAGGCATAGATAGAGTCGATAGCCAGAGACTATTTCCCAGGGCAGAAATGGCTAGCACGAGGGGTCATAGTTTTAAGCTGGTTGGTGGAAAGTATAGAGGGGATGTCAGAGGCAGGTTCTTTACGCAGAGAGTTGTGAGAGCATGGAATGCGTTGCCAGCAGCAGTTGTGGAAGCAAGGTCATTGGGGTCATTTAAGAGACTGCTGGACATGCATATGGTCACAGAAATTTGAGGGTGCATCCATGAGGATCAATGGTCGGCACAACATTGTGGGCTGAAGGGCCTGTTCTGTGCTGTACTGTTCTATGTTCTATGTTCTATGTTCTATGTATGTAACTTGTTTAACTTTCGAGCTTTTTATTGAGGTAACAGAGGTGGATGAACATGATAGTTACAGTGTGCATGACTTCAAAGGCATGTGAGAAAGTGTTGCATAAGAGACTTGTGAGTTTTATCTCAAGGAATAACTTTTCCAAAGAGTAGTGGTAAACGTTTTACCAATTAGTAAAAATATTAAACGGAGGTTTCTCCGGAATCAGTTGTATCTGGGCAGAAGTTCAAAATTTGTGAATGATATGATATTTGGAAGTTTTGTGAAATATGAGGAGGACAGCATAGAATTTCAGAAGGAGCTAAGCAGATTGGTAGAATAGATACACGAATGAAATTTAATGCGCAAAAGTGCAAAGTGTTTCATTTTTCTGGGAAGAACATGGAGAGACAATATAAAGTAAAGAGTATATTTCTAAAAGGGATGCAGGCGCAGAAGGACTTGGAAGTGTACATACGTAAATCAGTGAAGATGGCCAGACAGGTTGAGAGAGTGATTAAAAAAGATACAGCACAAAGAGTTAGAATCTGAAATGTATTATTAAGGAGTGAGGCGCAAGGTGATTTAAGCCTTCCAGAAATGAAGTATGTCATTATCTGTAAAGAAAAACATTTTCAGGACTCTGGAAAAAGTAATGGCAGTCTTGTGGCACAGTGCCCATCCCATTGGACCAGAAACTCCAGTTTTGAGTCATACTCTTAGCCATGGAAGGTGCATTTTTAAGATGGCCAAACAGGTTATTGCCAGCCTGTTAATTCCATCACTATGCATTAAGATAAGTTGTGGCAGTCAGAGAGTTTCCTGGTCAGCCATCCTGCTGAAAGCTTTCCGATAAGTATTGAACCAATAGAAGTCAGAAATGAGGATGGGAAAAATGTCAGACACAGAAGGGGAAAAGGGAGGGAATGATTCCAGTGTTAAAGGTATGCTTCAGAAGTCTAGCACAAACACAATGGGACAAATGGCTTTGTCCATTCTATGAATTGAGTGCAGTACATATGTGAAGAAATTTGTCTCCTCAATCTCTCCTTTTTGTCCTGTAATTAGGCTTGATAATATCAACATCTTACCCATGTATTCTTCCATTCTGGGACTCATTTAAATTACATTTCTTACTGAGTGAAAATTTAAAAATAAATACCATTCTCTTGCTCTCGCATTGGCCTCTGTGAATTTCAGCTTTGATATATATGTAGATTTGATGGTGAGCTCTCATCACAAAAAAATTCGTCCTAATTGGAGATTTTGGCACCAGTTATCACCTTTTGTCATTTTAATAATTCCAAGAGACATAAACAAATCAGAATTTTCAATAACTTCTGTTTTGATATATATCTTTGAGTATATTTTTGCAAATATACAACATGTCCTTATATTTACAGATTTTCAGCAATAATTGTATTCCATGACATTCTGAACACCAGTTTATCACTGTTGTTAATTTAATTCCATTGCCATTATAAAACCAATTAACTTTCAAGTGACTCACTAAGATAGACTATACAAAACCCTCACATTATTAAGAATGTAATTTATTAATTCACAATCTAATTAAGTTTTATTAAATACCATATTTTGAAACAGCACTAGTCTAATTAAGTAAAAATGTGATATACAATTTTAGAGCACTTTATCAAAAGCAGGAAAGTTATGTAACTGGACTATGTCCTGCAGATCCACTGCAACTTGCTTGGAGTTGCACAGGGGGTCCATTGAGAAGCTGCATATATGTCAGTCAGGGGTCAGGTCATGCATCAGCTGGAGCTATCTGTCCAAGTTTGACAACACATGGGCCAGAGTCAGATCCAGACATCAGCTCCATGGAAGTGAAAGGGGATTATCAAGGGCTACTGCTGAGGAAGAGATGTTGGGGAAGTCAGCTCTGGAGGTTGGAGGCATCATGCTTGAATGAAGAGAGGAGCATAGCTGTGAAGGAGGGAATCATAACATATTAAGGACGGAAGAAAAAACAGCAATTGCTGGAAACGCTCAGCAGGTCTGGCAGCATCTGTGAAGATAAAATTAGAGTTAACATTTCGGGTCCTGTGACCCTTCCTCAGAACCAGACCCGAGAAGTTAACTCTGATTTTTTTCTTCACAAATGCTGCCAGAACCTGGTGAGATTTTCTAGCAACTTCTGTTTTTGTTCCTGATTTACAACATCTGTAGTTCTTTCAGTTTTTATATGAAGGAGGGAGACTATAGTTCATTGGAGGACATAGGTTGTAATGAGATGGGTGGCCTTAAATAGTTACAATCATCTTAACTTCGGCAGGGGCCTATGCAACACAATAATTGACATGAATATGCAGTAGGCCAAGCCAATCATTGGAAGATGATTAGAATTCCTTTAGAGAGTGTTGCAAGATAGAATGAGGCTAAGGACAGGTAACCTGTATGGCTTGTTTCTTAAATAGCAACACATTTGCTCATGTGCACTTGTATTGTCAAAGATGCGTCAGCCATGCAGTCTCTATGCCCTGAGAAGCATTTGTTCTTTTGATTCTGGTCCCACTATGTGAATGGTGAAAGACTGCAGTGCTTGACCTAATCCATGGTTGGACTACACAAATAATGCTGATACCAAGAAAGTCGAGATGTCCTTGCAGTGACAAGTCAAGTAATCAGACTAAAATACCTGCTGTTGGTGGAAATCAGGAATTCTGCTGCAATCTCGTGATTTGACACATTTCAGTTGTGCCCATGGCAAATATTTGTATTCTTCATCTGAAAGGCAGAAACTTTGGGCTGAATTTTCACAGCCCGTTGGAAGGTGACAAGACAGATAACATGGGGAAGACACTAGGAGGGGAGCCCCGGTTGTTCCTGGCACAATGGATGGACCTCTTAGCAGCAGTTGAACCATTTAAGTAGCATATAAAGGAACATTTCTTGCCCCATCGACAAATACTGCTTAATGGAGACACTTGGAGATAGTAGGTCCTGCCAGAGCTGCTACTTCTTTAGGGTGCTCCCAGGTCCATTGTGGGGGGCTTCCTAATGGCATTTATGACCTTTACAAACCCACCCCTCCACAACTGATGATTAAATGCCTCACCTCTGCTGTCCCAAAAGTACTTACATGTCTTCTAAGCTCAGGCACACTCTCCCTGGAGATGCAGTCCCGACAATAGCCACTGCACGTGTTGCCACTGTTGCACCTGCTGATCAGTCAGCACTCGCATTGGGACTGGCGGTTTTAGGGAGGACAGCGATCTTCAATTAGATAGTGTCCCTAAAACCCATAGGCAAAAGAAAGTTAATAGCAAGGGATAAATTTAATTATGAGAGACATCTTTACTTATTATTTATTCATGCAATGTAGACATTCCTGACTTGGCCATATTTACTACCCATTCCTAGTTTCCACTTGCAAAAATGTTATGAGTTGCCTTCTTGAACTGTTGCAGTCCATGGGAAGAAGGTACATCCTGGAATGTAGTTCCAGGATTGTAACTCAACAATGGTGAATTAACTGGAGGCAGCTTGTAGATTGGTTGCTGTAGACAAAAATTTACCCCAAGGTCATGGCATATGCAGAGCTATTTTTGGTTCTGGAAATGGGACACGGCCAACAACACAAAACTGAGCCTTTTTGTTTTTGTACATTTAGAAGAAGCATAAGAAAACGTTACATCATTTTCTGGTGGGGGAATTCAAAAGTAGAGCACATAATTTTCAGGTGAGAGGAGAAAGTTTAAAAGGAACCTGAGAGGCAACTTTTTCACACAAATGATGGTTCGTATATTGAATGAACTACCAAAGAAAGCCGTAAGATGCAGGTATGTTTACAACATATAAAAGACATTTGGACAGGTACTTGAGTCGGAAAGGGAAAGGAACCAAAAGCAGGTAAATGGGATGAGTTTAGTTTGGGAAAACCAGTCACCATGGACAAGTTGGACTGAAGGATCTGTTTCTCTGCTGTCTCACTTTACGACTTTATGTGAAGGAAATCAAAGTTTAGCTGGACCTTGTCATTATTTCTTTCCAACTCTCCACTGCCTCAAAATCGTCCTTTCAGCTAATCTGAAATCCATCACTGAATATGTGGAAATTTCTTGCAAATAAACGTTGGGAAAAACAAAAACATTGTGTTCATTTCCTGCAAAAGTACACCCTACCATCCTTATCGTCCAACCCTCCCTGATAGCTGTATGAACTAAACCTGATTATTAGCAAATTTCCACCTCAGTTAATTATTCAGCACTGCTCTGCTTACTCCAAAGGCAATCTCCCATGTTCAAACTGTTATAAACATAATGGCATCTAAAACTCTCGCTGCTATTACCCGTGGTCTGGAATAGTAATGCTGTATAGTGGTGGTGGTGCCACTCATTGAATGCAAATTGGTGTGGCAGTTTGCACCTCTTACATGTATCTTGTCATCTGGATCTATGAGTAGTAACTGTAGAGGTTCTAGCTTTAACTTTGTGTGACATGACCGACCAGGAACCTCTCTTGTTCCTAGTTATGTCATGAAATTTATAGTTTTTGTAAGTGGACTAAGCATTTGCGTCAAAAAACCTTTTGCAAGAAAACATGTAATTTGAACTAAATGCCCAAATAAGCTACTTCGTGATATAATTGCTGAAATATTTGCTAATTATGACACAGAGAGACATAGATGGAGAGGAGACAGGTAGGCCCAATTCAGAGAGAGAAGATGGATACCGATGGAGGTACTCTCCAGACCATCAGAGCTGGATTAAAAAGGCTCAAGTTGTTGTAGCATTCCATGTAGACAGGGCCAGTAAAAATTGAGTGAATAAATGACTATAAGTTAGCCTGTGTCTATATACCCTGGGAGATGCAGCAATGGATAGAATACCAAGTGACAAATATTTCAAAATTTGCCAAAAGGAGATGCTTGCAACATTTTAAGTAATTAGACTTAAAGTGTGAAAATACAAGTGATACTTCACTGGGGTTGAGTGTCTGTAAAGCATATTGCTAGGAAAAAGGGTGGATTTTTTTTGTTTTTATAGTCGGATCTTTTCAAGTTATATTTTTATTGTTTTCATTTTCATTTGTGTAATAAACTTATAATCTTTTGATAAAAGTACATTAGCAGTCTCGTGTGTTCAGTGTTCTGTGTCAGTGACTGACAGCAATGGTAACCACATTTCAAAAACAAAACCTATTGTCTATCAAATTGGATTTTGCTCTGGATTCTGAGTTACCAGTTTTACCATCAGTTGGCATTATAACAACTCACATTGACAAATTTGGTCATGCGGACATTTAATTAGAAAGGTGATAGATGGTGGCCCTGTCACCTTCCTGCCTCCATCCCCATAAAGTCCATGCTTCAAGACCAGTTGATGGCCTCCTTGTCCCATTACCAAGTGAGGCCCTGAAGTGGGCATAATTTACATAATTTCCCATTTAAAGGCTTTACCCACAGTTACTAGTATTAACCCAGTGGCAAGTGGAGGTGGGCATTATCCCTATGGTGAAAACAATGTAAACGCATGTTGGTTTGGGTGCTGCCTACCAAAGCGTGTGGTCACTTTTTCAATGACCCTCAGCACCTGATTGAGAAACCCAGCTTTGTAAAGGAGGGGCATCCTCAGAGCCCACTACTGCCTGTACATAGGAACAGGATGAGGCCATTCACCCCTTCAAGCTTATTCTGCCATTGAATGAGATCACATGGCATAACTCCATCTTGCTGCCTTTCATCCACATCCCTACATACCTTTCCTTAACAATGCTAGAGGAGATAGTCTCAGAACAAGAGCTTGCACATTTCAGACAGAGATGAAGACTTTCTACTCACAGAGGGGAGAGAATTTGTGGAATCTTTTATGCTCAGTGCTGAATGGGTCATTTAGTAAATTCAGGGTTGAGTTTGACAGATTTTTAATCAGTAAGGGAATCAAGGGTTATGGGGAATAAGTAGGCAAATAGATTTGAGGATTATCAGATCAGGCATGATTTTATTGAATGGTGGAGCAGATTTGATGGGCTGAATGGGCTGATACTACTCCTGTGTCTTATGGTCTCAAAGAAAAGTGCAGTATGTAATGCTTCTATAAGATGCCTGGAAAGAAAGGGTTAGCTTGTTATCCTTAGCAGTGTTAGTACATTCTATTTGCAAATAACAAATGTGACATTGAAAATGACAGTATCTCCATGCTGTTTCGACAACAATTAATGTTCGCAGCAAAATCACTGCAAATTTAGAGAGTCAATATGTGATGGCCATGAAAGAACAAAATTAGTGCACGCTACATTAATTTGATTAATGATGTTCAATTTGGTGCATTTCTTTGGGCCTATACATCTTTACAACTCCACGCTTTCACATTCGGGACCAGATCATTTGCAAAACATTTCCTGCAGACATAACTTTTGTTGCAGTTAGTTGTATCCACTTCACTCAAATGCATCTCCTTTTGCTAAGGAAATCCAATAGATACCAGCCTTTACCATCATCTTAGTAGCTGTTATTCATACATGCATCCTAGCAGTGAATGGCAGATATTCCATCATAAAAAGGGCATCAATGCTCATCCTCGCAATACATTTTGACCAAACTAATCAGTGAGGGTTTAGAAACCAGGATGTAATGTCAGAAACGCAAAACAAAACACACAAAGGAGTAAGAATGACAGCTAGCACAACAATAAACATTGCGAAGCATTAGATGGGCTCATAATAAGACAGAAAAAAAGACTCTAACTTATGTTCACAATGTATTTATTGGGAATGCATTTGCCACTTGTGTAGTAAATATGATTTGTGAGTTTTATGTGCCATTAGGAATGTGAGAATGAAATGCCTTGGCGATATCAAAGACCTGGCTCAAAAGGCATATCATAAGGCAGCAAATATTCCTGCATACAAAACGTTTACAAAAGGTATGGAAGGAAAAAGAACAACAAATAGTTATCAAGTGATTAAAAAGAATGTTCCACTGTTTTAGAAAGGGCATATCCTAGAGGGGGCAAATACAGATATTCCAATCAGATGGAGATAAGAAAAAATATCGATTGCACTATTTAACTACTGGGTAGTTTTACAGACCACCTACCAGTAGGAAAAATGGAAAGTAACAAATTTATAAGGCAATTATATAGGGCATTGGTGAGACCACACCTGGAATATAGTGAAACATGAACAGAAATTATTGGAGACAATCAATCTAGCAGCATTGGTGGAGAGTAAGCAAAGTTAATATTTTGGGTCCAGTAATCTTTCTTCAGAACAATTAGTAAGTAGAAAAAATGTGATATATATACTGAACACAGGGATTGGGGGAAGGTGTAAGTGAATTGGTGAAGATGGAGCCCCAAAAGAGAGAAAGATAGGCAGATAAAGGAATGGATAATGGTATGCCAGGGTGAAAGAAAATCTTATAATAGGGTCTATAAGTAGGTACAAATGGATTGGCTGTGCAGTAAGCAGCTCACATCATAACAGTGCCAGCAGTGTGGGGGTGGTAAAGGACATAGAGGAAAATGTTCAGGTGTTTTTAATTTTTGCACCTGATATTGAGTCTTGAAGGCTGCAGTGTCTCCAAGCAGAAAATCAGATGCTATTCTTCCAGCTTGGACTGCAGCAGTCCTGAGATGGAAACGTTAGCCAGGGGACACAGTGGCATATTGAACTGACAGCAACTAAGATCTCAGGTCATTATTATGGTCAGAACCACAAAACTGAAATATAGGCTGAAGTTTTTGCATTCTTATCTGAGGAAGAATGGTCTTGCTTTCAAAGGAGTGCATGAAGATTTACCAAATTGATCCCTGGGATGATGGGAATGACATATGAGGACAGACTGAGCTGGTTAGGATTTTGTTCACTGGAGTTTAGAGAAGACGGGGAGGAGAAAACTCATAGAAACCCATAAAGTTTTAACAGGGCTAGACAAGATAAGTGAAAGAAAAATGTTCCAGATGGTGTGGTAGTCCAGAGCCATGGGTCATAATTTAAGGATATGGGATAAAAGTTTTAGAACTGAGATGAAGAGAAATTTCTCCATGCAAAGTGGTGAGCATGTTGAACTCATTACCACAGAAATTGAGGCCAAAACATGATGTGTTTTCAAGAAGGAGGTAGACATAACTTCTGTGATGAAAGGGGTCAAGGGATACAGGGGAAGGGCAGATTTACGGTATTGAGCTCAGTGATGACTTATGATCATAATGAATGCCAAAGCAGGCTTAGGGAATTGAGTGATAATGGGAACTGCAGATGCTGGAGAATCCAAGATAATAAAATGTGAGGGTGGATGACGAAGCAGGCCCAGCAGCATCTCAGGAGCACAACAGCTAATGTTTTGGGCCTAGACCCTTCATCAGAGAGGGGGATGGGGTGAGGGTTCCGGAATAAATAGGGAGAGAGGGGGAGGTGGACCGAAGATGGAGAGAAAAGAAGATAGGTGGAGAGGAGAGTATAGGTGGGGAGGTAGGGAGGGGATAGGTCAGTTCAGGGAAGACGGACAGGTCAAGGAGGTGGGATGAGGTTAGTAGGTAGGAGATGGAGGTGCGGCTTGGGGTGGGAAGAAGGGATGGGTGAGAGGAAGAACAGGTTAGGGAGGCAGAGACAGGCTGGACTGGTTTTGGGATGCAGAGACCCATTTTCCACTCCCCCTCCCATTCTTTAGATGACATGTCCATTATGGGCCTCCTGCAGTGCCACAATGATGCCACCCGAAGGCTGCAGGAACAGCAACTCATATTCCGCTTGGGAGCCCTGCAGCCCAATGGTATCAATGTGGACTTCACCAGTTTCAAAATCTCCCCTTCCCCCACCGCATCCCAAAACCAGCCCAGTTCATTCTCTCCCTCCACTGCACCACACAACCAGCCCAGCTCTTCCCCTCCACCCACTGCATCCCAAAACCAGTCCAGCCTGTCTCTGCCTCCCTAACCTGTTCTTCCTCTCACCCATCCCTCGCTCCCACCCCAAGCCGCACCTCCATCTCCTACCTACTAACCTCATCCCACCTCCTTGACCTGTCTGTCTTCCCTGGACTGACCTATCCCCTCCCTACCTCCCCACCTATACTCTCCTCTCCACCTATGTTCTTTTCTCTCCATCTTCGGTCCGCCTCCCCCTCGCTCCCTATTTATTCCAGAACCCTCAACCCATCCCCCTCTCTGATGAAGGGTCTAGGCCCGAAACGTCAGCTTTTGTGCTCCTGAGATGCTGCTTGGCCTGCTGTGTTCGTCCAGCCTCACATTTTATTATTAGTGACTTGAGTGTCTTACTTTACTCCTATCTTCTATGCTTCTGAGTTAAATTACAGAGGTGTGCAGGAATTACAGACCATTGAAAAAGGATTTTAATTACTTTGACAGAGACTCAAATGGCTATAGTGCCCATCAAGAGGGAAACATTGCACACAGGGTTGCAGAATTAAGCAGCATGGAAAGATTTGATTTCGCAACAGCAGATTGAGATGTAGTGATAAATTCAGCCACATGTTAGCCTTTCAGACATGTCTTTAAATACACAGAAGGGACGGCCATCTGACCTTTCAAATTCAGCCGTGACCCAGAGTGGTGAGTACATCTTTGGAGACTAATATGAACGTTCAAACAAAAAGTGAAGAAAAGTATCAACAGCTTGTTTCTTCCACATAAAGTACATGCTCCTAACTTCCCTATAACCATGCTTCCGTGTTACCTGTGAGATGTGCCTATCCACTTAGCTCTCTGCCTAAGCTAGTGTCAACAAAGTTGCTGACATTAATAAAGTGAAATCAAGACCATGCAACATGTTTAGAAGTGAATATTAATTTTGAAAAGTGCCTTCACCACACTTGCATTCTCAAATCTTATGGAATTGAACTGGGAACTTTTGGGTAAGATGCAGGTACTCTCCATTTAACCAGCGGACTCCTTAATTGGCTGCCTGTAGCTGGATCATTGGCATTGGATGTTAGATGCCAGCATTGTAAAGTTTCTCCATATGCTAAATCAAGTCAATTTTGCACAAACACTTCTGGTACTTAAAAATTTTCATTTTAATTGAATGGGAAGAGAGGAAGCAAAGCGATGCTCAGTTTCTGTTAGTGAAAGTTTGTCAAGTATGTCACATGAATTTTCTAGATCATTATGTTCTGCCCCAGTGAAGAAGGATGTATTTTTGGATCTCATACTGGAGGTGGGTTCAGTGCATGAAGTTTCAGGATGGAAACCTTTAGAGAGCAACAATTGGACAGGACAGCTATAGAGATGGATTCCCCAGAGACTGGTACTCATCATAGATTTTCATGACCTATGTTAATCATCTAGATTTGTGTGTGCAGCATGCAATATCAATATTTGCATATGTTAAAACACTTGGAAATATTATGACCTGTGAGGAGAATAGTTTTAGACTTTAAGACAATGCAGAATAGTCAGTGAAATGGGCAGACACATGGCAGATGAAATTTAATGTGGAGATCTTTGAAGAGATACATTTGATAGGAATATGTCAAACAATTTAAAATTAAGGGAACAAGCTTAAAGTAAATAAACTTGATGAGTCAAACAGCCTCCCTTGTTGAAATCATTCTGTTAATCACAAATACTGTTCCAGCAAAGTCCACTGGATAATTTACACTAAGAGGAAGCTTGCTTGATTTTCCTTTTTTTGACCCAGAGCATTGAGGTTGATTGTATCATCTGTACTATTGATCCAGAAAACCAGTGAATCACTGGGGAAGTTGCAGAAATACATAATTGCAGAAAAAAAGTACAAAATTGAAGGAATACACTTTTTTAAACTGTGAGACTATAATATGTTGAATGTATTAGCCATCTAACAGTGCCATAATGATGTTTCTACAATCATTCATTGGCTCATTAAATTGAGTTCCACATAACTACTAATGAGTCAGATTAATTTGTGTCATTCTAGAATGTACCCTGGGAAATCAAGGTACACAAACAAATTGTAAAAGAAAAAGTCCCCTTTGTAACTTGGATTTACATCTGGAGATGGTTAAGACAATTACCTACATTGTCTTCACTGGTTTGTCAGTTATGTACACAAATCAATATATCTATTTTTTTCACTCTGCCTTCAACAGCTTTTAACTCTTTAACCTTCCCTTCAGTCTCTCCCAGGATCCATCTCTTACTTTTGTCAAGTTTTTAAGCATGGTTTTATTTGAGGAGGATGAAAAATGTGTGAAATTAAAGCTTGCTATTTTCTACTGTCATTCCTCTGGTTCACCACCTTAACCATAGTCATTAGACACATAAGATGATGAATACCGAGGTGGAGAAGACACTACAAGAGATACAGCACCACAACAATAAGTCAATTGGTAAGGTCAGGATGAACGAGAAAGTAATAACATTTAAATCAGGGTTTCTAGAATGTGGCATATAAGAATGATGAGCAGTTGGTGCAGATTGCCATGTGGAATTATTGACATTGCGGCTGTGAGAGAGACCTGATTCCAAGCAGTTGGGACTAGGGTTAAGTATTAATAGATACAAGATATTCAGGAAAGATAAGAAAGGAAGAGAAGAAGGAGGAGTGACTGGGTTGATTAAGGATACATTTCAGTGCTGGAAAAATAGAATGTTCCAGAGGTATCAAGGGTGAAATCTATCTGGCTAAAGCAAAGAAACAATGATGTTGCAATTATTTTCTGTGATGTGGTCGATGGACTACTAATTAGTTCCTAGTAATGTAAATGAACAAAGTTACAAGGAATTTATAGACAGGTATGAAAATAGACAGTAGCCAATCCCCCTCCTCACTTGACAATAATAAAGTTTCCTTGAAAAGGAACATTAGTCTGAACAAATCCAGAGAAGTCTGGATGACAAAGGAAATGGAAATTAAGATGCAGAAGAAACAGATGTATTTCTGACAGGTGTTAGGTAGAAAATACAAATAAAAAACTAGTTGAATATAGAAGCGAGGAGAGGTGAAGCAAAAATGTAAAATGAAAAGGACATATGAAATAAGTCTAGCAGCAATAATAAAAGATTTTTATATACATATAAATAGCAAAAGTATGATGCAAAGGCAAATTAATGATCAAAAAGGGAAGTTACACAAGGAGACACTGCTAAGGCATTAAAAGAGTATTTTGTAGTTTGCTGCTCATGCTATATTTAGGAAAAATCAGACAACAGAACCTAGAAATTGAATCACAGCCAAATTCCCATTTACTAATTTTCTAAATTATCCACTTGATTTTCTTTTCATTTTATGCTTCCATTTTTATTTCCATTGGCTTCACAGATTTGAAAATGAACAAAAAACATTTTCCTCAACTTTAGTTTCCTGACAATAACGTATTGTAAACTTCTGTCACAGAGGTCAAAAGATTCTGTCCCAGAGTTTGTCAAACATTTCTGATGACACTGTTCTAGTTAATCAAAGTAAACGAAGAGTCACTTTTCTAGTAACAGAACCTGTTATTCTTTGGAATTGAGACGATCTCATCTCTAGGGATGGAAGAAAACTCAAAAGTTCGTTCTCATGTACCTCAAAATATGTAACTCAAAATCAGCTCTTACAGACACATGAAGCAGGTTTCTCATCTACTTTTGGGGGAGGCAACAGCCTTGTGATACTATCACTGGACTGGTAATTCAGAGGCACAGGTAATGTTCCAGGGACCCAGCTTCACATCCTACCACAGCAGATAATGGAATTTAAATTAAATGAAAATCTGGAATTGAGTATGATGATGGGCATGAAACCATTGTCAATTGTCAGGAAAAACCCATCTGCCCTCTTAGGAAGGAAACTGCTGTAACTTACCTGGTCTGATCTACATGTGACCCTTGACCCACAGCAATGTGGTTGACTCTTAACTGCAAGTAGGGCAAGTAGGGATGGGCAATAAATGTTGGCCAAGCCAGTGATGTCCTCTTCCCACGAATGAACAATTAAAAAGTCATGGAATTTGTGTGTAATCAAACAGAAACAGAAGGTGTGTGAAATATAAGGTATAGCACGTAAAATTCAATAGAATAAAAAGTTGAGAGAAGATGCTTTAAAATTCTGAATCATAGCCATTCATTCAGTGATAATTTAAAGCTAGGAACTTGATAATATTAATTTTGTTCAGGAGTTACGTACAGATAATATGGTGCTGGTCATGAAATAAGCCAACATAAAGTAATATCTCTGACTCCAGCATCAGCAGTTCTTACTTTCTCTGAAAAAATAATAGTCAGTTCACATCAATTTTTAATTTGTGTATAATGCATGTTGCATCAGGAGCTTTATAGACTTTGGAAAGCAACATAATTAACCATTTTCTGGTTACATAGTCTTATGTTGTCATTATTTTAATATGGTGATAGATTATATCCTCACTGAGGAATTAGCTGTTGGAAAAATGGAAAGGGACATATCAATGATTTGGACCTTCAAGCTTAATTTGAGTAATTTCTGCAATCTTTCTGAACTTTGTGGAGTGTTGAAAATATGGATGTACGTCCTCTCTACTGCACTAGATAAGCTCTTTCTATGTTAGCTATGCTAGCTCAACCAAGTGTGGCGTAGGCATAGGCCCTCTCACTAATAAATTAAGTTTCTAATGGCTCAAGTGACCCAACACTTTGGGACTGCTTTTTTTTAATCAGCTGAACTATCAGCTACCTAATTGTTGGTTGGAAGATCTGGCTCATTCAGTTTGGAGCTTTGAAAAGTGACCTTTTTTTTAATCTGCATACTTTTGATCTGACATGATTATTTTTAATTAATGCAGACTTTTAAAGATCTCTTGAAATGTTATGTTAATGTCAGTTGGATTATTAATAATTTCCATTCCAAATTCATAATAGCCATCACTATAGTAAAAGCTTCGACTTGTGACAGTTGATGAGTTAATCAGTCTCAAATCTATCCAACATGTTTTAATTGCCAAACTGTGCTCCTCTAAAACGCCTACTGAACTTTTTTTTTGCTGAGATCTGTTTAATTAAGCTTCTTCGATTATTTGTTGCAACTGTAAACGGAAGTTGAGTTTTGACTGTTAACATGTTTTTCAAAGTAACTTTGCCATTGGTTGAAAATTTGTAGATGCCACAAATTGGACAAAATTTTCCTTCATTCAAGACCTTTCCACTTGTACAGAGTTAAAATCAGTTACAATTGTTTTTTGGTGATATGATAGTGGCCCTACCTCTGGGCAAGGAGGTCTTGGTTCAAGTCCCCTTGGCTCCAGGGATGTGTCATAACATGCCTGAACAAGCTACTTTTTTAAAAAAAGACAAAATTTAACCAAATAGGATTGCCCAAACTTGCTTTTCCTGTTTGATTCGAAGATATTGATTATCCCAGTTGTGAGGAAGGGTCACCAGACCCAAAACATGAACTCTGATTTCTCTCCACGGATGCTGCCTGACCTGCTGAGTTTTTCCAGAAACTTCTGTTTTTTTGCCTGATTTATAGCATCCACAGTTCTTTCAGTTTTTACTGAGTGAAATTGGACAGGTTTAATGGAAAACCAGTTAAGATAGCCAATGTTAGTCCACCCTTGGGTTCACATGCTTAGATTGTCATTAATTAAATTTGTCTTTTTTTTGGTTGAAGTCGATATAATTTTAATTGAAAATGTTAATGAGTGATTTTATGATTTGTTAATAAATTCTTTGAAGTGTTATGCCAAACAAGCCAGAGTTAGGTGCTATGTAGCTGACCTCTGTTGGGTTTGCTGCTGTTGTTTAATATTCTTTGATAACTTCAAATGGAAAATATACATCTGAGTGCATGCTTTGCTTTAAGGACTATTCTGCATTGTCAAGTGACGTTACTGTCTTGGGTCACAATGGAAGTGTTATCATTTACACATGATACCAGAAGACAGATCTTTTAGAAATTCTGTACTGAATTATTACATCACTCTACCCAAATTAACAGCCCTAAAGTCATCCCTCAGAGTTACATTTCCTGCCACCCTGTAACATCTAAGTTGTAGTTCTTGAGTCTTGTGGCACAGGGGTAATGCCATAACCTGTAGCTAGAAGATCCTTCTTAAGCTCCAACTGTACCAGCGGTGTGTCAAAATCTGTCCCAACAGGCTAATTAAAAATATTTTTTCCTGAGTTGAAGTTCTTGTCTGTGGTGAATAAAAGAAATATAATGGACAAATTATTTGGGTTGTTCATTACCAGTCTCCTTATGACTGTTTATTCTGACTCCAATGTAAGATCCCTCTGAATAAATATCGTTCTGTTTGATCAGATGCTTTAAGATTTTCTGGCTGCTCCATGCAAATAATTCACTTTAAATCTTAATACTTTCTTTCTTACCATACACAAACCTTGTTGTGCAAATATAATGACAGCAGCAGACCTTGTCATATGTCAGCGCTTATATCAACTGAATTGTTTCTGAGAGTGAACTACCTGCCAAATAGTTTAAATCCTTAAACTTTCCAGTCTCCAGTGACTCACTAGAGCTGCAATCTATAGAAAGTAACCACTGTGTGTTTATTGTAAGTGACAGCAACTCCCACCAAGCATTATGTGCCTGTGCTATAAAAATGACAGGATGAATGACTAAGCATAAGGTTAATTTCTCCTGTGCAAGTAATGTTCTTTTTGTATCATAACTGATGAGATTTTGGAAAGCTTTGACGTTTTATCAGTGCACCAGCTGTTCCATCACTGTATCACTTATTATTCAAGGCAACTTGTTGAATCAGTTACTGTTATTTTTCCCTCTCTCTCCATCTCTATTAGGAAATTATTGGAATGCTGCCTCATTCAATACACCTTCATCCTATCTGCACTTCTCAACTTTCCATGGAGAGACCAGTGCTGACATCTCATTTTACTTCAAGACCTCCGTTCCTTATGGAGTATTCCTCGAAAACTTGGGCAATACAGACTTTATAAGGCTGGAGCTGAAATGTAAGTTATTCCGCAAAAGTGCAGGTTTCTTTCGACTATGTACATAATAGTTAGATGTAATTTACCAGGAAGCATCATTAACATTTCTACATTAATATAAACGTAAATAATATTAATCATATAAAGTGTCTGTAACAAGGAAAAACAAAAGTTTAATCCAACAGCTGTCCATATAAATTATGTGCATAACACATTGTTGCAGTTGTACTATAATGCAGGAGTTAGTGGGAACCAATTGTTATGTTGCAGTCTCTAAGCATTGTTGTCTAACGCTGCAGTGGAGACTTCAACATAATACTGCAGTTGTTTCGGCCAGGGTGCCAACACCACCTTGCGCAGGTAGTCTGCCAACACTTTGCTAAACCTGTAGCTAAAGCATAAAGAGAGATAATGGGAACTGCAGATGCTGGAGAATTCCAAGATAATAAAATGTGAGGCTGGATGAACACAGCAGGCCAAGCAGAATCTCAGGAGCACAAAAGCTGACGTTTCGGGCATAAATGTAGCTTTTCTTTTCAATTTAATTTTAAATATTTTAATGTTACCGCAGAGCATATGGAACAGTCCACCAATATTGTGAAGAGAAGTACGTAGTATTTATAAAGTACGGTGCAGCATGTTGATCATTGAATCATAGAATCCCAACAGTGTAGAAGCAGGCCATTCAGTACACCGAGTTCACACAAAACTCTCTGAAGAACATCCCACCCAAACACACCCCTCTATTCTATCCCAGCCCCCTACACTATCCCAGTAATCCTACATTTCCCATTGATAGTCCACCTCACCTGCACATCCCTGGATACCTCAAGCATGGCCAATCCACCTACCCTGCACATCTTTGGACTGTGGGAGGAAACCGCAGCACCCAGAGGAAACCCACGCAGACACAGGGGGAATGTTTAAACTCCGCACAGACAGTCATCAGAGAGGAGAGTCAAACTCAGGTCCCTGGTGCTGCAAGGATCTTTTCAACTTAAAAACAATTTAGGGTTACTGCAAAGCATGTGGAATGGTCCACCAATATTTTAAAGAAATGTGACAAGTGTTTATAAAATATTGCATGGGTGTGTAGATCATTCCAGCATTTTCTGCTCTGGTATTCTCCAACCAAAACCATCTCAAGCTTACGTTATAACAACACTTCTAAAACTCTTAATTGTGAAAAGTTCAGTATTCATGTTTAAATTGTGTGACAGAGGGCACATTTCACCTTTAGCCAGTTTGTAAATCCTTGCAGTATGAGCCTTATGATAAAATCCAGTAAACAACAGAACTCTATCCTGTCCATTTATCATGTTACTCTCTTGCGTATCTCTATTTGCCCAGATCAAATGAACAGTTGACAAAGATTGAAGATTGTTCACACCCAATGTTTTGCAAACATCTCTAAGTCTAGAAAAGCTAATTGTTTTTACACACTGCTGGTCAGTCATAAGCAACATGAGGCATCAGAACTCTCAGAAAGGAATTTTCATTCACGTAGGATTTCCCTTTCTCAAAGTGTTGGCAGAATACTATTAAATAAATAACAATTTGTCTGTTATTTCTTCTTCATGAAAGATTTTTCAATAGTAAAATTTTCTATTTAAAAACGGTGAACACGCAGTATTTCAAGGTTAGAAAATGTCAGGTTGACAGAAAATTGTTAATAAGTAATGTCATGTAATAGGCAACACTTTATTTTCACATGGAAACTAGGGGTGGGGCATAATTTGAGGGAATGGGGTGTGGATCCAATAGTGTCTCTGTCAATAATTTCTTGTCCCAATTATTTGCATTTCCGGAGCTCCTGACTGATTCCCTTGACCAGGCATGGTGACAACTTGCATTAGTCATTATAATGCAAAGGGGTGTTCCAAATATGAAATTTGAGCTATTTTGGAGTTGGAAGCAGAACAGAATGAAATATATGTGTTCAAGGACTGCACACTTTTTCACTGGCACCTCCTTGGTTGTGATGTTATGTGCTAATGAGAGGAGGAAAGGAGTCCGATAACAGAACAAATGAGGTCTGGCTGGAGATTGCCCACAGAGTCAGCAACAGAAGTATGGTGCCATGCACATGGATTCAATGCCAAGCATGGTGTAATGCCTGAGGATGGCAGGGAAATTGAGTTCAGAGGTGATACTGGGTACCAACGGAGTCTCAACATGCCAGGCTGACAGAAATAATGACAGTCTCCCAGCCTACGTTGTGACAGAAAAAAAAATGACACAGCGACATGACATATAACGCTCTCTCATGTTGACTTGATGCCATGACTGAATGGAACATGATCACTCAAAACGTTCTAATCTTGATCTTTAATCTCCCAGAGGGCCTTCAAGCCACTCATTGTAGCTATTGTAGAAGGATGCACCATCATAGGATTCATGCACACTATGCACCAACTCCTTCAGTGGAACTCATAAGTCAGATAGCTTTGTGTGTACCTGCAGACTCAGCATCGCAAGTGAGCAAGAGCAGATGGCAGTGACAGACAGAGCAATGGAGTGTCCATGTCAGAGTCTACAGAATTCATGTTTTGCTCAGCTAAGCACAGATGCCGTATGTTGTGTTCCATTGACAAACATGACACTTCTATAGATCAGCACAGAATGTACAATTTACCGGTATTATATACCAGTTGTATTATACATGATTGCAAAGAGACTCAGGGAGTCATTCTCAAGTACGAATGCCATGACATTGCAGACTTTTGTGATATCATCTTTGTCCATGGAAAGAGTGGCACTCTGTATGCAGCACCAGATGTGGCAAACAAATAAGTGTACACAAAAGCTCAACAATCACCTGTTTGCTATGATTGCTGTCTTAACTGAGATGAGCAATATCCTAATTGTTCATTGCTCCATTGATCTGCAGAAATGCATGCTTCAACTCACAGCTAGTGGGAAATGAGGGTCAGCCTTGAAAGGGGTGATGGTAAAAAAAGGGTCAGCTCCAAATTCTTCAACTTCTCACACATTACCCCTTCCTTCCATCACCCCAGACAGAAACTAATTGACCTGATATACTAATGGCCAATTCAGCCCCTGATATCATGCATGCAGATCAAACAGTCTTTGAAGAAGTGTTCACAGGCCCTGGTAACAAGAAGACAATGACCAGAAGCAATTCAACGGCCAGATCTGGGACTTGAGAGGTCTTCCTCTATCTCTTATTAATAGAGGTTAAAACAAAAGTGTGATGGAAAGCAAAATTAAAGATCAGCAG
This sequence comes from Stegostoma tigrinum, assembly GCF_030684315.1. NCBI lineage: Eukaryota > Metazoa > Chordata > Chondrichthyes > Orectolobiformes > Stegostomatidae > Stegostoma > Stegostoma tigrinum. The sequence goes on along the minus strand of NC_081355.1, from coordinate 98,596,860 downwards.
TTGCACAAGGTTAGATGGTTAAATTGTTTTTGTTGAGACCCTCAAGTATAATTTCTTTCTACTTTGCTCCTGTGTCACACAGGTTTGGTTGTTGCCTCACATGTGGCCTTTTAACTTGTCATGAATGGTAAGATATGAATTGGTGCTAAGCAGTGGGTACCTGGAGGGAGAGCAGCAAAGGTTTACCTGCTGAATTTGGGCATGGCATAACTGGCGTATGAGGAGAGATCGACTGGGTTACGATTATTTTTGCAAGAGTTCATACAAATGAGGGGGAATTTCATGGAGACTTAATAAAAGTCTAACAGGACTAGACAGGGTAGATGGAGAGAAGATGTTCTCGACGGTGGATATGTCCAGAACCAGGGGTCACAGCCTGATGAAGGGTCTAGGCCCGAAACGTCAGCTTTTGTGCTCCTGAGATGCTGCTTGGCCTGCTGTGTTCATCCAGTCCTACACTTTGTTATCTTGGATTCTTCAGCATCTGCAGTTCCCATTATCTCTGGTCACAGTCTGAGGATTCAGGGTAGACCATTTAGGACGGAGATGGGGAGATATTTCTCCACCCAAAGAGTAGTGAGCCTGCAGAATTCATCACGACAGGAAGTAGTTGATACCAAAAATTGAATGTATTCAAGAGGCAGCTAGATATAACACTTGGGGTGAATGGGATCAAAGTTAATGGAGAGAAAGCAGGATTAGGCTATTAAGTTAGATGATCAGCCATGATCATGAAGAATGGCAGAGCAGGCTTGAAGGGCCAACTAGCCTCCTCCAGCTCCTATCTTCAATGTTTCTGTGTTAGAAGAATCTTGATTATTTGTTGTACTGCTTTGTGTGGGAGAGTAGTGGAGGTGTGGGATTAGTTGGCATTGTGTGTGGACAGCGACTTTTGCATACGGATGTACTGATGAAACCCAGGTAAAACTCAGAAAAGCAAAGACATCTGAAGCATTCTGCCCAGAAGAGGTTCTGTACTCTGTGCCTTGGTCCTCCTGCAGGGCCAAACATTACAGCTTTTGAAATACATCACGCAGAGGACATTAAGCTATTCTGAAGACCTTGACTGACGCTTACTGAAGGATGCCCTGGATTTCCTAGCCACTTAAAGTCTATCTTGTAGCACATCAATCACTTCCTCAACGGCACTTTTGTAGCACCGTTCCTGGGTGCCTTGATTCAGTTCCTTGCTCATGTCATTGAGCACGTTTTAAGTGGGTCACTCTTGACTCGGAGCAGTCAGATGATGCCTCTGTTCCTTGATGTAAAGTGTTCAAGGAGGTTGGACTATTGCAGGTCAAAGGTAACATGGCAGACACCCAAACATCTGGAGAAAATATATTTTGTGGTCACACATTGGCTGGACATTGCAGTTGATGAATCCTCCTGCGTGATTTACAGGTGTCTTGATTGCTATCTGAGGCAGTTAATGCGACCCTACACCCATAGGAAGTCAGGGAGAGTTGAAAACCAATTGTTCTGATTGACGTAATTGCAGAAAAGTTCTACCTTATTGGCAAAATAGCAAACAGTCAATTGGCTTGTGGATTTTGTGGCTGCTAAACTATAAATGTCTCAGGTAAAGCCTGGTAGGTTCCAAGGCAAAGAGGATTGGCGCAGTGGTGACTCTCACAGGCTGCAATTGTCTCCTACCACCTGACATAAAAATCTAAACATGCCAAAGAAGCTCTCGGCCAGCACACCCCTTGAACCTCCTGTAAGTGGCATCTGTATTCATACCATCTCCAGTGGAGCTGCAGGCTGTGAGGAGCAGGCTTTTGCTGCTGCCAGTAGTCACCTTCACGCTCATATATAGACTGAAATAAAACAACAGACTAGCACACGTGCTGCCAGGATGGAACAAAGTTCCAAGATGGAAATCAATCACATAAAACCCCAAAGTCATATCAAGTAATACCTCAGCACATACTGTGAACGAAGCTATTCTCACATGCAGGTAAGGAAGGAGCTAGCATTAAGATTTCATGCTTAGTGATATATTCTATTATATCTTCAATTTCCTCAATTGCCACTATGTTCTTGTATTCTTCTCACTGGCAAGTTTCAAGAAATCTGCAAAACCTTTCGATGGATAGCTAAATTGCAAAAGCGATGCTTATATTGATGTAATAATGCCTTTAACATTGAAATTGATGGCCAACCTCCCCTAGAGAGTTGTTCATGTGCAACTGAATGCCTTTTAAATACAGAAGTCAGCAGGGTGAAACTGGCTTTGCAATGCGTTATCATTTTCTCTAGTTTTGCCTCTTCCTAAGCATTGCACCCAACCCTAAATCCAAGCATTACTACAAATTAAATTTCAGTCCATAATTTCTGGTTCTAATTTTAAACCTGCTCTTGTCCCATATTCAGGTATATGACTGCCACTGTACTGATAGAACTAAATGTTTGATTCTTAGCTTTAAATGACAAAAATTATATCAAGTGAGAGAATTATAATTATACAAGTTCTCACAGCAATACAAAGAATGTTCCCTTCACTGTAACCTTCTCGAATCTATGACAGAAATTAGAAATATACACAAGCCCACATGTAGTATAAACCTCATTTAAACTACTTTTTATATTTGTGAAATGATAACAGAAGCAAATGTCCCTCAGCTACTAGATTTTGAAAAAAAATGGGCCATTAAAGACACTATTTCATTCTTGACAGTTTATCCACTTAGTTGAACAATGAAAATTTGCTGTGACATGCAAGATGGCCATTATAAGTGAAAGAAAAAACCCCTGAGGCAGCAGCATTTAAGATGCATTGTATTTATAAAAAGAACATTAGAGCTTTGTTTTAGCATATTGTGAGGATTAAATAAAGAAAAGCACTGGTAAATTTGTAGATCATTTTCAAGACAATTATGTCATATACAAGGGACATAATTCAAGTAATTAATTTACGTATTTGTAAACAAAGGCATACTGAGGTTTCCTGCATAGTTTTCATGCAGATTATGTTTTTAGACTCTCATTGATTTAAGACAGACAAGAATGTGTGGTCAGAGATATTGTCATTATCAAAATTATCGTGGATCTTCAATAACAGTTATCAAATGATGTTTGATCATTACAAACAATATTTCAGGTAGTTGTCTTTCAAAAGGAATGTGTACTGCTCTCGAGCATGTAAACTTCTCCTTAAAGCTCAATCACACTCGGACCGAAATTATATGAAGAGTAATGAATCCATGGGGTGCATGCAAGACAGTTATCTAATCAATTGGTTCATTGCCCTTATAAACCAATGTGACAAAACTCAAACAGTTCACAGCTGTCACTTGAACCTCAGGACTAGATTATCCTGGATGTCTGTTGATTTGTATAATATATGCAATCCATTCTATTAAATAATTTTGTTTGGCTTTGTCTCGATTTGTATAATGGCAATGTTTGAGATCAGAGTGACAAATGAGGTTTTGATGACAGCTGCATTGAAGGATGAGTGAGGAAACATTTGCATTGGATTATGAGGAACTTCGATGGCCAAAGCATACTATGGGCTGGAATTTCAGGTATAAAATGTTATCGCGAAGATTTGTAGCTTGGGTTGTGGATGAGGTTGTAGATTTGTCCACCAAACCAGTGTGTTTGGTTGCAGATGTTTCAACACCATGCTAGGTAACATCGGCAGTGCACCTCCAATGAAGAGTCAATGTTCTGTCCTGCTTATTATTTGTATGCCTCGGTTTCCTGGGTGATTGGTATTACTTCTGGTTTTGTTTCTCAATGGTATGTACACAGGGTCTAATTCAATGTGTTTGTTGATGGAGTTCCAGTTAGAATACCAGGCTTCCAGGAATTCCCTGTTGTGTCTCTGTTTGGCTTGTGCGATTATCGATGTGTTGTCCCAGTTAGATTTGTGTCCTTTGTTGTCCATGTGTACTGAGACAAGTGAGAATTGGTCATGTCTCTTGGTGACTAGTTGGTGTTCAAGTGTCCATATAGTCAATTTTCTTCCAGCTTATTCGATATAGTGTTTCTCACAGCCCTTGCATGGTATTATGTATATAACTCCAGTTTTGCTGGTTTTGGTATGGGGTCCTTTACATTCGTCAGTAGCTGTCATAGGGTGCTTGTTGGTTTGTGGGCTACCCTGATACCTAGGGGTCTGAGTGGCCTTGTGATCATCTCTGAAATGTCCTTGATGTATGGCTAGGTGATTAGTGACACTGTTCGTGTTGATGTCTTCTTGTTGTGGTCTGTCTCAGAGGTAATGATGGATTATGCTTTTCGGGTACCCTTTGTTTTGAAGACTCTGAATTAGTGCTCCAGTTCTGCTTTGCATGGTTCTGTGTTGCTGCAATGTGTTGTCACTCATTTAATTAGTGTACTGATGCAGTCCGTTTGTGGGTGTTGGGGTGACTGCTCGTGTAATTGAGTATCTGGTCCATTTGTGTGGTCTTTCGATATACGCTGGTCTGGAGTTCCCCATTGTTTTTGCGTTCTATCATTATGTCCAAGAAGGGTAGTTGGTTTTTGTTCTCTTCTTCTTTTGTGAATTTTATCCCAGTAAGAATGTTGTTTTCATGTTCGGACTCTTCTTCCGAAGAAGGGTCCCGACCTGAAATGTCAGCTTTCCTGCTCCTCTGATGCTGCCTATCTGTGCGCTGCAGTGTTCCTCCAGCTCCACACTGTGTTATCTGTGACTCCAGCATTTGCAGCTCTTACTATCTCTGTTTATGTATCAGTGGGTTTCTTCTCGTTTTGTGTTTTCAATAATCACAAAGATGTTATCTACCTGTCAGACCCTAAGTTTGGGTTGTATGGATTGGAGCACTGACCATTCTAACCTTTACATTACTGATTCTGCAAACAGCCCTGATATTGAGCCCAACAGAACCCAATACTTCAAGAAAGCTGATCAACTCCTAGCAGATACCGACACCTACCAACAGATGGTGATAGACCCGACACCACAGTGAGGGAACCGAATTACAACAGCCCTGAAGTAATTACACATTCAGGAGACATCAGCAAGACAGATTACCAAAAAATGAAGCCAGATGATCCAACACACCCTGATTCTATGGACTCCCCAAGGTACACAAAGTGGTGTCCCCCTCAGACCTATTGTCTCACTGCCAGGTACACCAACATATAGAACTACAACAAAGAACTACAACAGAAATTGGTGGACAACACTATCCAATCCATCCACTCATCCCAAGACTTCCTCCACATTATCAAGGACACCAGGAGAGAAGAGGACGAGATGATGATATCCTTTGACGTAACAGCACTATTTCATCCATAAATATTGACCTAGCCAAAGAAACAATTGCCACACTGCTGGATGAATCATATCAGCAGGCAACCCAGGCCACCAACAGAAAAGATAAGGAAAACACAAAGAAACTACTAGATCTGTGACTTACAACCCACTCCACTTTCTATGATGGCATATACAAACAAATCAACGGAACACCAATGGAATTCCAAATATCAGGACTGATTGCAGAGCAGTAACACACATGTTAAATGGACAGCACTTCCTTCAATACAACCCAAACTTTGGGTCCAATATGTAAATGACACCTTGGTGATTATTAAATGCACAAAACCAGAAGAAACCCACCAACACATCAATAACATTCTTACCAGGATAAAATTCACAAAAGAAGAAGAGAGCAAAAACCAACTACCCTTCCTGCACAAAATGGTAGAACGTAAAAAACAATATGGTCCCCTAGACTAGCATATATAGAAAGACCACGCATATGGACTATATACTCAGCTATACTAGCACCCACCTCAACGCCCACAGACAGACCTGCATCAGGACACTACTTAAATGAGTCACAACACTTTGCAGCAACCCAGAACTACGCAAAGCAGAACAGGAGCACCTATATGGAGTCTTCAAAACAAAAATTGGTATCCAAAAAGCACAATCCTCCATTACCTCTGAGACAGACCACAACAAGAAGACACATTATGAACAGTATCACTAATCACCCAACCGTACATCAAGGACATTTCAGAGATAACCACAAGATCACTCAGACCCCTTAGGTATCAGGGTAGCCTACAAATTGACAAGCACCCTATGACAGCTACTGATGAATGTAAAGGATCCCATGCCCAAAACCAGCAAAACTGGAGTTATATACAAATTACCATGCGAGGACTGAGAGAAACACTATATAGACCAAGCTGTATTTGCTGCTCACAATCTGGTCTCCTCTACATTGGGGAAACGAAGCATAAACTGGGTGACCACTTCGCAGAACACCTACATTCCACTCACAAAAAAAGACCCCAAGTTTCCAGTTGCTTGCCACTTCAACACACCACCGTGTGTTGTCTGGCGAGTATGCCTGTCTCAGGCTTGCTGCAGTGCTCCAGTGAAGCTCAGCACAAGCTAGAAGAACATCACCTCATGTTCCCCTTGGGAACCCTGCAGCCTTCTGGAATTAAATCAACTTCAAAAACTTTAGAGCTTGAACACCTTTCCCCAAGTTTTCCCCACACACCAGGCCTTGGCATCACATGGGCTGCTACCACGCACCACCACTGTCATTCACTAATAGTCCCCATTAACCACTCCTTTATCTGTCCAACTGTTTTTCTCTCTCTATGAACTCTATCCCCACCCTATTGTTTACTCCCCCACTACCCCCACCCCATCATCTGTGTAAAAACCATCCTGAGCCAAACTACCGTCAGTTCTAAAAAGGGTCACTGGACCCACAACATTAACTCTGATTTCTCTCCACTGAGGCTGCCAGATCTGTTGCAATTTTCCGGCAATTTCTGTTTTTGGTTCAGATTTCCAGCCCCAGAATTTATTCATTGCTTTTTTATTTATTGCTCATCCCAAGTTTTCTTTGAGAAGATGGTGGTGAGCTGACGTCTTGAACCGATGCAGCCCATGTCCTATTGGTTGACCCACAACACCATTTATGAGGGAATTGTAGGATTTTGAATTAGCAACAATGAAGGAATGGCAATATATTTTCAAGTCAGGATGATGAGTGACTTGGAGGAGAGCTTGCAGGTGGTGGTTTTCCCACTTATCTGCTGCCCTTGTCCTTTTTTTTATGGAATCCCTAAAGTGTGGAAACAGGCCAATCACCCCACAAGTCCACACTGAGTCTTCACAGAGCATCTCACATAGGCCCAACCCCTACTGTAAACCTGTACCTCTCCATTTCCCATGGTTAACACACTTAACCTACACATCTCTGGATGTGACAGGATGATTTAGCACAACCAATCCACCAAACCTACAGATCTTTGGACTGTGGGAGGGCATTAGGGCACCCGGAGGAAACGCACACAGACATAGGGAGAATGTGCAAACTCCACCCAGATAGTCACCTGAGGGTGGAATCGAACCCAGATCCCCGGCGCTGTGAGACAGCTCTGCTAACCACTGAATCACCATACTGCCTTCCTTCTAGATGGAAGTGGTGATGGGTTTGGAACGTGCTGTTCAAGAATCTTTGACAAATTTCCATAGCACATCTTGTAGATAGAACACCCTGCTGCTACTGACAGTCTGTCATAGATGAAGTGAACCAAGGAAAAAGAAGGAACCAAATTCCCTGCACTCGACTTCAATAAAACACACAAAACTTCAAGATAATGGTTTGAGCAGCAAGCGACACCTTCATCAAACTACAGCTTTTAACAACATAAACAGCTTTACTTTGTAAATCATGCAAAACTGATCCTGAGGGGAGATCTCTTAAAATACCGTTTACTATTGGCAAGTAGGTGCTTTGGAGAATAGATACATTCTACTTTTTTTTCTGAGGATGCTGAAAAAAATGAGCCAGAAATGATCTGCAAATTACTTGAGGATGAGATTAGCATACAAATCAATTTCTAGTTTAACAAACTCTCACTCAGATGAGCTTTCAGAAACCCCAAGACTCTCTTGACAGCACGATTACCCAGATGCCAGTGCAAAACACAAAAATGTGAGTTATTTGAAGGACTTGCAGAGTTGCTAATCAAGCTGGTTGTCACCTCTACTCCAATGAAATCCTCCTGCAAAGATCTTCCAGGCAAGTAAAAGAATCATACCATTAATACTGTGCTGGAGTATGGATACCAGCATGAAAACATTGTCTCATATTAATTAATACTAACTAAATACTCTGGTTGCTATCAAGAGTATTGTTATGATCAGCAAACTGCAACAAACCAGCAAGACAATAGATTCTGAGATAGTAAGAACTGCCGATGCTGGAGAATCTGAGATAACAAGGTGTAGAGTTGGATGAACACAGCAGGCCAAGCAGCATCGGAGGACCAGGAAAGCTGATGTTTTGGATTTAGACCCTTCTCCAGAAAAGGGACGAGACCCAAAATGTCAGCATTCCTGCTCCTCTGATGCTGCTTTGCCTGCTGTGTTCATCCAGCTCTACACCTTGTCATCTCAGACAATAGACACTGTTTGTCACAGTTGTACATCAGATTTTTTAAAATTTCATTCAGGCGATCTGGCTTTCACTGGCTGGGTCAGTAATATTGCTCATTCCTAATTGCTGTTGTGAAGGTGGTGGTGAGCTGCCTACATGACCCATTACGTCCGTTTGGCATAGTTCGCTTCATAGTGGGTTGAGAGGTGTCATAGAACATAGAACATAGAAAAGTACAGCACAGTACAGGCCCTTCGGCCCACGATGTTGTGCCATGGAATATTCCTAATCCAAAAATAAAATAACCTAACCTACATTCCCCTCAATTCACTGCTGTCCATGTGCATGTCCAGCAGTCGCTTAAATGTCACGAATGACTCTGCTTCCACGACTACCACTGGCAAAGTATTCCATGCGCTCACAACTCTCTGGGTGAAGAACCTCCCTCTGACGTCTTCTCTATACCTTCCTCCTAACACCTTAAAACTATGACCCCTCGTGGCAGTCAGTCCTGCCCTGGGGAAAAGTCTCTGGCTATCGACTCTATCCATGCTTCTCATTACCTTGTATACCTCGATCAGGTCACCTCTCTTCCTCCTTCTCTCCAGAGAGAAAAGTCCGAGCTCAGTCAACCTCTCCTCGTAAGACAAGCCCTCCAGTCCAGGCAGCATCCTGGTAAACCTCCTTTGCACCCTCTCCAAAGCCTCCACATCTTTCCTATAATAGGGCGACCAGAACTGGACACAATATTCCAAGTGTGGTCTCACCAGGGTTTTGTAGAGCTGCAACACAACCTTGCGGCTCTTAAACCCGATCCCCCTGTTAATGAAAGCCAAAACACCATATGCTTTCTTAACAACCTTATCCACCTGGGTGACAACTTTGAGGGAGCTATGCACTTGAACACCAAGATCCCACTGTTCCTCCACACTGCCGAGAATCCTGCCTTTAATCCTATATTCAGCATTTAAGTTCGACCTTCCAAAATGCATCGTTTCTCATTTATCCAGGTTGAACTCCATCTGCCGTTTCTCAGCCCAGCTCTGCATTCTGTCAATGTCTCGCTGAAGCCTGCAATAGCCCTCGATACTATCAATGGCACCTCCAACCTTTGTGTCATCAGCAAACATACTAACCCACCCCTCAACCTCCTCATCCAAGTCATTTATAAAATCTACAAAGAGCAGAGGCCCAAGAACAGAGCCCTGTGGGACACCACTCAGCACTGACCTCCAGGCAGCATACTTACCATCTACAACCACTCTCTGCCTCCTGTCAGCCAACCAATTTTGAATCCAGACAGTCAAATCACCCTGTATCCCATATCTCCTGACATTGTGAATGAGCCTGCCATGGGGAGCCTTATCAAATGCCTTGCTGAAGTCCATGTACACCACATCCACTGCTCGACCCTCGTCAACCTGTCTCGTGACTTCCTCAAAGAACTTAATAAGATTTGTAAGGCATGGCCTGCCTTCATAAAGTCATGCTGACTCCCTTTAATCACACTATACTATTCCAAATAGTCATAAATCCTATCCCTCAGAATTCTTTCCAAAACCTTGCTGACCACAGACGTAAAACAGACTGGTCTGTAATTTCCAGGGATTTCCCTATTCCCTTTCTTGAAAAGAGGAACATTTGCCTCTCTCCAATCTTCCGGTACGACTCCTGTGGAGAGTGAGGAAGCAAAGATCTTCACCAGTGGCTTAGCAAACTCCTTTCTTGCTTCCCGGAGCAACCTAGGATAAATCTGGTCTGGCCCTGGTGTCTTATCAATCTTAATGTTTGCCCAAATTTCCAGCACATCAACTTCCTCAATCTCGATCTGTTCAAGCCTGTTTCCCTGCTCCTCAAAGTTCTCATTCACAACAAGATCCCTTTCCTTAGTGAAAACCGAAGCAAAAAACTCATTTAAGGCTTCCCCTATCTGCTCAGTCTCCACGCACAAGTTCTCTACGCTATCCCTAATCAGCCCTACCTTCTCCCTGATCATTCTTATTCCTCATGTGTGAGTAAAATGCCTTCGGGTTCTCCCTAATCCTTCCTGCTAAGCCTTTTTCGTGCCCCCTCCTGACCCTCCTAAGTCCACTTTTGAGCTCCTTCCAAGCAAGCCTGTAATCCTCTAAAGCTGTGCTAGGCCCTTGCTTCCTCCACCTTACATAAGCTGCCTTTTTCTTTTTGACGAGAAGCACCTCTGTTCCCATCATCCAAGGCTCCTTAATCTTACCCCTTCTTACCTGTCTCAGAGGAACAAATTTATACATCACTAGCAACAACTGCTCCTTAAACAGTCTCCACATGTCTGTTGTGCCCTTTCTGTGGAACAATTGCTCCCAATCTGTACTTCCCGACTCCTGTCTGATAGTGTCATAGTTTCCTTTGCCCCAGTTAAATATCTTCCCCTGGTAACTGCTCCTTTCCCTTTCCATGGCTATGGTAAATGTGAGGCTGTTGTGGTCACTGTCGCCAAAGTGTTCTGACACCTGTCCTGGCTCATTGCCGAGCACCAAATCCAAAATGGCCTCTCCCCTCATTGGCCTGTCCACATACTGAGTATAAGGAAACCCTCCTGAACACACTTGACAAAAACAGCTCCATCCAAACCATCTGCACTAAGGAGGTTCCAATCAATATTGGGAAAGTTGAAGTCACCCATAACAACAACCCTGCTACGTTTGCACTTTTCAACAATCTGCCGGCCTATGAGTTCTTCGATCTCCCTACTGCTATTTGGGGGTCTGTAGAAAACCCCCAATGAGGTGACTGCTCCCTTGCTGTTCCTAACTTCCACCCATACTGACTCAGTTGATAAACCTTGCTCGGCAACCTCAGCCCATAACACCTCAGTAGACGAGTCCTCATCAAAAGTTCTTTCAGCCACCGTAATACTGTCCTTGACCAACAAAGCCACACCTCCCCCTCTTTCACCACCTTCCCTGACCTTAATGAAAGATCTAAACCCTGGAAGCTGCAACATCCATTCCTGACCCTGCTCTATCCATGTCTCCGAAATGGCCACAGCATCGAAGTCCCAGGTACCTATCTAAGTTACAAGCTCACTACTTATTCCGGATACTCCTGGCGTTAAAGTAGACATACTTCAATGCAGCTTGCTGTCTACCAGCATACTCCTGTGACAGTAAGGTCCTGTCCATGTCCTCCCTACGCTCATCCTCCTGTGTACTAGGATTACACCTCAGTTTCCTATCCCCCTTCTGAGCTAGTTTAAATCCACCCGAATAGCACTAGCGAATTTCCCACCCAGGATATTAGTGCCCCTCTGGTTCAAGTAGAGACCGTCCTGTTTGTAGAGGTCCCACCTTGCCCAGCATGAGCCCCAATTGTCCATGTACCTGAAGCCCTCCCTCCTGCACCATCCCTGCAGCCACGTGTTCAGCTGAAATCTCTCCCTGTTCTTTGCCTTGCTATCACGTGGCATGGGTAACAAACCAGAGATAACCACTCTGTTTGTTCTAGCTCTCAGCTTTCACCCTAGCTCCCTGAAATCCTGCCTGACATCCCTATCCCTCTTTCTACCTATGTCATTGGTGCCTATGTAGACCACGACATGGGGCTGGTCACCCTCTCCCTTCAGGACCCCAAAGACCCAATCAAGACACGTGTCAAAAAATTTTTGACTCCAGAGTGTGCCTGCCACTCACAAAGGACAGAGGGACCTGTTTCCATGACAATTAAGGAGGTGCCCCTGTCAAAATCCCACCAGTGGTTTTTTTCCCTGGAGGCGGATTCAGGATCCGGAAATGATCTCAACTCATGTTTTCTATTCCTGAAGCAAAGATTCAGGCCCATTGGTGGATTTAAAAGAATATGCTTGCTTAAACTCTAACTTTACTGGACATATTGTTTTATGAAGTAAGAATTATTTTTATCAGCATAATTCTGTCAAGTTTAAAAAGTCCCTTGATACAGAAGCAACGAAAGACTGGATTTCTGCACAGTCAGTACATAATAATGAATTACTTTGCCTTATCATTTGCAATTTAACTAAATCAAAATTAATTACTTTTTTACATGAAATAGCAATGAGTAATATCCCAAACCCTATGTATCAGAAAGCCATTGATCAATATTCTGGGTTTTATTAGCAAGACACAAAATCATAGAGGCAAAGGACTGAATAACCCTAACTCTATGGTGGCATGCTGCAGTGAGTGGTCGATGAGGTTGGAGATGAGCCACAGCAGGATGACTGCTGTCGCATTCCTGCCGTAGGAAGTTGCCCGGAGATGGATAGGAGATGACTATCCACAGAGACTGGGAAGTAATTGAGATACTTAAGGTCCTAATTCATAGTGATTTTGCTGCCTGGAATACCCCCATTGTCCTTCTCCTGCAATGTCCACCATTTTAATGGATGCAATATCCCTGAAACAAATAGTCAGACATTGCAACCAGTAGCTAAGTGCCTCAACAGTGAGACAAATGAAGGAAAGGCTATGTCAAAAGTCCAAATGATGCACCCAGAGGCCAATCTCCAATCCAAGGGACTGGCATCTTGGCACCTTTTAAATTTTAGTATCTTTGCCCAATTCCAAGGGCTCCTTTTTGTTAAAGCAGCCTTATGGACTCAATTTTGCTTTAGATGCCTCACTCAGTGGGACTGTTAGAGCTCCAAAGGTACTGGCTGTCTGAATGTATCCAGAGGCCTGCTGACATCCTTAATAGGATGTGTGACCATAGAAGAATCCAATTTAGTGACCATGTCTGAGAAAATTGCATGAGAATGCACCCTGCCAGCAGCTCCAAAAACCAATAGGTCCTAATGACATAGTCCTGAAGCCTATATGCAGCCCACAGCCACAATCAGTCCTAAGGTTGTCTGAAGTAAACTAAGTTTGTAAGATGAAAATTGGCACAGCGAAAGGTTGTAATGCAGGAGAAGGGTGTCTATCAGCAGTCACTTTGTTTAAGTCAGTCTTATGGCTATTGATGTAGGATGCACACATTCTATTTAAGATCAGTACTCACAGCCAATTTGTCTCATTTAACAACAGATTTAATTAATAATTAATGTTCTGTATGTTCACTGCTGATTAAACAAGGCAGCTTAATCAGCATCAATATTCATCCCTAGTCTTTGCTTACTGTGCCTTTGAAGAGATGGAATAAATGTGTGTGTGAAAGTGGCAATAAGTCATAAGTTGCAATCACAGTCACACTTCATGCAAATAAGTTAATTCCTACAAAAGTAGGATAGTTGGGCAAATTCCAGGAGCTATGAATGTCACTCAGCCTGAAAAGGTATCAAAAACACACCTGAGCACTTAACATGTGATCTATTTAAGAAATGCTCAGAATTGATTCCCATATTAAATAAAGCATCATAATTGTTACACAAAAGCAATATACTGCTACTGCTGAAAATCTGAAATAAAAGTGGAAAATATTGAATAGCTCAAAAGATTAGGTATGATCGGTGGGAGGCACAACAGAGTTTGCATTTCAATTTGATGAACTTTTCCCAGAAGTGCCCTGATGAAAACTCATCAACTTGAAATGTTCATTGTTTGTCTCTCCATAGACCAGCCTCATTGTGCTGAGTATTTCCATTATTCCCTATTTTGAATTAGAACTATTAAAGTTTTATAAAAGAGCTTTTTATGAATTTAATGTCCACTAGTGATACATTTTTGACCTCATTTGAATTTAGTATCATAATATAAGTTATTATAATCACTAATCATTACCATAATATGTCTTTCTCTCTGTCTATTACGTACTTTAACAATGGTCCACACAAAATCAAACGATGTTTTAGCAAACTGTAAAAAACAAATCCACTTTTCTTCAAAATACATTTTTCTAAATCTATTCACATATCGGGCATAACATTTCTCCGTGGATATTTTGGCTACCATTTGAGTTTCGCAGCTAAGATAATTGCTTATATCAATAATGTCAAAGTGACCTTTGTCTTAGCAGACCATAGGCCTGTTCTCTCATGAGAAGAAGTGATGGTTTAACTTATGGGTCACCATACCTTAGGCAAGGGATTGAGGATGAGAAGGAGAGTCCTTCATTGTGACCTTAGCTAGCATGGGATTTGAACTTATACTGTTGGCATCGCTCTGCATTACAAACCATTAATGTAAGTGGCATTTCTTGATGTGTCTTTTCAACAATGTATGAAGGTGGACCAATCTTCAGACAAGAAGCTCCAAACTGTCTGGTAGATTGTAACGCAGACAAGAGTTCAGCTTTGAAAGTTGCTCTCGCTAATGGAGCTTCTTACTACATTCTGATATTACATTGGTTACATTATCAGGAAATGACAACAACAGCGGATATTACTACAAAGGTAGTAGGAACTGCCGATGCTGGAGAATCTGAGATAACACGGTGTAGAGCTGGATGAACACAGCAGGCCAAGCAGCAACAGAGGAGCAGGAAAGTTTGACGTCAAGCTTTCCTGCTCCTCTGATGCTGCTTGGCCTATTGCGTTCATCCAGCTTCACACCGATATTACTAGCCTGTTTCGTCTGGTCAGCAATTATGTCAGTGCAAGTATGGCATAAGAGCACTTCTTCGTGATACCAGCTGATACTCTAGCCTTACTGCCATGTAGATAATTTTAGATTTGTGACCAGAAAGAGTAGAAAGTCAGGGAGGGGGATGTTAAGAGTTAGTTTTTTTTAAAATTTGTTCATGAGATGTGGGTGTAACTGGCTATCACCTTTCCATAATTCCCCTTGATGGTGATGAGCTGCTTTTTTGAACCAGTGCAGTGCATTTGTGATGATAAACCCACAATGCAACTAGGAATGGTGTTCCAGGATTTTGTCTGCATAACACTGAAGGAACAGCAATTTATTTCCAAGATATGACAATGAGTAACTTAGAGGGGTATTTGCAGAGGCATTCCAATGCACCTGCTGCTCTTGCCTTTCTAGTGGAGCAAGTTTGCATACTTCTGTCTTGGTGGATTTCTGTAGTGCATCTTGTCGATTGTAAACACTGCTATACTGAACTTTGGTGGTGGAGAGAGTGAATATTTGTGGATGAGGTGCCAATCAAGTGGGTTGCTTTGACCTAGATGATGTATAGCTTTTGGGTGTTGGTGGAGTTGCAGTCACCAGGCAGGTAAGGAGTATTCCATCACACTCCTGACATTTGCCTTATAGCTGGCAGACAATCAGGAGCTGAGTCACTAGCCCCAGGATCCCCAGTCTCTGCTCTTGTATAACTAGTCCAGTTCAATTTTTGATCAGTGATAAACCCCAAGATTTTGATAGTGGTGATTCAATATGCCATGGTAATACTATTGAATGTCAAGGAGTGATGGTTAAATTCTTTCTTGTTGGAATTTGTACCTGCATTTGTGTGGCACAAATGCTCCTTGCCACTTGCCAGCACAAACCTGGGTTTTGTCTAAGTCTAACTGCTTGTGCACATGGGTTGCTTCACTATCTTGGGAGACACAAATGGTAATGAACATTGTGTAAACATTAGTAAACATCCCCACTTCTGACCTTATGATGGAGGGAAGGCCATTGATGAAGCAGTTGAAGGTGGTTGGGCCTAGAATACCACACTGCAGGGCTCCTGCAAAGATGTCCTGGAGCCATCACGACAATGATGTATGTGCCTGGTATGTCTCCAACCAGTGAAGAGATTTCCCCCCCGATTTCCATTGACTCCAGTTTTGCTAGAGTTCCTTCGCTCCACACTCGGTCAAGTATAGTCTTGATGTCAACTGAGGGCACTGTCACCTCACCTCATCTCACCTCACCAATGCAGCCTTGATTTCAGGGACAGTCATTTTGCCTCGACTCTGTCATTCAGCCCTCGTGTCTGTGTTTAGACTAAGGCTGTAATGAGGAGAAGAGCTAATTGGATATGATGGAACCCAAGCTGAGCATCAGTGAGCAGGCATTTGCTAATTTTTACTCCTAATTTGAATTGTGAACTGGATACTATGCCTTACCATACCATTAGTCCTCGAAAAAGTTAAAGGTTTTATCAAAGTGTACATAATTCCCAGTTTACCTGTCATTTAAGACCCAGGGTACGTAACAATAATTGCTATTTATTATATTTCAATCGATTCTAGCTACAGGTAAACAACTATGAACTGATGGCATTTAACTACTGGTTAACACTCTACTTTCCCCACCAAACCCCTTGTAAGCTTCCCAAATATACTCATCGTAAGACACAGGAAACGCAAAAATAATTAGTGTTATGACTGGAGGGAAAATTAGTGAAGCCAGTTCCCTGTCCACAACATTCACTGAGATGATCTCTTTGCTTTTCCAGGTCTTGCTGATCATTGATCTCTCTTTTCCCCCAAGTGCTTTCACTTGCTTGCAAGAGGCACAGAGTGACTGAATTGCAACTTATAAGGTCTCTGACTTATTAGTTAAAAGCAACAGCTTACAACTACCAGTGAGGGAAGTTAAACTGCCTTTGCACAGGCTTTAGCTTTTTTTTTGCTGTAGAAAGACAGCCACCACCCCACATGCCATAGTCCAAAGGCTTCTTGCTTTCTCATACATGGTAACAATCTGTTCAGCTAACTGGGAGCCAATCACTTTGGCAGGCAGAAAATCTAAGTCATCAAAAACAGGTCACTATTCCACAGATCAATCAGCTACCTGTTGTTGGCTGAATTGCACTTCATACACACCCCCTTCTTCCCCAGTTGCCAGGTTGTTCACAACTAAACTTGCCCACTCCCCCCCCCCCCCACCTGCTCATAGTTGAACAAACAACAGTACAAGCAGCAATTAAAATAAATGCTGGAAAATTTATTTCAAAACCTGCAACAATACCTTCCATAATACTTGGTTTTTAAAACAATCCTTTTCCTGTTTCAGTCCATCATCAAAAATCCAGAAAAATAAAAAGATGTGGTCTCTATGTAAGCTTGTGTAGTTGACAGCAATGTTAATGAAGGCACTTATGTCATTTTATTGATGATCATACAATTGGTTAGGAGAATTTGTCGTGCTTTTTGTACATGAACATACCTGACTAATTTTCCACATTGTGAGGTAGATGTCAACTGTGCTGAAACAGCTTAGGGGCATGGCAGGATCTTGCAGCACAATTCTTCAGTACAATTACTGGAATATTGTCAGGGTCTATAGACTTTACAACATCCAGTGCCTCCAGCTATTTCTTGATGTCATGTGGCGCAAAATAAATTTGCTGAGAAAAGCATCAATGAATTTGTGGACCTCTAGAGGAGACTGAGATAGATCATCTATTCACCACTCTTGGCTGGACATTATCTTGACTGTTTCAACCTTATCTCTTGCATGATGCTCTAGGCTCTTCCAGTATTGAAAATAGAATTCTTACGGAGTCTCCTCCTCCAGTGAGCTGTATAATTGTCCACCAGTATTCACAACTAGCTGGCAGAACTACAGATTTTACATATGACCTATAGGTTGTGGAATCACTTAGCTCTGCCCAGCACTTGATGCTTATGCTGTTCACCATGCAAGAAGCCCTGTTTTATAGCTTCACCATGTTGACATCTTCTTCCAGGTGTGCCTGATGCTGCTTCTGACTTGCTGTCTGGCATTGAAACAGAGTTGATTCCCTGGCTTGATGGTCATTTTGGATATGTTTGACCGTGAGGTTGCAAATTGTGATTGGAGATGATAGGAACCGCAGATGCTGGCGGGTCCGAGATAACAAAGTGTGGAGCTGGATGAACACAGCAGGCCAAGCAGCATTTTAGGAGCATAAAAGCTGATGTTTTGGGCCTAAACCCTTCATCAAAAACAAGCTTTGAGGACTCCTCCTCCCATTCCGCAGAGGACATGTCCAACCCCAATTGAATACAATTCTTCTGCTGATGGCCCTCTACACTTCATGGGTGCCCAGTCTTGAGGTGCTAGACCTGTTCAAAGTTTATTTTATTTAGCATGGTATCATGATTAGATGTAGTCATCTGAAATTTATTTTATTTCTCATGATGACAATACTTGCATGTCACCACATAGTATAGCATTCCACAGATCGCAATAATCAATGGGACAAGTTTGAACTGCAAAAATGTATTTTTCAAACTTCTTCTGATCAATTTTTGTCTTACTAATTTTAAAAGTTCCCACTGAATGTCAAAGTTAAAGATTAAGTTTAACTTTGCTATGGTGGACCAATAACCATATTTCTATCATTTGGAATTTATTTCATTATGGCTGCCAAAGGTTTGTTGAATGTGTTGAAATCTCCCTCTAGCGTTATGACAGTATGATTCTATATCTAGCTTCTAAACTGTACAAATGAATGGGATATGGATGGGTCAGACCCTGTTTGTTATAAAGATGACAAATGCAGGAACTATACCTCTGTGTCTCTGAGCCCTTATTCATAGGTCAGTTCTGATGTCAATATTTTCAACCATGCTATTCAGATATGTTAACACACATATCTGGGAAAGGTGGCACTTGAACTCAGACCATCTAACCCAGTGGTAGAGGCAATACCATCGTACCACAAAAGCCCTTGCATTCTGATGTATTATTGCTCTCAGTGACAATGCTACCAAGTGATGCTACCTCCCTATGTTAGTCATTAAGATCTTCATGCACGTGCATAGGTTGGTACAGTATGAGCATTACGACAACTCACAATTCACTACCTTGATCCAGCTAATATATTTTAAAATGATAAAACCAAGTTAAACCTTAATCTAAAACAGAACAGCAAAAGAAAATTCGGATTAATTTGTATTTTAAAATTAATTGAGAGTATCAGTTTTCAGAGATTCTAATTGTAATGCTAATTGCACTACATATCAGACCATTATCAGTGAACAGTAAAAGATCTCAGCTATTTGCAGTAAAATATAGATTTGCAAAGCTTTGACTTTATCTGGTCTGATAGTAAGCTAATCTAAATGATATTTTTGGGAGTTCTGCTTTGCCAGAAGGATTTTTTTTAACAGCAAAAATCTTGTGCATTCAAACACCTGCAATCAACATGGCAGAGGACTGCAAATTTGACTTTTTAAAAATTCATTGCTCATCCCTAATTACCCTGGAGAAGATGGTGGTGAGCTGTGTTCTTTAACAGCATTATTTGAAGTGTAGGTACACACATGGTGCTGATAAGAATGGAGTTTTGGTTTTTTGACCCAACAACAGTGAAGGAATTGGGATTTGGTTTCAAGTCAGGATGGTGGGTACCTTTGAAGGAACTTAAGGAGAAGCTGTTCCTATGAGGCTGCTCCCCTGCATTTGTTGCCCTTATCCTTCTGGCAGTAGAGGTCATGGGTTTGGAAAGTGTTGGTGAAGGAACCTGGGTGAGTCACTATGGCACATCTTTTAGATGATACAATCAGTTGCTACTTTGTGCAGAAATGATGCATGTAAATGTTGAAAGTGATGGATAGGATGCCAGCTGAAGTTGCTGTTTTGTCTCGAATAATGCCAAGTATCTGGAACTTTGATAGAATTGCTCCTGGCTAGGCAAGTGAAGATTATTGTGTTGTTGTCCTAATTTATGCCTTGAACATAGCAAACATGCACTGGAGGGACAGGAAGTGAATTATTTTTTGTGGAATTCTAAGCCTGTGATCTGCTTTTGTAGCCACAGTATTCATTTGACTGGTCCACTTCTGTTTCTAGTCAATAGTAACCACCAGAATGTTGATATTGGATGATTCATTGATGTGGTAATACCTTTGAGCATCAATGGGTGAGAGTTGCATTCTCTTGGCACTTGGCTGACTTGAATATTACTTGCCACTTTCCATCACAAGCCTGGATGTTATCCAGGTCTTACTGCATATGGACAGGGGCTGTTTCAATATCTGAGGAGTTGTGAATAGTGTTATTTGTTGTGCAATCATCAACAAACATCTCCACTTCTGACCTTCTGATAGAGGGAGGCTTATTGATGAAGCAGCTGAAATGATTGGATTAAAGACACTACCCTGAGGAATTTCTGCAATGACATTCTTGTGTTTTCCTCCCAATTCCCAATATTAAAAGCTTTATTTGTGATGGATCCAATTCAATACTAAGTTCCAACAATTGAAATTTATTGTTGCATTTGTTCTTCACAAGCCTAGCATGTGCCTAGGAACTACCTCTATAATGCTGAAAAGCTCAAGAAAAATTATCAACAGATATAGAACATAGAACAATACAGCGCAGATCAGGCCCTTCAGCCCTTGATGTTGCATTGAACTGTGAACTAATCTAAGCCCCTCCCCCTACAGTATCCCGTCATCATCCATATGATTATCCAAGGACTGTTTAAATCCCCCTAATGTGGCTGAGCTAACTACATTGGCAGGCAGGGCATTCCACGCCCTTACCACTCTCTGAGTAAAGAACCTGCCTCTGACATCTGTCTTAAATCTATCACCCCTCAATTTGTAGCTATGCCCCCCTTGTACAAGCTGAAACCATCATCCTCAGAAAAGGACTCTCACTGTCCACCCTATCTAATCCTCTGATCATCTTGTATGCCTCTATTAAATCCCCTCTTAGCCTCCTTTTCTCCAATGAGAACAGACCCAAGTCCTTCATAGGGTCTGCTATCCAGACCAGGCAACATCCTGGTAAATCTCCTCTGTATCTTTTCCCATGCTTCCACATCCTTCCTATAATGGGGCGACCAGAACTGCATGCAATATTCGAAATAAGGCCGCACTAGCGTTTTGTACAGTTGGAGCATGACATCACGGCTCCAGAACTCAATCCCTCTACCAATAAAACCTAACACACCGTAAGCCTTCTGAATAGCACGATCAACCTGGGTGGCAACTTTCAGGGATCTATGTACATGGACACCAAGATCCCTCTGCACAATCACACTACCAAAGATCGTTCCATTGACCCATTATTTTGCCTTCCTGTTATTCTTCCCAAAGTAAATCCACCTCACATTTATCCATATTAAACTCCATTTACCACATTTCCGCCCAATTCTGCAGTTTATCCAAGTCTCCATGCAACCTGAACATTCTTCCACACTGTCGACCACTCCACTGACTTTAGTGTCATCTGCAAACTTACTAACCCATCCACCTATGCCTGTGTCCAAGTCATTTATAAATATATTTAATGATAACTATTTTAGTTAACATGTTTAGTTAACATGCGTAAAATGTCTCACATATGAAGAAAAATCTATATTTTTAAATTGGTTTTGTTGACAAGAAAGACGCATTTTACTGGGCTACAGGTATAGAGTCTGAACAGCTCAATAATTTCAAGAGGTTTGAAGTTGGAATGGTCTGATATCTATTTTGACCACATAATTAAGTATGGCCTGTTCAAATGTACACAAAGCCATGATCAAAAAACTAACAGTAGTCAGCTAGCTACTACAATCAGGCTTGACCAGAGATCTATAATTTACTTGTTGCCATGATTTGTTCTGAATTATTTCAGCTTTGTAAAATTCACTTTATTAATTACTGATTCTGTACTTTTCAAATGCCTGCTGTCACTCAGGACATATTCTTATAAGAGAAGCTATTTGTTCAGAGAGAAAGCTCTTATTAAACAAGCAAAAGAGAATATTATCTGCAAAGGATATGCAAAATTACAGAAGTGTCAATTCTACTTCTTAGTGTTCTATTTTGTACTGTTTTGCCAACAAATCACAATGTACCCTCAGTTGATTAGATACTTCCAGCTACATGATGGCAGCTTCGGAATAAAAAAAAAGGCTCTTGAAAGTGAAATCAAAATCCTGAAATACTGCAATAGAACAAATTATTTGCAAAATAAATGAAATGTGAGTTTTGGTCCTTACTGTGGATACAATAGATTGCTAAGTCAATATAGCTTCTGAAAAATTCTAAAAATTTATGCTTTACACAAATAATAGGCTTATGATGATGGGTTGGTTTCTTACATTATAGCCCATGTTGGGTCTCCTACATTACAATTTTTTAGTAGTTTTTAGCTGTTGCCTTTACAATAAAATTGCTGTAACAAACATGCCTACCTGCTATAATTCCCAATTGCAGAATGGTGAGCACAGGTAGGGAATATTACAGCTCCCAGTTTCATTAGTTTAGACCAACAACAAATATGGCTCAGTCTGTATAGTGTATACAATTCTGGCTTCTTTTGGAACCACTCCTAAATTAATCTGCCTGTTCCAAAGCTTGTCAAAGTGCAACCGTTTCCCAACTGTTATGGAAGTTCACAATATTTTATTACTTGAGAACTTCGGTTATAAAGTGGAGAAAGAATATATTTTGTTTGTAGTTCAGTGATGATTTGACCTTTTGTAAAACATCACGAAATTATTTTGATTTAAAACAAACTGCTTTATCAAGGACTGTGTGATTTTGGCTAAATGATTAGCAGCTCACTTGGGAAGTAAATGCTCAGGTGTTTTCTGCCTTGAGTTTTACAACTCAAAGTGAGAAAGTTTGATGGGGATGTGGGGGAGCACATGTAGATGGTTCATGCAGGGAGAAGAGATCAATAACAGTACAGGTGATTTTAGTAACAATCTCCAAACAGTCCACACTAGGGACAAGTTCTGAGTTGCTAGACCTTTAAAGCAAGAAAGACCAGAATCAAACAGCTATGGAAATTTCAGATATGGAAGACACCCTTCTCGGCTGCTAGAGATATGACTTTAAGGACACCAGGTTAAGTAATAAATGAGCTGAGTTAGCAGCTTATTTAAAAGTCTAGGGAGATATTAACTGAAGAAAATAGTGTTAAATTAACATGCGGCAATTTAACAAAAGGATTCATTGATTACAACCATGCAACTGGGCAAGACTGTTTAGTGTGCAGATAAGGATGACTCTTCACTGAGTTTCTGTGAGGGTGCTACGAGGATAAAAGAGATAACTTTTTCTTTTTGATATTTATAATGAGATTGCTTCAATAGTTCTTGTCTAGTGGTGATATATTTTGTATTTTTTTCCTTTATGTCATAAAGTTTCATGTTCTTTTGTTCAAGGTACATAGGCAATGCTTTAAGAAAATGTTTCATAACTGACCTCCACAGTTAGATTCAAGAAAAATAAAACTTATGATCTATCAAATCAGATTCTTCTCTAGGATCTGACTTGTCCAGTATTACTAGCAGCTGATATCATAACAAAAGCATGATGGTGAACAGAAAAGTAATATCAACTGATAGAAAAGAAAACAAAGTGAGAAATGTCACATGTGGATCAATCCGGTATCAACTGTTTCACATTATTGCCAAATATGGAAGTAAGCTTCTCAGGTTTTCTAGCCTAATCCTATGTAATGTAATGCAGCATGTTCATACACCAGCAGCCGGAAGAAATACTAATCCAGCAAACCTATGTTAAACATGCACATAATCCTTCAAAATATTCCAAATCTTTTAAACTGCTTATCTTAAATATCACTTTTTAAAATCCACTTCTGGCTGATTTTGATTAATGAAAGATAACTTCATCCCATTTTTTCTTTCCCGTCCCATTTGTTTATATTGTTAGTCTAATCCGCAATCACAATAAATTGAATCATACTGGCTTTGCTTGATCGCTCCTTTCACATTCCCTGTTTATTTGAAGTCACTAATCCTTTTTCTGCTTCATCTGTTGTTGGCGAAATTAGAACATTATGATAACTGAGAATTTTCATGCTACCATCTGTCAAAAATATGTTTTGTTTGCAGTCAAAAGTAACCTGGTATGAATACATTCTATTCTGGTGCAGTGGTAATGTTCCTATTTCTGAACCAGGAGGCATGGGTTCAAGTCCCACCTGCTCCAAAGGCATGTCATCATCTCTGTTAAAAGCTATAGAGCTGGATGAACACAGCAGGCCAAGCAGCATCAGAGGAGCAGAAAAGCTTACGTTTTGAGTCTGGACCCTTCTTCAGACTTTCTGAAAGGAAGCTCTACACCTTGTTATCTCAGATTCTCCGGCACCGGCAGTTCTTACTATCTCTAGTAATATCTCTGAACAGGTTGATTAGAAAATAAGACCATAAGACCGTAAGACATAGGAGTGGAAGTAAGGCCACTCGGCCCATCAAGTCCACTCCGCCATTTAAATCATGGCTGATGGGCATTTCAATTCCACTTCCCTGCACTCTCCCCGTAGCCCTTGATTCCTTCTGAGATCAAGAATTTGTCGACCTCTACCTTGAAGGCATCCAACGTCCCGGCCTCCACTGCACTCCATGGCAATGAATTCCACAAGCCCACCACTCTCTTGTGAGTTTGCTTGCTGAGCTGGAAGGTTAGTTTTCAGACGTTTTGTCACCATTCTAGGTAACATCATCAGTGAGCCTCTGACGAAGCGTTGGTGTTATGTCCCGCTTTCTATTTATCTGTTTAGTTTCCTTGGGTTGGTGATGTCATTTATTGCGTTGGTGATGTTATTTCCTGTTCTTTTTCTCAGAGGATGGTACATTGGCCAATCTACCATCCCCTGAGAAAAAGAACAGGAAATGACATCACCAACGTAAGAAATGACATCACCAACCCAAGGAAACCTAAACAGATAAATAGAAAGCGGGACATAACACCAGCGCTTCATCGGAGGCTCACTGATGATGTTACCCAGAATGGTGATGAAATGTCTGAAAACTAACCTTCCAGCTCAGCCAGCAAACTCACATCCAGAACCTCAACCTGAGCTACAAATCTTCTCAAAACTCGCTACCACCACTCTCTGGCTGAAGAAATGTCGTCTCATTTCAGTTTTAAATTTACCCTCTCTAATTTTAAGGCTGTGTCCATGTGTCCTAGTCTCCCCACCTAACAGAAACAACTTCCCAGCGCCCACCCCTTCGAAACCATACATTATCTTGTAAGTTTCTATTAGATTTCCCCTCAACCTTCTAAACTCTAATGAATTTAATCCCAGGATCCTTAGCTGTTCATCATACGTTAAACCTACCATTCCAGGGATCATCCGTGTGAACTCCGCTGGACATGTTCCAGGGCTGGTATGTCCTTCCTGAGGTGTGGGGCCCAAAATTGGACACAGTCAGGGGAGGGGAGATGTTAAAATGTGCCTATTCTTAAAACCTGGAACGTAGACTGTCATCAGCTTTATGGATGCAGATATACAACCAACATAATGGAAGACAAAAAAATTGAAAGTGCTGGAAAGGCTGAAAGGGTCAGCAGCATTTTTGCAGAGAAATCTGATCAGAACTGAGGAAGGGTCATTGAACTCAAAACTTTAACTCTGATTTCTCTCCACAGATGCTACCAGACCTGCTAAGCCTTTCCATCAATTTTAGTTTTTGTTTCTGATTTGTGATATTCGCAGTTTTTTTGGTTTTGACAGAATAATAGAGATGCATCTTGTGATAAGAATTGACTTGACAAGCAATCATCACTCTTTTGTCCTGTTGTATCGATAGTAATGAGTTAATGACAGGGCTCAGATTTAAAATGATTTGCAAAATATGCAAATGCTATGTAGAGGAAAAGCATTATTTCGGCTTAGAGTTCACTGTCATGATTTGTGCTGGAGTTAGGTTCTATTTGAAGTATTCAAGAGGGTTGGCGATTATTATTTAAAGAAAAGCAATGTGCACATTTATGGGAGAATTGTGGGAGAGTGGCACTAATTCAAATGCTTTGGACAAGATGATGGTATCATGTTAATGTCACTGGATTAGTTCTCGAAAAGGTCTAGGCTAATGTTCTGGCGACATGAATTGAAATCCCACCATGGTTGATGGTATAATTTGAATTCAGTAAAATCTGGACTTAAAAGCTAGTCTACTGGTAATCACATAGCCATTGTCAATTATTATAAAAGTGTTTTGTTCACTATTGTCCGTTAGGGAAGGAAGCCTGCTGCCCTGGCCTATTTGTGAAATCAAACCTACATCAATGTGGTTGACACTTAACTAAGGCTGAAATGGCCCAGCAAGCCACTTATTTCAAGAGTTATGAACAACTGGGGATGGGCATCAAATGTTAGCCTTGATAGTGATGGTCACATTCCCCGCAAGAACAAAAGAGAGTAATAATTCGGAAACCTGACACAAACAAGATGGCAAGCATGACCTCCCTCTGCACCGCAATAATTCTGTGTTTCTAAGGTTTTGTAGGGAACATGGTGATGCAAGTTGTGCATGAAATATTAATGACTATGACCTGAATAGGCTTTGTACCTTTCCCTCATTTTGTGAGAACCATCGGCCTGAATTTTCATTCAGAAGGAGAGCATTTCCATTATTACGGAAGTGACAATGGGATAAAATTCCAGAGGCCTTTGTCTGAACACAACACATACCGTTTTTATAATTTGGATAGCCATGGTTCACAGAAACAACTACACATATTAAAGCAAAGCTTCTTCAAGCTAATTTGATTACTGTTAATAGTATCCAAAGCACTGCTTTTTCACTTTAAACCTGGTAGGACAAAGCCTGAAGCTGCCAGATATGGTTCTGGGGCATCTTTGGGGAGGTCTGGTGCCTCTTAGGCCTTTTGAAGAGCTGGAGTGAACAATAATGAAACAGTCACAGTCACTGGGACTGTCTAGAGAATGGTGAAGAGAACTGTCAACTCGAGCTGTCAGTGCAATTAAAGCCACAGTTCTATATATATTTGAAAGACTACAGTGTTAAACAAAAAGCAGTGCTTGCATTTTCACTCTGCTGGCATAAGCTTGAAGGTTATCATGACAGACTTCACACCTTTTTTCATTATCAAAGTGGGGTGCCTGTCAATTTAGAGTTTGATTGACAGGTCCAATTGGATATAAATTATTTTTGGGGAACTGTAAATTCCATTGCTTGTTTTTATATGGGAGTAAATGAAGTTTGATGCAATAGAATGAGGTTTTATTACTCAGTTATTTTTATCAATAGACACCGAATAAATGTACTTTAATCAAGATAGGCCTTGTGTTCTTCCTGTGGTGAGTACATGGTGGTTGACATGGTGAGTGCTATTTGAAACGGTTGTTGGTTGTCTTGAGTTGTCTGCATATTGGAAATGGGATATAAAATATTCTGGGGTGTGAATGGAGTTGCATTAGTTGACATGTAGATTCTGAGGAGCACTGAGCATGTGTTAAGGAAATACGTCAGAATGAAGGACATGACATGCCCTAGTATATGGTTGGGATATGACATGACATTCTTTGGCATGGATGGGAAATGGAGGGGTGTTGGAGGAGATAAGGAGGGGTGAGGGCTGGAGGACTGCTCATTTTTTTTTACTCCTTCTGTCGCAGTCTTCAACTAAAGGTGCCAGTACACCAAGGTTAGCCATATTTGGCAGCTTCTGAACTCTTTTTGGTGTTACCCATCACATTTTCACCCTCAGTCACACCCCAAACAAAACAGAACAAAAATCTCTACACCTTATTATCTCAAATTCTCCAGCATCAGCAGTTCCTACTATCTCTGTAAGAATAAAAATTCAACTTCCTGCAACACTTCCACAGGTTGGGTTAGCAGAGCTGGAAACTGTTCTGAAACTTACTTGAAAGCAAAATGTATGGCTGCAGATACATAATTTTGTAAAAAGAGGCCATTCAGCCTCATGAAACCATGCCAGCCTTTATAGAGCAATCCAATCAGTTTCATTTCCCTTTTATATCCACAAATCTCTGCAAGTTTAATTTCTTCAAGTATCTATCAAATTTCCTTTCAAAATGATGGATTGTCCCTGTTTTCATCATCCTCGTAGGCAGCAAGCTCCAGGTACGTAAGAAAAAAATTATTCCTCACAATCTCTTCATGAACCTGCTGTTCTCCTCGTCCTTATACCACTAGCTAATGGTAACATTGTTTTTTTCTACATTATCTTAACTTTACCTAATCTTGCACTTCTTCATCAACTGTCTCTGGAATCTCATTTATTCAAAGGAGTCCAACCCTAGCTTTTCCAAACTAATGCCTCATACCAGGACAGTTACGTTAGGGCCAAAGCAGAGAGACAATCAGATAAGATCAAAGCAGTGCCATTTATATTTTAAGAAGTGCAAAATAATGTACAGTGCATTGTCACCTATGCCACCAAAGTGTCCTCAATAGGTTTCCTTCTTTGTCTCCAACTTACTGCATCTCATGGTTCCGTGGGTGGGATGGAGGGAGCCTGCATGGCAGTGGACCCCATCAGCCTTAGAGATTTGGTCAAATGACTATGGGAGTGTTCATTCCAGACAGGACAGACTTGCTGAAGGTCTTCGTACCAAAGCTTCCAGCAGTCGGGAGGGGAGTAGGCAGGGTAAAGATGGAAGGTCCTGCCATCTCTGGAATGTTCTGAATGGAAACTTCAGAGGGATCTGTCTGTGTTCCTTCTTCTGGCTGAGTGCTTCTGCCCTGTTTCCTACAGAGGAAGGGACATATGGAGTTCTCACCAGATTCTTTATCCTTTTGTCATCGTGCCTTCAGGACTGATGACCAGTGGCAGGGGCAATGGAGTGAAGGTGCGTGCACCTCTCCAGCAGATGTTGAAGGTGCTGGGCCATACTCTCCTTGGCAGCAACAAACCTGCTGCAGTTTCTGGGCAATGAGGGTGGTTGCATACCCTTAAATGTCTGCTACCTGTGTTCCTCCCTGTGCACACGTACAAAGTTCCCAATTGCTGTCACTGTAAGAAAGAACGGAAAGTTGTGAACACAGCCCAGACCATCATACAAGCCAAACTTCCATCTATTGATGCCAGCCACACTTTTCAATGCCTCAAAAGGCAACCAACATCATGAAAGACTCCTTCCATCCCGGTTATAATCTGTTCCAATAACTTCCAACAGGCAGATGATGCAAAAGTTTAAACACACATACCAACAGGTACAAGAGATAGATAACAAGGTGTAGAGCTGGATGAACACAGCAGGCAAAGCAGCATCAGAGAAGCAGGAAAGCTAAAGTTTCGGGTCTTGACCTTAGGTGTGCAGACCCGAAGCATCAGCTTTACTGCTTCTCTGATGCTGCTTGGCCTGCTGTGTTCATCCAGCTCTACACCTTGTTATCTCAGATTCTCCAGCATTGGCAGTTCCTGCTATCTCTGCACCAACAGGTATCAGAACAGTTTCTTCCCTGCTGTTATTCAATTTCTGAACAGACGTCTCAAATTTCAAATGTAATGTTAGAACATAGGACAGTACAGCACAGTACAGGCCTGTGATATGTGCTGACCTATTATCGTACTAAGATCAAACTACCCTGTGTACCCTACATTATGCTATCATCCATGTGCCTATTCAAGAGTTGCTTAACAGCCTGTAAAGTATCTGACTCCACTAACACTGCCAGCAGCGCATTCCATGCACCCATACTCTCTGTGTAAAGAACCTACCTCTGACATCTCCCCTATACCTTCCTCCAATCACCTTAAAATTATGCCCCCTCGTAATAGTCATTTCCACCCTGGGAAAATGTCTCTGGATGTCCACTCGATCAATGCCTGTCATCATCTTGTACACCTCTATCAAGTTACCTCCCATCCTTCTTCACTCCAATGAAAAAAGGCCCAAGCTCTCTCAATCTATCCTCATAAGACCTGCCCTCCAGTCCAGGCAGCATCGATACATCTCCTCTGCAACATCTCTAAAGCTTCCACATCTTTCCTACAATAAGGCAACCAGAACAGAACACAATATTCTAAATGTGGTCTAACCAGAGTTTTATAAAGCTGCAGCATAACCCACAGCTGTTAAACTCAATTCCCCTGCCAATGAAAGTCAACACACCATATGCCTTGTTTACAACCCTATCAACTTAGGTAGCAACTTTGAGGGATCTATGGATGTCGACCCCAAGATCCCTCCATTCCTCCACACTGCCAAGAATCCTGCCATTAACCCTGTGTTCTGCATTCAAATTCGACTTTCCAAAATGAATCATTTCACACTTTTCTGGGTTGAATTCCATCTGCCACTTCTTTGCCCAGCTCTGCATCCTGTCAATGTTCCACTACAACCTACGACAGCCCTCCATGCTGTCCACAACTCCACCAACCTTCATGTCATGAGCAAACTTACTAACCCACCCTTCCACTTCCTCATTCAAGTTTTTTGTAAGGATCACATATAGCAGAGGTCCCAGAATGCTCCATGCTGAATGCTTTCCATCAGTTAGCACCCTGTGTCTTCTATTGGACAGCCAGTTTTGTATCCGGACAGCCAAATTTCCCTGAATCCCATGCCTCCTTACTTTCTGAATGAGCCCACCATGGCGAATCTTATCAAATGCCTTCCTAAAATCCATGTACACCACATCCACTGCTCTGCCTTCATCAGTGTTTTGTCACATCTTCAAAGAATTCAAAAGATTTGTGAGACATGACCTGCCCCTCACAAAGCCATGCTGACTATTCCTAATCAAACTGTGCTTTTCCAAATAGTCATAAATACTCTCTCTCAGAATCTTCTCCAATAATTTGCCCACCACAGATGTAAGACTAACTGGTTTATAATTCCCAGGATTATTCCCATTCCCTGAACAAGGGAATAACGTTTGCCAACCTCCAATCATCTGGTACTACTCCAGTGGACAGTGAGGACGCAAAGATCATCGCCAAAGTGGCAGCAATCTCTCCCCTTGCATCCCATAGTAACGTTGTAACATCTATCCTCATTCTTTTCTTCAATTTCTAGTACATCCTCCTTCCTAACATCAACCTGTTCGAGTATATCTGTCTGTTCTTGCTGTCCTCACAAACGTCAAGGTCGCTCTCACTGGCGAATACTGAAGCAAAGTATTCATTAAGGACCTCCCCTACCTCCTCTGACTCCACTATCCCTGATTACCCTCACTCTGGCCATCCCCTTCTTCCTCACATAAGCATAGAATGTCTTGGGGCTTTCCTTGATACTACAAACCAAGACATTTTGGTACCCCCTCTTGGCTCTCCTAAGACCATTCTTCAGTTCCTTCCTGGCTACCTTAGAGCCTTCTAGGCCCCTGTCCGATCCTTGCTTCCTCAACCTTAAGTAAGCTTCCTTCTTCCTCTTGACCAGATATTCTATGTTTCTTGACATCCAAGGTTCCTTGCTTGATCTTGCTTTTTGTGCACCTTCTTTGCAGCCATAACTTTGTATTCCTCACTGTGTTCAATCACCCTACGATCTTTGTATATTATGATCTGCCTGTAGTGCACAACTTTTCACTGTTCTTAGGCTCATGTGACAATAATAAATCAAATCAAATCATTTTGGAGCTGAACAGGTGCCTGGCCTGCAGCAGCCTGGGCTGTTTCTTCCTCGGCCAGTATGGAGCGGTCACAGGGCAGCCCTCACTAGTTTGTGGCCCCATGCTTTTAAGGTGTCAGTATCTGAACTCGTTGGAGAGGAGGGGTGTAAAAAACAGCCTGACCAATGCTTCCTCTGAAGGTTTGGTGCTCACACCCTCGGAGTTCACGGCATTGGTTTTAAAAGGTGCAGGCCATTTCATTTCACTGATGGTGGAGATACTCATTGTACCTCAAGACACAAAGGAGAGAAAGCATGTCAATGTTGAGAAATGGTTTAAAATGAATGTGATTGATAAAATGCTTACTTAAGAGTTGTGCTGGAATGAGAAGTGATATTTATTCACTTTGTGGGACACATAAGTTTTGACATCCCACAGAAGCAGTGCAGGCGTTCTCCTCTTAGCGTGAGGAGTTTGTCCTCAAAAAGGGGTGAAATCCTGAATATTGGACATCCCTTCACTCATCCGGTCTCTCTCGGTCCTGTTATGGCAGATTGCTCCTGAAATGAGAGAGGGGGAAGAATTGTGTGCGATGAAAGAGGGTAGCACAACATTTAGTATTGGTGTGGGAAGTGAAGTGTCAAAAGAGATTAAGTGGGCAGTGCAGAGACCATGCAGAGTCAGTAGTGTGAGAGGTTCAGGGAGTTGTGAGTGGTTGAGGGACAATGTTGAAGTAAATAGTGAGAGTGGACATGCACGAGCTATGGTGGGAGTTGGGTGCAGTCACAGATATAGAGTGAGTCTGAGATATGCGAGACAAAAGTGTGACACTGACTCTGGCAGAGCAAAGAAGGCCGTTGACTTTCTTGCAGAGCTGCTCAGCATTCCTCCAAACCAGGGAGATGGCACTGAACCAGGTAGCAGCCTCAGACTAAGCTGCCCGTGTCTGGTGTCGTGGCCTCTTCTGCTGATCCTCTGGGAAAAGGACACCTCACTTTCTCACCCCCTCATCCAGGACCTCTAGGTCACTGTCAGAGAATCGCAGTGCCAATTTTCCATTATCTGACACTTTGTGGAGACGCCCTTGACCAAGCAGGGACAGTGAACTGATGAGATGGTAATTGGTCCTGATGACCTGAAATATTGACTCTGCTTTCTCTCCAGGGTACTGCCAGACCTGCTGAGGATCTCCAGCAATTTCTGTTTCTCTTTCAGATTTACAGCATTCACAGTTTTTTTTGTCAGGAGAAAATGTGCTTTTTTCACTTTGGTGGGCTTATGAAAAATTGGGTCTCATTTACAAATGAGCTGAGGAGACATCCAGCTAAAACAAATGTGGTCCCATTCCACTAGAAACACAACAATAAAATCAGTCAATGAATTTAAAAAAATGAATAACAACCTTTAGAGTCATTTTCAGTTGATATCTACCTGCGTGTAGTCCTGTCTCCCACATTTTATGGTTGAATTGAACTGTAGAATCATTGGCCAGGCCAGTAGACAGAATATATAATCTTCAGCATTAAGGAATTGTTAGTGTAGCAGTGGTCAAAATGAGATAACAGTTCGGCAAATGGAGAGTGTGATTATTCAGGATATTTTGGCATATTTTTTGTTGTTTTTAAGAAGGATATCAAAATCACTGTCGAGCAAGAGGCAAGTTGTCACATTCAAAGACAAAGATGGTAATGTTCTAATCTGAGTCCACATTTCGTTCCTTAAATTATGCAACTTCACAACTAACTGTTCAGGAGTATCATGAATGAGCAGGCACTCAACTGAAGATAAGTCTGGAAACAATGTCCCGCTATCCTTATCACTTATAACATGTTGCACGTTTTTACAAATTCTATTGTTTATAAAAACAAAAACAGGCTTTCAACTTTTTGTTTTATGTTTAAGTAATTGAAGTTTAATGATATTGTGTTTTTGATACGATACTGAAATAATCATGATTTATGGAACTGCAATGTTAGAGAGACCGAAAAAGGTAATATGCGAACATACAAATTGAGAGTAAGAGTAGGCCATTCAAATGTTTGGGCATGACCGTTCAAAAAGGCATTACCCCAAATTCCTGCCTACTCTGACATCTTTTCTCCTGTCTGTTAATCAAAATTTTATTTACCTTTTGTCTTGAAGATATTCAAAGGCTCTGCTTTCCACTGCTTTTTGAGGAAGCGAGTGCCAAAAAAACTCTCATCTCTGATTTTTTTTCATTGTCTCTGTCACAAATAGGAAACATTATTTTTAAACATACTAAATAAACTTATTTTTGACTCTAAGTTTAACATTATCCTACTCTGACGAGAGACCTAATAACGTTATGTTTCAATCAAGATTCCTTATTGTCTTCTAAACTCCAATGGACACAAGCCTGTCCAACCACTCCTCATTCCCTTCTGGCTATTAGTCTTTGTAAACTTCCTCTGAACTGCTTCTAGTCTATTCACATCCTTCCTTAAGCAATGAGGCCAATGCTGTACACAGTTTTCCAAATGTGATCTCACTAAAAACATGTATAACTGAAGCATAAACTCCCTCCTTTTGTATTTAATTCCTGTCACAATAAATGACATCTAATTGGCTTTAGTAATAAGAACATAAGAACTAGGAGCAGGAGTAGGCTATCTGGCCCCTTGAACCTGCCCCACCATTTAATAGGATCATGGCTGATCTTTGAGACTCAGCTCCACTTACCCGCTCACTCACCATAACCCTTAATTCCTTTACTGTTCAAAAATTTATCTAACGTTGCCTTAAAAACATTCAGTGAGGTAGCTTCAACCACTTCACTGGGCAGGGAATTCCACAGATTCACAACCCTTTTGTGAGGAAGTTCCTCCTGACCGCAATCCTTCATCTGATTCCCTTTATTTTGACGAGATGCCCTCTAGTCCTAGTTTCACCTGCTAGCGGAAACAACCTCCCTGCCTCCACTTTATCTATTCCCTTCATAATATTTTGTGTTTCTATA
Organism: Stegostoma tigrinum; assembly: GCF_030684315.1. Lineage (NCBI taxonomy): Eukaryota > Metazoa > Chordata > Chondrichthyes > Orectolobiformes > Stegostomatidae > Stegostoma > Stegostoma tigrinum. The sequence goes on along the minus strand of NC_081355.1, from coordinate 98,562,441 downwards.
AGATTTCCCCTCATTTTTCTGAATTTCAGTGAATATAATACCAGTCTACTTAGTATCTCCTCATAATCCAACCCTCTCAACTCTGGAATCAACCGAGTGAATCTCCTCTGTACCCCCTCCGGTGCTAGTATATATCTTCTCGAGTAAGGAGACCAAAACTGCACACAGTACTCCAGGTGTGGCCTCACCAGGACCCTACACAGCTGCAGCATAGCCTCCCTGTTTTTAAACTCCATCCCTCTAGCAATGGCAGACAAAATTCCATTTGCCTTTTTAATCACCTGCTGTACCTGCAATCCCACCTTTAGCGATTCATGCACAAGAACACCCAAGTCCCTTTGCAAAGTAGCGTGCTGCAATTTTTTACCATTTAAAACATAGTCCATTTTGCTGTTATTCCTGCCAAAATGGATGACCTCACATTTATCGACATTTTAATCCATCTACCAGACCTTTGCCCACTCACAATTGCTTGCTGTACCTACGTACTAACATTTTATGATTCATGCATGAGGATATTCAGATCCCTCTGTATCTCTGAACTCTGCAATCTCTCATAATTTTGATAACATGCTTTGTTTTCATACTTAGAGTCATAGAGTCATAGATACATTAGCATGGAAACAGACCCTTTGGTCCAACTTCCTGCTAAAATGGACATTTTCCCAATTTCCCACATCAAACTCCATTTGACAAATCTTTGCTTAATTTATCTCTGTCCCTATGTAACCTCCTTAAGTCCACTTCACAATTTAGTTCACGCCTATCTTTGTTCTCAGCAAATTTAGCAAGCATGGCTGTCACCTCTACTTCAAAGTCATTTAGTTAAATTGTAAAATGTGTGGCACACTACTTGTTTCAGCTTTGTGTTCAGAGATGTGTAGGTTAAGTGCATTAGCCAAGGGAAATGCAGAGTTACAGGGAAAGGGTAGAGGAATGAGTTTATTTTGGATGCTCTTCAGAGGGGTAGTTTGGACTTATTGGGCTGAATAGCCTATTTCCACGCTATAACAACTCTATGGATTCTATAGATGGGAATTGAACAGAAATTACTGAAGAAACTCAGGTCTTGCATTATCTTGCAGAGAGAAACCAGAGCTAATGTTTTGAGAGTAGTGGCTTTTCATCAGAACCGGTTACCATCTCATCAGTTCATTATCAGTGATCAGCAAAGTGATTGAAAGAGTTATTGGCAGTGCTGTCAATTGACACACAAAAACTGCTCACTGATGCTTAGCTTTGTCCCATTAGAACCACTTGTCTTTGACCTCATTACAGGACAAAGGAGCTGAACTTGCAAGATGAGCTGACAGTGACTGTCCTTTATCAGGCAGAATTTTATTGATTGTGGTGTAATGACCAGGGGAGAAGTCTTATCTTGGCTCCCCTCTTTTCCCATCCTTCATTTGACCATAGCAATAAAAGACCATGGAAATTGGTTGGGAATGTGGGCTGGCATGGAAAGTATAAGGGGCCATTCAGCATGGATGGGAGGCATAAACTGTCATGAGCTGGCATGCATGGGCCTGGGATGTAGGTAGCATAGTGGGCATTGTCACTGGTGTGAGCCAGAGAACTTGAAGTTTAAGAAATCACTGTTCAAGATACTTTTTCTCAAGTTGAGTGCGGCAAGCCGGGAAATCTCCCAAATTCTGCTACCCGGCAGAAGAGAAAAATTAGGATTATCATACGAACTTGAATTCCACATAAACCAGACCGTGTAGAAATCATAAATTTCTTTCTCTGAAAGATATTTCATTCCTGTTTGATTTCACCTCCAAGGCAATTTTTCTCTGGTCTGGTCCACAAATTACATTTTTATTGATTTTAATTTCACAAATTATCATTGAAGGATTGTTTGTTCAGTACAATAGCCATTCCACTGTCATACCACTAGGTTAAATATTTGCGTTTCAATCTTCATACCTGTGCAGCTACAAAACACACATTTTGTACAATTAATCATGTTTAAATCAATCTGTTTAATTTATCCCCAGCTGTTTTCAACTACGCCTGCAATTTAAACTTAAATTTCCCATTGCTCAGGCATTGTAAAATAAAATTATTTTCTTCTTACCATATTTTACTTCACTCCAACCTCTGTCAGCAACAATGAAGGCAGGTAAGGTGACGTATGCATATGGTTGGGCGGTTTAATGCTCTTTTTTAATATGCCCACAACAGCTGACATCAAAGTAAGGCATGCAGTATGTCACCTACAACATATTGCCAAGCAATACTTTACAAATGCAACCTCATGGGGCTATTACCTACTTTAGCTTCTCGATTTTTTCAGCTGTCAATCCTCCTTACATCTACAAGTAAGTTTGATGAATTGATAGTAGGTCTACAAGCAGCAAAGATTCTGTTGTTCTTTGATTATTTATCCACAGAAAATATGCTAATTGCTGAAACTCATTTACTTTACAAGATACAGAGTGGAATCTTTTCACCTTAGTCCCTATCAGAATGGCAGGACCATTTTTGCCTTTGCAGGCTGAATCTTTGAATTGCATAATTGATTATTGCTCTTTACCAGGTCAGTCACTTACATTTCTGCACTCCCCCAGCAATTGTAGATGGCAAGTAGATGATGCATCCATTCTGTCAAGTGCAAGAATTTTTATTGACAGGGAACTCAGCATAGATCACAGAAGCTCACAAGCACCTGATTTCTTGAGGCTACAGTAACCAGAGGAAATAGAAAGGGGACTTGTGAAGGTTTTTCATGTTAAGCTACAGGCACTGCTGCAAGAGATGTGCTCAAACAAGGACAGGAGGAATTGTGGATTTAAGTGGCCAAGAAAAGTATTCGATAGTGTGGTCCCTCCAATTTGGAGACAGCCCACAAAGCGGATCCATAACCTTGAGAACATGACAAATGAATGCTGTAACACTCTCAAACGGCAAGTCCCATAATTTAAATTAAAACAGAAAGTGCTGGAGATGCCAAGAATGTCTAGCATTATTTGTGGAGAGTTAACGTTTGAACTTTGATATTACTTTTCTTCAGAAGATCATAAATAGCTTCTTAAAGCCTTCTCAATTACTTAGTGAACAGATCAGGAAATTTTGAAGAAGACTGGATCATGCCATTACCCCAGGTTAATTTCAATTCCTGGGACTTGCCTCACAGAAAAAAATTTCCTATGGAGTGCAATTTCACATTGGATATTAACATACCTCCCTATCTATCATGAACAGAACATTCTGGGCCCACATAGAACTTTTGGAAAGCCAGGCTGAGAAACTGAATTGAAGATAATAAAATGTGAGGCTGGATGAACACAGCAGGCCAAGCAGCATCTCAGGAGCACAAAAGCTGACGTTTCGGGCCTAGACCTCTAGGCCCGAAACGTCAGCTTTTGTGCTCCTGAGATGCTGCTTGGCCTGCTGTGTTCATCCAGCCTCACATTTTATTATCTTGGATTCTCCAGCATCTGCAGTTCCCATTATCTCTGAGAAACTGAATTGGGTCAGGTTGACATTCCCAAATTCAAGAACCTGTTTTGCATTCGTTGGTATGTCATGGGTGTTCATTAAAACCTCTGGAATCCTCTCAAACTACATTCACAGGTGCAATTTTCTTACCTGGAATCTGTGAATGTGTAAACAGCTGAGCTACAAAACCTGACTGTATACACGAGTATGTACCGATTGGGGTAGACTGCATTCTCCCAGAGGCAGTGACAACTGTACTTGTTGGCTTCTCAAACAAGCTGATTCTGGTATAAAAAGTGATTGTGTTTAGTGTGAGGGACTCCATGTTCAACAGTTCCTCACAAACGATTCACTGCAGATCAAGTTTCTGCATGTGAATCCATTACAATGGTCATAGCTGATTGAGCCCATTCTCTTGCCGTATTGATGCAATAACATTGGCTCACTCAAGCAGTGCTGCCCACAATAGCCCTCAAGTAGAAAGGGCTATCAATCAAAAGGGCCAGAACTTAATTTATGGAGGATTTAAGGGTCAGGCTGGGCATTGTGATCTCAATGAGTGTAGGTTCTCTGGGGAAGGAAAGAATGTCTAGGGCCTGGTGAAAGATCCCAGATTTATAGGGATGTGACCGAGGGAGGAAGGAGGGGGAAGGGAGAGGAAAGAACAAAGCCATTCATAGTAACAGTGGAGAAAGTATGTTTAAATGTGGGAAGGTACAAGACGAAAAGAAATCAAAAGAGATGATCACCACGACTGTGTTGCCACAGTACCATTCCTTCCCAAAATAGGAATGTGGGAATGTACTGTGCAAAAAGGAAAGGTTGAAGATTTGTTCATGTGTACTTACGAAGGGCAAATTCACACAGAAAACAGGTGGACGAAAGCAAATCTTGAGAAAGCATATTTTCACAATAAGGCAAACAGTGACTCTAAATTCAATGCTACTAATATCCCAAAGCTTAAAAACACTACCTGCCAGCCATGTTACATACTCAATAATATTCACAATAAGGGCAGCTCACACTCACCAGCAATGTTAACGTTCGATGGATGGTTCATGCAAAAATAATCAAGAACTATCATTCAGAAACCACTACATTTTTGAGTTAACAAGATGGGCAGCAATTACTTTACAGGCTGATCTCCCAGTGTGTGGGGGCTTGAGCTTAAGAGAGGCAGCATTGGGCACATATTTACCACATTCATGGAAAGCAATGTTGACATAAACAGCACGAGAGATCCAGATACATATCAGTTTCAGGAAAGAATCAGATATCTTTAATATGGAAAGTAGACCTCAAGGACAATATTTCATCCAAAATCGAACCAGCCTGAGAAGGCTGTAAAGGATACATTCACCATGACATAATCTCACCTGAAAACTACAGATGTCATTCTATATCCCAGTTCATGGATCCAGATGTATATGTCATATATTCCAAGCACTGAACCTAGCATTAGTTTTAACCTTTTATAAGACTGAGAAAACGAAGAAGGAGAAGAAGGAAAAGGAAGAAACAATTATAGTAGATCCTGAGGCTCACGACTAAGTGGACTGCATGGTGCAACAACAAAGACGAAATGAAAATAGGAATTAGGGTCCTCAGTGCTGTCCACCACTCCACCAAGAGAAGGTGTACAAAAATCAATGCATGTGCTTGTAGGAGATTAAATGACTGTGTGGGAGATTTCTTTGCATGACTAGAGAAGTCATTACGTACATCTGCCATCTCCTGCACTGCAGATTGTCGGCATTTTAGTTTGAAAGGAAGCTCAATAAGAAGCTTTCAACTGTATGTATCTGATGCTCAGAGATTCCTGGCATTAACCAGCCAGATTCATGAACAGGCAGAGATTTCACTTCTATTTTCAGTTCACCCTTGAGAACTGACGGCAATTCCGGTAGGGATCTGCCCACTGTCTAGCGAGCAGTCGCAAATCATACATTCTGCACAACTCCTAGGATTGTCAAAGTTTGCACCTCCCCGCGATTTTGCCAATAGGGTTGGATCATGCTGTTCTCACTGGACAGGATTGCCATGCATGAGGAATACTATGACCTGCAGTCTCCCAAGCCTGCCAGAGCAAATCCAGGGACCATTCACTAAATCTCTGGGACATGATTCATGATCCCAGTGCACAAAAGGATGTCAAATAGTGCTACAGTATAACATATTCATCCACTAGAGCCATTATTGTTGAGCCATTTGGTGTTCTCAGTGTGTGTTTCCGTTGCCTGGACTGCCCAGGAATACTGCAGTCTCACTGGACACTCACAAGAGCAGTGAATATTTGCTCCTTTAAAAATTTGATACTGGATGTGCAGAATTAGAAATTTTTTGGAGACTTTCTCACTGGGTCGCTGGACATGCAATCTCGCCTCCTTCAAAGGCCCAGTCACTGTGCTGTTCTATGGGTCAAATGTGGTGAAGACCCAAGTACAGGAATGCTTCCTCCGGACTTGGCACACTCTCTGGGCAAATTCTTCTCCTGTAGAAGAAAAAAGTGAAGGCATCATGAGGTATTACAATGGCTGCATGTTCAAATGATAGGCCCAGGTACAGATGTGAATCCTCAGAGCTGTGATTGCCTGTGTGCACCTGGCAGAAGAAAAATGTGGTTGGGACAAGTTATGATTGAGAGGGTGCTGAATGAAAGCTAGCATGCGGTGAAAGGGATAAAGTAATGTGTATGATATTCATCTATGGTACTGATGTTCAAACCATCTTTTTTGTTGCATCCTTGTCCCATTAAAGCCTGTGGGTGAGAAATTATATGATGTGTAAGTTCTCCGTGTTGCAGTGCAAGGCCAATGAACTGGTGTATGAGCTTCTGACTGCTGCAGGATCTTTTCTTTTTGAAATGTAAACCATGGCAGATTTGTGAAATGCAGAATTGCTTTGCTGTTTATCTTGCAAATGGGCAGGTGCAATGAATTGAGAGACCTTGATTAGATATGAGGTATATGACAGAGATCACAGCCAGGGTGGTATGTGACAGTCCTGTCCAGTGGTAAGTTTACTTGATAGGACACAGTCCGAAGTGAAGCATTTAGCAGACATTGGTAGTCTGCAATAGATCATTCAACCACAGTGACCATGCATCCAGTAACACCTCCAGGTTCATTTGCATAGATCACTTCAACCAATTGTACCTATGCTGCTCTCACTGGACAGGATTGCCACGCATGAGGAATACTATGACCTGCAGTCCCCCAAGCCTGCCAGACCAAATCCAGGGACCAATCACTAAATCTCAGGGCTGCCTTTTGCCTTTTTATTTGGCATGTCCAAGGTAAAGGTTCATTGGCTTTCCTAAGATTTAGATATCTTTAAAATATGGCATCCCGAAGTTAGATTTTGAAACTGGAAATTGCCCACCTGCCAATAAAATCTGATGTCTTACAGCACATGAAAGTTGTAATGAGTTTTAAAGAATGAAATTGGACCCTGCCCCCAAGCAGAAATACAGGTTCACCATGGCACTGAGCCTCAGAAGTAAAGGATCTGTCCCATATGTCTGTAACTGGCTTTCACATAACTAAGCTCAAATGTTGTCTCGTCACTGGAGAACAATCAATGCCATTTTCTGTGCAGTTTGATAAACACGAGCTTTAAAAATGGAATTTGGCTCTCAGGCCATGAAATGGTTAATAAATTCATTAAGTTATGTTTGTGAAATCTTTTATGGCTTGGAAGAAAGACACTCCAGAGACACTTTCACGTGTGACGCAATATGTTTTGGTGAGATTATTATCATTGCGTCACATACTGAGCAAACATGCTTTCAATATTTATTCATTGCTTTTTACAAACGTGTCTTTGTGAGAGACAATTATTTAACAGGTAGTCAGAAAGAAAAACTTTGACTGTTACCTGTTTCACTTGTCATTTCAATGAATCCATCAAGTCATTGTAAAATGCAATGGGGAGTGAGATGGACAGACCAGACTGCACTTTATCACTCATCTCTATGCACTGGATAACATTACTGGGAGCAGTGCTTTAAAACAAAGGCTAATATTGCATTTATCAGTTTTCAAGTCATCAAATAGCTCAGATAATCAAGTTGACTACAGAATTCGTTACATCTTGTGACACACACACACACCCATTCACCTCTGCTAACAGCTCCCTGCTTTTGTCAGTGTTCTGTTCCATATATTTTCTTCTCGCACAGCGTTCCATCATCTCAGCTTTGGCCTTGAAGGCAATGATTTCATCACCTTCCAAGGATACAGATCTTAAGCAATAAAATGCACCTGACCTGCCCAATGCAATCTTCTTGTCATAACACATTCCATTACTGCATGCAGTAACCTCATTACTTCACTTTTGATCACTCAGTTCTTTTAGCTGATGCCCAATTTGATCCTTTCATGCACTTTACAGACATATCCTGTACTTTTGCACCATCATCAGACTACAGGTTCAGCAGGATAATGATATGAATGAGACATTACTTTCAAAACTTTACTTTTTAAGTTGGTGAAATGTCACTTATTTTTAATCATCGAACAGAAATACTGCCGTCAAAAAATTATGCCACTTCAGTTGTTTCTAGCATTTTCTTGGCAGACAAGCAACTTCACATTTATGTAATGTAATCAAACACTTGTATCTTCTTACCTGGAAAGTCAATTCCCTTTGACCTTCATGCCTCTGCATTTTCAGTTATGATGTGTAGGGGCCGGTGTTGGGCTGGGGTGGACAAGGTCAGAGGTCGCACAACTCCAGGTCAAAGCCCAACAGGTTTATTTGAAATCATAAGCTTTCATAGCACTACTCCTTCGTCAGGTGAAGCCTGGCGAAGGAACAGCGCTCCGAAAGCTTGTTATTTCAAATAAATGTGTTGGACTATGAGCTGGTGTTATGTAACTTCTGACCTTTTCATTTATGGACAAAATGATCTCCTTTGCAAAGGAAGCATTGAATTACTGCACATGCTCCCAATTTGTCTATGTTGGGGAGATGAAATGCAGACTGGGCCATTGCTTTGTGGAACACCTACATTCTGTCAGAAAAATGACCCTGACCTTCTAGTTGCCCACCGCTTCAACACATCACTGTGTTTCCTAGCCAACATCTTTGTTTTGGGCTTACTGCAGTGCTCCAGCAAAGATCAGTGCAATTTGAAGGAACAGGATCTAATTTTCCGCTTGGGTGACCTGCAGCATTCTGGACTCAATATTGAGTTCAGTAATTTTAGGGTATTAGCACCTTCTTCTGTGTCCTTCCCCTATCCCTGTCATATCTTGTCTTCATAAGGACTGCTTTCACCACAGTCAACCCATTTTCACAAACTAATGGCTCCCATTAGCAGCTTTTCTTTCTCCTCAGCATGCCATTATCCATTCCTTTGTCTGCTCAACTGCTGTTTTTCTCTCTGGCCTCCATCACCACCTATCGTTTCCCACCCCAACATCACACCCACTCACCCCCACTTACCCCCACCCACCCCCACCGTCTTCAGCTTGCATAGCAATCTTTTCCTAGCTAAGACTCGTTCTGAACGGGAGTTGCTAGACTGAAAACTATAGCTCTGCTTCTTTCCACAGGTGTAGTCAGACCTGTTGGATTTCTCCAGCTATTCCTGTTTTGTTTGTGATTGATTTTCCACATTTCTCCACCACCTGGCTCCAGTTTATTTAGAGATTAGCAATCATGATTGCAATGAGGATTGCAACACCTTAAAGCATATTTTTAATGAGCGGCAAAACAAAAAAGCATTTTTCATGTCTAACAAAAATATCAGTCAGATCGTAGAATTCTGGTTGTGCAATACTACAGATATAAAAAGACCTTGTCTTCAGTCATGGAGATGGAAATATACCATTTTTTTAGGTACGTAGCAATGCAAAGCAGGCAATAACCAATTAACCGCTTATTTTATCCCATACCTGATTTGCTTTTCCCAACTTTTAAAACATTTTTTTGATTTGATTCAAAACAGAAATGTGTGGTATAGGTCAGATAAGTGTAAATCTAGTGAGTGTTAATCAAATGGTATACGTTGGTATGTGTAGATTTGGTGGAAGTAAATCAGACATGGGTAAGGTGAGGAAGTAAGGTGGCTGGGTATATGTCAGGCTGTTGTATGAGAGGGGTGAACATTGGGTGGCTTTAAATCTGCTGGGTATTTAATTGGAGTAGGGATCACAGTGTAAAACAGACTGCTGTAAATCGGGAATGTACAGTGCATAATGGGTGATTTTCTATTGTCCATTTTGTCCTGCTGCCTAAAACCCATTTTACATCTGGAGAAATAGCTGAATCATCATTTAGCAAAACTACGGGTTAGGTTCACATTGGGAGATAAGCAGTAGCCAAACTGACTTGATTCACACTTTTTATACCATGAGCAATTTGTAGGAAATTAAGTGTTATCCTTTTCAAACCACACTTTTACCAATTATTGGAATTATACTACTCTCACATTATTACCAAATCAGATTTCCCTTAGAGAGCCCAGAAACTCTGCACTTAGAGCTGTATTGGCACTGCATCATAAGCATATACTTAACAAAGATATAGGTATTTTTAAACAAGTAAGTTAGAGCATTAACTTCTTAATATTTATTACTGCTGAAATCTACCAAATACAGAAAAAAACTTGATTTGTTCATTAATCAGTCACTCTGCATCTTTCATCAATCAGAAAGTGTAACTCTCCCACCTACATAGTGCTGCAAACTGCAAATGTCAAGGTGAAAAAGCAATATTGTCAGCTCAGATTGTCTCATCATGTGTTGAATCACAGATTCTTCTCACAGTTTAGTAGATAAACATACTAAACTGCTTAATAAGCAAAACAGAATGCAGATACTGGAGCTCATGGTTAAGGTCAAAGTTAAAGCTGGATAGCTGCAATTTGACGAATAGCAGCACTGCTTCTCAAGCTTGCTTTGCGTTTCGCTGGAATGGTACAAAGGACCAAAGACAAAAAGATTAGTGTGCAAGTAGGAAATTGGAGCAAGTTAAAAGCTGTTTCACGAGGAGTGTTTGAGAGTCTGTCCCTTTTGAAGATAAAAAATATTGAGCCCAGGCAGGATTTGTCCATATTTTGATCTTTGATTGACTGCTTATTTGTCTTCAGTCAAGACAGAGATGGAAGGTCACCCACAAGATTTCCTGCCTGGAACTTACTAGGGTAGAGGTGCATTGGTGGTGGGTATCTTTTCCCAAAGGTAACTTGCCCGAGTTTTTCAGACCTCTCATCTCCTTTTCAGCTTCATGCTGTCTTGCAGATTCCTCCCAAAGTTTCAATTTCCAGTTCTCATGAAGGTCATCATCAATTTGAAACATTAAGCCAGATTTTATTATTCCATACTCTGGTTGTAAAGGTGGTATAGTTGGTAATGTTATTTGACTATTAATTCTCAGGGGCCAATCTATCTCTGTGTGGACATGGGTTCAAATCCTGCCATCAGCTAGTGGAATTTAATTTGAATTTATGAAATCTGTAATTAAATGCTAGTCTCATGAGGACCATGAAACAAGGACTGATTGTCAGAAATAAAACCAATCTGATTCACTTATATTGCATAGAAATCATAGAATGATCAAGTCCCGACAGTATGAAAGCAGGCCATATGGCCCATTGGGTCCACACTGGCCCTCTGAAGAGCATCCCACCCAAACCTACTGTCCTACCCTACCTCTGTAACCTTGCATTTCCTATGGCCAAACCACTTCGCCTGCATATCTTTGTACTGTGGGAGGAAACCCATGCAGACACAGGAAGAATGTGCAAACTCCAAACAGACAGTCGCCCGAGGGTGGAACCAAATTTTGGGTGACACAATGGCGCAGTGGTTAGCACTGCTGCCTCACAGTGCCAGGGACCCAGTTCAATTCTATCCTCAGATGACTGTCTGTGTAGAGTTTGCGCATTCTTCATGTATCTGAGTGGGTTTCCTCCGTGTGTTCCAGTTTCCTCACAAAGGTCAGGTGGATTAGCCATGGGAAATGCAGGTTTCCAGAGACAGGGTAGAGGGTTGGTTCTGGTTCGGACGGTCTTTGTGGACTCAGTGGGCTGAATCACCTGCCTCCATGCTGTCAAGATTCTATGAAACCCAGGTCCCTGGCTAACATCCTGAACTGTTCTCTAAAATAGCTGAGCAAAACTACTCATTGAATCCCTACAGTGTGGAAACAGGCCCTTAGGCCCAAGAAGTCCACACCAAACCTCAGAGCATCCCACCCAGACCCATCCCCCAAATCTCCCTGAACACTACGGGTAATTTAGCATGGCCAATCCACCTAATCTGCTCATCTTTGGAATGTGGGAGGAAACCAGAGCACCCGGAGGAAACCCATGCAGACACAGGGAAAATGTGCAAACTCCACACCGACGGTCACCTGAGGCTGGAATCGAACCCGGGTCCCTAGCAATATGAGGCTGCAGTGCTAACCACTGTGCCACCATGCTGTCAGGTCAACAGCAGTTTAGGATGGGCAAAAAATCCTGGTCTTGCTTGCAATGTCCATGTCCCATGAAAGAATTTGAAAAAAAAGTAGCTTGTTTTGAGAATAAACATTGAATGGTTTGATTCTGTGTTGCAATGTTCATGTATCTTCAATGCATAGGCTTGGTGCTTTATTTTCACATGGTTCGATTTACAGAAAGCCAGATGCAAAGTTTATATATAGATTTTTCTGCTAATGTATGTAGGCATGAAAATCGAAAGGCAGCTGCTCCATCACATCAGCCCCAGAACATGTTGGCTGAAACTTTGTGATTAGTCACCTCCTTCCTCTTTATCTCCCAAAGGCAGTGAAAATGGTTGTCACCTGTGACCTCAACCTCCCGTCTGCCTTTGCCTAAATCTGTGGTAAAACAGACTGAAAAAGATCACTTCTAGTTTTCCCTAAAAGTGAAAATGGGACAGTTGTAAACTACTGAGTCATTCTACATCCTGCACAATTTTCTTTTCAAATACAAAGGTGGCTCATACAACAGGAGTTCCTTCAACATGCAAAGTTAAGATTAATCGTGTAGTCGCAGTGTTACGGAGAAAAAACATACACACTTAAAAGCTACAATATGAATGCCAGCTTTGGACCAGTCACTATGTGTCAGTATTTACTCTCTACAAAAGCAAATAGTCCTAACCAAATTTACCCAATCTGTTCCATTATTTTGTCAGTTCCATTTCTTCATCTATAGGTCTACAAAGGGCAACATTCCTCAGCATTTATGCAGCGATTACCAAACAGGATAACTCCATCATTGACGTGCCTAGACTTAAGGTTCCCTTTCCTAGCATTCGTGCCTGCCACTTACAAATATTCTCCACCTTGAGAAAATAAATGTCTTTCAATCCTTGGTAAAGCTTCACTGATTTTTTTATTACCACATTGTGATTCGTCGCTTTAATTCATCCTGACCCTTAAATTTAAATTCTCCACAATGCACTATTTCCAGGAGTATTGCACACAAATCAACTCCTGGATCTGTGAATACTTTAGCAAATGATGTCATGCAGAAACTGTCAATGCTGTTAATACAATTTTGACAAAGGTGTCACCAGTTCTTAATCGATAAGTATTGTATGTTTTGAGCTGCCATCCACTGCCAGCTTGTGATTGGGTTGGTTTGCTGCCTTCAAGTGAGAAGACGCTCTTGCATTAACAAGAAGTATTTCATTGCATGACAGCAATAAATTATAAATTACATTAGATATTGTTACAAAGTCTGCAGGGAAATCTCAGATATTGCTCTTAACTCTACAAGATCCTAAACTTTATCCCTACCCACATCAAATTCAACAGAGGCTGAGTGTGGTCTCCAATGCTGAACCTTTTTGAACTTCTACCTTACACATCAATAAAAACTCACTTCCTCCAGTCAATGATAACCATCTCCTTCAACACCTCTTGTGATGCACTTTGCACATGGTGCTGGTATTGTCACTCGGTTATGTCAGTGATCTAAAAAATACCTCCAAGTAATCTGTTACCTTGCAGTGCCCTCTATTCAGACACATTAGATAACTTAGTGTCTGGAAAAGGAGAAAATTGTGGGAATGGGGAGAGAAAACATGGGGCTAAATTATTGGAGTGGAAATTGAGAAATGATTTCAAGCCATCTACTCTGGCTTGCCAATTTTCAGAAATATTTCTGGGGGTCAAATAATTCACAGTGCACATGAGAGCAAACTCCATAAATGAATTTGTAATCCTATAATTAGCTTTTTATATGAGCATCCAGCAGGAAAGTAAACTTAAGACAACGCTCAAATCAGTTATTATGAAATGGCAGAGTAAGTTTGATTATACCTAGCTCCAAAGTAACAAGATTTTTTTTTATCAGAGATAATGGGAACTGCAGAGAATCCGAGAATACAAAGTGTGGAGCTGGATGAACACAGCAGGCCAGGCAGCATCTTAGTAGCACAAAAGCTGACATTTCGGGTCTAGACCCTTCATCAGAAAAGCTTTTCTGATGAAGGTCTCGGACAGATTTTTTAATGTTCATTTTTCCTCTTCCCTATTGTGGGAATATCTTCTCCAGCTTTCAGTTTTCATAGAATCATTGAATCCTTCCAGTGCAAATAAAGGCCATTTGGCCTATCAGGTTTGTACTGGCCCTCCGAAGAACATCCCACCCAAACCAATCCCCGTAACTCTACATTTCGCATGGCTAATCTGCTCAGCCTGCACATTTCTGAACACCAGAGACCAATTTAGCATGACCAGTCCAATAAATCTGCATATCTTTGGGCTGTGGGAAGAAACCAGAGAACTGGAGTAAACCCTCGCGGAAATGGGGAGAATATGCAAACTCCATACCAACAGTCAAGAGTAAAACCAGAACCTGGGTTCTTGGCACTGTGAGACAGCAGTGCTAATCACTGCACCACCGTGCCACCCCTCATTTTTGTCTGTACCTTGAAACTCCTTTTTTTTGCAATACCAATTGTCTCACCACTGATTGATATTGTTACCTTATTTGTGCTATAAGATAATCCTAGACGCTGCCTGGTTCACTTCCTGCCTCCCTGTACCTCCTGAATGCTCCTCCAAATGGCCACACAGTATAAGTTTGGTCAGAATGTCTGATGGCGATTGCTCCTAAATTTCTTTTCGTTAACCAGATTTCCTGTCCTAGCTTTAACAGAGTTTTCACTCTGTGTCTAGAGTTGTACCAATTCTACTGATATTTGCTGTGGCTTTTCTCCAGTTCTTTTTTTAACCTTCAGATGGTTTTAAGAGTTATCCTTAGCCGAGGGTCGTATTCCTTTCAGTGCTTGGATCGCTGAATCAGCTGTTGTTGAACGAAATCTTGCCACTTCACTTCATTTTGAATAATACTCAACATACATATCGGACAAAATACGTATTTCCTCTGAGTCACATAAATCCAGTGCTTCCCTTTGCCTTTCTGGGAATATTAAATGAAATCATTGAGTCTGTCCCCACATGATTCATAGATCATAGAATCCCTAAAGTATGGAAACAGGCCCATCAAGTCCGCACTGACCCTCACAGCATCCGGCCCATACCCATCCCTCATAACCCACCTAATCTACACATCCCTGCATACTACTGGCAATTTAGCAGGACCAATGCACCTAACCTACACATCTTTGTACTGAGGGAGGAAATCAACGCAGACACAAGGAGAATGTGCAAACTCCACATAAACAGTCACCCAAAGGTGGAATCGAATCCAGGTCCCTGGCACTGTGAGGGCGCAGTGCTAACTGCTGAGCCACCGTGCCGCCCGAAATATGGTGGTTGTGTATGATTGTGTATAACACATCTTTGACATGACCGAATATGATCTTGTGTTGTCTTTTCAAATGCCTGACCACCAAATTGACTGTTGTGCTCTTGTTTATTGCTTCTTTTTTAATGTTCATTTATGGTATGTGGGTATCACTGGTTGGCCATCATTTATTGCCCATCCCTAGTTGCCCATGAGAAGGCAGTGGTGAGCTGCCTTCTTGAACCATTGCAGTCCAAGTGCTGCGAGTTAACCTACAATGCCATTGGGGGGGAATTCCAGAACTTTCTACCAACTGGGATCTCCTGTGCATGAGAGATGTTCTGCACTTTGTGATAGCAAGATGCCCATACTGGAGATTGTGTGGGATTTCACTTTCCATGAACCATGTGATAACCATTCTCTGGCCATGCACCAAGAAATCTTTCCCTATTGCCAAGCATCATTTCTACTTACATACAATATCTCTTTGACATTGAGTCTGCGAGACTATATTTTGACCATCCTTGCAGTCAAGGTTGTCTGACCTTTGTGCAGACCCTGTCAGATTTTAAGGCTGCATGAATTTGTCTGAGTTTTCCCTCAGTTGCTGGTGATATGATTATGGTTATTACAGAATAGAACTGCAATTCTTGAGGAGTAAATCTCCCCATTCTTGCACAATCCTCTGCTCTGTTTAGAGTGTATTCGCTTATACTTGCATCTTGCCTGGAACATGAACTGTTCCACAGTCATATCCTACCAGTTTAAGCCTGATTTTTTGCATGTACAGAAATAGTTTTAATTTTTTTTCCAATCCCTTTGATGCTCCTATATAGCTTGTCATTCATCTTGACTTGAAATTTAAGTGCCATGAGGTAATCTGTGAACTTTTCATCTCCATGAAAATGCCAGTGTTCCCTTCCCTATGGGCGCACACCTCTGGTCAGTCTCCATCAAAGCTCTCGAAGGAAAAAAATGAGTTTTTCATTTCCTACCAATTTGCACATGAGCGAGGAGAGTTTCTAGCCCTATGAAAGATGTATGTGTTGCTTATATTGTGAATAAGCCTAGATTGTATTGTGCCAAAATATCTGTAGAAATTAGATTCTTTTTAATCCTTCCATAAACTGAAATCTGTTCTTCCCCACTATTGGATTACAAGCATTTTTTAAAAGAGGCCTTATTGGCTTAGTAAGACTGGCTGAGTTCAGGACAGGCTTTCATCTTACCAGAGAAAAACTGTACATCATTTACTCACATTGATGTCAGAAATTCACTGCTAGCTCTTTCCTTAATAAAATCCACCATGACGCTTTGTTCTTGGGTGACATGTTCTGGGAATGTAATTGTTATTCTGGAGAATTGACATTTCTCATTTAATCTAAGGCTTAGTTTCAGCTTTGCCTTTAAAGCATCCATAACCCCCTGGTCACAGTCCTTCTTCATTTTATCATTAATCAGGATGTTATCCATACAATACATTATTCCCTATTTTCCTTCCACATATCCTTTGGAAAATCTCTCATGCAGAGGAGATCCCAATTGGTAGACAGTTGAACAGTGTAATAAAAGTATTCAGCAAGCTTGACTCTTGGCCCAAGGACGTCTGCTGAAATGCACCTGTTATATCTAGTTTTGTGAAAAAACTTGCTTGTTGACAATTTTGCCTCCAAATAATGTTCGACAGTTGAAATAGTACAGTTTTGGTCACCTTGCTATAGGAAGGCACAACATTGTGGGCTGAAGGGCCTGTACTGTACTCTGTACTCTGTTCTGTTCTATGGGATTGATTTCCAGACTTATTTCTTTGGCTGACAGTGCAATCCACACTGAATCATAATTCTCCATTTGCCTTGGGAACAGTCACTAGCACAGAGCACCAATGTGTCAGTTTGGCCACTTTCAAGCAAGCTGTCCAATGGAGATATTATTTTTCCCGTCTGAGGATATGGAACTTCCCAGAGAGTGCACAAGCAAATGGGTTTACTACCTTCTTGAAAATAAAAAAAATCAATAATTGCGACTTCAAATTCTCCTTGGATTGACGAAACTCTGATAACATCTCGTCCTTGATACAAATTATTATACTCTATCTATTTAACTTACCCTTCAAGTCTCTGTACCCGCTAGATGATACGAATACACTGAAAAGGCTTCAACTGATTTTCCTGAATTAAATCTTATCTGTTCTATCACTGAATTTCTTTGGAGCTAAAAAACATATCAAATGCTTTAATCACTGTATCATCCCCCCGTAGGATTTTCTTCCATGCTTTCTCTTAGCCAGAACATCTTCCGCTATTTGACCTACAGCATTTAAATCACGCTGATTTAATTGCATTGCTCCTTCACCTGAATGTGCTGTGTCTAGAGTTCACACTTGCTGCCTTGTTGTCGACCTTCTTTATTAACAAATGTTGATATTATGGCGTGGCCTCTACCTGAACCACCATTCAAAAGGACTATTGTGCATGACCTTCCTGGATGAACATTTGGATTTTTCTTTCTTAATACTGAAGCATTCCCATTTTGTGGTTTGATTCTCCAGAGTTTTCCTAGTTCAAGGCTAGGTTTTGAAGCCATCTAAAGTTATTTTTCCCACCCTTTTGGAGTCTTCTTACCCTGCAGCCCTGAAATTTAAGTCTTCCATGGGTCTTTATTGGCTCTTTTTCCTGCCTCTGGTGTCTTCTTCTTTGCCAGCCATTTTTTCTCAATATTGTTTGAGCTTTTGGCCGGCTTCCTGTTGTCACTCAGTTGCACCTTTGAAGCTTTCCAAAATCCTGCGCTGCCTTCATGACGTCTCATTTCAACTGTGTCCTTTAAACTCTGTTTTAATATTAGATCCTGGCTCTGGAAGAATTTTCCGAGCTGCCACCATGCTTTGCCTTGTGCTTTAAGCTTAATACTTTCAACTGCAAATTGACATATTGTTATGGAGTACATCAATGTGTGAGTGTCTGCACATATACTGTTCCTAAGGCTTCATACTCCCGATAATTATGCAAGCTGTCAGCTCCTTACATTCTATGACAGTCCTTTATTTACATGTAAACAGAGTAAGTTCTCAAACACAACTATTTACTGCAATGTTTAAGACTCTGCACGTTCTCATTCTGGGCGAGTGTCCTGTCAGATTTATGTGATCAGTTATATTGTCACGATTTATATGAATCACATAATACTACAGTACATCCTGTGAGTGACTTCTTTCCAAATCAGCACAGCTCCACTCATAATCATATTTTGTTTTCACTAGCCTAATCAGCTTTAAATCCATTTCAGCAGTTCGCTTCCAATACAGTTTCCTCCTAACTTGTGTAATAATGTTTTATCAATCATGGTATCAAAAGCCTTTTGGAATCTAGGTTCATCACATCAGAATTTCCATTTTCTACAAGATCAGTCATTTCTCAAATAAATTATTGAGGCTGAAGTTCCTTCCCACAAAATTATGTTGACTCACTTTTACAACACTCTGCTCTCCAGGCATTTCATTATCCTGTCAGAATGCTTCATCGCAGTACCTTTTATACATTCCATCAAGGGATAGAATTTTGCGGGTAAGAAGAAAGGTTAAAGCAAACTGAGGCTTATTAAAAATATGGCTAACCGTACTAATGAAAAACATTGAAATTATAATGAACTGCATCGGGGAAGTCAAAAAAGAGAGGAGCATACAAAGAAAAATGAGCAAGAAAATGAAAAGAATAATAAAGACTTTGCTTGCATATGCTAAATTAAGAATACTGACAGCAAAGGTAGGAATGCTCAAGAATGAACAGAGAAACCTAATTATGAATTTTGAAGGTATGACACAGGAGTTAATTATATATTTTGATAATGATGGCAGATGTAAAAATATATATTTATTAGCAGAAGTTAAGTAACAATTAGTAGATACAACTATGGTATATGGTAAAGAAAAGCAGAATAATCACACAGGCTTCAGCTGAATTTTTCTATTGTCCTCGGACTTTGCAAATTGTGCAAGAGGAATAGAATGATGACCGGTGAAACTATAGTCTCGTTGGTTGAATGCCAGTGGAAGGCAAATCCTTAAAATCCATAACTCAAGATCAACTTAATTGACATTTTGAGATGGAGATTTTAGTGTTGAAGGTAATAAAACGAGGGTACACTGGAAATACATGTCAGGTTCAGGAAACATATCTGGAGGCTAAAATAGAGCTCAGGTAAAAATGTTTTAACCTGCAAGGCAGTCACTGATATCAGTATCATCCATGAGGTTAAAACAACAAACAATGACAGCCTGTCAGAAATCCAACATGAACCTGCAAAATTTCACAATAAACCAGTGAGCATTTTTTGACACGCAAGAAACCACTGTGGGACTGACAAGATGATTCTTCTGTTCAATCGTGTGACATAAGTATCACCAGTAAGCCAGTGTCTGTTGACCATCATTTACTTCCCTTGAGAAATAGGATGTCTCCTTGAATGCTGCAGATCAAACAGTGTAGGCACATCAAAAGTACTGTGAGGGAGGTTCTTCCAGAATTTTGACTGAATAGCAGTGCTGGATTGACATTATAGGATGGAAAGCTATGGCCGCTTTAAGTCCAGACAATAGTGGTCCAAGTGCCTTATGTCAATTAGGCAACTAATGAATTGTTGCTTGGACTCATTGGAACAAGCATTTGTCTACAAAAGCTGCAAGCTATTCACGAGTGGTTGCCACCGCTGGGACTGCATTCAGATGAGGGAAGCAAAATTGGCTCCATGGTTGCAGTAAGGTGAGTAGAGTTGGCAATCACCCATACCAGACAGACTGGCCTTAGAGTGCGGGTTTGAAGATTACTTGGTAAGGGCAGGAGTGAGTGTTGCCACGGGGTGGCTGTCATCATAGGTGGCCCCTCTGTGTGTCACAAAGTACCTGATCGATAGCCCGTTAAAAACGAAGTCAGGGTTCACCTAATGATGTGTCATGAGGACCCACCTGCTGCTGGTAGCATGTCAGCAACAATGGAAGGAAGCCCTTCATCGGCCACTCACTGTTTAATTTGCCTCTGGGTGAGAGGGCCCTTTGCTAACTTCCCCACTGATGGTAAAATGCCATCACAGTAGGAAGGCCTCCCTCATGACTTTCCATATGTAATGAAAGAGTAGCTCTGTGGTCCTCTGGGACTATGGCAACTTTACCTTGTGACCACTTTTAATACACAAGGATTTGACGACCTGTATTCCTTTAACTTATTCGAGTGACAGTGACTCTTATAACATAAATTCTATTTATTTTGTTATTCACTTTATTTCCATCTCAAAAATCCAGGGTAATGCCCATGTTCTTCATAACCAAATATTAGGAGAATTTGTTTATGTATAACAACAAAATCACTTTTGGAATCTTTTGTTGATCTCATTGACTCAACTTGTAATTTCACATGCTGTGATTGATTTAATAGGAAAGCTTCATAATTGTCTTATTCAGTGGCTCAGCTGGCAGCTGTCTTGCTTGGCTGTTGGTTCAAGTCCTACCCCATAAACTTCTTCCTCAAAATCTTTCTATTAAAATGATAAACCAAGACCCTATCAGTTTTCTCAGGTGACGATAAAAATTCCCAAAAGTTCAATTTGAAAAAGAGAAGGTCGGTTCTCCTCGGTGTCCAGGTAAATACTTGTCTGTTAATCAATATCGCTAAAACAGGTTATCTGGCAGTAGTCACATTGCTATTTGTGGAGCTTTCTTTGCGCAAATTGTTTGCCTAATTTGATAAATTTATGCAGTGAAACCAAGACCAGGAGGTGCTGAAAGTCTGAAACAAAAGTAAAAGTTGCTGCAGAGCCACAGCAAGTCAGGCAGCATCTGTGGAGGGAAAGCAGAGCTAATGTTTTCGGTCCCGTTCAGGTCACGTTTGAGTTCTGTTGAAGGTTCACTGGACGCAAAATGTTAATTCTGCTCTCTCCTGAGATGCTGCCAGAGCAGCTAAGTTTCTCCAGCAGTTTATATTTTTGTTCATAGATTTACAAATGGGGCAACACTTTAGATTTACTTTGAGACAACATGAGGTCATGAAAGGCATAATTTACAAGGAAATCTTTCTTCTTATTCATATGTTTTTGCACTTTGTTTTCTACTTGAGCTATTATGACCAGTCTTAACGTCTCTAACTTATTTTACCTTTTATCTTGGTTGAATTGCTTTTCTTAACTTTATACTTTAGAAATAATCTCTATAATAATATTCTTATTACACTTGCTGTTCCTTATCCTGTCCAAGTTAGCAATTTCCCTCTGTTACCCTTATTTGATTGTGTGTAGTAGAGAAATAGAACAGCATAATGAGCTTCCCTTCTGATTAGAGGTAAATTACAATTGATACATTTCTACTCCCAGCAGATCTATCCCTTACATTAGACTGGAATATTAACCAAACAATACGAAAGCTGATAATTTGCTCATTAGAAATTATTAACCTTTTACCACCTCAGGGTTTATGTAACAGTTGTAACATTTTCAATTTGCCTCTGATAAATTCACTTTCAAGTGTAATAAACTATACTTAACAGTTGTTTGATGGTGACATAAAACAATTACTACTAATCTCTTGAAAGGAGTAGCATTTAATATGAATTTTGTCATAAATAATATTCTTCTGTTCAATCAGTACTATTGATCATAGCCTATGAACTTTTCAGATTTGAAACATTCTTTAATTTTATGTAAACTTCTGTCATCAAAACCTCACTCTATGTTTTAATGAGCAGAAATGATAGACTTTTTTTTCTTTTGAGAAACATAACAAGGGGGATAAGGCAGGAACAGGATACTGATTGTGGATGATCAGCCATGATCATAATGAATGGTGGTGCTGGCACAAAGGGCCGAATGGCCTACTCCAGCACCTATTGTCTATTGTCTATTGTCTAACAAATCACTCTTTAGCTTGCTCGATATTTATTCGCAGGTTTGAACAATCTGCCAGATAATGTCCTAAATATTTCGATGTACAGTGAATTATTGGAATCTAAAACTCGTTACATTTTAGAAATACTGATTCTTCACTGTTAAATTAGCCACTTGTAAAGTGATGGGCTTTGAGTTAAAAGACTTGTGATCCTACTCCATTATGAATCATCAATAGTAACATTTTATTATATCACTGAACGCATTTCTCCAGCTACAAGCTTTTAGGGAAATTACATCCCTGCTTAAAATGTGCAAAAAGGTAAGAGATCCCCATATGTCATGTAGCTTGCTATTGTCAGGAACTAAACAGATTTAATTGCCTGCTCAGTGGTATCACTTTTCCCATTTCCTTAACATTATATTTAAATTTGTCAGTTGAACATTCAGACTGTGTAATGGCTGTATTCAGTAGTTTTGAACCATGTGGCTTACAGTTGGGGCTGAATTTAATGCCCATGGAAATGGCCTCGACCACCACCCAAAAATCCAGAGGATTTCCACACAGCAATTTCCAGCAACCCCATGAAATTATATGGCACTCAGGAGTCTAATATCACTTAGAGGGGCCTTTAGAAGCAAAAGTCCTGTCTCCAAAAGTTGCTGGCCAATCTGAGGGCCAAGAGCTCTTTAGTTCCAGCAGCATCACTGGCAGAAGTGGCCATTGCTGAGATTGCAGCAGTCCCCAGACCAGAAGAATTATTGGAAATAAAGAGAGATGACTGGAGTGGGGAAGCTATTTGTTAAACAATCCTTGACACAAATGTGCTTTCCTACCAACAGGCCCCTCGATCAGGAGGACACCTCGACCTCAAGTTTATTGGCTGACCCACTGCTAAATGCCCTTCTCTAAATTTGTTGGCCACTTACGGGCCTCAATTCACCAAGGGGTGGTTTTGTGTGTTTTTACATCTGTTTTTATATGCAGAGATGACACACCAGCGTGTACATGCATAATATACTTTATTCATAATGCTTTAAAATGCCTGCTCCATGCTTGCAGGTCTTTGCTTCCAGGAACGTTCTGCTGTTTGTTTTTTGACAAGTGCACACTCTCATTTAACCAAATACAGTAAGCATCATGGTTTTACATTTGTAATCCAACTTACATATTCAACAGAAAGCAACTGAAAAGTTGATTGCTGCATGTGTCCTTGACTTCAGGGGGATTTAAGTTATACCACTTATTCCTTACCTGTATTGTGAATATCCATATTTAATATGAATCACCTTCAGAGATAATGGTCCTGAGTCCATGATAATTTTATTAAATAGTTTGTATTGATATTAAGAAAGTTTGTCTTTCTAAGAATAAACTATGTGAATTGTAATTCTGGTGTGAAGTTGTTAAAATTTTGGCAATGAAATCTCTCTGAGTGCTTCAACTTTGTAGGATAACAGTAAACAACACAAAAGTTCAAGCAATGACCTCAATATTTCATGTTTAAATGCCATTTTTTGAATGTTAGTAAAGATTAAAATATTCCATTTTGTCCACTGAGCAGTGGAATTCTGTACATGCAGTCGCAGATAAGCACACATGAATCAAATAGCAAAGTAGAGTTGGCAGGAACCTTTAGTTTGTCAGCTCCATGAACTCCCGAAAGAATTGTTTAACTGCGCATAATCCCTAAAAGGGCAAGCTAATCTTATACCAGTCTATATTAAGATCTAATTGTTACAGCAATTGTGCAAAAGCAGGCACAGCTCAATTACCAAAAGTGGAAGGATTTGATTATCATAGCATCAGAGACGGAATTTTCTGATGTTAACCACTTTGGAGATAATGGTATCCACAGAGGATATTTACCCACATGGTTGAAGGGATGTGATTTTGTTGGCTTTCGTAACTTGCAATTGGAAGGCAGCTTTATAGACCCAGTGGAAATAGATAGTGAGTATTTTAGTTGATGAGTTTCGAAAGGGAATTGAATTCAGTTTCTACCCAATCAAGATTTCATGATTGTATATTAACAGGTGACTATTTAAATACAAGAATTATAAACAGCTCCTCAAAAACTTATTTCAAACACACCTCTCAAGTTCTGGATGACAAAATAGTTTGAAGGATACACTGCTAACATATTTATGCATCAAATTTGGAAATTCAGGTATATTGTGTGAATTACTTTTGCTGAATGGACTTGCACATAAATCATGTTTCCCACATCCAAAGCCTTAGTGCGTTAAATATGTAGTCTTGTGCTGAGCTGTACAAATGAATGAGTTTTAAATCTGATCCCCAAGAAAGGACCTACATTTGCAGAGCACCTCTCAACACCTCAGTATATTGCAAACCCTTTCAGAGATGTGAATTACTTGTGAAGTGTAGTCACTAATTCTCTACAGATAAAATGATGTAAAATTTATACATACCAGTATATGACCAGTCAAACTTTCCGGGTGGTTTTAATTGGAGATGACTGTTTGCAAGGTGAAGCGGAGAACTCCTTTGCTGTCCTTCCAAAGATATAGTGTTTTATTTTACGTCCACTTTCATGGGAAGTCAAGACCTTGGTCTTGTTCAACAGCCGGTATCTCTGATAACAGTTGAAATATCTAAGACTGCAGGTCATGCATTTAAGGTGAGAGGGGGAAAGTTTAAAGGAGATGTGAGGGCATGTTTTTTACACAGAGAGTGGTAGGAGCCTGGAACAAGCTGCCAGGGGTAGTGAGGAGGCAGATACGATAGGGGTGATTAAGGGGCTTTTAGATACGCACATGAATATGCGAGAAATGGAGCGATACGGACCAGAGACAGGCGGAAGGGATTAGTTTAATTTGACACAGCGTCATGGGCCAAAGGGCCCATTACTGTGCTGTAGGGTTCAATGTTCTATGTTCTATGATATTACATGAAACTGGCCGTTTTAGTTCATTCGGAGATGGCAAGAACTGCAGATGCTGGAGTCAGAGTCAATGCAGTGTGGAGCTGGAGGAACACAGCAGGTCAGGCAGCATCAGAGGAACAGGAAAGTCGACATTTCAGGTCAAGACCCTTCATCAGGACTTTCCCGCTCTTCTGATGCTGCCTGACCTGTTGCATTCCTCCAGCTCCG
Organism: Stegostoma tigrinum; assembly: GCF_030684315.1. Classification (NCBI taxonomy): domain Eukaryota; kingdom Metazoa; phylum Chordata; class Chondrichthyes; order Orectolobiformes; family Stegostomatidae; genus Stegostoma; species Stegostoma tigrinum. The sequence continues at coordinate 98,537,304 of NC_081355.1, read as the reverse complement.
CATTGTGTTGACTCCAACTTTAGTTCATGTGTTTAAGTACCAAGAATGGAAAATCATTGCCCTACTAATCTAGAGATATTTAAAAGGGAATTAAGTAGTTATTGAAAATGAACAATGTGCACAGTTGCTGCAAAAGACACTGAGAGGGATCTTAATTTGGAAAGGAATGTGGGCATAATGGGCTAAATGACCTTCTTCTGAGCTGTAACAATTCTGTGATATTGTGATTCTGCAAAGCAAGTGGGTTACAACTGAACTAACATTGTGGTAGGTACCTATTAGGTGAGCCAGTGCAGCAGCAGGCGTACAATAACTGGCAACATCATCCCTGTGATATATTTCATGGGCCCCAATCCTGACTGATGCTGCAAGTATATATGACACCCACAAACCCCATATTCCCGACCCATTTGTGCACACAATTCTCGGATGTACAAACATACCCCATACCTTCCTGATGCTCACAATCAAAGATCCACTGAGAATCTGGCAAATGAAAGGAGACGATAGCAGATTGCTACAACCTGTAGTCCCATCCTGGCTGAAGGCTGCTTCAGGACGAAAATGAACAAAAATATAATTTTGTAATGAAGTTTTCATTTTCCTTCAGAACATTGTAGACACTTAGCATTTGAGATACTTCTGTGTGGAAATAATACCCTACTGTGGCCTGCCTAAAGCTGCTCAATGATTTTTGAGGAATTTTCGATGAGTAGTATTGTACTGAGAAATGATACGATTTTCCTTTATAGCCAGTACAACAAATGAAGGCAAAACCATTTCAAAAGCAATGCAGCTTTGTATTAATGCTGTAGCCTTCTACATAGTCGATTGTAAATCATTCCTAGTGCCAACCCATCAGACCACAGGAAAAATGATACAAATATCAATTTTATTACCTGCACAGAGCAACATTCACAGAATCTTTTATTGAAAATCTGAGTCCATTAACAACTCTATTGAATTGAAGCTGAGCTTAGATTAACCAGTTTGCAACCATATTATTTTCTAGGCTACATCATTATTTGAAATGAAAGAATTAGAATAGTGAGGTTTTCTGTGCTGGTGACCTTCCTTAATCACTATTCCTTTGAATCCTGCATCTCCTAAATTCATTGAAATTTTCCCTACTTTCAGAAGCAAAGGGACTTTAGTCAGTCACAACTCTTACAGGAAGACCCAATGCGAGCAGATTTTGTCTGTGTGCAGAATATAAGTCCAGAATCAGAACACCTTTTAGGACAGCCTGTAACTTCTCAGTTTTCATGAGTTTAACTATTAGTTACTTAGCTAAAGCACTTTAAAGTTAATACTCTGCAGAGTTTTCATTTCCTTGCTTCACTTCAGAGATGTTTGTGTGCGTGTATTGATTTTTAGAGGAGTTGATATATATATGATCCAATGATAATGATCATGCATTGTTAATTAAGCCTATTTAAGGTAATAAACCAGTTATTTGCTCTTTACTAAAGAAACTTGGCAGGCCTGTTCAGGATACTGAAATTGACACAGTCCGAGACCTTATATTCAGCCTTAATATTAACCTGGTTATATTTAAAATTTGTTTGGGGAGTGGGACTTGGAGGTATTGCGGTCCATCCTTTCTCTTGGTGACTGCCAAAGGCAGCCTGGACCCAGTATCAGCCTGGTTCAGTACTGTATCCTGGGTGAAGTGGGAACCCCAGCAGGGCAAGGGTATGTACAACCATCTGCTACCTCAATCTCACAGGGCTACCACTCACTCTGACTCTGTCACTGCACGCACCTCGTGGCAAGGCTCATAGATGAAAACTCTAAGCGTTACTTGCATCGTCTCCACTCAATGACTCTCACACACCTCATACTTGCAAATTACTAACCATTCCTGCCCTCTGAACTACCTACTCACTCACTGGGGACATCTCCCCACCTCTCCTGCATGTAACTCACTACTGACACTCTTTCCCATTACACGAAATTCCACTTTTTTGCCTCATATCTGGGTGAAAAGGACTAAGCGAGGGTGGTGCTGATGGACATGAGTCGCCTCATTCCCTACAGGGAGAAAATACTGGATTTGACCAGTGAGATGACAACAGCGAGAAGCCCTCAGATCCATGCCAAATGGAGATACAATAGTGCACATGCCTCCACAAAGCCCGTGATGGAGCAAATGATAGGAGTGCTCAAAATGAGATTCATGATGCCTGGACCAATCAGACAGTGAACTGTAAAAACCTTACTGTGATTTTTTTTAAAATCTACTCACTGAGAACTTGCTGCTTCAAATTTTTGCCGTAGATCATTGAATTATTTAAGATTCATTTGTCTCTATTTACGTTATGGGTTTCCTCCGGGTGCTCCGGTTTCTTCCCACCTTGCTTTTGTGCTAAGAGTGTAGAATTGCACAACAATGTGTACTCCCACGACCATCAGCTCCTGGACGGAAGCATGCTTACAGGTCCTGTGCCAAGCAAAGCTATGTACACACTACCTTGAAAGTCACATGCTATCTCATGTCATTACTCAATCAGATTGTCTCTGTGTTGCCTACAGTATCACTACCACAGGGCCACGCTCCTCACTTTCACCCAATCCACCAATGCCCTGTTCCTGAAATGAGACTCTTGAGCTTTGACTGCAACCAACAGAGGGAGCAGTTGCACCTTCCTGTGCCAGAACTACTGATCTCAGTGTGGTTAACTGGCAGAGAAAAGGAAGAATGTCCTGTGATAAATTCCTTGGTGTATTTGAATGACACACCCCATCCATGTGAGTGTCTGAAGGTACTTCCCTGATTCCTGAGGAAGAAACCATACCCGGAGTGAGGTCATGGTGCCCCATTACCCTGTAGCCTTGCCATTGATGCTCTGTATCCATGGTGACGTTGTTGAAGTGCTGGTCTGAGAGCATATCCAACAGCCACTTTGTGTTCTCTCTAGGACTGTTGCGGCCCTTTCCATGGATACAGCTCAGCCAGGTCACAACGGTGGACAGAACTTGTTAGTAGTCACCCAGCCTGTTCTCTAATCCACTGAATACCTCTGCTGTTCTGCCTGATATTCCCCTGCCTCCCTTCATCTCCAAGATAATGAAATGTGAGTCTGGATGAACACAGCAGGCCCAGCAGCATCTCAGGAGCACAAAAGCTGATGTTTCGGGCCTAGACCCTTCATCAGATAGGGGGATGGGCTGAGGGTTCTGAACAAATAGGGAGAGAGGGGGAGGCGGACCGAAGATGGAGAGAAAAGAAGATAGATGGAGAGGAGAGTATAGGTGGGCAGGTAGGGAGGGGATAGGTCAGTCCAGGGAAGACGGACAGGTCAAGGAGGTGGGATGAGGTTAGTAGGTAGGAGATGGAGGTGCGGCTTGGGGTGGGAGGAAGGAATGGGTGAGAGGAAGAACAGGTTTGGGAGGCAGAGACAGGTTGGACTGGTTTTGGGATGCAGTGGGTGGAGGGGAAGAGCTGGGCTAGTTGTGTGGTGCAGTGGGTTGAGGGGACGAACTGGGCTGGTTTTGGGATGCGGTGGGGGAAGGGGAGATTTTGAAGCTGGTGAAGCCGCACCTTCATCTCCTACCTACTAACCTCATCCCACCTCCTTGACCTGTCAGCTTTTGTGCTCCTGAGATGCTGCTGGGCCTGCTGTGTTCATCCAGCCTCACATTTCATTATCTTGGATTCTCCAGCATCTGCAGTTCCCATTATCACTTCATCTCCAGTTTGTTTCTTCCACTGGAGCACAGAGGCTCACCACCTATGTGGAGCTGAACACAGGCCTGGTTTCTTGCAGTCCTCCAAGTGTCAGAGGCATTAGCATTGCTTCCTTCATCATCTCTAGACCCAGGTTAGTGTTATGATCACCAGAGTGTGGGCCTGAAATTACTCTAAATTATATACCACCACCCCTTGACATCTCTGTCATCCTTTATTCCCTTACTGATTAAAAGTCTGTCTTTGTCAGACTCGAAAATACTTCATGATAGGCTGTGACATTTTCACTGGAGAGGAGGAAATTGACAGATGACCTTATAGATGTTTATAAAATCATATATAGGGCATATATAGGGTTAGTGGTAGGTGTCCTTTCCCTAGGATGGGGAATTTCAAGACTAGGGGGCATATTTTTAAGGTGAGAGGAGAGACATTTAAAAAAGACGTGGGGCAATTTTCACACAAAGGGTGTTTCGCGTGTGGAATGAACTTTCTGAGGAAGTGGTGGGTGTGGGCGCAGTTACAACATACTTTAACAAGTGCTTGAATAGTAAAGGTTTGGAGGTATATAGGCCAGGAGCAGGCAGGTGCGACCAGTTTAGTTTGGCATTATGTTCAGCATTGGCTTGTCAGCGTGGACGAATTGGACCAAAGGGTCTGTTTCTGTGCTATATGACTCTATGACTCAGCCTCCACAGTCCTCTGGTGGAAAGAATTCCAAAGATTGACTAACCACTCTGAGAAAGAAATCCTTTTTATCTCAGTCTTAAATGGGCAACCATTTAATCACTAATATGCTTTAAATTTTCTACGTTAGCCCAAATAACATACAGAAGATTTGTGTTGAGTCAGATGTACGGAAGTGTTATAAATGCTATCCACGTACGTTAATACAACACCTCAGATGTACATATAAAGCCTGGGCTCTAATACCTACTTAGATTACAATTATATCATATAATTAGTTGACTGGCTGACGAACAGACTGACTACCATCAGAATATATACAGCATAAGATGGAGACCTGTCATAGTGGAGCGCCACACATCAGGATGTAATCTAACTGTGTTAAATGTTCAGTGTTTGTTAAAAGCCAGTGAAAAATGAAGAATGTAAAATAATGCTTACATTAATATGGTTGTTCTAAAGTGAAAGTTCTAGTCAGTAGACCAAATTAAGACGTCACAATCAGTGTGTAATCTGGTGTTTTCAAGTGTTGGTCTACTTGGCCACGTAAGTCAGATGTGTAAGATGAAGATAGATTCTGTTGGTTTGGCATACGTCCTGATTTTGTGGAAGGCGCATTTAAACATAAAATAAACATACGTCAGTACAGGTTTGAAAGATGGTGCATTATCATAAATTGGAGAGCAAACCAAACATGGATCCTGCTTTTCCATGTATTTCTGAGTTGGCATATAGATAATTGGCAAATTACAGCAGAAACTTATATCATCTTTCCAAAATCTAGTAATGTAATTATCATTCTTCCCCTTTGGGAGGAAAAATGTAATGGAAGTCCTGTCAGCGACTTCCTATATATTCATGCCAAATGAAGGAAGTGAATAATTTTGGATTTTCACAACATTTTATGGTGACACTCTTGAAGAGAAAGACTTTCGTTTGTATTAATATCAGTATTACAAAATTTATGATGGAATTTGGAATTACAAGCAATTAAGATTCTTGTATTATATTGCAGAAGTTTAAGAATGCAAAAGACTTTTAAGAATAGGGAATACCGAATCAACCTAAAATGCAAATATAGTTTAATTATTCTAAACACTGTCCATGTTGCATCTTACCATTATCGCCAATTTCCCTTTCCCTCAACAAATATGTATAATTTTTCTATTTTATGAAATGAGAACTGAATTATGATCATTGTATTTCCAGCACCTACCGAGGTAACATTTTCATTTGATGTGGGTAATGGCCCAGAGGAACTAACAGTGAGATCTCCAAATCCTTTGAATGATGACCAATGGCATCGGGTAATTGCTGAACGCAATGTGAAGGAAGCAAGCCTTCAAGTGGATCTACTGCGCAGGGATTTCAGGAAGGCACCAAGTCAGGGTCATACTAGACTGGAACTCTACAGCCAGCTCTATGTGGGTAAGTTGTTAAAGCTAAGTTGCCATTCAATATACTTACAGACCCATCTAATTCACATCAATTTCATTATTAGCAAGCACAACATGCATTTTAGGAAGTCATTGTTGACTTTTAATTCATTAACTAATTTTTTCCAATTAAGGAATAATTCCATCCCATGTAACCATAACTGTTAGTAGCCAAAGTCCAAGATTTATGATCTTAATCTTAGTAGTTTTCTCCTCTTGTTTGAATGTATTTTTATTCATTCAAAACTTTAGCTGGAAACTAGAATCTAAGGATGTTGAATGAAGTTTAGAAATTACTATCATTGTCTTTTATTTGAACTCCTATTAATACTGGATACTTCATCAACTTAATGGTTTAATGGTTCAGTTGAAAAGAAAATTGAAGTGGTAGGCCCTTTCTCACTATTTCTCCTTTACCGTTTGGTTAACAGTAGCAACTCATCAGCAGCAACTATTGCTACCAATGAGCCAATGTTAAGGATGAAAAACGGATGGAACTCCTGACTAAATATTGATTGAGGAAAGTAATTATCATGAATTCATTCAGATTTGAAGGACATGTACACCCTCAAAATCATAAAAACAACTGAACTTTTAAGATTTATGTCTATTGCAATGGGAGTTTTAAAACACAATAATTTAATCAAAAAAGAGCAGTATCAGAATTCTTCCTGAACCTCAATTGATTAAACTGAGCAGCAAAAAGAACCTATATTTGTGTTCAGAAATTTCAGTTGGCAACATGATATAACAACTGAAATCACAAGTTGCCTTCAAACAGGAATTAGGTCAGAAGAAACATACGATGTGAAATTAGCCTATTTAAAAGCATCTACATTACTTCAAATTAAAGGTCAAGTTTTCTTAGTTAGAGAGTCAAATAAAAATGCACAGAAATAGTCAACTACATTTTATCATTCATCACTAAGCTGGCAATTCAATTTTGTCAACTTGTCAGTTAAAAGTGACAGAGTTTGATCTTCATGGTATTTCCTACTGCTGACCAAAAAGGCTTCGGGAATGATTGTGGACACATGCTTGGCTTGCAGTACAGCCACTAGCACATGTGGAACTTTTCCTGGCAGTCAGCAGCAGGAGCATTTGTGAAATATTGAAATTCATTACTTTGGTATTATAGTGTCTCAAAGTAAAGCCCAGGACAATAGATGCATTAAAAGGAGAAATTGCTAAAAATAAAGTCATGGTAGTGGCAGCAACAATAATAATGATTATATCACTTACTGCATTTCAGAAATTTTATCTGCTGAAGAACTGTGTGCAAGGTAAATTGTCCAAAAGTTTCATACTCAGACCAGCAGGAGATTAGGTGTTGTTGAAAATAGTGCAGAAAGTTCAAAAAATGTCAGCAATGAGTTGTGGAGCTACCATGTGTCGGAAAGGCTTTGTGGAGTTAGTTACTGTGCATCAGGGCAGCTCAGGTGGCAGTAAGTGAGATCCTTAACCCAGAATCATGTTCACGAGCCTCATATTGGGGATAAATTTTGTTTCATATTTTATTTAAGAGGGTAATAAACTGCATTCAAATAATCGAGTAAGAAACTATTGGACCAGGTAGTTTGTCTTCAGTTCTTTAATAAATAAGGTTTGTTCCATTATGAAATGTTATGACTGATATATTCATTGGGGGACATCTGGCTTTATCAGTGAAGGAACCAGGTATTATTGTGGCAATGTCACTGCTTTCTCATTGGCATTTCCCCTCTTACTGTCACATGGTTTTGCCATCCTGATCTTAATTTTGAGGTAAACTTTTTGGGTAGAGCATGCAATGGATGCAACGCTGTAACTTCTGCATCAGTGTAACTGCATTTTGATCTTTTCATCTTCCACATATAGTATTTTCCTCGATGACACACCTGGCATCCCTGTGGTATTTGCCACCCCTAATAATATGCAGCACTGGGTAAAGTTTATTTAGGTTAGTCACTATAACTAACCTTTTTGTGTCTTGGGCTTATCTATTAGTTTTTGGTGGAAGATACATCACCATTGGGGATCTACAGAAGAGACACTGTTCTCAGATAACAAGAAGGTTAATTGCAAAACAACTGTATTTGGTCTGACATAATTAGTGGAAGCATAGGGAGCTGGTACAGGAGAATTCCTAGTCTCCAGCCGCAGATGGTGTGTGACATCAGCATAATGAGTGGAGACAATATAACATTCACCTCATAAGGACATTACCTGATATAACACCAACGTTAGGTACTCACACTTCCTGGAACTTTCACAGATCTCAGGGGAGCGTATATAAAACCGGGCAGGTAATTCCCTCTTAGCTGAGTGAATGCATGCGCACACGGATACTCCTGCATTCCGCACTTGATTATTGATATCGGAATGCCGGTTGCTGCTTTGAATTCCCATTTTAAGTGGCTCAGAACCCTCAGAATTCTCTGAACTTACGGGGCTTTTTTGAAAGCTCCAGAAGCAGGGGAATTGCCAATTAAAATTTCAATTTTCTGAGTCAGTTTCCATGGAGTCAGCTGCATCTGGAATTCCATGGTGCAAAAATGACGATGTCACCAACAAAATTTCTTGGTTATTTGCTTTAAAAGGACGAAATCTCCTGATCATCCCAAAAAGGCAGTATCCGAGACGTTGATATCATAGGATGTTTATGAGAACAATATGGCAAATAATAACAATCTGAAGCGGGATTTTGTTACATCGCCCTGGGCTGATGGGGTTTGGTGGGGGACAACCTAGTGATTCAAAAATCCAGGTTGTAACTAAGTGTGGGTCAAACAGATCATAGACCGGAACAGTAGTAGAAGCAAAAATGCTCACAACATTTAATAAGCATTTAGAAGTCCACTTGTGATACCAAGACATACAAAGCTATGGATCAAGTGCTGGAAAATAGCATTAGAATAGTAAGGTGCTTGTTTTGACTAGTGCAGACTCAGTTGACAGAAGGGCCTTTCTCTGTGCTGGAGACCTCTATGACTCTGTGTATTGCTGCAGATCTCACATCACATCTAAAAGCTCAGTGATGCGTTGAGATGAAACCCAGAATTCAAAAGTTTCTGACAGTGATCAGCTAAAGCTAGCATTTAAGTGTAATTAACACATCCAAGAGAAGAAGGATGGACTTTCCCCCTTTGTAAGCAGAATTTACAGTGCTTTGTTCCGAAGTGTAGCTACTAACTCTGAATGTAGCAAGGTCCCAGATTTAACCCATACCCAAAAAAATTATTTTCGTGGCCTTGGTTTAGGGATAATTGTTGGTCCTGAAATAAAGTGAGCTCCATTAACCTTTTGGAGCATCACTTTTGTATCTTGCAATGCCACCTGACAAGCAGGTGAACCTTAATTTAACCTTAGGTAAGAGACGCCATTTCCATCCCTCTGTCAGTATTGGACTGAAGTACCAGCACAGACTAGATTCTTAAAGCCTAGAGTAAGACAAACAACAGATTTTGAGCTCACATTACTTCCTAAACATTTATGAGGAAGCACTGGCTATCAATAACAGAACAGGTTTCAGAATATAGAGACAACAAAGTGTGGATCTGGAGGAACTCAGCAGGTCAGGCAGCACCAGAGGAGCAGGAAAGTTCTGAAGAAGGTTCCTGACCCGAAATGTCAGCTTTCCTGTTCCTCTGCTGCTTGGGCTACAAGGGACAGCCAGTGGAATTGAGAGGAGCAATTCCTCCAGCTCCACATTTTGTTATCTCTGACTCCAGCATCTGCAGTTCTTGCCATCTCAGGTTTCAGAATATCTTGTCTCTGCAGCATTTGAAAGGAATGAATGTTAAATTGAGGGAATTTATTCTATTAAAGCAATGATGCTGCAGCATTTGCTTCCATGGACATATCAATCCTTATATAAATTTAACGTGGAACTACAGAACCAACTGAACCTAAAGATTGCAATATTTTCTGCCTTGGCCTAGGCATCAGCTGCTTTCTCAGGCCAGTGCTTACTGAATTTGACAACAGTTTTATCCTGCTTGGAGCCACTCTCCATCCCAGAGGTTTAATTTTCTGATGGTGTGTTCTCAACAATAGATTTGATACAGATTGCCAACAATTTTCTAGTCATTGAATTCTCAGGAACAGTTCTCCCTACTAGAAGTATGAAAGCAGAGATTATCCCTTTTATTCCTTCTAAAGGACATGAATACTTTCTCAAGCTAGCTGCTATAGAAATGATTTGTTTCATTTCTGTCCTCTTAAGTCACAGCAGCTGAATTACTTAAACAAACAACTGTCCTTTTAAGAATCCTGCTACTTCAATCACCAACACACTACAGCTTTGTCTCCCAAGCTGACATCACCACTCATGAATGTGTATATATATACATACATATATATATATTTATTTATTTATATAAATGTTTCACAGTTGCCATATAATGCTGAATATGAACAGACATTAGACAGTAGACAATAGGTGCAGGAATAGGCCTTTCGGCCCTTCGAGCCAGCACCACCATTCATTATGATCGTGGCTGAACATCCACAATCAGTATCCTGTACCTGCCTTATCCCCATAACTCTTGATTCCACTATCTTTAAGAGCTGTATCCATTTCTCTCTTGGAAGTATCCAGGGACTTGGCCTCTACTGCCTTCTGGGGCAGAGCATTCCATATATCCACCACTCTCTGGGTGAAGAAGTTTCTCCTCAACTCTGTTCTAAATGGCCTACCCCTTATTTTTAAACTGTGTCCTCTTGTTCTGGACTCCCCCATCAACGGAAACATGCTTCCTGCCTCCAAAGTGTCCAATCCTTTAATTATCTTATACGTCTCAATCAGATCCCCTCTCATCCTTCTAAACTCAAGTGTATACAAGCCCAGTTGCTCCAATCTTTCAACATATGATAGCCCCACCTTTCCGGGAATTGACCTCGTGAACCTACGCTGCACTCCCTCAATGGCCAGAATGTCCTTCCTCAAATTTGGAGACCAAAACTGCACACAATACTCCAGGTGAGGTCTCACCAGGGCCCTGTACAGCTGCAGAAGGACCTCTTTGCTCCTATACTCAATTCCTCTTGTTATGAAGGCCAGCGTGCCATTAGCTTTCTTCACTGCCTGCTGTACCTGCATGCTTGCTTTCTTTGACTGATGTACAAGAACACCTAGATCTTGTTGTACTTCCCCTTTACCTAACTTGTCTCCATTTAGATAGTAATCTGCCTTCCTGTTCTTGCTACCAAAGTGGATAACCACACATTTATCCACAATAAACTGCATCTGCCATGCATCCGTCCACTTACCTTGCCTGTCCAAGTCACCCTGTATTCTCATAACTTCTTCCTCACATTTCACCCTGCCACCCAGCTTTGTGTCATCAGCAATTTTTTTAATATTACTTTTAATGCCTTCATCTATATCGTTAATGTATATTGTAAATAGCTGTGGTCCCAGCACCGAACCTTGTGGTACCCCACTGGTCACTGCCTGCCATTCTGAAAGGGACCCGTTTATCACTACTCTTTGCCCCCTGTCAGCCTGCCAATTTTCAATCCAAGTCAGTATTTTTCCCCCAATACCATGTGCCCTAATTTTGCTCACTCATCTCCTAAGTGGGACTTTATCAAAGGCTTTCTGAAAGTCCAGGTATATTATATCCACTGGCTCTCCCTTGTCCATCTTCACAGTTACATCCTCAAAAAATTCCAGAAGATTAGTTAAGCATGATTTCCCCTTCGTAAATCCATGCTGACTCTGACCTATCCTGTTACTGCTATCCAAATGATTTGTAATTTCATCTTTTATAATTGACTCCAGCATCTTTCCCACCAGTGACGTCAGGCTAACCGGTCTATAATTCCCTGGTTTTCACTTAACAATTAGGAATTGAAAATCCACTCTTTATCATTTCAAGTTTTCCTTATTTATGAAGTTCACTAGTGGTATGTTGTAAGCATCTGATGATCATGATTTGCTCCACTCCTCTTACCAATTAGTGCGGTTTCAACTTTGTAAATGAAATGTACATAGTCCAATAAAGGTAACAGCCCTTTATTACCCCCAATATTTGCTGATTACAGGCTGTTGAAGATACTGAAGATAAGAACCTATTGTCATTGATAAATATAAATGTTAAAAGGCTGTAAATTAACCATTTCATAAAGGATGGGGCCTGATAGGATTATATTGACCTAGCCGTTAGTGTTCATACATATTTGAACAGGAAACAGAAATGTTTTAACTCATTCACAATACCTGTTGAATTCTGCAAATGAATAAATTCCCCGCTGAATGAAGATTTGAAAAGTAAAGAACAATTTAAAAAGTAAATATTTAGCAACTATCAGTATTTTACATTTCAGGACAATTTAATTTTGCAGCAAAACAATCAAACTTTATTGAGCTCAGTATACAAATAGTGTGCTGTTGTGCTGCTTGCTGTGTGCAGTTTAACCCCCTACATCTGGCAGAAGCCAGGTCATCGGGTGGGGATGTGTTTTGGGTGTAATAGACAGTTAAAATTATGTTAAGACATATCTACTCCATTGATGCACCAATCTGCTGCTTGCAGTTTAAACTTACAGGTATCAAGGATACAACCCTCATGGCAGCAAGATTTTTTTAAGCATGCAGATCAATATCCAATGATATAATTGAGATATGATCTGCCATTTGAGCAGAAAGGCTGAGTGAATGAATAGTGTTGGTCTCTCAAACAGGTGAATCTAAAGCGAGAAGACTCATAATTGGGTTAGGAGCTATCATAATGTCCTTGCTCCTTGCTTCCCTCAATCACCTTCAACACTCTCTCTCCCACTTTCCTGACTGTTGGAGAGTCCCCTCACAGATCCCAAACTTCGGTGTCTTGATATCAAAACATTCGCGATAGTCAGTTGAGCAGTGATTTTTGCCATATTGCAGCACCGTGTATGAAGTCAAGAGGGTGTATCGGAATATGAAATTAAGGTCTAGGAGTTAATATCTTCAGCAGGCTTATTGCTCTTGCATGAAATTGGGGCCTGAAGGATCATGCCTTGAATTACCCTAATAAGGCCGATGTGTCAATTTAGTTTGAGTCACAAGGTACAATAACATTTCAGCTCCAATCAGTTCTAGTCAATTTGTCAGGCCAACTGTAGCCAACAGTTCTTGTAAAAAGAATATAGCAGCTGCACTAAATGTGGTTCAAGTGCTGAAATTTTCTGGTTCTGTAGGTGGCAAGAAGAAAGGTGAGAGGGGGCACTTAATAAGAGGGGTGGGGAAGGCCAAAATTTAAATTCCTGATGACAGGATAAACTTCTGCAATTTAGTTCTCTGACTTTAAACCGTCAGTCAAACTTGACAAATATAGAAACCGGGAACCCTATTTGTATGCATCTATATCTCATTAAAAGCCAGGTCACCTGAATCAAGATCCCCTTACCAATTAAGTTTTCTCCAGTCAAGAAATACATATAATTGCATGTAAAATGCATGCACTTGGCAAGGTAGACTACTCTCTAGAATAGGAACAACTAGAACAGGAATAGTTTGGAACAGGGTAGCTTAGTTAGCTGGGCAGCTGGTTTATGATGTCGGGTGACCCTAATAGTACAGGTCCAATTCCTGCAATGGCCGAGGGCACCATGAAGATCCTGCATTCTTGACCTTGCCCCTCATCTGATTCATGGTGACCTTCAGTGTAGGTACTTCCTTGATGCTTTAAATGTGCTGAGGCACAAAGGTATCAGTAATGATAGTAGGCTCACATTTTTATGTTCATAAAATAAGTTTTCTGCCTCCGATTGTGCCTATTTTTGCACCTTCTTTGGAAAATATGTTTTTCCTCAAGTTTCCTGTCAAACTCACTTCCAAATTGATCTAAATGAGCATCATGAAGTTGCAGAATAACACAATATTTTAAAAAGTAATTTTTTAAAACAAATTCTTAATTCATTTCGATGTTACTATTTGGTAAATTTCCCTTAGAACATCTGAAAATGATTTTATCACAAAAATGTAATTTAAATCACAGTGTAAATGACTGAGTAACTGTTTTAAATTACTGAAAATATTTGTTTTGAAAAGATGCTGAGCTATTAACTGGTTTGTTTGGAGTACAGTTGTGTATTCCAGGGTAAGTTTAAAAGAACTTCCATTGACAACTTTTTTGAAATGTAACTAATAGTGTCCTTATGCTGAAAAGTTTCAATCTGGTTTAATTTGCATATCTTCCAAGAAAACCAATAAAAAGTGCAACAGGCAGAAACTATCACTGATGACTGATGGAGAGAAGCTGTCAATCATGGGAGAGCGCATCAGTTCTTCTGGGACTCTTCCGGCAAGAAGAAGTGTCCTTGGTAAATTGGGGAGATGAAGACAAAGGCTTTTGACAAAGGACAAAGAAACAAGAAGCAGAACGGCGGGACTTGTGAATAGGAATCCTTTGATGTGGAGAAATAGAAAAGGGAATTGGAGCAAGCATGGAACAGCTGTACTCTCTAGCAGAACAAGTGGCAGTATTGCCGAGCTGAAGAAGTCAGGAATTGGAGCTGAGTTCCAGACTAGTGGGTCAGCATTGAAGAGCCAAGATGATGAATAGTGCAGACCAAAGTGATTCACATAGACCAGGAAGCCAGAAAGTGGTAGTCAAGTGAGCAAACAGCTGCCAGATGAATTATTGGGGCCAAATCCCTGATTTTGAGAGGCCATGAGGAGAGAAAGATACCCTTTATGCCTGAGAACTGGCATAGGTGATTGGGCTACATAGCTATGGGAAGTAACAGTAGGAACCACTCACACTGCAGTCATCTACTGGCTGATCAGGAGTTAATTTTTAAAACATTATCCTGGTAAATTTGCAACGTTGGGCAAACATCCATTGTAAATAGTTAGTTCCCTTAAGCTCGACTTTTCCATTAATGTCTATAAAGATTCGTTACTGATGGAATAAAGAATCCTTCTTTCATAATTTTTTATAGTGGATGTGGTTAAATTGCCTGTTATATTTATTCCCCATTCGGCCATGAGCAATTTCATGAGTGAAATCTGCTGCTGGGTGCAATGCTTTTAAAACTAGTGCAAATATTTGCAGGAATTCAAATTGCATAGACCAAAATTCTGCTTAAAATTCCACAAGCTTTTGTGCCAGTTACATCAATATGGATGCAATTAGATTAAAAGATACAGTTCGCGTAAGCAATAACTTTAACTTGAAACCTCTGTTTAATTAATGCATTCTTCATTTTATGATTTTCTTGTTTTACAGGAGCTGCTGGTGGTCTACGAGGTTATCTCGGTTGTATCCGGTCTTTAAGAATGAATGGTGTTACTCTCGACCTTGAGGAGAGAGCAAAAATTACTCCAGGAGTGAAACCTGGCTGTTCAGGCCATTGTACCAGTTATGGCATGTATTGTCGAAATGGTGGAAAGTGTGTGGAGAAGTACAATGGCTACTCATGTGACTGTATTCATACTGCATATGATGGTCCCTTCTGCACTAAAGGTAATGCCTTAATGCTGATGAACCTTTGGTACTGAGATTTAGGGTAGACCTGCCAGTCATTGACGATGAACGGTGCAAATATTCTAACTCAGAATGACAATTTGGGTCTCAGGCCAACTAGTTTTTCTTAATATTATACCAAAATATGCCTTTAAAATATCGAGTAAAACAGTTATCAATATTTGAATACTTTCAGAATTTAACTGGAGATGCTTCTGGAAGTTAAAAAGATGGGCAACTTAATCACAAATCCAGGTTGAATATCAGTCTGAAAATTATTCCAGCATATACCAATGGCAGGAGTTAAGAGTGGGAGAGATTCCTGGTTGCCACATGCTAGAAAGAAAATTGAAGCCTCTACTATTTTTGAGGAAAAATATATAATACTATACTTTGGAATTTGGATTTTAAAATAGAGGCAGATGGATATGAGCCAATTTTGTGAAGGTGCTTTTATTTAAACAGGTCAGAAATTAATTTGGAACAGTGACCTCACTGCATCAATTCTAAGAAAGTAACTGCAGCTAGGTGGCTTGTTGAACCTCTGCAATGAAAATAGATGTAATATTTATATTGCTGAGTTCACAACAGACCAGAATGCCATTAATTTTAGCATTGAGTTAAGTTCAGAGGAATCTAGGGTTCAAGTTCAGAAGGGAAAACAGCTTCTCCTATCAAGAGAATTAAGATTTTAATTCGGGAATAATAATTCATCCTAACCAAATTTTTGGAGTTCCTTAGCTGGGAGAACTTGGATAGATGTCTTTAGGTTATTGGATCTGAAGAAGTTTTGATTGTTAGAATTGTTAAAGGTTTATGCCAATTAACTTAGAAGGGTATCATTAAACTGTCTCCATGATACAGTGAAAAGAAACTGGGAAGAGTTAGTTAAGTAAAAACTCGGAGTTATAATCAATAAGTTACCCAACTGTGTGCATGCATAGCTGCTCCAGTGTTCTGCTTCAGGTGATCCAATCACAGCATTGGATTCTGGTTCTGACTTTACTATAGCGCACAGGACTCAACTTTCCCTGGAATAGTATCTGTAAATGCTCGGAAACAAGTTGAAACTTTGTCTTACTACTTGTGCTAAGATCTTGCTGACTATTTTTATCTATTGCTTTTTTACTTCATGTGATAAACTTATGTCCTGTCGTTAACGAATATCTGCAGCCTTGTGTGAACATGCTTCAATGACTAACCTCCATTTTTGTCAATTATAAGACATAAAGCATATGATCTATCCTGCTAGGTTTCAGTCTGGGCGCTGACATGTGAAGTATTACCATTAGCTGAGATCATAACCTCATTAACTGTTCATAGCTCTGTACATTGTCAAAGAAACATGAATTCCCTTGCAGTGGGGAGAGTAACTTGATTCTGTTGGTTCATTGGCTTTTTAGTGTGGACCTGATTAGTTTCAAGAGTATGGAGTTTGGCCCCAATTCTGTCTGGTGTTGATTTGGGACCTGCCTCCTTGTCTTACATTTGATAGAGATTGCAATGCTGTTGGTCGGACTTGCCTTCATTTCAAAATGACTTAGAACATAGAAAAGTACAGCACAGTACAGGCCCTTCGGCCCACGATGTTGTGCCGTGAACCCTTCTTTGGTTCTTTGTCTAAAGAGTGACATTAAAAGCAAGCAGGAGAGTCAAATTATATTTAATAGCCAATAGAGCCATTTACAACACAGAAGGTAGCTCATTGCATTCGTGGAGAAAAAGATCAGAATAGACTTGGTGAGTCCAATAGCCCATTATTTGTCTCTTATAGCATTCTATACCTCTGTTGAGGTTTGTCGCAATTTTCTTTTATCTTGTCAGGAAAGTAATGGACCTGTTAAGAAATGCATGAAAGCATTATTTCTCACATTGAAAGTTGTATATTAATGTAAGCTTTAAGTGTTAACAATGGATTTTATAGAATCTCCTACAAAGACTAAAACCCTAGGTAAATTCTTCTTAAACTTTAACCTCTTGAGCATTAATCATACCCAAATGATAATAGTATAAATGCATATTTAACTCTTCATATTGTCACTATTATAGACACCTGTTTGAATATTTTGATTATTTTGTTCCTACTAATATTTTCTAAGAATTCAAATTATAACTAATTAAGATGTTTGTCAATAGGAATTAAAGGCTGAAACCTTGCCATTTTCATTGATTATAATTGCCGCAGTACATCATTCAAAGTTATGACAAGTGACATAGAAGCCAGAAAATATATAGTTATGCTCCTTGCGTATCATCTTAACTAAATGTCAGACAGTGTAGAGAAGTGTTTAAGTAAGTGCAGTGCACAGTTAAAGATTACCAAACGCATGAACATAATTCAAACATATTTGAATTACAGCTGTTTTCTGTAGATATGCTTAAGGGAGTTGTACAGCAAAATCTAGTTCAACGCAAACATTTAGAATCTAGCTGGATGGTTGCTGCCTTTGGTGCAGATAGAAATTTTGTTCCATGTACATTCCACTATGAAGGAAAACTGGAAGTGAGGCAATCTATGTCATCAGACCCCAGAGTTTATATAACAGGCAGGAAAACACACCGACGCTTCATCGGAGGCTGCACTGAGGATGTTACCTAGCAGGGTAATGAAACATCTGAGAAACAAGAAACCAGCTTGGCAAGCCAACCAACCTCAACAACCTCAACACGAGCTACAAACCTACTCCAAAACCTGTGGATAATAAAATGTGAGGCTGGATGAACAGAGCAGGCCCAGCAGCATCTCAGGACCACAAAAGCTTTTGTGCTCCTGAGATGCTGCTGGGCCTGCTGTGTTCATCCAGCCTCACATTTTATTACCCAAAACCTGTGGAACAAGTTTGAGGAATAATTTTCATTCCTTTATATTTACAGTTCTTTTAACAATAGGCTTGTCTCTCCATCTCTAACCTTTTTGAAATTCTACATTCCATGTTCCTCTAATTTTAGAACCTTGAACATCCTCCAATTCATTCCATCATTGTGCCTAATTTGTTTTATGCTTTAAACTGATGTTGGTTTCCTCTGTATTCTGATGCTGGTTATAGGTGTTTTCAGGCTGTGGGCATCTTCAAATATGTTCTCCATGAGACTGCTTGCTTTTTATTAATGAAAGCTCTTCAACTCTTTATGTAATATCACACTCCTTTATTTATTTATTTATGTCTTGTTCATGAATACCATATCCTATTGTTGTAATAATAATTTGAGAAAATTGGCACTCCCTGTAAGGCCTGTGTTCTTCATTCTTTAAAATCGCAGAATCCCTGCAGTGTGGAAGCAGGCTATTCAGCCCATCAAGTCCACACGGACCCTCTGAAAAGCATTCCACCCAGATCCACTGCCCCCTCTGTCCACAACCTTATATATCCTATGCCGACCCCACCTAACCTGCACATCCGTGGACATGATGGGCAATTTAGCATGGCCAATGCACCCAACCTGCACATCTTTGGACTGTGGGAGGAAACCCACGCAGATTCTGGGAGAACTCCACTGCAAACTCCAAACAGACAGTTGCCTGAGGCTGGAATCAAACCCGGGTCCCTGGCGCTGTGGGGTTGCATTGCTAACCACTGAGCCACCTTGTACAGCTCTAGCATTCTGGTTGTGTTCCTTCTGTGTCCTACCACAGACTAGGAGATCACCATTTAGCCTCCCTATTCACATTTGTAAGGAATATTTTTTTACAGCAAAGAGATCCCAAGTTTCAATGGTTTTGCAATTCCAATCGAATGGTGTAATAAGGGAAATCAGTAATCTAGACACTTGAGCTATGTATGTCTGCCAGAACCCGCTGTTGGTATCCAGTTTTATGAAAAACTTACTTGTTACCAATTTTACTATCAAATTATCTTCCCAAACCTTTGAACCACTTTAAAAATACTTGCGGGAATTCTCTCCCATCTTCATGCTGAAGACCCTATCCACTCTCTCTAGGAGTCAGAGATGAATACATGCATTTCTGTTCAACAATCACATATTATGATTCCTCAACATATATATTATGTTTTAGCAACATTTCATCCCATATGAATAAACTTCATGGTGATTTGCCCATGTGCCTGATAATCTGTACTTCCTAGACCTTGGAGTTTTTAAATTAGCTCATCTGACTTTCACAGAAATCAACTCTACCAAGCTGATTGCCGGTGTTGAAACAGCTGCTCCCATAACTTCAACTTGTTGGTCCAGAATCTGCTTCAACACGCTTTGACTTCACTTTAGAATTTTATCTCCATCTTTTTACTTCTGTATCTGTAATTTCTTGTGCTTTTTCATTGTTGCACAACTTCCATTTGACGTGAAATTTTCCTTTAAAAGAACTTTATCTTTGATTTTCTGGTGGTGAAGACGCTGTTACCTTGCAATATTTTCTAAAGTTTGCCAACTATCCACATTCATTATACTTTGCATTACTGCTGAACATTCATTATGCTTGTGATTCAGTTTGACATTTAAATCTCAAACATCAGAACCACAATCCTAACCTAGCTCCAGGTTTCTAACTCTAACTGAGGCATTATGGGAATTAAGGATAGGTTACAAAGACATTCCAATAACTGGATAAAAATTGTTATTAATCATTGCCAGTTGCATTTCGTAAACCTTGTGATTCAAAACAGTTCATCTGGGAGAAGAATTGGCAGTCCCAGGAGTTGGATGCCCTTACACCTACCTCCTGGATCTAGCATGTCTGTCTGAGGAATCTCCATGATGGGGACCCATCCAATTTTCTCCATTAGGCATTCTATCCCCCCACCACAGTACTCTGACCCTCCACCTGCCATATCCCCCAGGACCTCAATTTCTCACCAACATGGTTCCAAAATACTTCCCCATTTCTGCTGATTTCCAATTTAACTACACCCTTAAGGATGACTGATTTTTCAGTGGTCAAGCGGGGCAAGGATCTGGGAATATTGAAAACCCAGGAAAGATTGAAACTGGGATTAGGAATGGAACCATGTGTAAGTAAAAGAAAGGGTAGACTAGACACTTGAAAAGAAAAGTCTATTTTGGTAAAGTTCCAAACAGATTATGATTGAAGTGGACCAAAAGCCAAGACAACTGTGAAAGGGTTGGGTCATTATTGCTAAAGAGAAAGTTAAAAAGTGTGGCTCTGCACATGGCATTAAGAAAATTAAAAGGCAGCAAGGGCAATATTTCAAAGAGAACTGAAATCATAGAGATGCCACTAATCATGGGTCACTGCTTAGCTTTCCCAACAGGGCACATTACTTCAAACTACCATGGCTGTATTGATTAAAACAACAAAACTACATCTTGTAGTGGTTGTAACAAGGTCAGCCAGCTGGGCCTCATAGGATATGAAACAGGATCTTTCTTCACCCGAAACGTCAACTTTCCCCTTCTTCTGATGTTGCCTGGCCTGCTGTGTTCCTCCAGCTCCATGCTGTGTTACCTCTGACTCGGGCATCTGCAGTTCTTACTGTCTCTCATAGAATACGAGTTCCCTGATTGGGTCTGTCAGTCTGGTCCAATCAGGGGGCCCTGGCTGACAAATAAGAACAGGGGTGTCAGATATCCTGTTCACTCTGAGAGCTGACTCTGAGGGACCTGGATCAGTGTCAATGACTCTCCACATGTAAACAAAGGGTGACTTGGTGACAGATACCAGCCTCTGTGAAATTATTCCACTACTGATCAGATTAGTGGACTCATAGGCTTGAATTTTCACCAAAGTGGCCTGGAATTCCAATTCTGGAAGGCTACCTCAAATCCATATTCCCATTTTAGTTAGGAATTAGGAGATACTTCAAACACCTGTGTTTTATGGGGGTAACAGCACATTTAAGAGTACAGTTTAAGTAAAAACAAAACACACAGGATTAACTTAGCAGGCCAGGCAGCATCTGTGGAGAGAGAAATGGAATTAGCAGGCTCTTCTTCTTAGACTACCGGACCTGCTAGGTTTCTCCAGAATTTTCTGCTTTTTTTTCAGATTTCCCACATCTGCACACCTTTGGTTAAACATGCAGCTGCATTAACTCAGAAGCAACTTCTATCACCCAGGCTTCTGCAGCAGGACTGATAGCCTTCAGACAGTTAAGGAAAATGTCTAAAGCTACCAGAGCTTTTTTGAGGATCTGAGGGGTCAGGTATGGTTTTGTAGAGCTCAGGCATCTGGGATTATTAATTGTAGATACTCGTATGTGTAGAAACATAGGTTTTGTGAGACTGTCAAATAGTAAAAATCATTGAAATCTACTGTCTTTAAAATTTTAATAAAAATAGACTGATGTGACACTCAGTTGAAAAAAAAATCAGTGCTCACAATTTTAAGAGACAGTAGTTTGGGGATTCTCTTAAGAACGTCATAAATATGACCGTGGCTTATCTGCCCAGTCGTCAACTCCCCTTCTGTGCCAGATCAGCATAGTGATCAATTCCCTGACAGGGGGAGTTAAACTGGTTGGCAACTGGAATGCGTTGTTGATTATAGCCCTAGGACTGATCTCTGTGGCATTCCATGAGTTACATCTTTCCAATTTGAACTAGTGCCATTAATCTCAAATCTCTGACTTCTGTGTGTTAACCAATCATTAATCCATACTAATAAATTACCATTAAAACCATAAACTCCTACCTTGTGCAATAATCTTTTATGCGGCACTTTATTATTAGAATCGTGTTGCTTGAAACTTCCACTTACAATCTATCTTTATCATAATGGAAGCCTGAAAGTTTACAGTTTGATTAATATCACCAATTTATTCAAAAATGGTCAGATGTTTTTGTTGTTATAAAGAGCGTATCTTTTTATTTTTCTGTATTTCTGATTTTGGACTGAAGTGGGAAAAATGCTGTTTTAAAATTTAGGATTATTGAAGGATTGCTGCATTTTTTAAAAGCAAGTAATTTGGCACTCAAAATAAACACTGTTCACAGAGCTGCTTGTTAAAGCTGACAACAAGCATCTGATTGGTCTGTGGATTAGTCACCAGTTCATAGATTCCCTACAGTATGGAAGGACACCATTCAGCTCATCAAGTCTACACCAACCCTCCAAAGACCCAGATCCGTCCCCACATCCTATCCCTGGACATAAAATTTCCCATGACCAACCCACCTAGCCTGCATATCTTTGGACTGTGGGAGGAAACCTAGGCAGACACGGGGACAATGTGCAAACTCCACACAGCTGTCACCCGAGGGTAAAATTGAACCTGAGCCCCTGGCACTGTGAAACAGCAGTGCTAACTATTGAACTACCATACCGGCCTTCATTGATTGCAAGGCCTTCTGCCTGCCAACAACAATTATGTGATTGGCTCCCAGGTAACTCAACAGCTTAGAGGTGTGATAACAGAGTTCGGAGCTGGAAGAACACAGCATCCGTCTGCATGTGTAGAGGGGGAGTGAAGAGCTTTAGAGTTTTAACTAGTGGAGTTACATGTAGCTATGTCAAGGTTATCTGTAACAAATAGTCATTCTTGATAAATACAGGAAACTGTTCCATGCTTTCTGTCAACCTGAGTCTAAAAGGAAAGGTAAATTGAGGAAATTTTATAAAATCATTAGTTTTTGTGAAATATTTGGAAATATTTGTCTTTGTAACTACTTTGTCCTTAAAGTATACTGAATGGGCCTTTATCGTGCAATTTGTTTTAAACATAGTGAACATATAGAACTTTATTTTGTGGCACGATTCCTGAGATATGCCTATTGTGAATACTCAGTGAGTTGGCATGGAAGATGAAGTGAAAATGTTAAAAGATTGGCACGAGTTAGCTCTAAATTTTCACAGTGGCCTTAGTGGGCACTGGGTGCCCACTCCTCAAGTAGAGGAGTATAACTTGGCATTGAGGGAATAAGGGGCCATGCAAATGAGATGGGTGTCAGGAAGTGGCATGAGTTAGCATAATGAGTTAGCATATGAGATGAGGAGATGTGAGGCATAAAGTCAAGAATAACCTTCATTTTTATTACAACAGGAATGAAAGTCCCAAAGCTATTTAATAAGGTGGGCTTTTCATGCAATCTGCCTCAGTCCTCTTTCAGCCCCTGTGACTCATAGATTCTGGGGCGTAAATCCAAATCTAGTTTGTACCTCATCCCACCTGGGAAATTTTCCAAATCAGGGTGACAAACTTGTGAGCAACAATCCAGTTTAAAGCACAAGTACACATTTAATTCTCATTGATTATAAGCACTTTTACAACAACATTGTTTGAACTCTTGTTTTCGTTCTCAGCAATTAAATAATTTGACTGTTTTACCAATAAAAAAGACTAAATTAGTACCAATTCAAATAAAAATCAGCTTGATAAATTGAGGTCTCAAACCTTCCCATTTACTTCTCTATTATTGTCACTGTCTGTCTGTCAACTTCAGCATCAGCCATATTTTTTTTGGAAATGTATGATCATGCTTGCTAGTATTTCCTGAAATGTGGTAATAAATGTCAGACAATACAGAGAAGTATTCAATCACTCCACAGTAAAATTAAAGATTTTTTTAATGTTAATTAAGTTTTAGTTTGTAGAATTTTCTTCTGCTGGCATCCTGTTAAAAAGTTTGACTTTTGAATTCTCAATTACTGCCTGCTGCTAATAAATACTAATAGTTGCCTATCTTCAAGCTTCAGTGCTTGTAAATTCATGAACACTGTGCTTCAAATATAAGCTACATATTTTTACATATTATGCATAATTATGACTTTATTATTAAGGTTCAAGAGCTCGATTAATGTTTCATTTAGTTTCTCTTTTCTCATCTGCTACTGCAATGATATTTCTTATGGTCTAGGGAGAGGTTTATCCTTAATAAATAATTACAGAACTCTTTAATGCATTTTTAGAGCAGCAATCAGCTTTTATCATGGCTTGGTGCTTGTCTGTTTAGTTTAATCCAAAATATCATGTTTCGACATTTATAGTCACAATTCTCAAGTGACCTGCAAGTGAAGTGAAACATTATCTGTAAAGGAATAATGACTGCAAACACAAAGATATTAAGGAAAAAGATTACACAGCATGGGGCATAATAATGAAGTTCAAATAACTAGGAAATGACAAAAACTAAAGCAATCGCTTTTCAACATTGATTCACACAGCTACTAATTACACAGGAGTTTGTTGGGAAAATTACATTTTAGCGAAGCCATGCCTCTGAACATTTATTGAAGCACAGTATTTTTGCACTGGAGTTTTCCTGAAATGTCCTTGAATAACACCTAGTACATATCACAAATTTAACTGTAGTATGTCACTTCACTGATTTGTGAAATTGACTTATGCATTATATTGGCAGGAAAAAGGAGTTAACCATGAATGTTAGTGGAATTATTTGCTATAATTAGGGTCTTGCAACAAGCTTCAGTCTATCAGTTATTAGTAAAGATGAAATAGACAAAATTTGACGTGTTAAGGCTACATTCGCAAATATTCAAGTTCAACCCAAATTAGTTATTTTAATTGCTGATGCCGTTATCTTTTTCCAGTTAACTACAAACTCAGCTCACTTTTTACTTAACATGGGTCGCCCAAACTTATGCCTTCAGCCTCTCTGACACCACCATAGTGTTCTGTTTTCAGAGCTTTTTCCTACATTGACTTCAAAGCAACCAGGGTCGTCGCCCCAGCTCTGACTGCTCAGTGACTGCTAAGAGCAGGACCTCGATTGCCATAAAATTCTTTTCTCCACGTGAACCTCCTTTTACCTCTTTGTCTCTTTGTTTCTTTGAGTTGTAAAATTCAAGTCCACCAACACCTTAGCAATTATATCCCTTGGTGGCTTGCTGATTATTTGAGCTTAAATATCTTAAGCCATTTAACTTAAATTACTTTTGCAAATGTAATTTTGAACTCCCTGCTCAAAATGACTTTCTCACCTTTAAAAGGAGCAAGTCAGAACTTCACAGAGCTGAAAACCTGAAGATAAATCTTCCCAAAAAATCGGCTATGTGCCAATTTAGGGAAATTTCTGAGAAAGTGTGAGGTCTTGCAAATTAGCTCATGCAATTCTCCACTGATTACCTCAATATGCGTCCAGTGTCTGTTCCCTGCACTATCTGAGGTAATTGTCACTGCTGAGGTCTTCCAGTTCTCAGGGTGCAAAGATGGCAATTAACACTTCATTACAAATCGATTCTTACATTTGTAGAAGTATTTTTGTTTCACATCAGCACCTGTCTGATCCATTGTCATTGTAATGGTAACTACAAGAAACAAGCTCCGCAGGCTATCGTCCTCGATACCATGCAATATTAGAACCCTGTCTAAGGTTCAAAACAGTGTCTCATCACTTTTGTGTGTTTGTTTAATTGTGGACTAAGATGGAAAAAGAACAGTTTTAAAAGCAGGGATTGTAAGGATTGGTGATAATGGGAACTGCAGATGCAGGAGAATCAAAGATAACAAACTGTGAGGCTGGATGAACACAGCAGGCCAAGCAGCATCTCAGGAGCACAAAAGCTGACATTTCGGGCCTAGACCCTTCATCAGAGAGGGGGATGGGGAGAAGGTTCTGGAATAAATAGGGAGAGAAGGGGAGGCAGACGGAAGATGGAGAGAAAAGAAGATAGGTAGAGAGGAGAGTATAGTTGAGGAGGTAGGGAGGGGATAGGTCAGTCCAGGGAAGATGGACAGGTCAAGGAGGCGGGATGAGGTGGTAGGTAGGAAATGAAGGTGCGGCTTGAGGTGGGAGGAAGGGATGGGTGAGAGGAAGAACAGGTTATGAAAGCGGAGACAGGCTGGGCTGGTTTTGGGATGCAGTGGGGGAAGGAGAGATTTGGAAGCTGGTGAAGTTCACATTGCTACTATTGGGCTGCAGGGTTCCCAAGTGGAATATGAGTTGCTGTTCTTGCAACCTTCGGGTGGCATCATTGTGGCACTGCAGGAGGCCCATGATGGACATGTCATCTGAGGAATGGGCGGGGGAGTTAAAATGGTTTGCGACTGGGAGGTTCAGTTGTTTGTTGTGAACCGAGCGGAGGTGTTCTGCAAAGCGGTCCCCAAGCCTCCACTTGGTTTCCCCAATGTAGAAGAAGCCACACCAGGTACAATGGATACAATATACCACATTGGCAGATGTGCAGGTGAACGTCTGCTTGATATGGAAGGTCATCTTGGGGCCTGGAATAGGGGTGAGGGAGGAGGTGTGGGGGTAAGTGTAGCACTTCCTGCGGTTGCAGGGGAAGGTACTGGGTGTGGTGGAGTTGGAGGGGAGTGTGGTGCGGACAAGGGAGTCGCGGAGAGAGTGGTCTCTCTGGAAGGCAGACAAGGGTGGGGATGGAAATTGTCTTGGGTGGTGGGGTCGGATTGTAGATGGCGGAAGTGTCGTAGGATGAATCCGGAGGTTGGTGGGGTGGTATGTGAGAATGAGGGGGATCCTTTGGGTGCGGTTGTGGAGGAGGCAGGGTGTGAGGGATGTGTCGTGAGAAATGCGGGAGACGCGGTCACGGGCATTCTCGACCACGGCAGGGGGAAAGTTGCGGTTCTTGAAGAACGTGGACATCTGGGATGTGCGGGAGTGGAATGCCTCATCCTGGGAGCAGATGTGGCGGAGGCGGAGGATTGGGAATAGGGGATGGAATTTATATCGTATCCATTGTACCCAGTGTGTCTACCTCTACATTGGGAAACCAAGCGGAGGCTTGGGGACCGCTTTGCAGAACACCTCCACTCGGTTCGCAACAAACAACTGCACCTCCCAGTCATGAACCATTTTAACTCCCCCTCCCATTCCTCAGACGACATGTCCATCATGGGCCTCCTGCAGTGCCACAATGATGCCACCCAAAGGTTGCAAGAACAGCAACTCATATTCCGCTTGGAAACCCTGCAGCCCAATGGTATCAATGTGGACACACAAGCTTCAAAATCTCCCCTTCCCCCACTACATCCCAAAACCAGCCCAGCCTGTCTCCGCTTTCCGAACCTGTTCTTCCTCTCACCCATCCCTTCCTCCTGCCTCAAGCCGGACTTCCATTTCCTACCTACCACCTCATCCTGCCTCCTTGACCTGTCCATCTTCCCTGGACTGACCTATCCCCTCCCTACCTCCTCACCTATACTCTCCTCTCTACCTATCTTCTTTTTCTCCATCTCGGTTCGCCTCCCCTTCTCTCCCTATTTATTCCAGTTCCCTCTCCCCATCCCCCTCTCTGATGAAGGGTCCAGGCCCGAAATGTCAGCTTTTGTGCTCCTGAGATGCTGCTTGGCCTGCTGTGTTCATCCAGCTCCACACTTTGTTATATTGTAAGGATTGGCGCATGGTTTGAAAGGAAGTCACTTGGTACTCGGTGTGAATAATGTTTACACGTAACTATGAGTTAGAGAAAGGGTTACAGAAGAACTGCAACTGCAGGGCTGTGCACAAATGGAGCTATGGATGGCAGCAAGTAGCAGATTGGGTAGACTAATGGCTAGTTACCAATGGCTAAAGTCTTCTGCCAGCTGACAATTATGTGTTTGGTTCTCAGGTAGCAGGACAGTTTGTAGTTGTTAACAAGATTCAAAGAAGCTTTTGGACCACCATGAGCTGAGGAACCCACTCTCTATTATTTGCCATAGAAAGCACCTTAATCTGGAAGACGACCTGTTTATATCTCTTCCTGTTGGAAACTGCGAATTTTAGTCAATAAGCCTGAAACCTGTCCTCGGTGAACCAGTCAACCAGCTACTCTGCATTTCTTGTAAACGAATAGAAGCAGTTGCCAAAAAAAAGAAGTAGCATTCTCATCAGCCATGATGTGGAGTTGCCAGTGTTAGACTGGGGTGGACAAGGTCAGAGATCACCGGACACCCGGTTATGGTCCAACAGGTTCAATTGAAAAGTTAAGCATCCATAGCCTATTCATTCGAAGAAGGAGTGAGGCTCCGAAAGATTGTGTTTTCAATTGAATCTGTTGGAATGAACCTGGTGTCGTGTGATTCCTGATATTCTTATCATAATAACAGCATCTCGACAGATCCTGTGAACAACAGCCACTTAACTGCTTTCCTAATGCCATTGCCTTCAAAAATATCCATTTTTCCCATGTATGTGTGTATATAAATGGAGGTGATAAGGTAATTAAAGATCTAATTCGTAGAGTTATGGTCGAGCTCATAGAGCTGATGGTTCATATTCACAATAGCTGGCAGTTTTTGTGAAGTGCAGATACCTGATCCATGCTTTCTGTCAGCCTGGGTCTGAAAATCAAATAAATTGGGGGGTTTTACATACTTTTCAAAATCTTTAACTTTTGTGACAACTCCAAAAACTTGTTTTCTAGAGCGTTAGCCCAGTGTGTCATGACAAAGGATATGTAACTCTGTCCCAACGCCCAATGCAGCATAAAACCTTGTTGTTGTTCAATGTGAGAGCATCACATGTTGGAAAGCGTGTCCAGAGGAGATTCACACGGATGATCCCTGGAATGGTAGGTTTAACGTATGATGAACGGCTAAGGATTCTGCGATTGTACTCATTAGAGTTTAGAAGGTTGAGGGGAGATCTCATAAAAACTTACAAGATAATGTATGGTTTAGGAGGGGTGGACGCTAGGAAGTTGTTTCCATTAGGCAGGGATACTAGGACCCGTGAGCACAGCCTTAAAATTAGAGGGGGTAAAGTTAAAACTGAAATGAGACGACATTTCTTCAGCGAGAGACTGGTGGGCTTGTGGAATTCATTGCCACGGGGTGCAGTGGAGGCCGGGATGTTGGATGCCTTCAAGGCAGAGGTCGGCAAATTCTTGATCTCAGAAGGAATCAAGGGCGACGGGGAGAGTGCAGAGAAGTGGAGTTGAAATGCCCATCAGCCAAGATTTAAATGGCGGAGTGGTCTTGATGGGCCAAATGGCCTTACTTCCGCTCCTATGTCTTATGGTCTTATGGAAACAATAACATTTATTAGACAACAAGAGAAGCAGGAACAAACAATATAACAACAACTGGATTTGTTTCTGAGAATAAACCAGTACTGCTTGCCTTTTGAGCAACAAAACATTTACAGTCAATCAAAGATCACATGATCTAATTCATATTTAATAGGAGTCAGTGTCAATGAAGTCCTGTCTGGCTTGTTGTGCTCAATGCTCTCCCAACTCTGCAATGTCCATGAATCCCATCTTGCCTGTTCTGTTTGTTCAAGGCACAGCATATTCTGTCTGGAGTTGCACACTGTCTGGAATGCATTGCAAGGCCTCCTCTGGGCTGATACTTCACCTTTAGGAGACCTGTTCCCTGCTTCACCAGGGTGCTGATGAAAGAATGGGCTGCACTGTACCTACAATCAGGCTCAGTCAGGGGTCACATAATGGCGTCATCAGCCGCGTTGTTGAAGATAGTCCATGTATTCCACTAACCATCCATGTAAGGCATGCAGTCTAGAAATGAAACAGAGACATGAGAGCTCTCAACAGCATAATATCAACATCACTGGTGCTCCCAAAGTACCTGGCACATTCTTTTAAAATGGGTTATCGATTCATAGATGATATTTACAACAATGACATGGAAACACATGATAAAGCCAGCCACGTTAAGAGAAGGCATTGGCCTAGTGGAGTTATCGTTGGACTGTTGATCTGGAGACCAAGATAATGTTCTGGGTTTGAATCCCGCCACAGCAGATGGTGGAATTTGAATTCAAGAAATATCTGGAATTGGAAATCTAACAATGACCGCAAATCTGTTGCCGATTGTTGGGAAAACCCATTTGGCTCACTGATGCCCTTTAGGGAAGGAAACTGCCATCCTTACCTGGTTTGGCCTACATGTGACTCCAGACCCGCAGCAATGTGGTTGACTCTTAACTGCTCCCTGGGCAATTAGGGATGAGCAATAAATGCTGCCTAGAAGCGATACCCTCATCCGATAAATGAATAAAGAATTATGATATGACACTGCTATTGCAGCATGCGTACAGTCTGTAGTTAAGGTGAAATGAGCTGAAGCAGTGTGATCTGGTGCAGTCTGGTGCATTGGTAACAGCACTATTATTGGTTGAAGACTGAGAGATCCCATACAAGTCACTAGTGGATCCTTGGAAGCAGCCAGTTGCATAAGTGTTTATCACAGCTGCCAGCTTGACGGCCACTGGGATCTCATGGCCACACATCCTTCAGGAACAAGTCTGGTCCAGCAAATGACACAGTTCTGTGAGGTTGTCTCAGAACAACATCCATCTGCAGTGGCAATGCACCTCACTCATCTGGAGGAAATGATGGCAAGGAAAATGGACTCTAACCCTTTACTACCTCCTCCATAGCCTGAGGGGACTTACATCTCCAGCATTTTCAAGTGGGGGCCTTTTGACTGTTAATGGAAGTAATGCTGTAACTTTATTCTGATGTAGCACAAGCCAAGTTGTGTAAATAAAGCAGGAGATTATAAGTGCAGTAAGATTAATGACACGTTGTCCCTCTCACCCTAGAAAGGCTGAATTGCATATAAAAAACATATTGGCAAACACTTACAGTTCAAAGTGAGACGAAATCATAGGATCGTAGAATCCATACAGTGTGGAAGCAGGCTTTTTGGCCCATCAAGTCCACACCAATCCTCCAAAGAGCATTCCACCCAGACCTACCCGCCCGACACTCCATCCCTGTAACCCAACATTTCCCCGTGGCTAATCCACCATAGCCCACACATCCCTGGGCAATTTAGTGTGGCCAATCCACCTAACCTGCAATCTTTGGATTGTGGAAGAAAAACGGACCACCTGGCGGAAACCCACACAGACATGAGGAGAGCATGCAAACTCCACACGGATAGTCACCAAAAGTGGAATTGAAACCAGGTCCCTGGCACTGTGAGGCAGCAGTACAACTTCGTGCAACCAATTCGTTCTCGTTTGAAATTTTTGCCGGATGTTAACACTTAAAAGGTCACCCATAATTACTTCTGCTTTCCAGAGATTACTATGATCAATTTGAAATAACATGGTCAAGATTGTTTGTGGCCAGAATTTATGTTCAACATGTGATCATAGAATTCTGTATTCCCCATCCAGAATTCTTTTGGTTACGGATATTTCAAACCTGTATTGACCTGCATGACCTGATCAATGAAATTGCCCTTGAAAGCCAGTACATTACTCACAAGTAGAGCCTGCATCCTCAGACAAAAACAAATCAATTGCTCCACTCACTCTGGGTGTGATAGCAATTATTTTTCATTTAAATTGCATATTTGCAGTTCAGATATGGGTGAAAGGCAATACAAATAACACATTGCAGAGTGAGTTGCAGACTAAACTTGTTTAGCTCGGTACTCCCCAAACTTTCATGTTCCTTTCTTCCTTGCACTGCCTGTCAACCTATCAGTTCTGACCTTTCAACAGTTTAATTACATCTGCATCTCCCAACATCACCCCCACCTCCAAGCCCTTCAACCATTGTGATGCACAGTCCCTTGTCAAAGCCAAGGGTCTTATCACAATCAGTGACACCCCTTATTCTGCAGTTGCATATTTTCCGTCTCCCAGCATCACACGGGTACCACCGTCAGAATTATTGTCCCCTTTGCACCTAGCATGCTGCCTCTAATCCCTACAATTGAATTCTCAAATTTCCCTACAAGAGTGTTGGCCGCTTGACTTTCAGTGAATAGGCTCCCAGGTCTGATTGAGGCCCATCTTCACTCGACTTGGAAGGACATCCCCAACTGATGAGTGACCAGACCTATGACTGATTTTTCTGCAGCTCCCTGATTGACTGACTACTACCCCGTGGCTGGTTACACTGGACCTGCAGAGCTAAATGTGGCTCGCTGCCCAGACTATAATGATACAGAAACCCTGATCCTGATCATCCCAAGTGGCCAACTGAATGTGTCCAAGCCCCTGATTGAAAGTTGGCGCTGCCATTGCCTGACCATGGTGGAGCCTCCTAACTGATAACAGTTCCCTTGAATTGACTGAAGATTACTACCCTTGGACAATAAAACGTGGCAATTATGTTAAAGCCAAATAAGCGACTAGCACTTGGTGTAGGTGTAAATTGATGTAGCTCAGCACGGGACAGCAATATCTCTGCCCTCTTGACTCAACACTGCTTGAAAAGCTGTTGATACACTTTTCATTCCCAATCACATGACTTTACATTGATAAGGTCGACCTGGGATCATAAAAGCTGACATTTCTTTGGCCATTTCAATTAATATGAATTACCAATATCTCTTCAATAAATCCATCCTTTTACAAACTATGTTTGTTCAATCCTATTAATACAATCCTCCTACTGTGGAATTGGATATGAATTCACATTTGTCACTGCTCTGTTGTTAAATCTATACACAATCATTCTGATCTATTTGGTCTCAGCCCTATCAGAATAGATGAGCTTTAGTGACTGCGACTCAGATCAATAATATCATTCCAAATCATGAGCTTGAAACCTCCCTCACTTGGGATAACTTCTCTCGATGAGTCTAGAATGATGTTGCTCTGTGACATTGGCACAAGAGCATTAGAGCAAAAGAAATGGGAACATAACTCAGCTATTCAGCCCTTTCAAGCCTGCCCCACAGTTCTATAACATCTTGGCTGATCTGCCATAAGCCTTAACTGCTCTCATGTTTCAGCTCCACATATCACTCAATTCCTCAATATTTCAAAAATCTGTCTACCCTTACTTTAAATACTTTCAGTGATCTAGCCCCCCCAACTCCCTGTGGTGGAGAATTCCAGACATTCACTCATCTCTGGAAGAAGAAATCCCTTCCCATCTCAGCTTTAACTAAGTGTCTCCTTATTCTGTAACTGCGTCCCCAAGTTCAAGATTCCCCCACAGATGCAAAATATCTTCTTCACATCCTGTCAAACCCCCTCCTAATATTGTATTTATCTGTAAAATCACTCCTCATTCTTAAACAGTCTTTTGAATAAAGGCCTAACCTGTTTGGCCATTCTCAATAAGCTAACATCTTCATTCCAATAATCAGCTGAGTAAATGCCTTTAGAACTGCTTCCAATGCCAGTGTAGAGATAGTAGGAACTGCTGATGCTGGAGAATCTGAAATAACAAGGCGTAGAGCTGGATGAACACAGCAGGCCAAGCAACATCAGAGGAGCAGGAAAGCTGACGTTTCGGGTCTGGGCGACTTCACCCTCTGACAAGTTTAAACCCATGCTACTCCTGCCCTGGCTGCAGGCCATTCAGGGCATATCATTGTGTACAAATCCTACCCTTAACCTACTTTCTAAAGTGACAATATTTATATTTGAGCTGATTGCTATGAGTGTGGTTATAAATGACAATATGTCTTCTTCATTATTGTTCTTACATCATTTTTGTTCCTCCACCACTATTTACCAACTGGCATTTCTTGGATAGATACATAGGATTATAGATCTATATAGGATTAATTAGCACAAAAAAAGCCGATTCAATTGAACCGGTTATTGTCAATACATATTCTCTACTCAAGCTTCCTCCCATTTTTTTCTCATCTAAATTTGCCATCAAAACTTGCTCCCTCATACGATTGTCAAGATTTTCCTTTAGTCTGTCAATACTGTTCACTTCAGCCACTTGCTTTAACACAAGTTCCACATTTTTACCGTTCTTAGGGCAGAGTTTGATTTGAATTCCCTCTTGTATTTCTTAATGACTGTCTTATATCTGAAAGGAGAAATACATAAGGGTAGTGCTGTCGTGAGCAGAGTTGGTGGGGCGGGGGAGGGAATGAATGTTTGAAAATAGTGTGATTCTTGCAAACATCATCTGACACTCAGCTTCGTTGCTCCAAAAATTTAACCTGACTTAAATCTCAGTGGAGTTTTATGCTGACCTCTTGTATTACATCCAATGAACACAGGAATAAAAAACTCAGACATCCAGATAGAGCCTGAACTCACAGAACAACATATTATAACAATTTCCTTCTCAGTAGGTAATCTGATGGTACCAATCTCAATCATAGATCTTTTCTACGCATCAACAGACACAATCACATTCTGCTTGACTTGCTCATATCACAGCATTTTTGTGAAAGTATCATGACAGAAGGTCTTTCTGGGAGAAGTTTTCTCCAATAGCTTTGATACAAACTGTACTTTTGATTCTGTAATTGTGTAGAATTATTTAATTAAAGATAAACATTTTAATTACTGTATTTAGTAGAAAATTTGTCAGACTTACATAAACAAAGGCAAGATAACCTGGAACAGATTGTTTGAATGACTGGGCTTTATTGCTAGCATGAGTTAAACATTCTAATTTGCAATTACCAAGCACTATTAGCAAGGGGCAAGTGGGGCTCAATTAACAAGAAAGTAACATCACGGCTACATATAACCCATCACTCGGTTTTCAATTTTCATGAAAATGTTGCCACTTAAATAAACATCTGGAACGAAGGAAGCAACACCAAGAGAAGCTAGCTAACTTATCAAATTTGAATTGTTTTCTCTATCCTGTAAAGAAAATTACCTATAGTTTTCTTTTTAACCTTTTATTCCAAACTGTTCCATGTTATATCACAATTAATGTAAATTCTTTTCAAGCTATTTAACCAAAGCAATATGAACAGAATACATTTCCTTGAAAGATCTGACCTTGCCATAATATATTTTTAGATATCTTAGACATAATACTTTTTAAAAAATAATACTGTCTTAACCTAGGATACTCCTCAACTCCACTCCCAAAGCTCAAGGGAATGCAGTTCTGAACATCTTTGACAGACAACTGATTTAACCACCTTTTGCTGGCTATTATTAAGCATTCCTGGACCCTGCTGTGTATTGCTGAAAGTGTTCCATTTTCAAAGATCATGCAGAGCATACCTCGTGCAAAGCGAAGTCTGAATTCTCCTTCACAATAAATTGTCTGTTTAAATGACTGCCTCCTCTATCCTGCGCCTTACCACCAATAAGTAAAAGGAATTCATGGGCTTTTATGTCACAAAATTGAAGATAATCTGTTGAGCTGCATCTTTCACTTTTCTCCCTTCCCATGAACGGCCAGATCAAAATGTGTCACTGTTTTCCGGTGTCCTGATTTTGAACTCATACCTTTATTAGCCCATCTTCTGCACAAGACTCATCTGCTGTTCCTTGATATTATTCTGGCCAAACTGTTGGCTACTTACTTCACTCCCCTGACCAAATATTTTAAGGTACTTCTCTCTTTAGTTCTGACATCCCACCACCTCATTCACCCCCACACCAACCACTCCCAACTGCAAGTCTGAGTTCTTCTTCAAAATGTACTTTCTGTTCTTTGAAACTACCAATTCTCTGTAATGTTCCTTTGGCTCCAAAGTTTTGAATAATTTGTCATCCCCAAAGCCATATCCACCTTTACCAAATTTCACTATTTATGTCCTACCAGTCGTGTTTCTGTCCCCTTAACAGTACTGGAACAGCCCTAACCAAAGTCATAAATGAAATTCTTTATGATTGTGGCTATGACTTTGATAAACTACCCCTGTTTGAACAATTGGCAGCCTTTGACTTAGTTGACCAGGCATTCCTCCTCCATTGTTTCACTGCTGTTATCCAGCTGACTGGAATTGTCCTTGTATGTTTCCATTCTAATTTATCTAATAATAACCAGAGAGTCACCTGCAATGGTTTCTTTTCCCACTGAGAAACATTAACTCTGGAGTTCCTCAAGGATCTATTCATAACCTCATTCTACTTCATCTGTATATGCTATGCCTGTGACATTGTCTGAAAGAACTATATCAAGCTCCATAATCAATGTCTTCTCAAAGTTGTGCCAGCTGCAACATGAAAGTTCCCACCTATGCATGGACCAATTGACACTTTTAAGTTACTATGTATATAACTCCAAAGCAAGAAAGCAATGCAATAGGTTTGTTAACCTTTATCACAAGAACATGTAAGTACGGCAGCAAATAAATCTTGCTTCGGTTTTGTAAAACACTGGTGAAACCACACCTCAAGTGTCATGTGCAGTTTTATCCCCAATCCTAAGGAGAAGAGCATACTTGCTTTAGAGACAGTGTAACGGATGTTTACCAGACAAGGTCTTTAGGACTGAGATGTGAAGGCCCCTTTTCACTCAGAGGGTGATGATTCTTTGAAAATTGTTGCCTCAGAATGCTGTTGAAGCTTAGTCATTAAATAAGTTCAAAGCAGAAATTGATTGATTTCTATCAAGGGATAAGGGGTATGGGAATGAGTAAGGTGTTCATGTACGTGATCAGCCATGATCTCCGTTCACAAAGCCAGCTCAAATGGCTGAATGGCCTACTCCTGTCCTTATGTTCCAATGCACAGTCATACTGAATACATAAAGAGATGCACATTTATACAAATATTTTCTTTAAAAAATTTGAAGGAAATGTTGCCCAAGTCTTTCACACCATCACCTCTCTAGATCTTTCACTGCATCTGATCTGTCATACCACTCGTCCACCAATAAGTATTATATAAGCCATAATTCACTCAAGCTAAATATTGGGAAAACTGAGGCCAGTGTCTTTGATTCATGATATTTCATTGATTTCATTGATTTATTGTTGTCACATGTATTGAGATATAGTCAAAAGTGTTGTTTTGCATGCTATACAGGCAGATTATACAACACAAACCGTGTCAGGGGACCAGACAGAGTGCAGAATGCAGTGTGACACCCACAGAGAAGGTGCAGAGAGAGATAGAGGTCAGAATTAAAATTTGAGAGGTTCATTCAAAAGGCTGATAATGGCAGGGAAGATACGGTTATTGAATCTGCTCGTTTGTGTATTCAAACCTATACATCTTCTGCCTAATGGAGGAGGCTGGAAGAGAATGTAACTGGACTGGGAGGCATCGTTGACTTTGTTGATTGCTTTCCTGAGGCAGTGGGAAGTATAGATGGAATCAATAGACGGAGGTCTGCTTTGCATGATGGACTGGGCTGTGTTCAAGACTCTCTGTAGCTTCTTGCAGTCTTCTGAAGACCAATTGCCATACCACACTGTGATGCACCCAGAGAGTATGCTTTCTTTGTTATATCAATAAAAATTGGTAAGAGTTCTTGTGAACATGCCAAATTTTCTTCGCCTCCTGAGGTCGTAGAGACATTGTTATGCTTTCTTGAGTGTCGCGTCATCATGGGTCAACCAGGACAGATTGTTGGTGATCAACACTCCCAGGAACTTGACACTCTCAACCATCTCACCTCAGCACCATTGATGCATGCAGGAGTGTTCCCTCCATTCCACTTCTTGAAGCCAGTGACTGCTCCTTTGTTTTGCTGATGTTGATGGAGAGATTGTTGTCTTTACACCGTGCCCTTTGAGCACTCAATTTCTTTCCTGTATTCTGTCTCATCATTGGTTGAGAGCTGATCTACAACAGTGGTGTCATCAGCAAATGTTGGGGTGGAATTTGGCCACACAGCCATGAGGGTATAAGAAGTGTAGTAGGGGACTGAGTATATACGTTACGGGGCACCGGTATTAAGGATTATGGTGGAGGAGATGCTATTGCCTATTCTTACTGATTGCAGCCTATGGGTCAGGAAGTCATGGGTCTAGTTACAGAGTGGGAAGCTGAGATCTAGATCTCAGAGTTTAGACATGAGCTTGTTTGGAATTATGGTGTTGAAGGTGGAACTGTAGTCAATTAGTAGGAGCCTGTTGTAGGTAGCCTTGTAATCCAGATGTTCCAGGGATCAGATCAGGCCAGGGAAATGGAATCTGCAGTGGACCTATTGCACTAGTTTGTGAATTCCAAAGGATTAAAGCAATTTGGTCGGCTGGAGTTGATGTGAGCCATGACCAACCTCTTGAAGCACTTCATAATTATGAAGATTAGAGCCACTGAGTGGTCGTCATTGAGGCTTGCTGCATGATTTTTCATTGGTACAGGGATGATGGTAGGCTTCTTGAAGCAAGTGGGGACTTCAGATCAGAGTCTGTGAATACTCCCACCAGCTGGTCTGTACAGGATCTGAGTGACAGTTGGGGACTCTATCCAGACCAGTAACTTTCAATGGGTTCACTCTCAACGAGGCCAAAATGACGTTTGCGGTGGTGACAGTGAGTATAGATGCATCTGAAGCAGTTGGAATAGTTGACATCATATCACAGGCCCTCTGCTGAAAGCAAACATAGAATGCATTGAGCTTGTTGGGTAGGGATGTACTATTGCCTGCAACTCTGTTCAACTTTGCTTTGTAGCCCGTTACATTATGTAAGCCTCGCCATAATCAATGGGTGTCCATGTGGTTTCTCTGGGCCTCAAGCTTAATTTAGTATTGCTTCTTGGCATCTCTCATGGCCTTACAAAGGTCATATCTGGATTTCCTGTATCGGCCAGGAATGCCTCACTTATATGCATCTGATCTGGACTTCAGTAGGGAGTTGATCTCCCAGTTCATCCATGTCTCAGAATCTATTCCTGGCTCAAACTCTCTTCCCTGGCCACAGCGTTACTGTCGCATAAAATCATAGCATCCCTAAAGTATGAAAACAAGCCATTCAGCCCAACAAATCCACACTGACCCTTCGAAGAGCATCCCACCCAGAACCATCCCCCTACCCTTTCCCTGTACCCCTGCATTTTCCATGGCTAACACACCTAATCTACACATCCTTGGACACTATGGGGCAACTTAGCATGGCCAATCCACCTACCCTGTACATCATTGGACTATGGGAGGAAACCCACACAGATAGGGTGAATAACATGCTGAAGAGTGGAATTGAACCCAGGTCTCTGGCACTGTGAGGTAGCAGTGCTGACCACTGAGCCACTGTGCTGTGTATGACTCCAGCTTGAGCTCCTAACCACATATTTTCTCCATCATATTTTCTCTTTAATTCCACTTCCATAATATTGCCCAACTCCAACTTTCCTCCAGCTCATTGGATGTAGAAATCCCCATCCATGCTTGAGCCACCTCAAGATTTAATTATTCCAAACTGGTGCTGATAGCATTTTGTGGATTCAACTGACGTAAAGTTGTGCTGATGCAAAATTGTCAGCATTCAGCACTCAGCATCCAACCTTACAATGCCACCCCATCACTAATATTACTTCCTGTGGCCTGGGATGCTTTGAGATCTTGGGTCTCTCTTGCCTCTGATCGGCCAATACATCTCTGTCAGCAAGATGTCTGCTCTTCTGACTTTCTTCCAGGCAAAAGCCCACTGCTGGTCTCAGCACTGCATGATCGGCTTGTGGTTCACCAGACCTTTCTGAAAAGAGACTGCTCACTTGCCTTATTATGATTCATGCACCTCCATCAAATTATTTCATTTGTTCCAGAATACTAATGTTATCTCCTGTAACATAAGAAATTAGGTGTGGTTGTAATGATATTGAAGAAATCAGCATATTTTACAACAAATTTTGTACATATTGTACACATGACATTCCTCCAACAGGTTGCAACAGAGGGGTGTCATGCTTTGCGTGATGTGAGGTAAGATGTAATATGAGACCTTTTTACCCTCAGACCACATGTAATGATGCAGTGATCATATTATAAGCATGTCTCTTAAAAGCTTATTGACATCTGACCATAAGACAGAACAAAACAATTCTGCCCCTGACGACACCCTAGATCCTATCATCAGTTGGCTAATACAAGTTATTGTATAGCAGAACGCTTGGCCAGAACAAAAAAATACTGTAGTGAAGCTGAGTCACTCCAGTTCATTACTTTGAACAAACAATTACGAGACAGTTCAAGTTATGGCCAGTCATTATGTATAAATCCTCCTCAATTCACAAATGTAAATATGAACCAAAATTTAAATAATTAAAATGCAGAGTTTTACAGCAGCAATCACCAGACACATAAAATTGTGTGCAAAATTTTTATAGTTAAAAAAAATCTTAATTTAAGAAGACCTATCAAAGTGTTTACTTCACAAATATGCAACATTTTCAGAGATAATAAGTTGTTTAACAGGCTTATTCTATAGATACCCTGAACAAAATAGAGCCAGCAAAGACTAGGTCATGTGCAGCATATTATGTTAATCCTGCTCAACTAACATTTGTATATTTACATTTCTGGCAAGGAAAATTTTAGTCTACTGAAGTGGAGTTTCCAAAATCCTTCCCTCTGCACCATGATGCTCCAACTGACAATAACAAAATACTTGATATGGATTTAAAATATAAATGCACAATGAATTCACTTGGCTTCATGTCAACTATGCCAAATGCTGATACAGCTGTCGCCTTTCTTGTGGAACAACCTGAGAATGCCTATCACAAACAACAGAATGGAATTTAACGTGGGATGTATTTGTGAATTTGATTTAGGATTATAAAAGCTTTTCTTTTGCATGCAGATGTCCTGTTTCAAACTAAATATGCAGTCAATGAGATATTAGCATATTATATTAAACACACTAGCATTTAAATTCTGGATCATCCATTGTTTTGTTGGAGAACAGTTTGGAGAGGAAGCAATGTGAAGTAAGTGATCCATGTTTGGTAATAAGCTAAGTCATGAAGTGACCCCGAGGGACAAGGTGATTGCACCTTGAATCCAAATGTCTGATTTGGGGTCAAACACCTTGAATTTGGGATGAAACCCTAATATCGTTGCAGGCATGTTCCTCCAAGATAAGCAGTATGTATCAACATTAATAACCAACATCACCATCTTTGAATTATTGAATAATTTTACAATAAAAATTTGCTAATTTAGAATATTCTAATCAGGCAATGAAATATTCCACCCATGAATATATTAATTAATGAACTGACTGCAAAATATTTTTGAAGATTTCCTAATAAGGTATAAGCGTTACTGGTGTGGTAAATGATTGTTGCCCATCTCTATTCAAATTGCTTTTGAATACATGATGTTGAGTGTCCTTCTTGAACAACTGCAGTTCATGTGTACCCACAGTTCTGTTGCAAGAGGAATTCCAGAACATTTCCAAGCCTCTGAGGAATGATGGGTGGCAATGAAAGGCAACTTGCAGGTGGCCATGCTTTCCAGCATCTACTGCATTGTCTTTCTGGGTGGCAGAGGTCCGAGGCTTGGGAGGTGCTATCAAAGAAGCCCGAGTGAGTTGCTGTGGTGCACCTTGTAAATGGGACACACTGATGCCAGTGTGCACAAGTAACAGAGGGAGTAAGTGCTTATTGAAATGGACAAAGTTTTGTGCTAATGATTGAGATTCTTGAGTGTTATTGGAGTTTCACTCATTCAGGCAAGCAGCATTCCATCATACTCACGCCTTGTGCCTTGCAGTTGGTGGGAACCACATTAGGCAGTCTGGAGATGAAATAATTTCTGCAGGATACCCAGCCTCTGACTTGCATGTGTAATCATTGTATTAATTGTTGCTATTCCATTTAAAATTCTAGTCAATGATAACCCTCGAGTTGCTGTTTGTGAAGTACTCAATAATAGTATTGCCAATGAATATCAAAGGAGGTATTCACCTACATCTTCAACCTCTCTCTCCTACAAGCCGAAGTCACCACCTGCTTCAAGAAAACCACCATCATCCCCCTACCAAAGAAAACACATGCAGTGTGTGTATATGACTAACACCCAATAACTCTGACTTCAATAACCATAAAGTGCTTTGAGAAGCTGGTCGTGGCCCACATCAGCTCCAGTATCCCAACCTATCTCAATCCCCTGCAGTTTGTCTATCAACATAACAAATCCACAGAGGATTCCATATCCGTAGCCATGAACTCATCCTTGGAATATTTGGACATTAGGGACATCTAGGTGTGTCTCCTGCTGCCTTTATCACCATTATCCCTACCAGACTGATCTCAGAACTGTGTGACCTTGGTTTTGGGTCCACCCTCTGCAACTGGATGCACAGCTTTCTGACCCACAGGCCGCAAACAGTGAGGACAGCTAACTGCGAGTGACAATGGGAACTGCAGATGCTGGAGATCCAAGATAACAAAGTGTGGAGCTGGATGAACACAGCAGGCCAAGCAGCATCTCAGGAGCACAAAAGCTGACGTTTCGGGCTGAGACCCTTCATCAGAGAGGGGGATGGGGAGAGGGTTCTGGACTAAATAGGGAGAGAGAGGGAGGCGGACCGAAGATGGAGAGAAAAGAAGATAGGTAGAGAGGAGAGTACAGGTGAGGAGGTAGGGAGGGGATAGGTCAGTCCAGGGAAGATGGACAGGTCAAGGAGGCAGGATGAGATGGTAGGTAGGAAATGGAGGTGCGGCTTGAGGTGGGAGGAAGGGATGGGTGAGAGGAAGAACAGGTTAGGGAAGCAGAGACAGGCTGGGCTGGTTTTGTGATGCAGTCGGGGGAGGGGAAGGACTGGGATGGTTTTGGGATGCAGTGGGGGAAGCAGAGATTTGCAAGCTTGTGTAGTCCACATTGATACCATTGGGCTGCAGGGTTCCCAAGCGGAATATGAGTTGCTGTTCTTGCAACCTTCGGGTGGCATCATTCTGGAACTGCAGGAGGTCCATGATGGACATGTCGTCTGAGGAATGGGAGGGGGAGTTGAAATGGTTCGCGACTGGGAGGTGCAGTTGTTTGTTGTGAACCGAACGGAGGTGTTCTGCAAAGCGGTCCCCAAGCCTCCGCTTGGTTTCCCCAATGTAGAGGAACTGAAGCGCATTTCAAGCCCACTGACTCCCACAGCTACCTAGAATACACCTCCTCCCACCCACCCACCTGCAAAAATTCCATCCCCTATTCCCAATTCCTCCGCCTCCGCCACATCTTCTCCCAGGATGAGGCATCCCACTCCCGCACATCCCAGATGTCCACGTCCTTCAAGGACCACAGCTTTCCCCCCCGCAGTGGTCGAGAACGCCCTT
Organism: Stegostoma tigrinum; assembly: GCF_030684315.1. Taxonomy (NCBI): domain Eukaryota; kingdom Metazoa; phylum Chordata; class Chondrichthyes; order Orectolobiformes; family Stegostomatidae; genus Stegostoma; species Stegostoma tigrinum. Next base: position 98,494,363 of record NC_081355.1, on the reverse strand, counting down.
GACCACATCTCCCGCATTTCCTGCAACACATCCCTCACACCCCGCCCCCGCCACAACCGCCCCCAGAGGATCCCCCTCATTCTCACACACCACCCCACCAACCTCCGGAAACAACGTATCATCCTCCGACACTTCCGCCATCTACAATCCGACCCCACCACCCAAGCTATTTTTCCATCCCCTCACTTTTCTGCTTTCTGGAGAGACCACTCTCTCTGTGACTCCCTTGTTCGCTCCACACTGCCCTCCAACCCCACCACACCCGGCACCTTCCCCTGCAACCGCAGGAAGTGCTACACTTGCCCCCACACCTCCTCCCTCACCCCTATCCCAGGCCCCAAGATGACCTTCCATATCAAGCACATGTTCACCTGCACGTCTGCCAATGTGGTATATTGTATCTATTGTACTCGGTGCGGCTTCCTCTACATTGGGGAAACCAAGCGGAGGCTTGGGGACCGCTTTGCAGAATACCTCCGCTCGGTTCACAACAAACAACTGCACCTCCCAGTCGCGAACCATTTCAACTCCCCCTCCCATTCCTCAGACGACATGTCCATCATGGACCTCCTGCAGTTCCAGAATGATGCCACCCGAAGGTTGCAAGAACAGCAACTCATATTCCGCTTGGGAACCCTGCAGCCCAATGGTATCAATGTGGGCTACACAAGCTTACAAATCTCTACTTCCCCCAGTGCATCCCAAAACCATCCCAGTCCTTCCCCTCCCCCGACTGCATCACAAAACCAGCCCAGCCTGTCTCTGCTTCCCTAACCTGTTCTTCCTCTCACCCATCCCTTCCTCCCACCTCAAGCCGCACCTCCATTTCCTACCTACCACCTCATCCTGCCTCCTTGACCTGTCCATCTTCCCTGGACTGACCTATCCCCTCCCTACCTCCTCACCTGTACTCTCCTCTCTACCTATCTTCTTTTCTCTCCATCTTCGGTCCGCCTCCCCCTCTCTCCCTATTTAGTCCAGAACCCTCTCCCCATCCCCCTCTCTGATGAAGGGTCTCAGCCCGAAACGTCAGCTTTTGTGCTCCTGAGATGCTGCTTGGCCTGCTGTGTTCATCCAGCTCCACACTTTGTTATCTCGGATAGGTAACTGCACCTCCTCCACGATAACAATCAACACTGGAGCACCCCCCCCCCCCCACCCAAGGATGCATCCTTAGCCCCCTACTGTATGGGGTGGGGGGTGATGGCCTCGTGGTACTATCACTGAACTATTATCCCACATAACATTTTGGGGACCTGGGTTCAAATCCCACCATGGCAGACAGTGGAATTGGAATTCAATAAATAGCTGGAATTCAGAATCGAATGACGACCGTGAATCCATTGTTGATTGTCAGGAAAAACTCATCTGGTTCACTAATTTTCTTTAGGGAAAGAAACTGCCACCCTTACCTCATCTGGCCTACACGTGACTCCAGACCCAAGGCAATGTTGTTGACTCTTAACTGCCTTCTAGACAATCAGGGATGGGCATTAACTATGGGCGAGCCAGAGATGCCCTCAGCCCATAAATGAGTAAAGAAAAACCGCCTGTGACCCTTCAACCCAAAGCATTAATTCTGATTTCTCTATACAGCTGCTGCAAGACCTGTATACTTCATAGGTTGCTCTCTCCATCTGTTCTGTCACTTTCAATATTCAGCACACATATACATGTTGATCCTTCTGTTCCTGCACCAGGTTTATAACTGCACCCTGTATTTTACATTTTCTTTCACTGTTCTTATGACCAAACTGTATCACCTCACATTTCTCTGTTTTGAACCTTATCTGCCACCTGCCTGCTACACCAACTTGTCAATATTCTTATGGAGTTCTATACTGTCCTCCTCACGGGTTTATAATTCTCTCAGATTCAGTGATCAGAGTTCAGTTCTTTTGCACTATTTGGAGCAATGAGGTCAAAGGCTGAGTGGCCCTGATGGAAGCCACACTGAATGTACGTACTTCAGACTTGTGATGGATGAAACGCTGATCATTTTCATGACTTAGTGTCCTTCCCATGCCCTTTCATATAACTCTGTGCATTATTTTTATTAAATCATCTAATTTTCTCCTGAATGCTTCACTTCAACCTGCCTGCACTAGACTTCCAGGAAATACATACCAGACCTCAGCCACCTGCTTAGTGAAAATGTAAGTTACCCCATCATATTTACTTCTTTGCAAATCACTTTAAAGCTGGACTGTTTAGTCTTGATACATTTTTGAGTGGGATCAATTCTTTTTGTTTGGAGCTGGAGGAACACAGCAGGCCAGGCAGCATCAGAGGAGCACGAAAACTTCCCCTTCCTCATTTCCGAAGAAGGGTCCTGACCGAAAATGTCAACTTTTCTGCTCCTCTGATGCCCCCTGGCCTGCTGTGTTCCTCCAGCTCAATACTGTGTTATCTCTGATTCCAACATCGGCAGTGGCCTCCACCTGTCACAGAAAAACAATGTCAATTTCTTCAATCTAGCCTCACAACTGATGTTGCTTCTTTCTAGAGCTCTGTGCATGAAGTCCTCTGCACTCTCTCCAATGATTTTACTGTCTTCCCAAAATGTGGCACAATACTCCAACTGAGCTCTAACTAATGTTTTAAATGCGTTCAGAATAACCTCCCTCCTTTTGTACTGTGTCAAGATTAACGAAGGCGAAGATAATGTACGCAACACATAAAATCAAATTGGATAACGTCTTGGCAACTTGAGAGAAGGCCGAGATGCCTTACCTATTCAGAATTTCTGGCTGAAGGTGGTTGTAAATGTTGCAGCCTTTCCTTTGCACCTGCACGCTGGGCTCCACCATCATTGAGGATGGAGATACTTTCGGAGCTTTGTCTCCCAATCAGTTGTTTGATCGTCCATCGCATTCACAACTCGGTGTGTCAGGTCTGCAGAGTTTTCATTTGATCTATTATTTGTGCAATCACTTAGCTCTATCACAAGCTGTTTCCACTGTTTAGCATATACAACTGAGGAATAAGAAAGGGATGATCACCTTAGTCGGATTGTACTGTAGACCTCCCCAATTGTCAACATGAAATTGAGAAGCAAGTTTCAAGGGAGGTCTCAGTTATCCATAAGAATAGTAGGGTTATAATGGTAGGGGATTTTAACTTTCCAAACATGGACTGGAACAGCCATAGTGCTAAGGGCTTGGATGGAGAGGAATTTGTTTAGTATGTTCAAGAATATTTTCTTAATCGGTATGTAGATGTACCTAGTAGAGAAGATGCAAAACATGACTTATTCTTGGGAAATATGGCAGGGCAAGTGACTGATGTGTCAGGGGAGGAGCACTTTGAGGCCAGTGAACATAATCCTATTAGTTTTAAAGTAGTGATGGAAAAGGATAGACTTGATTAAAAGTTAAAGTTTTAAATTGGAGGAAGGCCAATGTTGACAGTTTTAGACAGGAACTTAAACATGTTGATTGGGAGAAGCTATTCATAAGGAGAAGGATTGTAGGAAAGTGGGAAGCCTTTAACAATGAGATAACGAGAGTTCATTAAAAGAATGTTCCTGTTAGTGTGAAGGGCAAGGCTGGTAAGTGTAGGTAATGCTGGATGAGTAGAAAAATTGAAGCTCTGGTCAAGAAAAAGAAGGAAACATATGTCAGGTATAGACAGCTAAGATTGAGTAAATCCAGAGTATAAAAGCAGTAGGAGTTTACTCAAGAGGGAAATGAGGGGTGCATTTTGGAAAGGCAAATCAGGGCAGGACTTATACACTTAATGGGGAGTGTTGCTGAACAAAGAGACCTCAGGGTGGAGGTTCATAGTTCCTTGAAAGTGGAGTCACAGGTAGACGGGCTAATGAAGAAGGTGTATAGCACAGAAACAGAAGTTGCTGAAAAAGCTCAGCAGGTCTGGCAGCATCTGTGAAGTAAAAATGAGAGTTAACATTTAATATCCAATGACCCTTCCTCAGAACTGGAGCCGAAACATTAACTCTGTTTATTTTTCTTCACAAATGCTGCCAGACCTGCTGAGCTTTTCCAGTAACTTCTGTTTTTCTTCCTGATTTACAGCAACCGCTGTTCTTTCGGTTTTTATTTAGGTTTATGGTACACTTGCCTTTATTGGTCAGTGCATTGGGCACAGGAGTTGGGAGGTCATGCCCTGGCTGGACAGGACATTAGTTAAGCCACTTTTGGAATACTGAATTCAATTCTGGTCTCCCTCCTCTAGGAAAGATGTTGTGAAACTTGAAAGGGATCAGAAAAGATTTACAAGGATGTTATCAGGGTTGAGAGTTTGAGCGATAGGGAGAGGCTGAATAGGCTGGGGCTATTTTCCCAGGAACATTGGACGTTGATGGATGACCCTTTAGAGGCTTATAAAATCATGAGGGTCATGGAGTCCATAACAAGAAGGCATAGGTTTAAGGTGAGAGGGCAAAGATTTAAAAGGGACATGAGGGGTGACATTTCCATGCAGAATGTGATATGTGTATGGAATGAGCTGCCAGAGGAAGTGGTGGAGGCTGGTACAATGACAACATTTAAAAGTCATCTGGATCTGTATATGAATAGAAAGGGTTTAGAGGAATATAGGCTAAATACTGGCAAATGGCCCGAGATTAGTTTAGGATATCTGGTCAGCACAGAAGAGTTTGGCTGAAGGGTCCGTATGCATGCTGGTCATCTCGATGACTATGTAACTTAACCAGGTTGGCACCTCACTTTTAGGCATCTATGATGATTTTCCTGATATGCTGCAGTCCCAAGTTTGTGCATCATTGTGATTGCAATAATATTTGACAGCCAATTTAAGAACACTGTTGCAGTAATGATTTTCAATAATATTAATGAAAAGCATATTTGCTTTACCTTTTTGCTTTGTTTATTTAGTGCATAAACAGATTCCCCAAGGCATCAGCATAAGATGAAATGTCTCCTCTTAAAAGGGCAAAAGCATTATGCCTTACAGTGCAACACTGTTCTAGTATGGGCAAACATAGGACTTTGAGGTTGTTGAGGTTGGTTGGATCACCGAGCTAGTTTCTTGTTTCGCAGACGTTTCGTTACCATGCTTGGTAACATCCTCTGTGCAGCCTCCGATGAAGCATCGGTATGCTTTCCTGCCTGGTTTTTAAACGCTGGGGTCTGTTGAGATAGGTGGCCTCACTTCTGGGTTTCCTTCATAGTGGAATGTATATGGGGTCGAGATCGATGTGTTTGTTAATGGCATGCTTTGTGGAGTGCCATGCTTCCAGGAATCCTTGTGCCTGTCCCTGCTTAGTCTGTCCCAGGATCTTGGTGTTGTCCCAGTCGGAATGGTGGCTCTCCTTGTCCATGTGGATTGAGATGCGTGAGTAATGGTCCTGTCTTTTTGCAGCCAGTTGGTGTTCAGACATTGGTCCTGTGCATGGCGGGGAGTAGGTCCTTGGTTCAGGTGAGCAGTTGTTGTAGGATTGACGTGGGCTTGTGTGCCACTCTTTCAGAGTGGACCAATGTCATCTACAAGAACCCCTGCAGAGACTGTGAGAAACACTACATCAGACAAACAGGAATGAAACTAACGACAAGAGTACATGAACACTAACTGGCTACAAAAAGACACAGCCAATACTCATCTCAATCCATATGGACAAGGAGAACCACCACTTCGACTGGGACAACACCAAGATCCTGGGACAGGCTAGGCAGAGACAGACATGAGAATTCCTGGAAGCATGGCACTCCACAAAGCATGCTATTAATAAACACATTGAACTTGATCCCATATACATTCCAATACGAAGGAAACCCGGAAGTGAGGCCACCCATCTCAATGGACCCCAGTGTTTAAAAACCAGGTGGGAAAGCATACCGATGCTTCACCGGAGGCTACACTGAGGATGTTACCAAGCATGGTAACGAAATGTCTGCGAAATAAGAAACCAGCTCGGCGAGCTCAACAACCTCAACACCTACAACCAGAACTACAAATCCACTCCAAAACCTTAGATGTATAGGACTTGCATAATGAACTTCATGGTGAAGGCAAATTAATGCCTCCCCCATCCCCACCAGAGCTGCTGGCTGACCCAGTTGGCAGTTCAAGCAGCACCAGAGCTCAGTAGTGGGTACAGTTGAATCCACAAGAAATGTCAAAAATATAGCAATGGATCCTGGATTCGGGTAACCCTGTGATTTGGACATCCTGGGGAGGGTTAATGTGTGGGTTTTGGAAACTAGGCTAGGATCCACAAAATCACCTTCAGAGTGTGTCTTGATGCACATAAGATAATTTCCAGATTTTCACCCCCACCCTTTTGGCTCCTCAGTCAAAGAGCAGAATACCTACTCTTACCTGTCAATAGTACGTCATGGACAGTGTAATATTCAGGCCTGTAGTACGTTAGCAAGCTCAAATGCATAATGATTTTACTTTTAATTTAGCAGATGGAGTGCAGATGTTCGTACCTGTCACCTTGTATCTTACAGGAAATGCTAGATTATATGCACAATCCCATTTTGCAAACTTAAAGTCCGAATCTGGGATTCACTTCTTGGAAAATCATAAGCCTTGAAATTTAGCTGCCTACTCTATTTGTTACTAAGCCTCCTGTGGAAGGCAGGCAGACATTTGTTTGAGCTGGAACATGCAAACTGTCATATGGATGTAGAAAATGCGGTATGTCCTGTCAATGTAAAGAGGCCATTTGCACATTTATATAAAGGATTTGAAGCTTGTTTATGATCCCCACTACAACGTTGATTATCCTGAGACAGCTGGTACCGAAGGAGACAAGGTCAACTTACATGTTGACCAGGAAGCAATTCCATGATTCTGCAAGGCCTATCCAGTGCCATTCGCCTTATGGGTAAAAGTAGAGACAGAAATCAGAAGGTTGGAAAGCAAAGGAGTCATCAAACCAGTCCAGTTTGCGGAATAAGCAGCACTGATCACACTGAGTGTGAAGCCTGATGGGTCTGTTCACTTTTGTGTGGACTTTAAGCAAACAATAAACAACTTTTCACAGCTGGATAAATTCCCAACCCCTCGCATAGAGAATTTATACGCAAAGCTGGCAGGGTGCTGTGCTTCACAAAGCTGGACCTGAGACGCGTACTTGCCATTGCAGTTAGATGAAGATTCCCAGAAATATGCTACAATTAGTACCATTAAGGGTTTGTACCATTGTACAAGACTGCCATTTTGGGTATCGTCAGCCTATGCAAGTTTTCAGCAGACAATGGATAAAAGTTTACAAGGTCTACCCCAGGTTACCATTTATCCAGATGATGTACTAATAACAGGGAAGACCAATAAAGAACACTTAGAAATCTGGACTTAGACATGTCTCCAACACGGGCATACACCTTAGAAGGGAAAAACAGGTGTTCCAGGCACCCCAAATGATCTATTTCGGTGACAATGTCAACAAGACCGAGTTACACACCCATTGGAAGTTAAAAAGAGAGCGATCAAAGTTGTTCTGGTGTGCACATCTGTACCAGAGCTTAGGTCTTTCCTCAGGTTGGTGAATTATTATGTTAAGTTCATACATACCCTGGCCTCCATCTTGGCATCTTTGCACCAACTCTTAAAAAAAGGTCAGCCTTGGAAATAGTTGCGTAGCCAAGCCAGAGCTTTCAGGGAAGTGAAGAAACAGCTATCATCCTCTCAGGTGTTGGCACACGATGATCCCAAGCAAGATCCAGAATTGATTTCCAAGCCTCCTTGCACCACATCGGGTTCGAATTGGCTCATCGATAATGGAATGGTGATGAAATGCCCAGTAGCATATGCATTTGGGACAATGATTAATGCAGAGCATAAATATGCCCAGATAGAGAAGGAGGGTTTAGCGGTCATATTGGAGTTAGGACTTTCCACCAATACCTTTACAGATGTGAATTTGTAATAATAACAGACCACAAACACCTGCTAGGTCTGCTTAAAGAGCAGTACTTCCAATAGTATCAGAGATAATGGGAACTGCAGATGCTGGAGAAACCAAGATAACAAAGTGTGGAGCTGGATGAACACAGCAGGCCAAGCAGCATCTGAGAAGTACAAAAGCTGGCATTTCAGGCCTGAAACGTTAGCTTTTGTGCTCCTAAGATGCTGCTTGGCCTGCCCCCCTGCAAAAGGTCTCGTCTCATAGCTGTACCCAATACAGTGGTCGCCTGGCGAGAAAGGCCATTTTTATTAAACTTTGAATGTTTGGAGCAAAGGTCCTTTCACTAAGAAGTGTCTTTCCCTCATTTGCTTCCCATTGAACCCTGATGTTGTTTTTTAGCTGGAAAGATTTTGAATGGCCCTCCACCTTATACAATGTGCCCATCCTTAATTACACAGTAACCCTGCACTGTAGCATCAACTGACCACTCGAAGGGAAATCACAATGAATGACTGCGTCTGATTCTTGCATGCTTCTATTTGACATTGAAGTCTAAAAGCGTTCTTCAGAAACCCACAGGAAAATCTAGCCCTTGTCACATCATTTGCCTGGAAACATAGAACAACTGTTACTGCAATATTTCATTAATAATGCAAAATCATCCATTGCAAAGTAATCGGAATTTTAGTATATTCCTGAATCGTTGATCTTCAGACATTTGACTGACAATACACAAATTTATTTTCTTGTTAAAGACACTCATAATGAAGCAATGGACAATAGAGAGAGCACTAGATAATTATTTGATTGGCAGCAATGTGCCAGGTTACAGATAAAGAGCATGAGATGAACACAAAGCCGAAGTGCTCAGAAAACTAATATTGACACCATGGCTTAACTGTTTCCTTCTGCATCATAGCAATTCTGTGATTCGATGAACATTTTTCAGTCATTCCAAACCAGTTTATTGCCAAGTTATATTTCTCCTACATTTATATATTGAAGCATATATTGAGATTCTTGAACTATAACCCTGTCAATTATTAAAAAAAGTCATTGATTCACACTCTGCCAAATTTTAAGGAAACTAATAAACACCTCAGTAGTGCCTTGACATTCATCTGTACCCAGTGTTGTTTTACAGAAATAGCATACCAATCCTTTTACCCTAATTTGCAGTTGTCACCAAAGGTGAAACTGCTATATTACTGGATGATGTTTAATGCAGAACAATTATAATGAGATCTCATTTTAATTTTAATTAAGGATACAGGTATCCATAAATCACATAAATTGACCATAACTAAAGCAAAAGAGAACATTATCCTGTGGTGAAAATCAAACAAAATATGATAAATTGGAATAATGCCCATTATAGATATCTGCATTTTCAGATCTTATATCCTGATATTGGACCTAACCGCAAATTGATCCAAGGTCTATTGAGACCTACTCAATTGGGTAATTAGATAAAACCATATTGGAGTCTTTTTGGAGTTTTTCATATTTTTAATAAATCTATCATTTTGAGCACATGTATTAACCTTCTATAGGCAAAGGTAGAAGACAAACACAGGTAATGGTTACTCAAATGGATTGCTACACGTTAAATACAAGAAGGCAATGCCACACTGAATCTATGTTAAATTGCTGAATCTCAGTTAGGGCAGAAATAATGATACCATAATTGGTCTCAAAGCTCTCAAGTTTGGAACAAAACAATAGGCACACGATACAAAATGAGCAGTAATGAGATACTTTAAGTAATGAAATCAAAGATTTTCCAAAATTAATAGCAGTTTCGTACTTGATTTTCACATCAAAATGTTGGAATGGAGGGAGAAAGTTAATATTGTTTAATTTAGGCGTATTGAGGTCATTACAATTTTTACAAGGGTCGCGAGAAATTCATGACAAAACTGACTGAATTTGCCCAAACTACCACAGCAGCAGCACATCGGAGTGTAAACAGTGAGTTAAATTGAATGGAACCTTCTATTTGAGCATTTCAAGTCAACTACTATTGAAAAACATGTGACAAATTTGTGTTCTCCTGTGAGCACTGTGTGGGCAGACATACTTCCCACTGCACTGAAGCATGAAGGATACTTCTGTACAGCACAAACAGCAAAGTCAAATGTGTGTTTTCCAGATGTGCAATTCATCTTGCTTGATTTTCTCTATTTCAGTGAAACAATTTTTTAAAAATCCAATTGCAATCAGAGAACATTTGGCCAAATGTTGGTGCCTTTTATGGGCCGAGGAAACAGAGAGGCGGGCTAACAGTGATTTCTACTTTAATCCGGCAGAGTGTAATCAATTTATGTCTATTTACGGATCCCTTTTATTGTAACTATGTGATTAATATATATGATGTGCAGGTGCCAGAGTTGGACTGGGGTGGACATTCAGAAATCAGACGACCCCAGGTTATAGTCCAACAGATTTATTTGAAATCATAAGTTTCCAAAGTGTTGCCCCTTCAAAGGGGAATTACTCCAAAAGCTTGTGATTTCAAATAAATTTGTTTGACTATAACCTGGCATCAATTAATCTATATGTCATCCAGGCAGTCTACAGGCTGTGCATCTAAGCCATATTACTGCCCTCCATAATAGTCACGATTAATCGTCCAAGCTTTACATTAGTCTTACATCGCAATCACTCTGTCATTGAAGGTTTAGACAACTACAAACTCAGTTTGTTTCCACATGATTGAAGGGACTGTCTGTTATGTGTAATGCCTATACAATCGCCATGGGCACTATGACCTTTACTTGATTGCTTCCCTTCAAAACAAAAAGAATCTTTTTGTATTACTTCAACATTTATCAGGAAAAACCATTGCCTGCCAACTCAACTGCTGAATGTCGGGTAAAGAAACAGTGGAGTATTCAGATCAGTAAACAAAATATTAGACATGTCATGGTTAACCCAGTTGAGACTTGTTTCTTTGATAGAATATCAAAGAAACAAGTCTCAAATGCGTTAGCCGTGACATGTCTAATATTTTGTTGATTTTTGCTTCTGCTAAAAGTAAACAGCTTTCGTAAAGCTTTTTTCTAATATTAATCACTTTTGCAGACGTTGGTGGGTTTTTTGAGGCTGGGACATGGATACGCTACAACTTCCAGTCTCCTATGGACATTCCTAAGGACTTCAAGAGTGCACCACAGGCAGCAAACCCCAACCTTACTTTGACCAAAGAGGATCTGGTTTTCAGTTTCAGCACAACAAACACGCCCAGCATTCTCCTGTATATTAGCACCTACTCCCCGGATTACATGGCCGTGATTCTGAAACACAATGGTGAGATGATGACATCCTATTTTATATTTCTGCTTATAATTTTAAATGTGTACATCATGTGTAATTTGAGATTTGTGTAATTCTTTCAATGTCTTGGTATTTGTTAATTCTATTTTAAACTTGAATAACTTTGGCAGACAGGGTGTGAGATCTGAATCTTGTTTAAAATAAGTATGTAGCCCTCGATAAACAGTTTCTTGGTTTAAAGCCTCCAAATTAAGTCACTGAGAAATTCAAACAAGTAGTTCTGTTTTCCAATATAGAGTGCAATCTGTTCCAATACATGGTTCAGTTCATATGCCTAAACGCAGAGAGCCTGAAATAGGTGTCAAAAAGTTGAGCTTTGGTATCCTCAAATATGCACAGAAGTAATGGTGAAGAATGACCACTGAAAACAGTAGTGTATATCAATCTTGTTCCTGATAGTCTTCCTGTCACTTATTCAGACAGAATTACCCTACATACAGGATGTGGCAATCTCTAGCCATAGATCCTTGCCTCTCTGTACCTCAGCGTTCAACAATGAATATTTGAACATATTTTCTCATGCTCAGCTTCCGAGTTATTGTATTCCAGGGCAATCAGAAACAGAGGAAGGAACCTTCATTGGCAGCAGGGTCTTTCTTTTTGGCTGGAGGGCCAACAAAAGGCCCGAACGTCATCTTCCACAGAAGGCCTGATGGACCTTCTGCCAATCAGGCCATGAAAGGTAACTCATAGGAGGGTTAGAGCACAGAAGAGACCATTCAGCTTGCCATGATGTACCTGCTCTCTGCCAACACAGCGTACCAATTTTCATTTCCCACCTTTTTCCTCATAGTCCTCCATTTTTTAATCTCTCTTCAGATAAGTATACATTTTCTTTGAAAAGATTTGATGAGCTCCTTGTCCACCATATTCTCAAGCAGTGCATTTGAACTTCTAACCAAATACTGTGTAAACAAGATTTTTCCTGCATAGCTGTCGCTTAATTTGCATGTCTCCTTAACCTGACATTCTCTGGCTCTTGACCTTTCTCACAATGAGTTTCACTATAAGGTACCTTATGATTTTCAGACAAGGCCAATCTCCAGGTCGGGATCAAGTTGCTGCATTTTTATGTATCTGCCAGGTGTTGAAGGAAATACCTCACTGGGTAACAGTGAGCCCTGTTAAAGGGGATTATTGCTTGTTGGACACCTTATTAACTGCAAATCTGACCTCATTGATGTGCATCTTTCTAGCTTACCATGACAGGTCTGGCAAAGGGGCTGCTGTTATGCCCCACAGAAGGCTGTTGGGTACTGGGTGAGTGAGTGCAGTACCAGGGATGGGATTTGTCAGGTCCTAGCAGCACAGTGTAGATGCCACATTCTGAAGGGAGACAGTTTGTATCATGTCCCAGACAGACGTGTTTCTGTGAAGTCCCAAACAGAGGTGGAGGTTATCAGGCACCAGGCAGACAGGGGTACATTAGGTCCACCAGCAGGAGAGTTGGTGGGTCCCAAGTGGAGGAATGCTGCTGGTTGTCAGGTTCAGTGGCCCAAAAGAGGTTGTGGGTTGTTTCTGGAGGAGACGTGGGTGTCCAGTCCACTGGCTAGGGGTAGGATTGAGAAGTTTTGGGTGCGATAGTGGGAAGCGAGTTATCAGGTAAATGTCTCCGGGTTTTGTGAGCATATTTGGGAGAGGTTTTTAGTAAGCTGAGAGTCAGATGCCTGTAACCCCACATTTACCATGGCAAATCTACGTAACCTACAGAACCCGTACATGACAGGCTAATCTAGCATGGCCAATCCATTTCACCTGCACATCTTTGGATGGTGGGAGAAAACTGGAGCACCTGGCAGAAACCCATGCAGATACATGGGAGAAATGTGCAAACTCCACACAGGCAGTCAACCAAGGCTGGAATCGAACCCAGGTCCCTGGTGCTATAAGTTAGCCTGCATGCTGCCGAATTACTATCCTGATTCTTATGACTAATTTTTTGGAACAATGGCATAATGTTTTAAACCCAGCAATTCTCTGATACCATCCAAAGTCCAGGGAAAACTGAAAGATTATGCCAATACCTCTAAAATTTCCACTCTCACTCCCTTCTGTATCCTTGGATACATCTTGTCTGACCCAGATGCCTTATCGACTCTAAGTACCAACAGCATATCCAATATCTTCCAGTCAATTTTGAATGCTGTCATGGCCTGGGGAGCATCTGCTTCCTTGGTAAAGATGGGTGCAAAATATTAATATGATACTTGAGCCATGCCTCTGCCTGTGTTTTCTAGCATTCAGCCAACCTTGTATCTGCAACATCACTCTCCATTTATTGCATGGGCTCCAATTTTGCTGACAAAGTAGTGAGATGACACTTTACCAAACACCTTTGGAAGCTCATGTACACCATACATCTGCATTACCTTTATCAGCCCTCTTTGTTACTTCATTAAAATCTTAAAATGGTAGTTTAACATGAAACTATGAATATCAGAAGTTTGCAGTTGAGATATGATCTATCAAGTTGTTTTCCATAATGACGCAGGGAAGATTTCACCTTGTGCCCATCATGGGTGGTCGAATTGATGTAGATGAAGTAATTCCACAGAGGCCAGTATCTCGTCACCAAATCATCCTTTATTTACACATGAACTGTCCTTGATTATAGTACTGACTCATACCCAGTCAGGCCCCAGTGTGTCAATATCCCTGACATTCAACCTTTTTATGTCAACCAGGCTCCCTGACTGGACCCGAATAACAACCCAATCAGAAAACTCATATTCTAAGACAGCTAGCTGACTGACCTTGTTACAATCACTGCAGTGGACACATCTTCAGTCACTTGCATCAAGTATAAATGACTAAACCTAGTTTCATCAAAGTAAGCACTAGTAGGCCAAATCCTTTCAGCAAAACATTTTGTGATCACGGTTGTAAATTTTTACAGAAGTACTGTTATTGTACGTACTAATTTTTTAATTAATTGCTTTGACTAAAGTTTAAACTGTGCACAAAACCAATGCATTCTGCAGCCAGACTTAAAAACTATTTTGTAACAAATTGCCATGGTTACAGACTACTTACAATTTCATTATTAATTTCAGACACACAGAAAAACCCACAAGTTGCTCACTAAAAAGAGAAATCCACGTTTACCGCAGCTAACATTAAAAATCGTGGATACGTATTCCACAGTTTACATCACACTGTATAGAACATTAAATGGAAAATATGCACATTGTTTTAACAGGTAACATGATACACAAGTGACACAAACAGAATGATATCCCGGCTACATTCCTTCAAATTGAATTGCTCACAAATTCAAATATTCTCAGCTTTCTGCCTGTAAGAATCTCCATGTTACTGCCAAAGAAACATAAAATATTTAATTGTGTCTTCCTGACAACATGAGTGAGTCAAACCTAACTGCTTCTTTAATTAGTTGCAAGGATATTCTTTGAAATCCGCTTTTAGCCATTTTCTAATTAATTTCTAGTGAGATGCTTTTGGGCAGGATTAGCTAAGAAAACAAAGCCACATAAGATTAATAAATATTTGCACAGAACAGATTAAGTTTGGAAAATAAAACATATAAGGACAAAGACCTAGAACAGGAAATGAGATGAGAGAAAACTGAAACTGGAGAGAACAGTATTAATGATATCATGTGTAAATTAAGAAGGCTAATTTGTCACTTTTAAAAATATAATTGTATTATTACTGTTGTACTGTTTGTATCTGTGTTTCATAGCATGGGGGTGAGTTGCTAACGAAGGTAAATTATATAGTGCGTGGATGGTGTTTTTCGGTAATCTTTGAGCAACGTCTTTCTATATAATGACGACTGTGACTACATTGCATCACAATGAACTTGATCAGTACCTTGATGTTTGCTGAAGGTCTAATTTGGCACTATTTATATGATACACAAATTGTTTCATATTACCAGGTTTGGTCGCAAAACGTCAGCTCTTGCTATTATGCCTCAGAGAAATGAGGTAGAAAACTGTGCTAAAATCAAGCTTGAAGTAAAATACAAAACTAATTTGAGATCTAAATGTATTTGAGATCTTCTGGTCAACACAACATGAAATCCTTCCATCTTATTGACTAACCAAATATTGTCAAAAGAGCCATTCCTAGTGATTTTTTCTCTTCATATATTTCATTCACCACCCACACATATATATGCATTCAGGGTCAGTTTTCTGACCCTTATTCTTTCCTTCAGTCAGCCATGAGGCACTTCAGATTACTGAAAAATGAGCATTAATATGCAAACTAATTATAGAATAATTTTAAAAAGGCAAATTTATTAATCAGTGTGCCCTGAAACTCTACATAAATAGAATAACAATAGCTTATTTGAATTCAACTTGTTCTTCACATTTAAAAAAATCTAATTTTGCTCTTTATGGACTACACATTTTTTGATCTTGATATTCTGGTTAAGGACTGTCTTGAGTTATACTTTCTCTCATACAAGGTACATGGTTTGAATGTATGAGTAACTGACAGGGAGATTTACACTCTTGCCTTTCAGTTATTAAAAAAATCAGTTAGAAGATAGAAATTTCTGTAGAATAGTGGAAGTTATGAGTCCATTCTAAAAGCATTTCGTTCTAAATTAGAGTTTTGTCAATTCACTGACAAGTCGTTTAACCATATGTTTAATTAAACAAAACTGTGAGAGCTCATGTGCACTCTTATGATTCATTTCCCCAAACTATTCGGTTGTGAAAATTTTTTTTTACATTTGTTTTTAATGGAAGATAGTTTGCAATACAGGCAATTCTACCACATAATCCAATGTGAGAATTTGTAAGTTTCCAAATTCTGAATGTTCAGAAATGTATTAAATTATTTTTACATGGAGTATGCATCTTCTGTTGCCATTAGCACTTCCTTTTCAGTATCAAATAATTGCTAACAATGAGTACTTTAATTATCAGAGAGCACAGTACTGACATAATCTGAACATCTAGTGTGGTGCATATTATGCAGCAACAATTTGTGAAGAAAGATTTAGCTTGTTAAAAGTTGCTAAATGTCACTGAATAGACTGAAATGAGAGCAGCTTTCTGAAAACAATGTTATCCGCAAATATCTCTCAAATATCTGAAATAATTTCTCCAAAAAATAGCTTTCTTCCTGTTTCTTTTAAAAATGCCACCTTATGCAAGGATGTACCATTCAATGGGCACTCAACACACACAGGAACCATACCTCAATGTAAGCCTGTGTACTGAATACAGCCAAGCTAGTTTCGTGAAACATATTGCAGCAAAATCCAGTTCCACGTCAAACCCAATCCTGTCATGAATGTGGCATGTACAGATGCATTTTTCATGGAACTGACTGAATAGCATGTGGAATTGAAAACCTTGTTTGGCTGTTGCCTTACGTCATCTAGGATGCAGAGATTAATTGTGATGCCATCTCAGATTAGTAAAGACACCAAACCTGGTCTATCTCACTGGTCTATCTAGCTCCATACCACACTGAACAATGTGATTGGGATGCTCCTCTGAATCCAATTTCTGCAAGCTCTATGCCCACTCAGAACTCCTTAGCATCTCATGATCAGATTCCTTTGGTAAACCGATGTCTGGATGCCTGGCTTCAAAGATTAAAGTGAGAAATGAAAAGATTCAAAGATTGCACCCTGAATCCATTCATTTGCTGAAACCGGCTGCCTAATATTTCAGAAATGGATAAGACTGTATTACAAAGCTGTCCTGTCATCTCCCAGAGAGAGTAGGAACTGCAGATGCTGGAGAATCTGAGATAACAAGGCGTAGAGCTGGATGAACACAGCAGGCCAAGCAGCATCAGAGGAGCAGGAAAGCTGATGTTTCAGGCCTAGACACTTCTTCAGAAATGGGGGAGGAGAAGGGGATTCTGAAATAAATAGGGAGAGAGTGGGAGGCGGATAGAAGATGGCTAAAGGAGAAGATAGGTGCAGAGGAGACAGGCATGTCAAAGAGATGGGAGTGGAGCAGTAAAGGTGTGTGTAGGTGAGGAGTTAGGGAGGGGAAAGATCAGTCCAGGGAGGACGGACAGGTCAAGGGGTCGGGATGAGGCCAGTAGATAGAAGATGGAGGTAGGGCTTGAGGTGGGAGGAAGGATGAGTTAGGGAGGCGGGAACAAGCTGGACTGGCTTTGGGATGTGGTGGGGGGAGGGAAGATTTTGAAGTCCACATTGATACCATTGGGCTGCAGGGTTCCCAAGCGAAATATGAGATGCTGTTCCTGCAACCTTCGGGTGGTATCATTGTGGCACTGCAGGAGGCCCAGGATGGACATGTTGTCTGAGGAATGGGAGGGGGAGTTGAATTAGTTCATGACTGGGAGGTGCAGGTGCAGTTAGGGAGGCTTGGTGACAGCTTTGCAGAACACCTACACTCGGTTCACACTAAACAACTGCACCTCCCAGTTGCGAACCATTTCAACTCCCCCTCCCATTCCTCAGACGACATGTCCATCATGGACCTCCTGCAGTGCCACAACAATCCACCCGAAGGTTGCAGGAACAGCAACTCATATTCCGCTTGGGAACCCTGCATCTCAACAGTGTCCTGTCTCTCCCTATTTATTTCAGAATCCCCTTCCCCTCCCCCATTTCTGAAGAAGGTTCTAGGCCCAAAACATCAGCTTTCCTGCTCCTCTGATGCTGCTTGGCCTGCTGTGTTCATCCAGCTCTACACCTTGTTACC
Source organism: Stegostoma tigrinum (assembly GCF_030684315.1). NCBI lineage: Eukaryota > Metazoa > Chordata > Chondrichthyes > Orectolobiformes > Stegostomatidae > Stegostoma > Stegostoma tigrinum. The sequence continues at coordinate 98,476,522 of NC_081355.1, read as the reverse complement.
TCTGTATTCTCCCAGATCTGGATTTAATTTCAAGCTCCACTGATGGGTTAGGAAATGGATGTGATGTCCTTGTTGGTTGCAAGCATCCTAAGTGTAGAAAACTTTGAACAGTTACCAGCGCAAAATGTGTCAACAGTCGATTTATAAAGAACAAAGAAAATTACAGCACAGGAACAGGCCCTTCGGCCCTCTAAAACTGCACCAATCGAGATCCTCTGTCTAAACCTGTCATCTATTTTCTAAGGGTCTGTATCCCTTTGCTCTTTGCCCATCCATGTACCTGTCCAGATACATCTTAAAAGACACTATCGTGTCTGTGTCTACCACCTCCGCTGGCAACGCGTTCCAGGCACCCACCACCCTCTGCGTAAAGAACTTTCCAAGCATATCACCCATAAGCTTTCCTCCTCTCACTTTGAGCTCATGACCCCGAGTAATTGAGTCCCCCACTCTGGGAAAAAGCTTCTTGCTTTCCACCTTGTCTCTACCTCTCATGATTTTATAGACCTCAATCAGGACCCCCTCAATCTGCATCTTTCTAATGAAAATATTCCTAATCTACTCAATCTTTCTTCATAGCTAGCACCCTCCATACCAGGCAACATCCTGGTGAACCTCCTCTGCACCCTCCCCAAAGCATCCACATCCTTTTGGTAATGTGGCGACCAGAACTGTACGCAGTACTCTAAATGTGGCTGAACCAAAGTCTTATACAACTGTAACATGACCTGCCAACTCTTGTACTCAATACCACATCCAATGAAGGAAAGCATGCTGCATGCCTTCTTGACCACTCTATTGACCTGCATTGCCACCTTCAGGGAACAATGGACCTGAACACCCAGATCTCTCTGTACATCAATTTTCCCCAGGACTTTGCCATTTACTGTATAGTTCGCTCTTGAATTAGATCTTCCAAAATGCATCACCTCTCATTTGCCTGGATTGAACTCCATCTGCTATTTTTCTGCCCAACTCTCCAATCTATCTATATTCTGCTATGATCTCTGACAGTCCCCTTCACTATCTGCTGCTCTACCAATCATCATGTCATCTGCAAACTTGCTAATCAGACCATCTATACCTTCCTCCAAATCATTTATGTATATCACAACCAACAGTGGTCCCAGCACAGATCCCTGTGGAATACCACTGGTCACACATCTCCAATTTGAGAAACCCCCTTCCACTACAGCTGTCTGTCTCCTGTTGCCGAGCTAGCTTTTTATCCATTTGGCTAGCACACCTTGGACCCCATGTGACTTCACTTTCTCCATCAGCCTGCCGTGGGGAACCTTATCAAACGCCTTACGGAAGTCCATGTATATGACATCTACAGCCTTTCCCTCATCAATCAACTTTGTCACGCCCTCAAAGAATTCGATTAAGTTGGTAAGACATGACCTTCCCTGCACAAAACCATGTTGTCTATCACTGATAAGCCCATTTTCTTCCAAATGGGAATAGATCCTATCCCTCAGTATGTTCTCCAGCAGCTTCCCTCCCACTGACATCAGGCTCACCGGTCGATAATTACCTGGATTAACCCAGCAACCCTTCTTAAACAAGGGGACAACATTAGCAAGTCTCCAGCTGTCCAGGACCGCACCCATGTTTAAGGATGCTGCAAAGATATCTGTTAAGGCCCCGGCTATTTCCTCTCTCGCTTCCCTCAATACCCTGGGATAGATCCCATCCAGGCCTGGGGCTTTGTCCACCATAATGCCTTTTAGGATACCCAACACTTCCTCCCTCCTTATGCCAACTTGACCTAGAGTAATCAAACATCTATCCCTAACCTCAACATTCGTCATCTCCCTCTCCTTGGTGAATACCGATGCAAAGTACTCGTTAAGAATGTCACCCATTTTCTCTGACTCAGCGCATAACTTTCCTTCTTTGTCCTTGTGTGGGCCAATCCATTCTCTAGTTACTCTCTTGCTCTTTATATATGAATGAAAGGCTTTGGGATTTTCCTTAACAATTTTTGCTAAAGATATCTCATGTCCCCTTTTATCCCTTTTAATTCCTCGTTTCAGATTCACCCTATATTCCCAATATTCTTCCAAAGCTCCGTCTGTCTTCAGTCACCTAGACCTTCTCTATGCTTCCTTTTTCCTCTTGGCTAGTCTCACAATTTCACCTGCCATCCATGGTTCCCTAATCTTGCCATTTCTATCCCTCATTTTCACAGGAAGTTGTCTCTCCTGCACGCTAATCAAACTCTCTTTAAAAGCCTCCCACACATCAAATGGGGATTTACCTTCAAACAATTTCTACCAATCCACATTCCCCAGATCCTGCCGAATTTTGGTATAGTTGGCCCTCCCTCAGTTTAGAACTCTTCCTTTCGGACCACTCTCATCCTTGTCCATGAGTATGGTAAAACTTACGGAATTGTGGTCACTATTTCCAAAGTAGTCCCCGACTGTAATATCAACCACCTGGCCGGGCTCATTCCCCAATACCAGGTCCAATATGGCCCCTTCCCAGTTGGACTACATACATACTGCTTTCGAAAACCCTCCTGGATGCTCCTTATGAATTCTGCTCGATCTTGACCCCTAACACTAAATGAAGGCATAATGAGAAATTTGAAACAATGCAGTGAGTGCTGGAACATGTTTTTAGCTAAGTAGGCTGCAAGCGCTCCTTTCAAAATGTATATCCAAAAGAACACTGACTGGATTAAACACTGCTGTGTGCTTTCCACATCTTAGCATGAACATCTAGGGTGTCCTTTGCTCGAGCCTGGAAAGGTGGCGCCAACTAGCAACCTGCCAGGTTAAATCTACGGGGCAACATATTGGATGTAGGCACCTCCCACAGCCTATTCAATCAAATAAGAGAAGAATGAACTCCTTAAATGGGCACCTATTGTAGCACACCCAACGTCTCCCCTACTGCATGTAAAATCATCATGGGAACAGCTGGCAGTTGGCAGCATGCTGTTGATAGCAAGCTGCCTGAATTTACAAGCTCACCCATGTGTTTCCTTGTTCATGGGTGACCCACAAAATTCAGCCCAGAGAAACATTTAAGTTCAGCAAATGACTATAAGGCCGTGAAGCATAGAAATTTTCAAAGATCCACGTGCCCACGTTCTCACCAGATCTCCAAATCTATGAAGTAGTAAATTTATAAAAGGTGGCCACCATTGTTTTAGAAACATTATCAACAATAAAACAATGGAATCCTGTCATGCTGAATAAATATTGAGTACAGTAGTTCCAACCTAAGTTTTAGATTCATTCAACTTATGACGTGAGGACTTTCACAGTAAGCACGGGGATGAAAACATAGGAAATAGGTGCAGGAGTGGGCTATTCAACTCATTGAGCTTACCCCATCATTTCACATGATCATGGAATGTCAAGGGTCATGGATCAAGGATCAAAGTCCTTGAGGGAAGGAAACTGCCATCCTTACCTGGTCTTTCCTACATGACACTGCAGACACACAATGTTTTTGAGTCTTAACTGCCTTCTGGGTCATTGGGATTGGACAAAAAAATGTTGGCTCAGTCAGCAAAATCCTCATCCTGTGAATGCATTTTTTAAGAATCCTTGTTTTCTCCCTCCTTCCTTTATTAAGTAGCAACGTTCTATTGTCCACCCTCCAATCAGCTGGAACCGTTCCAGAACTCTCATAATTTTGGTAGACAATGACCAACTTGGCACCTCTTGAAACAAGCCACAAGTGGGCAAATGCAGTACTCCTTTTTGGATTTAACACTTTTCTTAATTGTTTTTAACCATGACATGGAGGAGCCGATGTTGGGCTAGAGTGGACAAAATCAGAAGTCATGCCTTCACCTGAGGAAGGAGCAGTGCTCCAAAAGCTTGTGATTTCAAATAAATCTGTTGCAATATGACGTGTTGTCATGTGACTTTTGAATTTTAGCAATGATTGGGCCACTCTTTTTGTTGTGGCCTTTCCCCTGAAAGAAATGTGTAACATTTGAAATGGATGCAAACTTCTTGAATTGTCTATCCACTACCATGCCTTTTGATGAAGTTACCCATTACATTACAGTCAACTCATCCCTCATACCTTCATAACTTCTTTTGTTTGCATTTAAAATGGAGAAGTTGTATTAAACTTAGATGTTACATTGTTTAAAAGATGTTTCATTGATTGTCACAGCCACCATTCTTCCTTCTCTGCATGTTAATATTGGCAATATCCTTGCCTGACAACTTACACACTTTCTCACTCAGTTCCCACTTCTTGCCTTCCCTTCACAGTTTATGTTAACATTTTCTCTCCTTTCCAGTTGATGCCATAATTCTTCAATTTCCCCCTAAATGCTGGTGTTCTTCCTTCATCCTATAAGTTGTGATCAGCCACATCTAATGTTTTCTGCTAGAACACTTCTCCACTTAATCCTTCCATCCCATCAACTTCATGTCAATACTCCCTTCACCCACTGCTCTACCCAATGGAATTCTTTGTCTCCCTCCCTTCAGGTGGCATTCTTCTGCCCTTTAATTCACATAAACAATATTTTTCCAGACACTGCAGGGTCCAACATAATGATGATGCTGCTCTTCCCTGCACATTTGTATTTTTTTTGGATTAGAAATGATAGGGTTTCCTGGGAACTAAAATTCAAGTGAATGGATGTCACTGTTGCAATAATGGGAGAATCAACAATCATTGTGTAGACTCACAGCTGGTTAACCACAATTTAGTCTCATCTATTTGTTGATCTTCTGAGACAGAAGCCAGAAGGCAGTTTGCTTTACGGGCAAAGAAATAACAAGCTATTGACCAATCTGTCACTTTAGGAAATAGCATTTTTTTAAAGGGACTCTGGGTTCTTTAGCAATGAATGTTCTGATTCACTTAAGTTATTAAGGAACTGCGATAAGGAAGGTCTTAACAAATATTATCTGTTTCAATGTTGAATTTTCTTTGCAGTTTTTAAAAATGTGGAACAGGACATGAGTTTATTGAACCTGAAGATATTAGGTTGTCCTGCTGTCGGAAAGCAAAGTCTGTCAGAAAAGAGCATAAGCCTGTTAGGGAGCCTAAAGAAGTTAATGATTGGAAAATTGAATTATGTTGAACTTAAATCATGGAAATAAGACTTTCCTTACCTCAGCTCCTTGATAACTTAAGTGAATCAGAACATTCATTGCTCAAGGACCCAGAGTCCCTTTAAAAACATGCCCGTAACTGATATTTATATTTTTTTTTAAAAATGAATTCGTACAGGGACATTGCTCACTGGCCAGCATTTATTGCCCATCCCTAATGCCCTTCATCAGGTAGTTGTGAACTGCCTTCTTGAACTGCTGCACCCTATTTGTGGTCTGTTTGAGAAATTCCTGCAGAAATGCCCTGGACCTGTGGTGATTGACCTCCAACTACTCCAATCATCATTCTTTCTGCTGGTACGACTGAGCGGAGACTTTCCCTGATTCCCACTGATTCATGTTTTGCTAGGCCCCCTTGAGACCAAACTCCAAGAAATGCAACCTTGATGTCAAGGGCAGTCACTCTCACCTCATCACTGGAATTCAGCTTTTTGTCCATGTTTGAACTAAGGTTATAATGAGATGAGGATCTCTGTGACGCTGGTGGAACCCAAAATAAGCGCCAGTGCGATAGTTATTGCAAAGCATGTGCTATTTAATAGCACTGTTGAAAGCACCTTCCATTGGTTTATTTGCTGATTGAGAGTAGATGGGGTAGAATTTGGCTATGATCAAATTATCCCGCTTCATGTGCTCAAGACCGATCTAGGCAATTTTCGACATTGTCAGATAGATGCCAGTATTGTACAACTGGAGCACAGGTCTTCAGTACTGTTGTTGGAATGTTGCCGGGGCCATAGCCTTTGCAGTATCCAGCACCTTCAACCATTTCTTACATTATGAGTGTGTGACAAAAGACCGACATCTAGGGACCTTTGGAAGAAGCCAAGATGGATCATCCACTCATCATAGGTGCAAAAGCTTCAGCCTATCCTTTGCACTGATGTGCTAGTACCCTCCACAATTCTTGACATTTGTCCTTGTCATAGCAGAAAGGAGGAGATCAGTGCCCCACTTTATGGACAGGGAGCTGGAGGTCTTCTGGATGGGGCTGAGCAGAACAAGATTTCCTCCTCCCTGAGGACTAGCAGTGAAAAGCATGATGCAAGACCATGTCATCTTGGACTTGAATTTGCCACCTGCAACACAGTAGCCGTAGCAATCTGGACAAATGCTGAATACTGTAGGAAGTAGGTCAGTGACAATATCCACTCCATCAGCTTAGAGGAGAAGGCAACATCCTCGTGGTATTATTTCTGGACTGTTAATCCAGAGACCGAGGGGGACCCTTGTTCGAAATCCACCACAGCAGATGGCAGAATTGGAACTAAGAGTCTAATGATGACAATGAATTCATTGTTGGCTGTCAGGAAAAACCCACTAATGTCCTTTAGGGAAGGAAATCACCATCGCCAAATCAGAAGAAAACTGACAATACGGATATACCAACACCAACGAGCACAAAACCAGAAGAAACCTACCAACACATAAATAACATCCTCACTGGGATAAAATTCACACAAGAAGATGAGAACAGCAGCCATCTACCCTTCCTGGACATATTAGTAGAACACAAAAAAAACAGGGAACTACAGACCAGCAAATATAGAAAGACCGCACATACGAACCAGATACTCAGTTCCACTAGCAACCACCCCAACACCCACAAATCGAGCTGCAACAGGACACTATTTAAATGAGAAAACACATTACAGTGACCCGGGACTATGCAAAGCAGGACAGGAGCACTTCTACAGAGCCTTTAAAACAAAGAATATCCGAAAAGCACAATTCACCATTACCTCAGAGACAGACCACAACAGGAAGACACAACACAACCAGAATCACGAGTCACTCTACCATGCATCAAGGACAATTCAGAAATGACCAAAAGACTACTCAGATCCCTTGGTATCAGAGTAGCCCACAAACCAACAATGCCCTATGACAGCTACTGATGAATGTAAAGGATCCTGCACCCAAAATCGGTAAAACCGGTGTAAGATACAAAATATAATGTAAGGGCTGTGAGAAACACGACATAGGCCAAGCTGGAAGAAAACTGACAATACAGATACACAAACACCAACTAGCCACCAAAAGACACGGCTGATTCTTACTACACACGGACAATGAGGGACAAAAATTCAACTGGGACAACACATCGATCATCACACGAGTCAAACAGAGACACGCCAGGGAATTGCTGGAGGTCTGGTATTCAAGCCAGAACTCCATCAACAAACAAATTGAATTAAACCATGTGCACAAATCACAGAATCAGAACTACCGAGACGTATAAATAACAAGTGGGACAGAACACCGACACTTCACCGGAGGCACACTGACCATGTTACCTAACAGGGTTATGAAGCGTTTGCAAACAAACACGCTGGCTCGGCGAGCATGTCCACAACCATATCCACCATCCTTACCTGGCCTGGCCTACATGTGAGTCCAGACCCAAAACAATGTGGTTGACTCAGAGCCACCCTATGGACAACTAGAGATGGGCAATAAATGCTGGCTTTCCCGGTGATACCATCATCCCATGAATGAATAAACGAAAGTATCAAAATCTTCTCTCCTAGACATCACACTCATCTCATCTCTCCTACTGTACCTTCCTCCCACCAAGACTCATGCTGTGACACTCTCATTATTGCCTGCAACATCTTCCCTCATTCACTGTTACCCATCCCAAACTCCAACACTACTAATCCTGCACACTGTCTGCACTGCCTTCCCCACCTGCACAGAAAGTAACAGCGGCGCCATCATTTGCATTTCCCACGTTCCCAGCTTCTCTCTCACTCAACAAGAAAAGAAAAGCCCTCAAAAGGCAGAAAGACTCAAGACAGGTAGTGAGCTGCTTAAAACTTGACTGTTCATAACTTAATTGGAGAGCTTCCTCATGCTGACTGACTGAGTACAAGCTATTGGAGGTTTCCCTTGACTTGCTGTGTCAGAATCTCCTAAACAAAGGCTTATCCCTCTTTCTTTGACTGAGACTGAGAATATGCAATGACAAGCACCCTTCATTCGTGCCTGTGCTAAACAGCAAGGCAAGATAGAAATAGTGTGAGCCTGACATATTTGACTGAGGGGCAAAGTATTCCAAGGCAAGGCAATGCAAAGCAGGGATGCTGCGTGCATGGAGTTAGGTTCAGAGTGAGTGAGCAAAGTGAACAAAGAAGCCAGAGATGCAGCCTGGTCCAGTCCATGAGCTGCATGGTTGTGTGTTCTTGAGTGCACAGTGTCCTTGCTGCAGCGTCACAATGCTAGTTACTAGAATTTGATTTAGACAGTTTAGGAGAGTGGTCCAGGAAATGGCTGTTGAAATTCAACGTGAGCATATGGGAGGTTTTGCACTTTGGCAAAAAGAATACAGGCATGGACTATTTTCTAAACAGTCAGAAAATTTGTAAAGCAGAAATACAAAGGGATCTGTGAGTGTTGGTCCAGGATTCTCTAAAGGTTAACTTGCAGGTAGAGTCCGTGATTAAGAAAGCGAATGTAATGTTGTCGTTTATCTCAAGAGGGTTGGAATATAAAAGCAGTGATATGCTTCTGTGACTTTATAAAGCTTTAGTTAGGCCCCGTTTAGAATACTATGTCCAATTTTGGGCCCCACACCTCAGGAAGGACATACTGACGCTGGAGCGTGCCCAGCGGAGATTCACACGGATGATCCCTGGAATGGTAGGTTTAACGTACGATGAACGGCTGAGGATCCTGGGATTGTATTCATTAGAGTTTAGAAGGTTGAGGGACGATCTAATAGAAACTTACAAGGTAATGTATGGCTTAGAAAGAGTGGACGCTGGGAAGTTGTTTCTGTTAGGCGGGGAGACTAGGACCCGTGGGCACAGCCTTAGAATTAGAGGGGGTAAATTTAAAACAGAAATGAGGAGACAATTCTTCAGCCAGAGACTGGTGGGCCTGTGGAATTTATTGCCACAGAACGCAGTGAAGGCCGGGACGTTAAATGTCTTCAAGGCAGAGATTGATAAATTCTTGATCTCACAAGGAATCAAGGGCCACGGGGAGAGTGATTGGAAAGCGAATGTAATGTTGTCGTTTATCTCAAGAGGGTTGGAATATAAAAGCAGTGATATGCTTCTGTGACTTTATAAAGCTTTAGTTAGGCCCTGTTTAGAATACTATGTCCAATTTTGGGCCCCACACCTCAGGAAGGACATACTGACGCTGGAGCGTGCCCAGTGGAGATTCACACGGATGATCCCTGGAATGGTAGGTTTAACGTACGATGAACGGCTGAGGATCCTGGGATTGTATTCATTAGAGTTTAGAAGGTTGAGGGACGATCTAATAGAAACTTACAAGGTAATGTATGGCTTAGAAAGAGTGGACGCTGGGAAGTTGTTTCTGTTAGGCGGGGAGACTAGGACCCGTGGGCACAGCCTTAGAATTAGAGGGGGTAAATTTAAAACAGAAATGAGGAGACAATTCTTCAGCCAGAGACTGGTGGGCCTGTGGAATTTATTGCCACAGAACGCAGTGAAGGCCGGGACGTTAAATGTCTTCAAGGCAGAGATTGATAAATTCTTGATCTCACAAGGAATCAAGGGCCACGGGGAGAGTGCAGGGAAGTGGAGTTGAAATGCCCATCGGCCATGATTTAAATGGCGGAGTGGACTCGATGGACCAAATGGCCTTACTTCCACTCCTATGTCTTATGGTCTTCTGGTCTACTATGGCAGCTGAAGGTCCAGCAGTGAAGTGCAGCAGCATCTTATAAATGGATTGAAGATATACTATGAGTGCCCTCAGACACTGGCACAGAATAGATGCCAACATCCATGGACATGTGTTGCACATGACCAATGTCTATGAGCATGCCCTGAAATGTTGTTGCCTGGTGTCCAACATGGAAATATTTCAAATCTTAACATTTATTGATGTCTAGCTTGTGTGCCACATTTGGTAGGATGGGAAAATGAATATTAATGAGATGAGTTGTACTTTTAATATAATAAAATGTGAGGCTGGATGAACACAGCAGGCCAAGCAGCATCTCAGGAGCACAAAAGCTGACGTTTCGGGCCTAGACCCTTCATCAGAGAGGGGGATGGGGAGAGGGAACTGGAATAAATAGGGAGAGAGGGGGAGATGGACCGAAGATGGAGAGTAAATTCTCCAGCATCTGCAGTTCCCATTATCTCTGTACTTTTAATAAGTTGTTTAACAAGCAACATCCCCCTCAAATTGTAATTTCCTGCTGTTTAGCAGGAAACTCATCACACGACTTACAAATGCATAAATGCTCCTGATATTGAGAAGGGCCTCACCAGATTGCTGGTGTGTTCTGCCATCAGTCCCACAATAGCCCAGGCTATGCAGACCCCTATAAGATTCTGTCCGGTGTGTTTAATGATGATGCCCATATAGAAATCGACATACAGGCATGATGGACTTGTATGGCATAAAAATCAGTGTCATGAACTGCCTCGGGGTGGCCAGCTCACCAGACGTCCACTTAACAGCCATTGGGCAGTTAATCAGATTGAGCTGGCCTTTTCATTTTCTATGGCAAGGAAGCCTCACTTCTGAGAGTGGTTAACTAACCAGATGGTAGTTCTCTTGTGTCAGCGGTACCATCAGAACTGGAGATCACTGCGAGAGTTATAAAAGTTCTCAAGGAAGAGGCATTAACAAACGTAAGTCTGAAGTCAGGCAGGGTCAGACTGCTGAGCCCTGGCCAGGGTGGTTGACAGGTATGGATAGAAAGGATTAAAATTGCCAGAGGACATGGAATCCCATGTGGGGGCTTCCAATTGGCAAAGTAGGTCCATAATGGAGGATCTTTAAATGACTATTAATTGAGCATTTAAGGGGCTCAGTTGTCCCAGAGGTGAGTGAGCTGCTGGTAAAATTAGTGGCAAGGGTAGACAGAGGGCAATGCGCCACTCTCGTACAGCCACCCCATCACCCGCTTGTCAATATTTTATAATGTATAAAAATGTAATTAAACTGAAGCACTTTATTTAAGCAAATAAAATTAACATAAATAACTTTAGATTAGTTAATCATTTTAATAGTTTGAACACTGATTACTGACAGCATTATTAGAGAAATTGTTATAAAAATTTTGACAGGAATGACTTGACATGCTGAAAGAGCCTGGATTAATGCACATAACTATTGATATTGATATAACTCATATCATTTTTATATTGACAAACAGGAGGTGAATGAATGTACTTAGGGCTCCCAATTTGCTACTAAAAATTGGGTAAATCAGAAAAAGCCTTCCTTCAGGGAAAGCTAATGTATGTTTTCTTTTTCAAAATTGGACACATCAGACTTCCCTTCACAGCTGTCATAAATTTTAGAATGACACAAATGAACAATGTGTTAGCCAAAATATGACCACTAGCAACCTCTTAGCTCTACAGGCATTTTGCCACTGATTAACATTGCAGTACATCCTTCATAGCCACTGAAAGTAATTGGAAACAGGATATGAGGTTATACAGAATGAGTTGTTATACAAATTGTACATGACTAAGATGAAAGATTGTACCTGCTGCCCAACAAACAAGTATTCCCTACAGAATGAGCAGCAACTAAAAACAAGGTGTAAATTCCACACACAAAACCAGGTTTTGTAAAATTTCAAATGAAAATTGCAGAATCTAAATTATTGTTATGCTTTTTGTTCCTTAATTCATTCAAAAAATACTAATTAATTGTAGCCTATTTATACAGATGGTAATCAATACTGGCCTACACTATGTCCATATCAAGACATGGGGCATAGGCCAGTACAGACATGATAGGCTGAAGGGACTGTTTCTAAACTGTATAACTTTTGAGATCAGGCCAGAGGGGATGGTGCTGCCAAGGGTACCTGCCTGAACATCTAGAAACATAGAAACAAAGAAAATAGGTGTCCTTTGAGTCTGTACCGCCATTTATTATGATCAAGACTGATCATACAATCTCAGTGTCCCATTCCCGCTCTCTCCCCATACCCTTGATCCTTTTAGCTGCAAGGCCATGTCCAGCTCCTTTTTGAATGTATCTAATGAACTGGTCCCAACAACTTTCTGTGGAAGAGAATTCCACAGGTTCACAATTCTCTGAATGAAGAAATTCTCCCTCATCTCAGTCTTAAATTGGCTTACCCCTTATTCTTCAGCTGTAACCCCTAGTTCTGGACTTACCCAATGTGGGGAACATTCTTCTCACATCTAGCATGTCTGGTCCATCAGGATTTTATATGTTTCTGTGAGTGTCCCTCAACATTCTTATAAATTCCAGTGAGTGTAAGTCTAGTTGATCCAGTCTTTTTTCATATGTCAGTCCTGCCATCCCAGGAATCAGTCTGGTGAACCTTTGCTGGACTCCCTCAATAGTAAGAATGTCCTTTCTCAGACTAGGAGACCAAGGCTACGCACAATACACAATGTGTGGCCTCACCAAGGTCCTGCATAACTGCAGCAAGAGACCCCTACCCCTATACTCAATTCTTTTCATTCAGAAGCCAGCATGCCATTACCTCGCTACCTGCTGCATCTGCTTGCCAACCTTCAGTGACTGTTCCACCATGACATTAAGATCTCTTTGCATCTCGCCTTTCCCTGAACTGCCACCATTCAGATATTTCCTGCCTTCCTGTTTTTGTGCCCAGAGTGGGTAACTTCACATTCATCCATATAAATTGCAGTTGCCAAGTAGTTGCCCACTCAGCCAGTCTGTCCAAATCATCTTGCAGCCTTGTAGCACCCTCATAGCCCAAAGGCCACTAATGTGACTTTTGGCTATAAGATGGAGGAATTATCAGTCAAACATCATGGCCCAACTGTTGTGATCATTTCAAAAATGGAAAAATAAAACTGAACAAGTCTTCTCCCTCATTGTCTGTCCATTTTTAGATTGGTAGCTCCTGCTATCGGGCAGTGGGTCAACCAATTTATCAAGCTTAGAGAGCCTTCCACTGGTCGTTTTGCCTCAGAAGCCTACCCAACAATTATAATTGGGTTGGGGAAAGCTCATTCCCTGGCCTTTAATTGGGTACTCTTCCAAAATAGTGGCGGACAAACCTGGAACACACCATGTAGGATCCAGCATTGGTCCCTATGCTCACCCCCCATTGTTGGAATGAAAATCCAGCTCACTGAATCACCAGGAGACTTCTGACCACTTTGTACCTGTTTATAAGGAGGATATGGAGCAAATCACATTAACCGTTCTGTAACTTTGAAATATTGATCATTGACATAAAATTATTGTCAAAACCTTTAAATTATAAATCCAGTGATTGCAATCTTTCAAATTAACGTTTGTATTTAATACTGAGAAGACCTTCTGATTTTTACAGGAAGTCTTCAGATTCGGTACAATCTTGGAGGTACAAAGGAACCTTTCAGAATTGACCTGAACCACAGAAATCTGGCTAATGGACAACCACATAGTGTCAACATCAGCAGACATGGGAAGGAACTACATCTCCAGGTAAATATTGTTAATGCGGCAATAAGATGCTTTGTCAGGTGAACTTGTATCTCTACATGATCGTTCTTTCACCTAAGTACAGGGTGCGAGATGGTGTTATCTGGAAAGACCAAGACATCGTTGTATACAGATCAACTGTATTGTTTTAGTCAGCCAAATCACTTTTAATTTCAAAGCAAAATATTACAATGAAAGTATTAATGGATTTTATTCAACTTTTGCCATGACCAACAATGAATCTCAATAGAAAAAAAATGCTTTTTTTGTCCACTTCAGAGGTAAGTTTTGAATTCACACAAGTGACTCTCAAAAACCTATTATGATATGTTTAGTCTTTTAAACTTCCACTTATTAAAATATAACATTAAAGGATTAAAATATTGTCACGCTAATACTTGGCCTGCCATTCTTCCTTCCCACATGGGAAAAGAATGGGATTCTATTACATTTTTTCCATTTTTTGTAGAGCAAGTCAAAAAATGTATACACACATTCTTCCATTCATACTTGAATTTCCGTACACAGTTATCTACTTTTATGAAAACAATTCTCTTTTGCATGCCTTTTATATTAAACTCTCCCAGTTTTTGTTTTGTCTGGTGGGGTGTATTAATATCAGCACGACAAAGTTTAAAGAATCATGACTTTATTAGACAGGGACATTTCAATTATTTAGTTCAGTTAGTATTTAAAATAAGTGGAGAAGCCATGCTGGCTTCCAAAGCAGGGTCAACTTCACCAGGCTACAGTCTGTGCGAAAGTTTTTCGTATGTAAATAGTTCTGATTGCTGGTGGTGTCCTGCAGAGCCCTAAATCCTTTCACAGCTGCTTCCACCACTCACAAGTCTGATAATTCGCTTGTCCCCTGAGTGAACCTTCTCTGAATTGCTTCCTTGAGCAAGGAGACTGAAATTACACACAACATTCCAGGTACAGTCTGTCACTATAGTGATAAAAATGGACTACTGATTTCCAAATTCCATCGCCTGATTTTAATACCTGGGACCTTCATGGCCTATTTTTTTTCGGAAAGGGAGAAAGAAAAACTGACTTAAAATGGCTGCAGCAATCAATTGACCACACCAGCGTAGAAAACTGTGTGGAAAAAATGAAACTTTCAGAACTGAAATTAACATTTTTATCGAGGTTTGCTGAAAACAGTCCACACAGGCAGGAGTGAAGAGACACTCAATGCCTATTTTGATTTAGAAACGTAGAAAGATAGAATTTCCACAAACATACAAGTGTAAATGTATGATAAATTTCACATACTGGGGATAAAATATACCAAGTATAATTATCAAGCTGACAAACGAGCGCCTAATGAACGTAATGAAATATACAAGCCGGCTGTATTTCAGGGAGCTTCTTTTGATAGAATAGAGGAGATGAATTTGAGACTGAAACAAGCCGGAGAAAGCTGTTGCTGTTAGTCTTTCACAAAGAAAAAGTGTTCAGTGACAAAGCTGAGTGAAAAGAAACATTAGAACACTGAGAACTCAAGGGACAACTAAACGGTATAGCATAGGGGAGGTGCAGTTGAGAACAGTCAAAGTCTACAAGTGAAAGAGTTGTACATTCTGAGCTTCCCTTACTGGTCATGAGTTTCAGTGGTGTCATGGCCAATGTAAGCTGATTGTTATTCTGGAGACAGTCTCTTATAAACTGTCACCCATCTTTTCCAGACTGAGTGTTATGGTCCATGAAGTTCATTTCATTTTCATATTTCCTATTTCTGAGATGTATTCAACTGGAAACGGAGAGAGGGTCTGAGCTTGAAAAGATCTGTTGAGAGAGAGAGAGAGACAGCTATTGTGGATTTATCCTGTAGGACTTCTTGATGTTACTCCCTCCTTCAAGCAACACAGCAACACAAATTTAGTGTCATAGTATGTCACAAGGGAGAGCTTTGGTCATGTGACAGCTAGCTATTGCACACGCTGGTGCCAATCCACATAAAGAAAGCGGTTTAAATCTCCCATTGTCAACGTATCAAGATACCATTGAAACCAATAATCATCAGCACCCTTTCTCATGCAGGGTTTGGATATATTTCCTCTGTGTCTGGGATTTTATGCAGATAAGGTGGTGAGTGCTTACTGTCCTTATGTTTGTAGGAAGTTGCTACAAATCAAAGTAGATGCATTGGTGGTAATTTTTCAACATTACCTAAATTTGGCAAAGGCCAGCCTGAAAAGTCGCATGTATATCCCTTCTATTAAAAGAAAGCAGGGAGGGAGAAAGCAGGAAACTTTAGGCCAGTTAGTTTGATGTCTGTCATAGGGGAGGTGCTAGAATTGATAATGAGAGAGATTAAAGATATGCACTTAATAAAACATAATAAAATCAGAAGTTAGCATGCTTTCAGTCAAAGGGAAATTATATTTATCAAGTTATTGGGAATCTTTGAAGGAGTAAAGTGCCCTGTAGATAAAGGGGAGCCCATAGATGTATTATATTTCAATTTTCGGAAGGCATTTGATTAGTTACCATGTCAAATGTTGTTGCAGAAAATGAAAAATAAACGTGTAATGAGTAGCATTTTAGCAGAGATAGATGATTGACCAGGTGGCAGAAATCAGAATATACAATAAATTGATCTTCATCTAATTGGCAGGATGAGGTGAATAGGGTCCCACAGAGGTTTGTGCTAGGACATCAGCTTCAATTACGTCAATGACCAATGACTTCAGTGAGGGGAGCAAAGGCATGGGAGCTATATTGGTAGATGACACCAAAGCATGCACAAAAAAGGTTGTGAAGAAGACATAAGGAAGTTAGTGTTAGATATAGACAGAGAGAGTGGGTAAAAATCTGGCAGATGGAGTATAATGTGAGAAAATGTGAAGTGCCATAAATCTAGTCCACAAGATCATTTTCTACACAACCTTTGCCAACTTTATTTATCTATGTCTAATCATCTTAATCCAATACATGAAGATTAAATTCTCCGACAATTATTACAGTGCTTTTCTAAAAACCCACATTATTTTTTGATTTTAACCTTTGGCCAACAGTATAACTGCTGTCAAAGAGACCTATAAATCTTTTCCACAAGGGACTTCTTTCCTATCTTTACCCAAACTCATTCTACCTATTGATGCTCTGAACCAAAGCCATTCCTTACACTGTACTGATTCCATCTTTTAGGAGCTGCCCACCTCCTTTGCCTTTCTTCCAGTCTTTCTGAAATGTCAAATACCCTTAAATGTTCAGGCTCCAGTTGAGGTCACATTTTGTAATCTGTAATGGTTCTTATGTCACACTCATTTAGTTACATTTGCTCTTTCAGTTCCAGTTTTGAATATTACACACATTTGGATAAAGAACTTTCAATTGCTTTTTTAAATCAATTTTCCCTACTCTGACTTTAGTTTCTAGTGCATTGTTCTGAGTGTGAACACTGTAACTTCAGATCACACACTGGTTATCATCATCTGCATCATTAGCCTCTGCTATTCCTTCGTCCCTTATCTTTAGTTTTTCAAATCTCTCCTTGATTGAACTCACACCCCCTCCCCAGTTACTAATTTTAAATCCTCCTCTCCCATGCGCTACTGCCCACAATTCATCAGTAGACTGGTCCCATTTAGGTGAACTCCGCATCCTCCCTGCTGTTCCTGTAAGCCACAGAGGTTGCTATAGCCTTGAACCAGTTTGATAATTGCAAAAGCCGATGATCATCCATTGTTACCTTTTGGATCCATGTACCTGTCTCTCTTACTGTCAGACCAAGTTTAAATTGTGTGACTGTCTCTGCCTCCCTAACCGGTTCTTCCTCTCACCCATCCCTTCCTCCCACCCCAAGCCGCACCCCCCGCTACCTACTAACCTCATCCCACCTCCTTGACCTGTCCGTCTTCCCTGGACTGACCTATCCCCTCCCTACCTCCCCACCTACACTCTCTCCACCTATCTTCTTTACTCTCCATCTTCGGTCCGCCTCCCCCTCTCTCCCTATTTATTCCAGCTCCCTCCCCCCATCCCCCTCTCTGATGAAGGGTCTAGGCCCGAAACGTCAGCTTTTGTGCTCCTGAGATGCTGCTTGGCCTGCTGTGTTCATCCAGCCTCACATTTTATTATCTTGGAATCTCCAGCATCTGCAGTTCCCATTATCTCTTAAATTGTGTGACTGTCTCCTTGAATATGTTCAAATGGTTTCCTTCATCTTGATGCATCGCAATGTCCTTTTCTCAGACTCTAGTTCATCAAGTCAGAACTGAAATTTTTCAATCTGCAATTACTCCAGATGTATTCATTGTGTCACACAGGTGCCAGTTTCAATAAATAACCTGTCCTTACATCTTCACTTTGTTCATATAAACTAATTAGGTTTCAAGTTTAGAATATCACTCAATGGCTATCCATAGCTATATTATTGAATATAAACAGTAGAGATAGTGCTGTAGCGATAAGGTCATTAAACTGATAATCCAGAGGCCGAGGCTAATACAATAACTACAGGGATTCAAATTCCACCATGGCAGTTGGAATTACAAATTAATCTCAGTGATGGTGACAACAAAATTACCTTTGACTGTTGTTAAAACTCTCTGAAATCTGAAATGGTCTGGGAACCATTCCATTCAAGGAGAATTGTGGATGTGCAACAAATGCTAAACCTATCCCTGCATTCCATGAGAAAATAAAATGAGTTAAGGGAAATTGAATAAATGGATCCAACATCCAAAATACAGTACTCTTGTGACCATGACCACATCAGATTTTCCCAGATTTTAGACAGGACCTGTAATCAACTCAACAAGAAACCAGTAAACTGCACTTGCTTGCTTGATGTCACCAGGTAACGCAGCAAAGACTGTAATAATTTCAGGTCACTATGTTTCTTGTTGTATGTATTGGAAGAGGGGATGACCTGGAAATAGGAGCCAGTAACCAAGAAGGAAGAGAAGGTGGCAATGAGAAGTGGGAGTTACCAGAGGCTAACAGCAGCACATGGTTTTCATGTACTCCTTCATCTTTCTGGCTTTGAAATTAAGAAAGTAATTTTATCCTTTTCTAGCAGAAAATATGCATTAAACCTCTAATTAGTAAGTGCAAAGACTGCGATGCCTGTTTGTGCCACAGGCCTTGGGAGTCTCTTTTGAAGCCTGTGCTAATATCACAAACAGACATCTGCCTTAGAATGTGAGCACTATCCAGCAAATTGCAATTTGCCTAAAATTGATTAAACTGAATATCAGAAATGCTCAGATCATTCTGGTTTCACATTGTATTAGTGCTTAAGTTTAGATGAGAACTGAACTTAAAATTTACCAATTACCAAACTGCACCGACACCTTATGCCTCCAGGTTGCAGCACCCAGATTTCCCTATCTCTAGCTCCCTTTCTTGGACCACCTTTTCCCTAAAAGGCCAGAAAAGCATCTTCTCCCTCAAAGCACCAAATTCCATCACTTACCAAATTCCTACATTTAAGCGTTTAGCATCCAACAGCACTTTGAAGTGACTTAAGCATTTTTAAGTGGTTTTCTCTAATAAACAATTTGAAGTCAATATCAAGTGTACAATACTTAAGAGGCAACTAGTGTACAAAGCTACAGAAAAGGTATTTTTCCCATTAACTAAGCCAAAAACCCAATTCCATGATTACATGCTACACTCTGCATTCAGCAAATATACAGTATGGTACATAATGCTTCTAACTTCTTTTTGGCTATTCAATTTCATTGGCACGCCAGGTCATGTACTCCAGTATCCTTTAAAAAGCTCTTTTCTCAGATGTCTCAGTATCACAAAACAGACTTCTGGCATTGAGGACACCTTGGAATCTGTTTGGTTCTTAAAAACCATAAGGCCAATCTCATCAAACAGGAAATACATTCTTAATGGCATTCTGCTTTCTGGTTAGCACAAAACAGTGTTGCCCTCTACTTAGCACAACTGCTGATTTTTCTCTCCCTTTCCATGTCTCTCTGAATCTATGTGTCTGTGTCCAGCAAGACCAGCTGCTTGTCTTTTGTATTAACAAGTGAAAACTAGCAGATGCATTTCTATGGGTTTCAGTCGAGATCAATGCCCCCATTATAGCCTGTTTCTGGGTAGAGTGCGATAAGATTGTGCTGTTTCTCACACTAAAACATTCTACCCCAATTTAACAGTTCAAAATTTGTAAAATTTTGCCTTCATAACTGACTTAAGCAGTGGGCAGAATGCAAATGCAAATCAGATGTGGTTATTCACTATTTCATTCACCATTGTTGCACTCTTTTACACATGCAATATTGAATTTTTCCCTCTTTCGCAAATTTGAATTGCGTTTCTCAGTAATTTAAAACTCCAAAAAATGACCACCATATTTCCCCCTTTTCACTCTCGTACTTTTGGAATAGAGTTTCTGACAAAACCGTTCACTTTCCTCATGTTTACGTTTGAAATTTTGCTTTCAGCTGCAGGGTCAAAACAGCGAGAAATGGTCCTGTCCCCACACATTTTCATTGTCGCACCTCATTTTATTATACATTGTACCTCTGACATCAAACTCACCATGCTAGACAAAACCTAATTGTAAATATCCATAAATATTTGTCAGCATCTGAGGAGACAGAAGTGGTGTTGAATGTGGTGCAATCATTGTCAAACAGCACCACTGCTGACCTTCTACTGAAGGATACATCATTGATGAAGCAGCTGATGATGTTTGGGGCATGGACACTTCTAAGCTGAAGAAAGACAAATATTTATGAGCATACAAACATATAATGAATAAAGAGCAACAGGAGACCATTCAGTAGCTCAAGTCTTATTATACGATTCAATATTATCATGGCTGATCAGCTCGTGTTTTGAATTCCCACCTCACCCTGATAACTTTTGATTCCCCTGCCTAACAAGAAACTGTCTACCTTTGCCTTAACAATATTCAAAAATCTCACCTCCACTGACTGCTAAGGCAAAAACCTTCAATGTCTCAAAACTCAAAAGAAATTTTATTCATCACTGTCCTAAAAGAACATCCTTAATTTTAAAAGTGTTCCCTGGTTCTGGACTCACCCAGATGAAGAAACATTCTTTCATGTGCACCTTGTTATAGAACATTCAGGATCTTATACCTTTCAATGAAGTAACCTTTACTCTTCTGAACTCCAGTGGAAATTAGTGTCAGTTTGCCCAAGCAGGGTTTTTTTTTAACCTAATGTAGCAATGTTTATGTTATCTTCTGTAACATAAGAAATCAGAAACGAATATTGTGGTATTGAAGAATGTAACTGATATTTGTTATAACTAGCTATTAAGATTATCAGAAATAGTTATAAAAATACCCTATTTGGCCCCTCAAGCCTGCTTCACTGTTCAATACGATCATGCCTGTTCCGATACTCCTTGTGCCCATTTTCCTTTCCCTTTTCTCCATAATCCCTGATCCCATCAAGAATCTATCTATCTCAACCTTAAATATACACAAGGACTCTGCTTCAAGTAACTCTATGTGGCAAGGTGTTCCAAAGGCTCACAACCCTTAGAGAAAGAATTACTCCTCATCTCATACCTGAATTGACACCCTTTTAATCCGAGACTATGCCCTCTGGTCCTAGAGTCTTCCATGAGGGAAACATCCTCTCCGCATTGAAGCCCTGCCTTCACATTGAGAATAGTCTCCATCGCGTTATCTGATATTATCACTGTGCTAAGTGGGACAGATTTTGAACAGATCTAGCAAATCAAAACTGGGCATCCACGGGGCGCTGTGGACTGTAACAGCAGCAGAATTGTACTCCAGCAAAATCTGCAACCAGATGGTCAGGCACACCATCAAACCAAAGGATCAACACTGGTTTAATGGAGAATGCAGGAGGGCATGCCAAAACCAGCACCTGAAAATTAAGTATCAACCTGGAGAAGTGACCAAACAGGACTATTCGCATAAGAAACTGCATAAGCAGAAAGTGATAGACACAACTAAGAAAACCCGCAACCAACAGATCAGATCTAAGCTCTGCAGTTCTGCCACATCCATTTGTGAATGGTGATGAATAATTAGACAACTCACCAGAGGAGAAGGATTTATAAATATCCCATCCTCAATAATGGAAGAGCCCAGCACATCAAAAGATAAGGCTGAAGCATTTGCAGCAATATTCAACCAATTATGCCCGATGGATGATCCATCATGGCCTCCTCCAGTGGTCCCCAGCATTACAGATACCAGTCTTTACCAATACAATTCACTACTCATGATATTAAGAAACAGTTGAAAACATTGGATACTGCAAAGTCTACAGGCTCTGACAACATTCCAGCAATATACAGAAGACTTAAGCTCCAGAATTTGCTGCTCACCTAACCAAGCTCTTCCAGTCTACTTACAACATAGTTATTTACCCGATAATGTAGAAAATTGTCCAGGTGTGTCCTGTACATAAAAAGCGGGACAAATCCAATCAACCCAGTTGCTGCCTCATCAGTCGGTCAAAACAATGGCTCAGTGCTTAGCACTTCAGCCTCACAGCACCAGAAATGCGAGTTCAGCTCCACACTCAGGTGACTGTCTATACAGAGTTGTCCCCACGTCTGCGTGGGTTTCACGCAAGTGCTCCGGTTTCCTCCCACACTCCTTTGGTATGCAGGTTTGATGGATTGGCCATGCTAAATTGCCCATAGTGTCCAGAAATGTGCAGAGTGGGTGGATTAGATTTGGGAAATGCAGGGTTACAGGGATAGGGTAGGAAGGTGGGTCTGGATGGGGTGGTGTTTGGAAGGTCAGTGTGGACTCAAGGGGCCAAATAGCTTGTTTCCACGCTGTAGGGATTCAATGATTCTGTGATCAGTCTACTCTTAATCATCAGTAGGGTGATGGAAGGCTTTCTCAAACAATAACATTAAGCCGCACCTGATCAACAATAACCTGCTCTGTGACATGCAGTTTGGTTTCCACCAGGGCCACTCAGTTCCTTGCCTCTTGTCAACATGGGTCAAACATGGTCAAAGAGCTGAATTCCAGAGGTGAGAGAGGCAGCCCTTGATATCAAGGCTGTAGCAAGGAGTCTTACCAAAATTGGAATCAATGGATATTGACTACAAATTCTCCACCTCTGGAGCCATTCCTGGCACATATGAAGATGGTTGTGGTTGTGGAGGTCAGTCATCTCAGCTCCAGAACATCTCTGCAAGAGTTCCCAAGGGTAGTGTCCTTGGCCCAGTCAAGTTTAGCTGCATCATCAATGACCTCCCCCCATTATAAGGTCAGAAGTGAGATGTTTGTTGATGATTGCACAATGTTCAGCACCATTTTTGACTTCTCAGATACTGAAACAGTCCATGTTCAAACGCAACAAGATCTTGACAATATTCATGCTTGGGTTGACAGGGTCAAGTAACATTTGTGCCTCACAAATGCCAAATATTAGAAAATTTAAGCACTTCCCCTTGACATTCAACGGTGTTACCATCACTGCATCCCCACTGTCAACATCCTGGCAATTATCATTGACTGGAACCTCAACTGTCCAGTACATTAACATAGTGGCTACAAGAGCAGCTCAGAGTCTAGGAATATTTCAGCAAATAACTCATCTCTCGATTTCCCCAAAGTCTGCCCATCATCGTCATGATACAAGTCAGGCATGTGATGGAATGAAAGGTCTAGGCCCAAAACATCAGCCTTCCTGTTCCTATGATGCTGCTTGGCCTGCTGTGTTCATCCAGCTCTACACCTTGTTATCTCTCATATGATGGAATAGTCCGCACTTGCCTGGTTGATTGCAGCTCCAATGACACTCAAGAAGCTTAACACCACCCAGAACAAAGCAGCCTGCTTAATTGGCACCACATCCACAAACATCCAGAAACATCCACCACTGATGCTCAGGAGTAGCAGTGTGTACTATCTACAAAATACACTGCATAAATTTACCAATCTTTCAAACCCACAACCACTTGTAGTCAAAGGCAGCGAATATATGGGAACACCTCAACCTGCAAGTTCCCCATCAAGTCACTCACCACCCTGACTTTGAAAGATAACGCTGTTCCTTCACTGTCGCTGGGTGATAATTCTGGAAATTCCTCTTTAATGGCATAGGGGGTTTACCCACAGCAGGTGGACTGCAGCGACACAAGAAAGCAGCTCACAGCCACCTCCTCAAGGGCAACTAGGAGCGGGCAATAAATGTTGGCCAGCCACCAATGCCTGCATCCCACAAATGAATGAAGCAAATTATATTTTTAAGGGTCCAGTGACATTTTGTGATGTTTTCCTGTTTTATTTTGCAATAGTGGAATTTCAACTACACTCTATAAATTTGAGATTTAATTTCTTAAAAAAAGACTCAAAACAGAATAATCAGAAATTCCACAAGAACCAGTCTAATAGATGAAGCGATATCTACTACAAAGTGAGAAACAAATAAAATATTTATCTCAAAACCGTTGATACCATTCTTCTCATGATTAGCATCGTTTTCAGCAATTAAAAATGTTTAATAAATGTTGACACTTCTATTTCACACTATGAAGACACTGGCTCTGAGCCTGATCAGTTCTGAAGTCAACATGAAAAAGAATATTCCATTCAGCTCATGGGTTAGCTCTTCTTACAGTACAATTCTGGCTTAACACCAGGAAAATGGCAGTTACATAAGTGTTACTTGACGTTCCCAAGCTTTGCTGTGAGATTTATTGCCTTCTAGGCATAATGGGAGTCATTTTTCATTGTGCCGCCTGCGCAGCGACCTGCAGGATCAAGACACCCATCACTTGTCAAACTCTCCCAAGTTTTATCCCAGGCTGCTGCCCAAGTAGTGAAGTTGAAAATTATCTCCCTCTCCCGATTCAAAATATTGGAGCAGAATTGAACAAATCTGTCTTCACACAACTATACATTACTAATACACAATCAGCATACACAAAATATTATGGAAAAATGTATGTCATGTCATGCAATATTAACTGTGTAGTCTGGTGTACCTTTTGAAGAAGTATCAGCTGAACGCAGGTATCTGCACACAGCTAAAAATATATATATTTGATATCACTGTCATAAAAATGCAGTTACATTTTGCGCTGTTTACCTATTTAAAGTAGCATTTCAGTGGCCTTGTATTCATAAAAAAAATTGCAGACATTCATGTTATTTTATGTGGGGACTAGTTTTATTTGCAAAGCTTTTCAAACGTGTACTACTGTGGAGTCAGTGGAGGCTATTTGCTCTATCCTGTGGTTGAAATGTATGTGCTTTCTAAATTAAGAATTATTTGCAGCACACCAGCTTACAAATTGGCACTAAAAGCAACCTAGCTCATATAGTCAAAAACACCTGCAAATCTAAAGCAGGGACTGATGTCTTCCAGTGGGTGTATGGCAATTCTATTGAATAGAGCTAGATAACAGTGGAACATGTAAAAAACACAATAGCATCAGAAGGTTGCAACATGAGAAAATGTAACTGGTGAGTGACTTTTATGATTGCTCCAAACAGCTGTGTTGTATTTCGATGCAAGCCATCCTGAGACATAACAAGCTTAACTTGTCAAAAGATTTAGAACTAGCTATTTAAATACTTAAATTGTGCTTATTTTGCCTTTGGGAGAAAAATTAGTTTTTGGTTTAAGAAATAAAACAGATAATGATGATTAAAGTAGTAGTCCAAATCTGAAGACACAATATGATGCTACCTATTTCTACAGGATACATTTTGGACTGACTATAAATGGGTTTTGTGAAATGCAGTAGTCAGTTTACAGCTTGCTTCGACCCACATATGTGCATTCCTCAGCCATAACCACAATTAAAAGCAGAAAACACTCACATTGGAAGAACCTGGTTTGTTGTATCTTTACCTATAGGAAGCACAAACAACAAAGAAGGAGGAGCTTTACTTCAATGTAATAATTGGCTAAATGTGTTTTTTTTAACAATTTCTTGATTTCCTTTTGGAAACAAAAAAGTACATTCCTCAATATATTGGTACAATTACACATTCAAACCTGAATGGAAAGAAAATTAAAGAAACTTGTGAATTGTTATTTCCAATTACTTTATACACTTTTTTTTCAATTTTTCAACAGCTGAAAATGTGTTTACATCATATGCTTTCTTCTTTCCACTCTACCTCTATAAATTGGGATAATGATTAGGAATTCCTAGTAGGGTTGGTTTCACTTACTGTCACTTCTATGCAATGTGTTGAAATTTAAGCCCGATAAAAGATCATTGCAGACATAATCTAGGCTGACACTTCAGTGCAATTAAAGAATCACTTTCATTTCAAACATAGAAGGACCCACTTCCCTGTTAAGGAGTACTTCAAGATTTTTTAAATGAACAAGGAAATTCCCCTCAACAGAAATTACCCTTTAACCAACCTGCAAAAATAGAAGAGTTGGACATGAATCCATTGCTACCTGTGGAACCTTGCTAAGTTTAAATTGGCCATTGAGTTTATCTACATGATAAGAATTGAAAAGTAACCTATTAGCTCTGAAGCATAGTGATGTTCTCAGGATGTGAGCTAATGTTATAAACAGAGCAGTGTCACTGGCGGAATTGCAGAACCAGCTGTGAACTTAGTAGGTTTATTTGGGCCTTAATATGACTCAGGTACAGATGGTAAAGTGTGAATTTTAACCCTGGCATGCTCTTGCCCTGGGAAATGTTGAACTTATTTTCTCAAATGCACTACAGGACTGATTTGTATTTTTAGATGGTGCTAAATGCTGCATTTAATTAACAAGCATTGTGGAGTTTTTCACTGGTATCTTCCTGACTACATTAATGCGTTGAAGGAGCACTCAACCTGATGAATACTCATACAGAAGTATGAAAAAAATACTTCATGGCCACTTCTAATGAATCTCTCTCAGTCAAATATTGAGTCAGTGATGTCTATTGCCCTGTTTACAAAATGCTCTGGCTGTCGAAACAAAAAATGCCTCTAAGACATGAAAAATTGATGTAAAATTGCAGATAGTATTTACTTCTAATTGCAATAATAATGGCCTAATTTAGTTTATATATTTTGGAAAAAAACTAAGCAATCCATCTTCCTTGGTTGCTCATTTGAATTAGTCGACCTTCAGGTCACAATCACACTGCAACACCTAAATTAAACCATATTATTGCTGCGCTAACAATTGTTTTCTTTTTCATTTCTCAATATATCTGACGTATTGCACAATGAAACAATTTGCAGTGTTCTGAAGCTATATTAACCTGGACGATAGCATCACCCTCACTCAATGTTAGCACATCAGGTCCAATATATTTCTTACCATCTACCTCTTATATTTGAATTACAAATAATTACTGTGCAGCAACTTAGCTACAAGGATTCTTTGAGTGTTTCATTCATATGACTTTAACCTGTGAATGGACCAATTACTCAGAATTAGGTAACTCAGGGTGCAGAGGCTGGGATGCAAATCAGGCAGCATCTGTGGAGAGAAAGCAGACTTATTCTGATTGGCAGGATATGACAATTGGAGCCTCACAGGGGTCTGTGTTGGCATTGTTTACAGTTTATATCAATGATTTAGCTGAGGAGAATGAAAGCATGGTACCTAAATTTACAGATGACACAAAGATGGTTATTAAATTATGTTATGAAAAGGGAATAATGAGGATGAAAACTGTTATCAATAGGTTTGGTGAATAGGCAAAAATCTGGTAGATGCAGTGTATAATGTGGAAAACTGTGAAGTTGTTCATTTTGGTTGCAGGAGTGAAAAAAAAGAGTATTACTTTAATGGAGAATGGCTACAGGCTCCCAAGATGTAGAGGAATCAAGATGTTCTCAGGCATAAGTCAGAAAAAAGTTGGTATGTTATTACAACAAGTAATTCAGAGGGTTCGTGGAATACTATGTGCTATTGTGAGTGGAATTGAACACATTTGGGGCATAGATGAGACCACATCTTGAATACCGAGTCTAGTTTTAGTCTCTTTAATCAAGGAAGAATGTAAAAGTATTAGAGGCGGCTCAGAGGAGGTTTATGGCTTTGATTCCTGGAGAGAAAGAGTGATTTATGAAGAAAGACTGGACAGACTGGGCTTGTTTCCATTGGAGTTCAGAAGAGTAGGAGATGATTAGTTTGAAATTTTTAAAATCCTGAACAACCTTCACAAAGTGGGGAAAGAATGTTTCTTTCCCTGGATGAACCCAGAACTCTGGGGCACTTTTAGGACAGAGGATGAGGATTTTGTTTTTCTCTCCCTCCATGGGCTGTTTGGTTTTGGAGCTCTTTGCCTCAGAACATAGTGGAGGCAGGATAATAGAGCTTTTTCTAAGACAGAGGTGATAGATTCTAATTACACAAGGGTTATTGGGGATAAACAATAATATGTAATTCAAAAGACAAACAGATCAGCTCGGACCTTGATGAAGGGTCTGGGCCCGAAACGTCAGCTTTTGCACTCCTGAGATGCTGCTTGCCCTGCTGTTTTCATCCAGCTTCACACTTTGTTATCTCAGCTAGGATCTTATTGAACTGTGGAGCAGGCCTGAGAGGTTGAATAGCTCTTAATCCAAATAGTCATGTTTGAAAAAGACCCACATTTCAGAACCTACATAGGTAACAATGAAAATTTAAGGTATGAAATTGTAAACTCAGAAAACATTCAAAATTTATTTCAATTTGCTTCATCAATGAAAGAATTAAATACAAAATTGTACAAATTATTGTTGTGACATGCAGTTTCTTCTCAATACTGGGCACGTAATTTAGTAACGTTTGCAAAATAGGATGCACTTAATCACTATGCAAATATCACGGTTAGTTATTCGTATATCTCAGTTCAGTTTTGGCTTTCCTCCTTCATTTAAGCTACTTTACTGGAAGTATTCTAATATGAACAGGATTATACTGATTTGTAACGGGGTGTGAAGTTGAAAAAATATTGTTAGTTCTGTGGGGGTCGATTGGTTGGACAGCTGGTATGCAATGTAGAATGTATATCAACAGCGGGAGCTCAATTCCCACACGAGCTGGGGCTAGCACGAAGAGCTCTCCTACTCAGCTTCTCCCATTGCCCGAGGCATAGTGACCGTCAAGTTAAACCACCACCAGCTGTCACTCTCTAATGAGAGAGCAGCTCTATGGTCCGCTAAGACTGTGACAATTTTACCTCCAGTCTCTTGCAAGACCATTAACAGCAAGCCTCTGCCTCTGGCCCCAAGCAATCACCTCCAGCCAAAATGGTGTCCCAATCTCAAGGTCCTGCTTAAACATACTTCACCAGGCCATTTTTGCCCAGCCTCATCTGTTTTTGTCCCATCTTGTGCCTTCCATTCAGCTGTCTCTCTGATGCGGAGTATAGCCAGCAAGTGAAATATGTATCCTGCCAATCAAG
This sequence comes from Stegostoma tigrinum, assembly GCF_030684315.1. Classification (NCBI taxonomy): domain Eukaryota; kingdom Metazoa; phylum Chordata; class Chondrichthyes; order Orectolobiformes; family Stegostomatidae; genus Stegostoma; species Stegostoma tigrinum. The sequence continues at coordinate 98,447,693 of NC_081355.1, read as the reverse complement.
TCATTTCTCTGTCACAATGTCCTGTAGGCACCTATGACAAGTTAGTCCTCTGTAGCATTTCGTCATTGGTCAGGTTGTCTCAACAAGTGATGCCCAAGATCTTTCATAGCGATACTGGTGGAAGTTGTCCAATTTATGAGACACCTTTGCTGTTCTATTCCATGACTCACTGGCTTAAACTGCACAAATGAAAAGCATTTAGAGAATATTGACAGATGAAAAACAAAAATGAAGTTAGGTAGAGCACATTCAGGAGATGTTCAATCACCTAGCTCCAACTCCATGTTCAAATTTGATGTCCAGATCACATCTCAGCTGTTGAATGTCAACATGGGAAAAATTGTCAGATCAGAAAGTCAAAAGAGATATCATGAACCTGAAGAACAACAAAGTACCCTGGATTGGTAAGATACATGAAGTGCTGTTGAAACATGGTAAGAATGATACCTTAAAGGAGCTCTCAGAGCTTATCAAAGCATCTACAGTGTGGAGGAGATCCTAGATATCTGGAGATTAGCAGTACTCATCAAAATAGTGGAACTTTAATCACTCCAACAACCAGAGGGTGTCACTCCTTGACAACGTCTTCAACACAGCACTGCTCAACAAATTGAAGGTAGAATTGAAAAATTTTCTTCGCGATAAATGGACAGGTTTCTAGGGTGGAAAATCATACTGTGAGGCAGATTTTTATGCTAAGGAACACCATGGAAGAGAGCTTAGAGTGTCAGAGGCACTTGTTAACAAAAGCGTTGATTTCAAAAAGGCTTTTGATAGCATCAATCGGCAGTCCCACTGCTAACCACCAAATAGTACAGCATTCTTGACAACTTCAAAGCCATATATTGGAGCTCCAGCTGTCTTTCCAACACCAACAATGGTACCACAGACTAGATTAAGATAATCACAGGAGTACTGCGAAGCTGCATACTGTCCCCATTCCTTTCCCTCGTGGTAGTTGAACTAAAATGGAGGAAAGACAAAGACAAGAGTAGATTAAAATAAATGCGGCTTTAGGATGAAGATCAGAAAAATAAATAGACAGAAATCAGCTGATATATGTCTCCTCACAAAATGTTCGGTCATTGTTCTTTAGGAAGAACTTGAAGACAAGAGTCACATTACATTTGAAAACCAGAGCACTTCTTATTTTCATCAGGTCTGAATTTGAAAAGAAGAAAATATCAACAGTTCATAAAAGGAAGCAAATTCTGACAGAACCACAGAATTGGTAGTCTAAATTATCCACTTCAGAGAGAAGCAGGTCAAAACAAGACGTTACCTGATCCAGTATTGAATGAAACATTTATGAGTGCAAAAGAAGGAAAATCCAAGCTGGTATCTGCACATGCTCAGTTCAATCTGGATGTCTGGATTTATTATCACTGATATCTTGCTGTTTGAAGGGTATGCTTTGTTAGTCTTCATGGAAATAGCTGACACAGAATCGGTGAATTGATTTGAATTTAATTTTTTGCATATTATTCTCATTTTAAATGTTAATGTTAAGTCTTCTTAAATAAGGTATAACTAAGATATTAATAGATTCCTCTTCAAATTTTCTATGACCAATCTTTCTGGGCTCTGAAAGATTAGTTTTATCAATGCAGGTTGTCATATCCTCCTTTTCATGATAAAATTGCATGATTTTACAAAAAAATTTGAAAGGTTCATTTATGTAATTTGAGCTTCTACCTTAATCATTTATATTTGATTCAAACTTTATTGTGTTTTCTGCAAAATGAATTATCAAAATCCATTACCTTAACCTACTGTTTTGCTTATCATGAGAAGTCTTCAAGCTGATTGGCTGGATGACCAGTGTGAATGGTTTCGCTCTTACTGGACGCCACATATCCCTTTAGTTGGTGTCAGGTTGAAAGCCAGAGTGAAACAGGGAAAATCTATATTGGAGAACATGTTATGTAATCCCTTGATCACTGACCAGAAAATTGAATCCACTTCGTTCAAAAGCCTCAGGGTTGCTTCTCACTCAAACCTATCTGCCTTGGATAATTTCCTGAAGGCTTCTGCCTTGTATTTCCTCCCATGAGCTGTTTGGTTGGGCATGAGCTTTGAGGAACTCCAGGTACGGGACAGGCCTTTGATGCCCAAACTACATAAACAGTGTTGTTGCAGGACTCAGGTCTCTGGAAGTAACTTCCTGAAAGGGTAGAAGAGACTGAAGCCCTCATCACATTTTTAAGAAAAACTCATTTATTCTCTTGAAGTATTACAACCTCCATGGCTATGGATCGAGGACTGGAAATGATGATTTGGCTCTGACCTCACTTGTTGTGCTAGATGTTGCTGAAGGAATGAGCAGGTTATGGAAAGACTTGGTCAACAGTGTAGCTGGGACCTTACTGGATGGCTGGGCCAGCCACCTATCTTCTTGACCGATGAGATTTAATAATTTAGAAAGAAATGGGAATAAAGGAGAAGGAGGGTGAATTTGCGTCAGCTCTGAAATATAGATTTGGAATTAAAGCTTAGTTGAAGAGAGAAAAAGGAGAAGGGAACCTTGAGAGAAATACATCAAATATTTAAATTTAGATATGAATTAGTAGCAGAAGTAGATCATTCTACCCCCTCATGTCAGCCCTGACATCCAAAAAGTATAAAGGCTGATCTGATTACTCCACATTCCCACCTGCCTCCCATCATTTTTCACCACTTTACTTATTAAGAATCTATCCAGCACTGCTGTAAAAATATTCAAATTTTCTGCTTCCACTACTTTTTGTGGAAGGGAGTACCAAAGACCAGTGGCAGTCTGTGAGAAAACATTCTCCTCATCTATTTCTTAAATGGGTAACCACTTGTTTTTAAACACTGGTTGTAGTTCAAGATTCTCCCACATGAGGAAACATTGTCTCCACATCCACCTTGTCAAGAGGCCGCAGGATTCATTTGTTTCAAAAACAAAAGTTGCTGGAAAAGCTCAGCAGGTCTGGCAGCATCTGTGGAGGAGAAAACAGAGTTAACGTTTCAGGTCCAGTGACCCTTCCTCAGAACCCTTCGAAGGAAGGGTCACCAGATCCAAAATGTTAACTCTGTTTTCTCCTCCGTAGATGCTGCCAGACCTGCTGAGCTTTTCCAGCGACTTTGATTTTGTTCCTGATTTTCAGCATCCGCAGTTCCTTTGGTTTTCATTTGTTTCAGTCAAGCCCCCCTTACTCTTCTAAACTCCATTCGACTGTCCAGGCTTTTTACCATCAGATAATCCACCCTGTCCAGGTATTACAATGTTAAACTGTCTCGAACTCTTTCCATTTATATAAACTCAGGGATGCAAAGAATTCTTCAATACAATGTCAAACCAATGACTCAGTTATGACTAATAGATATATATATTTGGGTGAATTGAGCATCATAGTGAATTAGAGTGTGCCTTTCATCTCTCGGAACTGTACTTAAATCCAGTTTGGGCGAATGGGATAACCGTGTTGTCTCATTGTTGTCTGTTAGCGAAATTGCAAGCAGCAATGGAGGAATGTGGGTATATATTGGCCCACCTTTATTCTCCAATACAGCAGCCCAGTTTCTAATCCCATGTAGAGGTCTCCTAAACTCAATCCTCATTCCTTCAAAATTTCACATACCCTCATAAAATGGCATGCCACCTAACATTCCACAATACCACTTCATGCCCACTCATATTCCTCCATGCCACTCCATATCATCTCTAGCCCTCATGGTTCACCATGCCTGCTCACATCCCCCACCCTATCCCAAGTCATCCCATATTCCCCATGCCCCCTCTGATTCACCATCCCCACCATGCAATATCCATGGTCAGTCATCCATTGTGTCCAATATATATTTCTTAAGAGCTATACAATATACATTGGGATTATTTTAAAATCATTAGCAAACCATTAATTCCTGTAAGAATCTAAGATAACCCTAAATTCAAATTCACTGTCATTGATACTGGACTAAAAGATCCTGAGGAAAATGTTGTTGTAATCCTTTGTATTTTTAATAGGTTGGTAAACAAATAATAACAGGTCAAAGATGAAATTTGTTATTATATGTTCATGAAAGTTTTACTAGTTCTTGGATTAATGAGATCAACTGCTGGAGCTTTTGAAACACAACCAAGCATTCATTGTGGAACAGCTGTAAAAACAAAGTGTTACAGATTCATTGACAGAATAAACCCAAAAAGTGGTATGCCTGCCAATCATGGAGGGAAAGTACAGACCAATTATTTATTCTACTTTCAGAATAACGGTATTTTTAAATAGCCTGGACTGCCAGACTGCTTAAATCAGAGCACAAAAATAACACTGCAGAGGACATCTTTCAAAACATTTTTTTTACACATTAGAATACTTTCTTCATTGAATAATTTGTCTACAGCTACTGAAGGCTGGTCAAAGAAAAGATTAATTTAGCTTTAAACAGTACATCCCTGTGATGAATCACTATATTAAAAATGCATCGGTATTAATAAATGCAGCACCTAATGGTGACATATGAAAGTATCAAAACATTTCACACCCACCATTCAGAATGTTGCCAAATCCTCAGCAAAATTTTCACTTCCTTCACAAACTCTCAATCCTTGTATGTTTTTAATACCCTTCCAAATGTCAGCACCTCCAAATTTTCAAGCTCCATTTAACATGGGGACCTATCCTTCGCAGAAATCAATGTAAGTTTCATGCTTGGTAGTATTGAAATACAAATAGTCCAGAGAAGGATTGCATGGGACCAGTAGAAGAAAGCTTCATTTCCACCAAAAACAATTGAAGTGTGACTATTTGCATACTGAAACGTGCCTCTGCTCCACTGCATCAGGCCCCAGAGCAGAAATATCGATGGCGGTTCAGAAGAAATGTGACGAGGAGTACTTCTCAAGTCCAGTGAGGCAAATCCTAATAGGGGTGCCTAGGTAGATTGCCAGGGCAGGACAGAGGGTTCCAGTGAGGCTGGTCTTTGTTACTGAGGGGAAAGCAGACTTATGTAGGGTCACGGGTGCCTGAGCTATAGGAACCCAATCCTCCTACACTACTGAGCTCACCTGCCTGGCCACATGGCAGGCTCCGCCCCCCCCCCCCGCCCCCGCCAAATACCAGTGACAATGCTTAGTGTCTTTTAGCGGCCATTAGCTACTTAAGGGGCAAATTGGCCTAAAAGCTGATGGGCTGCTCAGCACCAAACCTGCTGCTTATAAGATATTATTGACAGAAGTGTGATCGTAATGGGCACAATTCACAGTCTACAGCAAGTTCCTCTCCTCTCATCAATCTTTGCTGCCAGCCCAATCCAAGGGAACTGTAAAATCAGAATATCTAATCCCATAGGAGAGAAGCTTGCATGATCAACAGATCAGTGATTTTACTCAAGGAAACTGTTGTGATCTGAAGTACGAGGAAGGATCCCATTTGGGATAGAATCTTAAGAATTTGCATCTGATTATTAAGAACTACTAGACTCAGACATGCTTGTGCTACTATGACAACCTCCATATTTCAAAGAACAAAGGAATTCAGCCATCGACGTTTTGCCCATCCCCCTCACTTCACTTCCAAGACAAAAACATTGATTTTTGGAACCCGAATGAAATAAAGAAAATGAGAAAAAAAAGTTGTCAAAAAGAACATCTTGATGATTACATAATTAAAACAATGCAGCTATTAAAATGCAATTATCGTAAAATGTTTCTCATTTCTTTATATTTTCATTACAAAATGGTTCTTTGAGTGTGTCTCTGAACCTTGAATGAAAATGGCGCTTCAAGTTGACATTTAAATCCTACTAATTGTCACTTCTGGTTTGCCAGTCAAAAAGCTCTATTATAACTCACTTTAAGTATGCTTTAGTTAGTAAAAATAACTTTTGGTTAACATTTTGTAACTTATATGAACCTTGCATTTGAAGTTGTTTTCTTCATTGCTCTACATTCTTTCCATTTGTTTGGCAAAACATATAATGTTTGCCACCAAAAGAGAATTGTGGTGTAATCAGATGTAAAATAGCCTTACATGTATATCTAGTGTATTTCACATCATCAGGGTGTCCCACAGTGTTTTATTAGATTATTTTAGATCACTTTTGTAATGTACATAAATGAGATGTAATTAATTTAAGTTTGTATATCAGTGTTGTAGAAATACTTATACAAGAAACCATTACACTAGAATTATTTATCCAGTGTAAAAAATCTTTTGCATAGTTTGCAGCTACACAGGCATTCCACCCATGTTACCAAGTTAGAATGAAATTTACTGAAAGCTTTGTGCTGATCATTTATCAGAGCATTATACAGTCTTGTTTATCAAATTGTGCAGTAAAAACCCAAGTGAATGACTTAGAAAATAATGTAATATATAATATTTTGATAAAAGAGAGATTATAATGTTAAAAATCAATGATTTCACATCCATGTATTGTTGACATATACTGTTTTTCCTATCTGAAAGACCACCAATAATTTAAGTAATTAGCAATAAGCGGAAGAACTTGTTTGACGAATATTGTTAGGTTTTGCACACAGTCTGTGTTAATTCCTTGGGGTCAATCGACACCACAGGCCATTACCTGCATAGCCTGCAAAGTTTGATGAGTGAAGAATCAAAGAAGCCTGTGCAAGTCGTTGCCAGTACTGCTGTCTGCCTCTGAAAAACAGAACTGCTTGAAGAGCTCAGAAAACAGTTTTCCCTTAAGTATCATTTCAATATGATCTAATCCCTTTGTGTCTTTTTCATCTTTGTTCAGCTGGACCATTATCCTGCAGTACCTTACAGCCTGCCACCAACGACAGATATCGAGTTTAATTCTCTGAAGACACTGTTCCTAGGGAGAGTTGTTGGTAAGTGTGAATGGTGTGAACTAATATTTATCTTCTAAAAATACATTTGCCCAGATTTTACAGTCAGTGATAGTGCAGTGACCAATAATCTCAAAGAAAACTACCTGTAAAAATCCAACAAATTCTGTGAAGCAGACTTTCCCCTTCACTATGCTGTTTTAATCAAATGCTAACTCATGGGAATCTCCTGGTATGCAGCAGTGATATCAGCAAAGCATTAATTCAATCACGTTGACATATTCTCAAAGTCAGAAAATTAGGAATGCCAAAGGACCAAATCTTTTCATTGTTAATCTAAAATTTTAGGTGGTGAAATGTGTGATTATGGATGGGTTACAATAGAAGCTAAAATTTAAAAAATGAAGAAAAATATTACTTTATCAAATTTCTCTATTGTGAAAAATTTTTAGAGAGGGAGCAGTTATCTGCAGTTATGAAGCTACTATTCTTTTAAAGGCCTCAGTGCAGCCTAGTCAACAACTCACCCACCGGTTTTTAGAATGAGAAAAATTGCATATGAGTGGAAGGTTTTGTCAATACGAAATATTACTACGTTTATCTTGAATGTTTCTCTACAATGCAACCGTTGAAGAAGTTTAAAATTATTCATGACCCTTTAATCTTCCATGCTATTTCACACAATTGAAGTTGTTGTCAGTTTCAGTGGAGTGATAGAAGTGAACAATGATAGTTTGGAGTTATTAAGTCTGCAAAATACTGGCTTTCAGCAATGCTTTTTGGGAGAAATGTGACTCAAAAATACTCATTAGGGGATGATTTTGTTAGTCTAATCCTCCTGCCACTGGAAATAGTTTCTTATTACTCACTCCATCAATCAATTCATGATTTTGAATAACACTCCAAAATCTCTAATTACTTTTTCTACCTGCTATTAGGAGCAAATCTCCACTTCTTTACATGACAGAACTCTCTCATCCTGGTGTATAAAATCCCAGCTGCATCCTCTCCCAAATCTTGACAAACTTCCTAGAGTGTTATGCCTAGAAATGAGCACAGTGCTCCAAGTGAGGCCTGAAATATTTAATATGTGTTAAGCATAATTTCCTTGCTTTTGTGTTCTATTCCTTTATTAACAAAGCCAGTATCCTGTATACTTTTTTAATACCTTCTGAATTTCACCTGCCACCTCAAGATTTTATATTCAGGTACCCACAAGGCCTTCCAGCTCTTTCAACCCCTTTAAATTATTTCCTTCCTCAGTCCACATTGTCTCTCCTCGTTCTTCCTAAATCTGTCTATCATTTCACACATTTCATTTCATCTAATGATTGCTTATCTCCAGTCCGCTTACACCCCCCAGAAGTGTATTATTCTCCTCCTCATTTTTTATTACATCTCCATAGTTTGTGTTATTTGCAAAGCCTTAGATTTATCCCCTGACTTCCTAAATCCAGATTATTAATATACATTAGAAAAGCCCGTATTTTGAATCATGACCTAAGGCTGAAACCAATTTATTCCTCTTTCCAGTTTGAAAAACAAGTCCTCATCACTATTTTCAATTATCTGTCTTTTTAATATTGTAGCCAGGCTGCTATTGTTTCTTTAATTCCGTAAGGAAACAGTAAAATATATGATGCAAAAGTAAAATGTAGCCAATGCTGTAACTCTGGAATAAAAGCAGAAAATGCTAGAATTCCTGAACAAGTCAGTCAGTAGCTGTAGAAACAGACTTAAAGGTTTGGGTCAATGAACTTTCATCAGTGAATTGAAACATTCCAAACCCATTTAAAATGCCATATACACAAAATCACCCACATTATCCTCACCAAGCCTTTGCATATCTTCGTCAGTAATTTCAAACACATTAGTCAAACACAAATTTGTCTTCAACAAACCAATGCTGACATTTATTTGTTTGCCCTTTCTTTTCCAAGTGCCATTTAATTTTTGTCCTTGATTATTGTCTCCAATCACTTCCCCACCATTGTTATAAGGCTGGATGGCATGTAGTTGCCAAATTTATCCCTCTCCTATGTTCAAACAGATATTGTAATCCTCCAGCCCTCTGATATACATTCATACCCATGGGGAAATGGAAGTTTGGGTCCAGAACCTACGCAATTCCATCCTTGCTTGCTTTACTTCATTTAGGATCTCTCCCATTTGGACGAGATGCCTTTTCTATTTTTAGAATGGCCACACTATCAAATACAGATATACTCTCTCAGAACCAGTAGCCTGAGGACCCAAGTTGTGCCAGATTTTGAACTTTTCTGGATCTTGGGTTGGGCACTGTGTGCAATGTGTTATTCAATCCAGTCAGGATCATGTGAGATTAATGACAGCTTTGAACATAGTAATAGACTAACACACAGCCGAAAAATATAGTTAAGTCCAGTGCTATGTACATCTAGTCCAATTCTCCATGTAAGGTCATTTTAATTGATTATTTTATTTTAAATGATACATGGCACATTCTGAAAATATTCATTTTTACAACAATTATAGTTTTTAAATAGCTGTTGTCAAAAGAATGAATCTCTACCTCTTTTCTGAGCTGTGTCAATCCAAGACAATATTGCTACTACCTTATCCTTTCCTGTTTTGTTGGCAACATCTTCCTCAATTGAAGGTGGATGCAAAACACGCAATTAGCACTTCAATTAAGCTCTCTGCCTTGACAAGAATATTGCCTTTTGGGGCATAAATAATCCGATCCATCCCTTCACTAATCTTTAACTATTTATGTTTAAATAAGTCTTCCAAGTTTTGTTTTAACTGGTACTGTTTTTCTGTTCACCCATCAATCCATGTTGCCGACCTACATTGGCTCCTCACCTATCAAAGCCTCAATTTTTATCTTCTCATCCTTGGTTTCAAACCCAACCACAAGCCGTGGCAATTCCTATTTTATCACCCTTCTTCAGTCTAAAATCCTCCGGAAACTCTGTGGAACTCTGCAGCTCATACTCTGTGCATTCCTCAAATCATTAACTCAATATTTTCTTATGGATCAGTCCAAACTCCCTAAGATATATTAAGAAGATACTGTGGACCCTCACATTTCTTATTTTAAAGGGTCAGTGTCAGGTGCTGTATTCCAAATGCAATTCAATTTTCTCAAACTACCAAACTTGAAATAAAACACACTTTAATATACATTATAATTAAAATACAGACAATGTAAAAGTAAAGCAAAAAGAATTGGATTAGCCCTAACTCTATCAAAATGCTTAACATATATATATTGAAAACTGCTAGCTAACTGTTCTAGTATAATAATATCCTATAAACACACACTTGGCAAAGGCAAATTCAGTAAAATATATTGTCTTACATGTAATTCTAGCAGCAGGAAGAGAATCCCAGCTTTTAGCTATAACAGAGTGAGGAATGAAAGCTTCCACACCCAGCTTCAAAACCCCAGAAACTGCTACTGAAGGCAAAAATTTTTTTTAAAGATCCTTATTCCGTGGGATGTTGACCCTATACCTTCAGGCTGCTTCTATTGTTCCAACTTTAAAACAAACCCCACAGCCTCACAAGCTGTTAATTTTATTTGCTTTAGAACAGACTACTCAATACCACTGTCTCAGCCTTTCTTAAAAAAAGGAAAAAAATACACATCTTAAAGCCACAGTAAGGTCACAATTGGCAACGTCTTTACTTACTGAAGCCCACAATTCTGGAATTCCCTTTCCATTGTTCCCTGACTTATAGTGTTGCTCTCATTCTCTAAGGCAGCTTAAAACTTTTCTGTTGGACCGAGGTCTTCATCATCAGTCTGAATGTCTCCTTTCACTAGGTGACAATCGTTTAGTCTGATTTCACTCCTGTGTAGCACTTCGAGGCCTTTTGGTAAGTTACTGCATTAATACAAGTTGTATATATGAAGGTAGGCTCTGAGGACAGGGCTGAAATCTATCTTATTTGGAGGTGCTATTTTCATTCTCAGTATTAATTTTGCAATTAAAATGCAAGCTTGGCATGAACAATAAGTGTATGACCTTTAGAAAAAGAGCAGCAGCTTTGAGTGGAACAAATCCTGGATTATAGTGAATTTTTGCTGAAGTAAAAACTGCAATATGTGCAACCAGTAATGGACCAATAAAACCAAGAGAGAGGCCAATATTTCAAGCCATCTGGTTCTCATTTTAGGACTATCAGAATTGATGAGATTGAAATACAAGTCTGATTTCAAGCTCCAAATATTCGATGAGCATTGTCATTCACTTATATTTAACTTAATGAATGATTTATGTTTCGTTGCTATGAGGCAAAGAAGATTAATTTTAAGCTATGAAAACGTGCTCACTAACAGAATAGGAACTGCAGTTTTGGTGTGCAGATAATGTTGGTATTCTTCAAAACCTGCTTTAGCACAATGGGGACTTTTAGTATAACCAGTTGATTGCATAATAAATACTTGTGCTGGATTGCAGAAATCAGGTCTCCTGTCTCTTCCTGTCACTGTGAAATAAATATGCAGCATGCCATCTACATGTTTTACGTTGAGTAATGAGGTAATTTTATTAATTGTGACTGTTGATCAATGTAGAAACAATAGTATATTGGTAAAAGGTCAGAGATTTCTGCCAACGATAAGCATTATTTGCATTTCAGAAAAGATTTATGTCTATGATGTATGTGAATTCATGGTGCGTAATTGCAACGATGATTTGAAACTTCCCCTGAATATTTCTTAAGATGGAGCTAAATTACAAACTATGTTTATCACTTGTTTGCTCCGTAGTTTGTACTAACCTAGGTGACAACAGATAGGGCAATGCAGGAGCACTAAATTGGCCTCAGATACATTAAAGTACAGAATGGAAAGTAAAACAGATTTCTGCTCTTTATCATTACTGTTCAATGTCTCAAGTTGTGAAGTCAACATGTATGACAATCAAGCAAAAATAAGATCAGACTTGCATTGGCCAATTAACCATCACACATAATTTGATTCTTTGCAGAATGGACCCTTATGTGAGGTACTGCATAGAAGCCAGGGACCACTGACCTGCACCTAACATAGGTTAGCAGCTTTAAAACAAGGAGGCAAAAATAAGCAAGACATTCTTGAGCATCTCTCAAATGATCGAAGATTGTCTTTTCTTAGAGATTGATAACTCTTTGCTGCCCTTAATACATATAAAGAATTAAAAGATTTTGTTTCAAAACCCTAGAGAAATGTATATTTACTCTAAGAGTGTGGTGGTAATAGTTTGGCTGCTGTCTTCAATCAGCAGATTTTATTCATAAAGTGACAAGCACAGATTAGTTGCAAAATGAAAACTGGCAAAGGACGCCTTGGGAGTAAGGATGACTGAACAGTTTGGATTTCACTTGTCCCGTAAGCCTTTTGATATGATTTCCTTGATGCCTCCTCTGGTTTAAAAAAAAATCAATGCCCAATGCAACAATTTCATTGCATGATGTGAGCAACTTCTTTCATTATATTTTATATGGTTATTGAGCATTGCTGGCAAGATCAACAATAAGCCCTTCTTAAAGTCCGTTGAAAAGATGGTGATGAGTCATTTTTCAGAATCACTCGAATCAATGCAAAAATCTGATCTCAAGAGGTGAAATAGAGTGACTGCTGTTCAAGGCAGCATTTGATCATTATGACATCAAGGAGTCCTACTAATACTTGGATCAGTGGGAATTGAGGAAAGCTTTCCATTGGCTGGAGACATAGCTAGTAAAACACGAAGAAGGTTATGATTGTTGGGGATCAGTCAACTCACTCCAGGACTTCCATGCTGGAGCTCTTTTGAGTACATTTTTTCAAAACAACATGTTCAGAGGTGTCATGACATCTCTAAAACAGGTTAGATTTGAACCTCTTAACTCAGAGGTAGGAACACTACCACCACACCACAAGACCTCTTTATGTTCCTCGGGGTGGTGTCCTAGTCTCAATTACCTTCAGTGGCCTCATCAATAACCTTCTCTCCATCATAAGGTCAGAGGTGGGAACTCTTCAGACACTGAAGTAGTCCATGCCCAAATGCAGCAAGTTCTGGACAAATTCCAGGCTTGAGCTGATAAGTGGCACATAACACTTGTGCCAAATAAATGCCACACAATCACCATCTCCAGCCAGAGAGAAGCTAATGATTTCCCTTGACATTCAATAGCATTACCATCACTGAATCCCTACTGTCAACATCCTGGGGGTTACCATTGACAAGAACTGACCTGTGTTTGCAATATTTACACTGTGGCTACAAAAGTAGGTCAGAGGCTAGGAACTCTACAATGGATAACTCACCGCCTGCCTCCTCAATACCTGTCCACCTTCTAAATGGCAGAATGCTACCCAACTGCCTTGATAAGTGCACTCCAGTAACACTCAGAAGCTTGCTATCATCCAAGACAAAGCATCCACATTGACACTACATCAACTATCTTCATCATTCACTGTCTTCGCCACTGACACACAGTGGCAACAGTGTATACCATTTACAAGAAGCACTGTAGTGACCCAACAAAGCTCCACTAATAGCACCATCCCAACCCACAACCTCCAGCATCTAGAACAAAGGCTACAGATGTATGGGACTGCCACCATCTGCACATTCCCTTCCAAGCACACACACTTCTCATTTAAAACCACATTGAATTTCTCTTACTTAAAATCCTGGAACACTTCCTTAAGAGCACTGCAGATGTCCTTATATCCTAAAGACTGCAGCAATTCAAGAGACAATTTGCCACCACAGTTCTGTTAAGAAATTGCTGTTCTTTTGATCCCACAACAAAAGTAGTGTGTGGTTTGGAGAAGAACTCACAGATAGTGATGTTCCCATGCATCCCCTGCATATTCCCAGGTAGAGGTCATGCATTTGTAAGGTGCTGCTGAAGGTGAGTTATTGGGCACTTCTCACATATATATTACACACTGCTGCCACTGTGCATCTGTTGTGCAAGCATGAATATTTAGGTTGATGGAGCAGTTAATAATCAAGCGAATTGCTACTTCATGATGATGGCAAGCCTCGTGAGGGTTGGGAAAATGAAGTCACACTCCTGACTTGTGTTTTGTAAATGGAGGACAGACATCGCAAATTCAAGAAATGGGATGCTCACCTTAAAATCCACAGCTTCTCGTCTGTTCAAATTCAGTTTCTGATCTCTATTCATCATGGGGCTCCTCTTTTGTTGGGGATTGTCATTGCTCGCCTGTTTTGCTGCACAAATTTACTCATCTCTTATCAGTACATCTAACTGATTGATGTCAGGGTCTTGCTGCAATTGAACATAGACTGCTTCAGTGTGTGAAGGTTACAAATAGTTTAACTGAATTTACATCCCACCAGGTGCAGTAGTAGATTTGAACCATGTCCCTTGTATCCATATTTGTCCATGTACTAGAGATAATGGGAACTGCAGCTGCTGGAGAATCCAAGATAATAAAGTGTGAAACTGGATGAACACAGCAGGCCGAGCAGCATCTCAGGAGCACAAAAGCTGACGTTTCGGGCCTAGACCCTTCATCAGAGAGGGTCTAGGCCCGAAACATCAGCTTTTGTGCTCCTGAGATGCTGCTTGGCCTGCTGTGTTCATCCAGCTTCACACTTTATTATCTTTGTCCATGTACTGTTGTCTCCTCTCTAACTAATCTGTTTGATCATGTAGTGTTAAAGAGTGCCCTCTGGTGTTTTAACTCACTCAGCACATAGTAAGAACTGCAGATGCTGGAGTCAGAGATAACATAGTGTGGAGCTGGAGGAACACAAAAGACCAGGCAGCACCAGAAGAGCAGGAGAGTTGATGTTTTGGGTTGGGACCCTACTTCTGAAATGGGGAGGGGGAAGGGAGCTCAGAAATAAATAGAGAGAGGAGGGGTGGGGCTGGGGAAGGTAGGTGGGATGATAATAGGAGAGTGCAGGTAGGCAGTGGTGGGCGTTGGTCAGTGAGGTAGGAGGAGTGGATAGGTGGGAGAGAAGACGAATAGATTGTGTCCCACCTCCTTGACCTGAAACAACCTGTCCATCTTCTCTCCCACCTATCCGGTCCTCCCACCTCACTGACCAATCCCCACCACTACCTACCTGCACTCACCTATCACCATCCCACCTACCTTCCCCAGCCCCATCTGCCCCCACTCTATTTAGTTCAGAGCTCCCTAACTCCTCCCCCATTTCTGAAGCAGGGTCCCGACCCAAAACATCAACTCTCCTGCTCCTCTGATGCTGCCTGGTCTACTGTGTTCCTCCAGCTCCACCCTCTGCCGTTTGTTCTGTTCAACTAGTTTCTGTCATTTATTACCAGAAATTAATCTTTTATTGGTTTCAATTGATTATTTTTTAAAGATGACAATGATAATCAGAGATCTACTGCATGACTAGTTGAATTGTTGTTTATAAAATTAAAACTTATCTAGCACTTTTGCTTGCTGTAGTGCAATGAAGATATTATAAGCAGTGATAAAATATTAGGGGCAACCAGAATAATTGAGAGAATGGGGAGATTAAATTCTAATGAGTAATTATGTAAATTAGACATGTTCCCACTGAAGTGAAGGAGTGTTATTATTGTTTCTAATAAATAACCATTAATTTATCATTATTATTGATTCTAATATTAACCATGTTTGACTTGTCCAGACCAATGGAACAAACAAGGCCTGTGCTTAAAGGAGAGTTACCAGGGGGGTGGTAATCACAAATTCAAAACTAATGGGAGATGTATGGGAATGATTTTATTGGGGAGTATACAAAGAATCTTGAGCTGATAAATGTTATAAGCAGCAGCACATTTCAATGGTATGCTGGAGACACCTTTAACAAGCTAAGAATGAAACCTCCATCCTCGGGGAAAGGAGGTCCTGCCCTTGACAGCTGCCACCAATTTGTATGGCCATCAGCAAAATCCTCCAAGTAGCATAACAAGTATTGGCCACCGGTGGGACTGCAAGGAAATACTGGAGAAAAGGCAGTTTAGATACTGGGCTAAGATACGTCCCAGTGTTTTGGTCATTGAAGGATGAGGGAAGGCAGATACAAGTTGGGGTTGCATCTTGAGGGGGCGCCTTCATTGGGCACAGGCAGCCCCTGAGACAGATAATCCTTTCCTTCCTTGAAGTGTGAAAGCATGGGCTGATGTTTCTCATTTCACCTTCTACCATCCAACATATTGTGGTGGTGGATGTCTTAGCTGGCCTTCAATTAGCTGACTAGCTGGGTTTTCCCACCCGCATATGATGTGTTACAGGTCAGAGCTAAGCAAGAAGGCAGCAGGCTAGCCATCCATTCTGTTCCACATGACCTTGCCTGCAGATAAGCCAGCAGAGAGGCTTTAAGGTTCCCCTGTTACTTCACTGAGTGAGTGGTCAATCAGACTCCTTGGGGAAATGATGGAAACAACTAGTGTTGAGTTAAACAAACACGAATAATTTAGATTTGTTTCATGAAATAATATTCCTTTATATTTTGAAAATCCACTTACAGCTTTACTAAATGCTTAACTTATAAACCTTACAAAGTTACATATTCAACTGTTTGATGTGATTGATGTAAACTGATGCGAATTTCAGAAATGTGCAATTATTTCTCAATCTGAAATTATTGCTGACTACCCATCAGGTTTATTAATCTTAACAGTGATATGAATGCTGCTCTTTCACTATACAAGTTCAAAAGCACTCCTGGAAGTGTACTAATCACAGGATTGCTCAAAGTCACACCTTTATTGAGTTGCTACAAATAATTACGTCATGCAGAAACGGTTCAGATATTAAAGCTGAAGGCTAGAAGCATTCAAGTTTGTAATCACGTCATTAGTCCTGGTGCTTTGTCTTTTCTGAAAATTAACACAAATCCTGAATACTGAGGACTTTCTATTTCATTTGACGTGTGATCTGTGTAGACAGACATGCACAGACATTAGATGGTAACTGGGTTTTCTGGTTATACCCGTTAAAGTCAACACAAATATTACAAAGACATAGATATTTAGAATATAGAGCCCTTATCTTAGCAAAATACGAACAAATAGTTCTTAAGGATCACTTTATCAAAAGTAAAACTGCAAATATTAGAAATATAGTACCAAATAAAATAGTCTTATAATCAAAATATTTATCAGTTATTATTTTATCATTGTAATTGTATCATAACTGTAAACATTTGAGAGACTTTCAGAATATTCTCTGGTTTAACAATGTGGTAGGGACTTGACGATGGAACTGTATTTTCTTTAAATTTAAATGGGTTGCTCCTGACAACATCTCTAATGCAAAATTATGCACTACCATACAGTACTAAAAACCAGCATGTAACATTAATCATTTATTTTATACATTTCACTCTAGGAAGCAAGAGAAATCTGTGTTTAGCTCGGCCTTCGTAAATGATTATAATTCAGATGAGGCAGCCCATTCAGAACAACTATCTCACTCCTCCGGTGAGATCAACAGTGCCTTCATTTCTGTATTTAGCTGTCGCTTCAATGGCTTCAGAGTTTTCTCCCCATTTCCCTATCTGGAATTACTCTGAATATATACTCCCCGACATTCAAACCGAACTTGCCTTTTACCAAATGTAACTCATTCTTGCAGCCATGGCTTAACTTGAATAAATACACTTGATTTGCCTTTTCTATTCTGTTTAGTGCATTATAAAGCTGCTTAACAACTTCTCTCAAGCCTTTTATTTCAAGACTAAAGGGTCCAAATATTTCTAAAGTTTCCTCATAATTCAGTTCTCTGAGCAACCTCATAGTCCTGTCAATGCTGCTTCCAAGTTTAGAATACTTCCTTTAAGCCTCAATGATCAGAATTAAATGAGGTATCAAGGGGACCTGACTGAGTACTAAACATCTTCAGTGTGACAACCTCAGATGTTACATTGTAATGATTGATAACGATTTATTTTCCAAGCAGTAAAAAGCTATCAACAAATTAAAGTTGAACTTTTCATGTTATGGTGGATCAGAAAGGGAGCACAACAAGATATATATGTCACTCAGTAAATTAACTGCCCACTGTAGAAGTAAATCATGCAAACCATTAAGGTTCAATTTTGAATCTCCGGTTCATGGTGAGTTATTGAATATAAAATTGAACATACGAACTAGCCCTAAATCTGGGTGAAGATACATCAGTCACATTCACTCCTAGTGACCCCATCGGGCATCGTTTCTTTGCGTTCTGCAGAAGAAAAGAATTGCTCTGGTCCTTTGTATAACAACACCATAAACATGTCATTTTTAAATTTACTTATACATTGTGACCAGAGAAATACTTTGCTCCACTGCCACTCTTTACTGAGGAGAGGATCAGACTCAGTTTAGACAACAACAAATTTGTTAGGAGACAAACACCTTTAGGAGAAAAGAAGTAGAATGAAGAAATACTCAAAATGGACAAGGATAAAAAAATCCAAATACATTAAATATAAGACAGATCATGATCAAAAGGCTAAATGTATCCAGACCATAGCCTTCTCCAACTCTCATCTTGACTTGGAATATATTTAATAAAGGCTAAACTCAGAAATACTAATACAAGCGAGCAAGGCTTTAGAGCAAGCTTCAGGTCTCTGAAGATTAGATGGGAATCACGACCGCAAAATAATTCAATATATGTAAAATGGAAAATTATCTTACACAACTGTAAAGAAGAAAGGACAGGAATTACACCACTATGAGAAAGAAGCAAAACTATAGAAATCATGGTGACTGAATAAAGAAATTTGAAGAAACTCAAGGCTATACAAGATTAGAAGACAGAAAAATGTGAACTGGAATAAATAAATAAAAACTGAGACATGGTTTAGAAAGGGGAAAGAACATTAAAAAAGAATATTGTAAATAATTGTCAAAAGTAACTTCTCACCTATATATCCAAAATAGAGAGTCAAATCAATTTGAATATTTCCAAACACAGTTTAAACGTCCAAAAAATATGTTATACACTGTTTTTATGTGATACATAAAGATAACTTGGGAGTCAAACATGGAATTAGAAAGCTATGGAACCCATTAATGATAGAAAATGCAAGAAATAGTCAGCAAGTCAGGCAACATCTGTCGAGAGGAGATTGAACATTCTGCTTAATATTGTCAGTTCTGAAGCTGGAAATGGGGCAGATAGTTATGGTGGATTTATCATTAACTATGATGAGACCATGTGTAGCTTTTAAATTCATTCTTATGTTGGCCAGGTTTCTTGAGTGCCTAGGAACCACAAGATGAGTGGATTCAGGAGCTCAATACCTTTACAGGTGTCTGCCTGTCGAAAGAGATTCTGTGATCGTCCGCCAGATCCTCCCCCCAGCACCAAGTCTTTCTCCAAGGCTCCAAACAATAGGCTTTGATTTCTGCTCCCCACCCAAATGACAATCCCTCCCCATCCAGTCTCAATTCTCCTCCTACCTTTCCTCCTTTCCACTAAGACTGCTGATTTCAGCGGTGCAATTTTAGACCTGAACACTCCAGCTAACAGCCTCATACAGTTAAACTTTAATTCAGCAGCAGGAGTGTCCTCTGCCAGTATTACATGAAGAGACCATTAGCCATCACCGTTGACTGATATAACCAAATCAGTTTAGAGTAAATTTTAAAAAACAGTCTGCACTATATTGTTCTGGAGAAGAATGAACGAGTTAGCTTTGTTGTCACATGTGCTTAAATTAGTCCAGTGAAAAGTTTGCAAGTTGCCACTTTTGGTGCCATCTGAGGTACAAAGTTCCCTGCAGTCAGCTTTTTCAGTTATAGTTCTTGGAAAAATAGAGAAGTTTTTTAAAAATCCAGCATTACGCATCTAGGAATATATTATAAAATGGAGAAAGGGTCATCCGACAACCCATTTGACACCTGGCATCCAAACCGTGCCTGGCTTAACCTCAGGGCTCACAAGGCTGTGTGATCATTTTGGTATCACCTGAAGACCAGAAATCCACGGCAAGACCATGCCAGGTGGAGAGACTGACACGTACCGCCTAAAGATCCCCACGCTGGGCTGCTGGGAGATCACCTTGCCAGGCCGAGAGACCACTGTGCTGCGCCGAGAGGCCACCTCATTGGGTCCAGGAGTTCAAAGGCCGAAGGTGCAAAGAAAGCCAGGTCAGAGGTCTTGCGGTAAGGACGTTGGAGGCAATGAGAACCGAGGCCGTGAGATTGGAGGTTGGGAACGAGGTTGGAGGACAGGAGTTCTGAGGCAGGGAGGTTCTAGACTGTGAGCTCGGAGGCTGGGTATTTCGAGGCCGGGAGTTCAGAGGCCAAGAAGAGAGAAGGAGAAGAAAGACAAAAGAAGGGGAAAAGAAGAAAAAATGAAGAAATGGAATGGACGGAGCGAATGAGTACTAGCTGAAGCATCCTACTCTGCTGCCATTTTGGAGGAAGAGATCTTGTGGTGTAGGTTCATAGTTCCTTGAAGGTGGAGTCACAGGTAGACAGGGTAGTGAGGAAGGTACTTAATAACTTATTTTTATTGATCAATGCATTGAGTGTAGGAGTTAGGATGTCATGTTGCAGACATGTTGCAGGGCATTGTTTCGGCCACTTTTGGAATCTGTATTCAAGTTTGGTCACCACCTGTAGAAAAGATGTTGTTAAACTTGAAAGGGTTCAGAAAATTTTCACTGGAGCATCAGAGGTTGAGGGGTGACCTTGGCGAAGTTTATGAAATCACGATGTGCATGTCTAGGATAAATAGCCAAAATCTTTTTCCCAGGGTAGGGGAGTCCAAAACTAGAGGGGACAGGTTTAAGGTGAAAGGGGAAAGATGTAAAAGGGATCTAAGGGGCAATTTTTTCACACAGAAGGTGGCGCATGTATGAAATGAGCTGCCAGATGAAGTGGTAGAGGCTGATACAATTACTGCGTCTTAAAGGTACCTGGATGGGTACATGAATAAGAAGGGTTTAGAGGGATACGGGCCAAATGCTGGCAAATGAGACTAGATTAATTTAGGATGTCTGATTGGCATGGAAGAATCGGACCAAAGTGCCTGTTTCCTTGCTGTACAACTTTATGACTCTAAGAGAATTCTATACTTTGATGATCATCTAAGAGAAGAAAATTATATAAATTCTTACTCTTTATATTACTAGCTAATTTTCTCTCACACTCTGATTACTGCCCTTTCATTGTCTTTTTAATCATTCTTTGCTGTTCCTTAACTGACTGCCTTCTAAATTTGGCAGTCTTTTACAATGTTTACATTATTGCTTAGTCATTGATGATGCATTCTTTTCATACAGCATTTCTTTCGCAATGCAATACAAATTTTCTGAGAGTTATTACACATCTCTTTAAAGTCTCCACTGCAGTTCCACTGTCATACATGTTAACATAGCTTCATAGCTTACCTGAGTCAATTTTGACTTCAAACCCTCATAGTTATACTTCCTTAGGTATAAAACACATGAATACAAAAGAACAACAAAGAACAAAGAAAATTACAGCACAGGAACAAGCCCTTCGGGCCTCCAAGCCTGCGCCGATCGAGATCCTCTGTCTAAGCCAGTCATCTATTTTCTAAGGGTCTGTATCCCTTTGCTCCCTGCCCATCCATATACCTGTCCAGATACATCTTAAAAGACTCTAATGTGTCTGTGTCTACCACCCCCGCTGGCAACGCGTTCCAGGCACGCACCACCCTCTGTGTAAAGAACTTCCCACGCATAGATTCTACAATAATATGATTGTTGTCACCTGGAGGCTCCTTTACCACAAGATTATTGATTAATCCTGTTTCATGTACACATTTACATGTCAAGGATAGCCTGTTTTCTTTGGTTGGACTTAGAATGTAGTGCTCTAATGAATTGCACCAGAAACATTCTATGACCTTATTTTCATGACTGCCTTTGTCACTCTGATTCTCTAAATCTGAATGTAGTTTAAAGCCACCCATCATTACTGTGATTAATTCCCTGCATGCCCCAATTATTTCTTCTTGTATGCTCTGTCCTACTGTTAGGGAACATATATACCATTCCCATTAATGAACTTGCACAAATGATATTAGCTGTCTTCTTTTTAACTGATCCTGCATCCTAAAGTTCCAAACTAAAGGTCATCTCTCATGACTGAAGTAATGGTATTATTAATTAACACAGCTAACCTGCCAAACTTTCCTAACTTCCCGTCTTTCCAGTCTGTCAAATACTCTTCAATATACAGCCCCCAGCTCTGGTCACCTTTCAGATATGTTTGTAATTCCAATCAAGTAGTACATATTTATCTCTTGTCTGGGATAACAGTTCATCCCTATTAAAATTATGCTACATGCGTTCAGATACAGTGCTTTAAATTCTGTTCTTGTTTACCACTGTTGCAGCCTTTGTTCTTAACTTGGTGCATTCTTACTTTTGTCCATTCTGTCTCTTCCTGTCATAGTCTGCTAATCATTTCTGAAAGTGCAGACTTGCTCCATTATTTTGTTGTTTCCCTTATCTCTGTCGTACCAAAGTAATAATAAGAGCTAAGTATAGGAGAAATTGGAGCAGCTATACTGTATACAATCTATACAATGTGATAATGGACCCAAGCAATATGTGAGAATGAGTGAGCTAAAGGCAATCCATGTATTAACAGATAACAACCAAAAGAATTGCGGGTGTTGCAAATCACAGACAAAAGCAGAAGTTGCTAGATAATCTCAGCAGGACTGGCAGTATATGTGGAGAGAAATCAAGAGTTTCAGGTCGAGTGATCCTTCCACACAACGAGACTGTCATAACAGGATGGTATACAGGACTGGGCGTGGGGTGGGTAAAAAATATGGAATGATGAAATCAGGCTCTGAAGTTATTGAACTTGATGTTGAGTCCTAGAGATTGCAGGGTCCCCAAGTGAGAAATGTGATGTTGTTCTTTGAGCGTGCACTGATGCTCACTGCAATTCCACAGCAGATCTGAGACAGAAATGTTGGCATGAGAACACAGTAATGTGTTGAAGTGGCAGGCAACTGGTAGCTCAAGGTCACTTTTTTGCAGACAAATGTAGGCGTTCTCCAAAGTGGTCACCTAGTCTGTATAAAAGAGACCACATTCTGAACAGCAAATACAGTGCCTAGTTTGAATGAAGTACCAGTAAATCGCTGCCTCACCTGGAAGGTGTGTCTGGGGCCTTGGATAGTGAGGAGGGAGATGGTAAACAAGTAGGTGCTGCACTTTCTGAAAATGCATGAGAAGCTGCCATGGGAGTATGAGATATTGGGAATGGAGGTAAAAGTCAGGAGATGAGGCTAAGGGCCAATCAACCATGAAGGTGGGGAACCCTCGGTGAAAGAAAAAGGTGAACATTTCTGAGGAAAGTGGCATCATTAGAACAGATGCAGCAGAAATGGAGAAACTGAGAGAATCTGATGTACTGAGAGAATCACAGGAAGCAGGGTGTGAGGGTGTACCATCAAAGTATGTGTGAGAGTCAGTGGGCTTGTAGTGTACATTGGTGGCCAGTTATCTCCAGAAATGGAAATTGAGATGGTGAGGAAGGGAAGGGAGGAGTCTGAGATGGACAAGACGAAAGTGAGGGCAGGGTGGAAATTGAAAGTAAAATTCATAATTTTGTTTTCCAATTCCAAAGGAGATTGAAAAGCAGCATTGATCATGTCATTGATGTACCAGAGAAAGAATTGTGATGGGGGCCAGAGCAGCACTGGAACAAGTAATGTTTCATGCCCACCACAAACAGACAGGCATAACTGGGTCCCATGCAAGTACCCATGATCTCACCTTCCTGGGCAGTCTAGTGGGTGGACTCTGGGGAGTAAGTAGAGCAGTCTGTATGGGGCTGGGACATTATGAGCTAGGAGGCTAGTAGCGGAGTGAGACCCCCAGATGAGATGAGATTAGTAACAGTTGTGCAAACAATGGCCTGATGCCTGCTGGTGGCATTGTGGTTCAGGGGTAATAGGAGGAGGTGTCCAAGAGTATCCACACTCAGCATCAACAATGTAGAAGTCTGTACACCAGTCAATAACAACACAACCATTGTTGGCAGGCTTGATGACCAACGTCAGGGTTGGATCTGAGACCACGGAGTGCAGACAGGTCATAGCTTCAAATGGGTCAGGGGACGGAGAAATTAAGGTTACCAATGTAGTGTATATTGGTGGCTAGTCTGTCCCCAGAAATGGAAGTTGCGATGTTCTCAACGAACAGTCGAATGCAGATAAAAGGCGAGAGGGTGGGGTCCAGGTGGAGACCACTTGTGATTTTAAAAACTTCCTTCAAATCATTTGCCAGACTTCTCTTCTCCGAGGAAATCAGTTTCAACTTCTCTAATCTATTCTCAAAACTGAAGTTTCTCATCCCTAGAACCATTCTCATAAATCTCTTCTGCACTGTTTGCAATGTGTTTCTATCTTGCCTAAAGTGTGGTTATCAGAACTGTACACAATACTTCAACTGAGATATAACAAGTGCCATATATAAGTTCAGCATAATATCCTTGCTCATACATACTATTCCCTATTCGTGAATTCTAGATTATGATATGCACTATTAGCTGTCACCTTTAATGATACATGCTTGTAAACACCTAGGTCTTTCTGCTTTTGCACTGCATTTACAATAGTACGCTTTGTTATGCTGTCTCTCCATGGTCATTGTATAGAAATGTACCAGTGCACACTTCTTTGCATTGAATTCATCTGCCACTTGTCCACTACCTATTGCTCCAACATGGCAATGTCCTTTCGAAGTTCTGCACTATTTTCACACATTACAGTGCTCTATGTATTCTGCAACCTTTCAAATTGTCCCTTACATACCAAGATTTACACTATTTGTACGTCAGAATTATTTTACCTATCAGAAAAAGCAAGGGGCCAAGTACTGACCTTGGGGAATTTGACAAAAAACATTACTCCAATCTGAACTATTCCCATTAAACTTTACTCTGTTTTCTAACCCTCAGCCAATTTTGTGTCTCAATTGTTGATGGCCCTTTTATTTGCATGAACTGTAACTGCCTTTACAATTCTGTTATGTCATAATGTGTTATAGCTAAAGGGGGCGCAGTAAATACAGAGACTAGCAGTCTCTCTGTTCAGTGTCCTGTTTTATGGTTAACACAACTTAAGCAGATAGAAGAAATTTACTTTTGTTCCAAACAATAGTGCAAATTGAAACACCCGTACCCTGGCACAGATAGCTGCCAGTCCTGTCCCTCCTTTCACCTTCTTTCTGTAATGCCTATAATACCCCACCCCCACCTACCAATTCTTTGCCCATGCATTTATCTTCTGTATCTTCCTGTTCTTACCCTCACAAGCATGTGGTACTGGAAGTAATTCGGAGACTACCACCATCGAGGTCCTGGTTTTTAACTATTTCCCCAGTTCTCTATAATCACTCCACAGGACCCCATCCCTTCATCAATCTATGCCATTTGTGCCAACGTGCACAACGACTTCTGGCTGCTCACCCTCCCCCTTGAGAACACTCTGCAGCTGCTCCGAGACTTCCTGGGCCCTGGCACCCAAGAAGGAACACACCATCCTACAGCCACTGAACCACAGAAAACAACACCAGTTACGATCAATAAGGATGGAGGTGCAACTTGTTAAGACCCATAGGGTTAACATTATTCAGTTAACTTTATCTTTCAGAAAGCAGATGAAACAAGATGCTGTACCAATAGCACAGCATTTATTGGTGAGAGCAACATTTGTTGCTTGGTGACATTTATAAGAGAGTAGTAGGATTCAAAGAGAACTTGTCAAGTTAAATGAATTGTCTCTCAATAGTGGTTGATATATTTTGATCTGGAGGGATAAGGAACAGAATTCTTGTGGTAAAGCTGAAATTATGGGTGCCGCGCTTTAGAGAAATTGAGACATTGTTCTTCCAGGACCTAATATACTTCACTGAACACAGGGGCATTGATATGTTGCTCAAAACTACATACTTACAAATCAAAACATGCTTTAAATCTTGCAAAACACGTATCAGCAAGCCATACTAAAATCATTATTTGCGATTACAGGCATTCTAGTTTGAAACGGACGTTGATTCATTGAAAATGCTTCAAAGAACTGTGTCACTTATTATTTATTGGCTTAAAATATCAATTACTGAACATCAGCTAAAGGGTTTGATCTTAAATTCAGTTAAGCAAAAGATTCACATTGACCTGATCTAAGGCTTTAAAGTGTTCAAAGGCAGGCATATAATAAGTAGTTCATTTAAAGTCATTTGTAAGTGCAGAGAGGATGCAAATGCTAAATTGGTATCCCTGTAGTTGAAGTAGAAATGTGAGGTTTGTTTCCTCTCCTTAGATTTGTTATATTAGTCTCATGGCAAATGGGCCTTTCCATTGACAGAAGCTCAAAAAGTAAATCAGGATATTTAATTCAGGGATTCTGTAGTGTGTTGGGCTGGGGAATGAGGGGCTGGTGCAGAGCCGGTTGAAGGATATGTTTCAGTGCCAATTCAGGAGGCCTGGCATTTTGAAGTGGATGCCTGTTACAAGCTATCCACTGCCTTTGCTGCTGACTCCTTCACCCCACAACTCCTTCCCGTGACTGCTTTCTCACCATCACTCACCAGTGCCTGTGTCCCTCCTCCATCCAAGCCTTTGGGTGGGTATCATGCCAGCTGCAGCTACCATCTCTCCGGGCTGGTGAGTACAGAAGACATGCCAGTTTCTGATATCCCAGTAATTTCAACAAACTGGATGGTGTCCTTGATCCCAGAGAAGGTCTGAGCTGGCCTATTAAGTGCCTGAGTGGCACAACATCAGCAGGCACAAGAGTCTCACCAGCTCGTCAGCCCATCTCTACCACACAGTTATGCCTAGCGGTTCCAATTTTACTGGCACCATGCAAATATTATCTGTGAAATTCGGCTAAATACTTGAGGATTTGCTGTTAAGTTGATATCATAGTGTATCTAGCTAATCATCTTCGTTGATGATTGTAAAATCAGAAAAATTTGTCAGATTTATCTTAAAAATTGCTTTCCGCCCTTGTTGAAGCAGATCACAAACTTACCAGAGGGTCTATGTTTGTTGTATCACAGATTACTTTCTTGATTTGTTGTCACTATTCACCTTTGCTTTTACAATATTTTATTCAAGGATTTATATTTATGGGCATGAACACTACAGGAAATTCTATTTGATGGAGAAGCAGAAGTTTGGAACTGGGTTGAGAAAACTTTGATCCAACAGCAACACAATCAATAAAAACTAAGAGATCTGTGGGTGCTGGAAATCAGAAACAAATACAGAAGTTGCTGGAAAAGCTCAGGCAGCATCTGTGGGCACAAATCAGAGTTAACGTCTCGGGTCCGGTGACCCAGTAATCAATTTTGTTTTAAATAAATTTTAGCAGTCCAACTTGACATAAGCAAATAAATCCATTTGATCCATAGTCTCAGAATCTGATGGAACTATACTGTTCATTGTTTGGCTTGCAGATTTAAGATTATTTCCCTTTCTTTTGCCAGTGGCGAAAGTTGTAGTCTGATATGAAAGCAAAGCAACACTGCAGCCTGAACTTTCATGAAGATAGAGAGCCTTCTTGCCATTGTAAAGTTGGCTTTAGAGGCTGAAATCTGTCATTTTTGCAGAAATGAATGGGAATAAGTTATAAATTGCACATTTATGGTTTTCAGAGGGACCTTGCTATTAAAAGAAAGCAGCTGCCTCAAAGCATGTTTCATTTGGTGATGCAGATCTAAAATTTGCTTGGGTAGTTAGGTACCCTTCTAGAGTGGTCATGTGCTCCTTTGACAATGTTCCTGCAACACCTCTGGCAGTGATCAGTTATCCTTTGGGAGATGTCCTTTGGAATGTTGAAAGGAGGCAAGAATACACATAAAAGTACATAACCTCATGTGACCTGTGAAGCATGCTGGAACCATTAAAAGTAACTGCCAAAGAAGCTGTTGGAAGGCCCTATCAGCAGAGCTGTCAAATGGACCTCTCAAGCTTTCATGACATGTAAAGATTCTGCCCTTTAAGTATTTAAATAAGAAGTCTGAAGAGTTAAATAAATCAATGCTCACAATTTTTACTTTGTCTGTGTAAATCAACCTGAGGGCTATCATTACTGGATTGGCTGATGACTAATTTTACAACTTTACATTTTCATCGCAAGGCAGCTGTCATTTCACAGCTTGATTGATAGCTACAAGTGGTTATTGACTCTGAAGTGGGACTATGAATCCAATTCCTTGGTTTGTAAGACATTGAAAAAGTTAATCAGAGTTCTTTCTTTTAAAAAAAGAGTGAATTACTTGTTAACAGCTTAAGAACTTAGCATTTATCCTGAGATTTACCCCTGGAGGAACAGAGGTGAGTTGACACAATAATTGTATGGAAGTTTGGGAATGTGTGATTTGGCACTAAGTTGACATAGTGGCTGTAAAGAGTCATGGGCAGGGACGTAGGGACATTGCATGTAGGGCTGGTTGGCAGGAATGAAGTGATATGAATTGAAATGAATGGGTCATGGAGCGTATTCATGGGAGGATAAGGGCTGGAGGACTGATACTTTTGTTTTTAAACCTCAGTAGAGTGTTGGAGCCCCAAGGCAGGCCTTCCGCCCAGCCACATCTGCATCCAGCAACCTCCATATTTATTCTGGAGTCACCCAGCATGGCTCCCATAAAACTCAGCCATGTAGGATGAAGATCCCAAATTCCATGATCTCCAGTATCTGCACTTCTTTGTTTCATAATATTCATTCCCTAATCCAGGTAGATAGGATAGGCAGAATGTTATCCAGTCAGTCATAAATTACAGGGTAGACCGTAGATAGTCTGTGAGCAGCAAGAAATCCCCTCATTGTTAAATCAGAAGTGGGAGGGGAGCCAACAGTGGCACTCACTTTCTTGTGGTAGGATTCAGTTAGTTTCATCTGAATGTCACAATGCTGATTATCCCTGAGAATTCAGTCCACTGGAAATCTATGGTAATTAAGGGATTAAAAGAATTAGAGTGAGGGGTTCAATCACCTCTCAGCAAACTCTATGTGAATTGCCTCTGGCCTTACATGGACCATCTTTTGTTCACAGGCATTCAACGCTCATTTGAAGGACCAGGATTGGGAAGGAGTAGTGTCACTGAAAGCCATGTCTTTCCTTGGAACCCTCTGCTCTTTCTATGCTCGCACAAGCCAAAGACAATGATCCTAATCCCAATTTATGCCAGGCATCGAGCAATGACTTCAAGTGATGCCCTTAGTGCCTTACAGTTAGCAGCCACTACTCCAGATAGTGTTGCCTGCAATAGGGAGCTGTCAAGCTTGAACCAGCAAGCAGCTCTCAAGGGCGGGATTTTTTTCTCCTGCTGTCCTACATCATGTGGAAAGCCCAGCTCTAGCCTTACTTCATTTCATTGGGCATTCCCCAAGAAAGCAACACATTAGTGGGCAAGAACCATGCCACCCACATTAACTTCTAACCCATGCTGCTGACAATGCCATGTTACTGACTGCAATGGTATATGCTGATACACATAAGCTGTGTACATAGCTCTATTCTTCGTCCTACCAAATGTCCCACCAGCTCGGGTAAGCAATTGTGTTTCCTTTCTAGCCATTGATCCCCCAATGAGTACTTCCCCCAGGAAAATGAGACAAGCAAGAATAATGTCTCTTATCTGATTAAGGATGTAGGTACTGGTGTCCCACTAAGATCTGGATTGAGGCCTCAACAATCCATTGTATTTGATATTATTTTACATTATATAACAGAGACTCATGTAATCAACTCAGCAGATTATACAGAGGTTATTGATATAGTGTAAATAAGAGCATGAAATTTCAAAGAGACATCAGTAGATTAGGTAAAACCATGGCTGAGGAACTTCAGTACAAAATAATAGATCTATTTTTTTTAAATGATGGGAAGTTGGGAATGGTGGAGGTCCGAACAGATTTAGTGTTCCATGTTGTCAGATCACTAAAATATCACAGTTACATACAAACAATAAAGAATAAGACAGACGATATGTTAGTCATTATAACTAGACTAATAGAGAATAAAGGATTGTAACTTTAGCTACCATTAAACACCTCCCTGGTTAGAACACATCTGGAGTGCCAAGTTCTCAGTGCAGCACCTTAGACAAGATATATTAGCCTTGAAACAAATGTATTGCATATTAACAAGGATGTTACCAGGGCTCCAAGAACTAAATTTGCAAGAAAACATTGCGTAAACCAGGCACGTACTCCCTCAAGCAAAGATAACAGTGTCTTTTGATTGTGGTTTTTTTTAAGATTTTGAAAGGGATTCATTGAAACTCCAGATCAAGGGGATATAATATTAAAATAGAGGCATACAGCCATACAGCACAGAAATAGACCCTTCAGTCCAATCAGTCCATACTGAACGTAATCCCAAACTAAACTTGTCCCACCTGGCAGCTCCCAGCACATATCTCTCCAAATTTTCCTGTTCATATATCCATCCAACTGTCTTTTAAATGTTGTAATTGTATCCACATCCACCACTTTATCAGGAGGTTCATTCCATACGTAAACCACCCTCTGTGTGAAAAATTGCCTCATGCCTTTTTTAAATCTCTCTCTTCTCATCTTAAAAATGTGCCTCTTAGTCTTGAAATTCCCCATCTTAGAGAAAAGGCAACTACCATCCACCCTATCTACGTCTCTCATTATTTTATAAACTTCTATCAGGCCACCTCTCAACCTCATACACTCTAGTGAAAAAAAACCCAGTCTATCCAGCCTTTCCTTATAAGTCAAACCTTCCATACTCAGCAACGTCCTGTTAAAGCTCTTCTGAACCCTTCTTATATCCCTCTTATAACTGAATGACCAGAACTGGACACAGTATTCCAGGAAAGTCCTCATCAATGTCCTGTACAACCTCAACATAATGTCCAAACTCTTATACTCTGAGGAATGAGCAATGAAGGCAAGCATGCCAAGCACCTTTTTAACGATCCTGCCTACATGCAATGCAAACTTTAAGGGTATTAGATAGGCATATGGGTGATAGTCTAAGGTAGGGGTGGAGGTTAGATAGAATTTAGGCTTAGGGTAAAAGTTCACCACAACATAGTGGGCCAAAGGGCCTGTACTGTGCTGTACTGTTCTCTCTTCTATGTAGAATTATTTACCTCAAGGTCCCTCTGTCCTACAATACTGTCCAAGGCCCTACCAGTAACTGTATAAGCCCTACTCTTGTTCGTTGTACCAAAATGCAATACCTCGCATTTATCCAGATTGAACTCCATCTGCCATTTTTCAGCCCATTTGATCAAGATCCCTTTGTAATCTTAGAAAACCTTCTTCACTGTCACAATGCCACCAATTTTAGTGTCATCCACAAACTTAATAACCAAGCCTTCTATATTCTCATCAAAATCATTTATCTAAATGACAAAGAAAAGAGGACCCGGAACCACTCCCTGTGGAATATCGCTGGTCACAGGCCTGCAGTCCGAAAAGCAACCCTCGACCATTACTCTCTGTGTCCTGCCATTAAGCCAATTATGTATCCAATTGGCAAGCTCACCCTGAATCCCATGTACCTGACTTTATGAATTACTCAGCCTTGCAAAACCTTGTCGTAGGCTTTACTAAAATCCAAATAAACAACGCCCACTACTCTGCCATCATCATCCTTTTTTGGTAATTTCCTTAAAAAATTCAATCCAGTTTGTGAGACATGACTTTCCTCGCACAGAACTACGTTGATTATCCCTAATCAACTTTTGCCTCTCTAAATGTCCATAAATCCTCTCTTTTATAATCACCTCCAACAAGTTACCCACAACTGAAATCAGACTCACAGGTTTATAACCCTTTCTTGAACAAAGGTACAACATTAGCCACCCTCCAGTCATCAGGTACCTCACCCGTAGTTATAGATGATTCAAATAAATCAGGGTCAGTCCACTCAAGACATAAGTCAGAAGTGTTTTTTGCACAAAGACTGATTGAGGTTTGGAATACTCTTCCAGAAAAAAACAATAGATGCATGCACAATTAATAAATTTAAATCTGGGATCAGCAGATTTTGGTCTTACTATCTGTATGTATTTGGACCACTTGTCTTGCCATGCTAGGAGATAGTAAATTTTGCCAAACATCTGCTCATAAACAGCATGTGTAAAGACCATTCATGTTTTCATGTCCTCTCCCCTCCTCTTGCTAACAACACTTGTGCAGGATCACCATCCACTTTTCTATTTGCTGATACGAAGTGAGTGCTCATACTGTTAACTTTGAGGAATTAACAAAAGGGTTTTCAGTGAGGAGGGAGTAGCGCTGGATCTTTATTGGAAGTGCTGCATATTGAAAGGCCTCTGAGCATAACATTTCCCTCTACTGAGGGAGGCTAAAAGTGTTTTTCAACTTGGGCTGCAATTCACAGAATGATGGAACAGCTATAACAGTTGTACAAGCTGTTCGAACTGGGACGGGGAAGTGGAGCCCATCCAGTCCTCAGAAAGCATATCCTCTTCAGGCCTCAGAAAGTATTTCTTTGTCCTATTCCTCAACAAGGTGCAGTGTCCAAGGTGACCATGCTTTGACAAACCATTTTCTAAAGCATTTTGGAATCAGATCTGAAGTTTTGCCAAATTCTAAACTGAAGTCAACCGTATTATAAACATATTACCGTTTACCATACATGATTGACTTTGGGAAGTTACTGAATGTTACATGTACAATGTGTACAATGTTGCTTGTATCCTACTACTATTAGAACTGCTTGTAAGATGGATGCATGATATTAAGGTGCTTCATGGCATAGGTCACACATTTATCTGATTGTTTTCCAATTTCTACATTTCCAACTATCTATGATACACTTTGCTTTACTTGCCTAGCAAGAATCTATCAATCTCTGCTGCCACAGGGACTGATATTTTATTGATTTGAATGATGGAACAAAATGTGCCACCTCCAAGTTTGCAGATGACACCATGGGAGGGTGACCTGTGTGGAGCGTGCAGAGATCCTTCAGCATGATCTCGACAGGTTGGGTGAGTGGGAAAATCAATGGCAGATGCAGTATAATTTGGGTAAATGTGAAGTTATTCACTTCAGAAGAAAAAAGAAGAAAGCAGATTACTACCTGAATGGCTATAAATTGGTAGAAGGGGAGTGTGCAGCGGCACCAGTTGCTAAAGGTAAACATGCAGGTGCAGCACGTGGTAAACAAGGCAAATGTTATGTTGGCCTTCATTGCAAGAGGTTTCGGGTACAGGAGCAGGGATGTGTTCTTGCAGTTATACAGGGCCTTGGTGAGACCACACCTGGAATACTGTGATAACAAGGTGTAGAGCTGGATGAACACAGCAGGCCAAGCAGCATCAGAGGAGCAGGAAGGCTGACATTTCGGGAAAGTGTCTAGGCCAAAAACATCAGATTTCCTGCTCCTCTGATGCTGCTTGGCCTGCTATGTTCATCCAGCTCTATACCTTGTTATCTCAGATTCTCCAGCATCTGCAATTCCAACTATCTCTGGAATATCGTGTGCAGTTTTGGTCTCTTTTTTCTGAGGAGGGATACTCTTACTCTCGAGCGAGCGCAGTGAAGGTTTACCAGGCTGATTCTGTGGATG
This sequence comes from Stegostoma tigrinum, assembly GCF_030684315.1. Classification (NCBI taxonomy): domain Eukaryota; kingdom Metazoa; phylum Chordata; class Chondrichthyes; order Orectolobiformes; family Stegostomatidae; genus Stegostoma; species Stegostoma tigrinum. The sequence goes on along the minus strand of NC_081355.1, from coordinate 98,414,393 downwards.
GCATGTCTGACATATGAGGAGAGATCGACTAGGTTGGGATAACAAGGTGTAGAGCTGGATGAACACAGCAGGCCAAGCAGCATCAGAGGAGCTGGAAAGCTGACGTTTCGGGTCTGGACCCTTCTTCAGAAATGGTCCAGACCTGAAATGTCAGCTTTCGTGCTCCTCTGATGCTGCTTGGCCTGCTGTGTTCATCCAGCTCTACACCTTGTTATCTCAGATTCTCCAGTATTGGCAGTTCCTGCTATCTCTCTAGGCTAGATTGTTATTGTTTGCTCTCGAGTTCAGGCACATGAGACTTATAAAGTTCTACCAGGACTGGTCAGGGTAGATGCAGGGAGGATGTTCGCAATGGTGAGTGTGTCCAGAACCAGGAGTCACACTATGAATGTTCAGGTTAGCCGAATTAGGATAGAGATGAGACGAGTCTTCAACTAAAGTGGTAAGCCTGTGCAATTCATTACCACAGGAAGTAGTTGATGCCAAACATTGAATGTATTCACAAGGCAACTAGATATAGAACTTGGGGAGAATGGGATCAAAGATTCTGGGGAGAAAGCACGATTAGGCAATTGCATCGGACGATCAGCCAGGATCGTGAAGAATGATGGAGCAGGCTTGAAGGGCCAAATAGCCTCCTCCTGCTCCTACCTTCTATGTTTCTATGGTCTATATCTTTAAAATACTCAATGCTGTCCCTCCAACACACCCTGAGGCAGAGTTCCGATGCTTCATAACCTTCTAAGTGAAGAAATTTCCTCTCCCATCTGTCCAAAAAGGGAAACCCCTGATTTTAAAATAGGGCCCCATAGTTCCAGACTCGCCCACAAAAGTAAGTGACCTTTTCACATCTGCCTTGTTAAGACCACTTCACTCAAATCACCCCTCACTCATCTGAACTCCAAGAAAATATGCCAAGTCTGTCCAACCTATCTTCAGAATGCAACCCACTCATTCCAGGTATCAATCTATCAAAACTTCCTTTGAACTGCCTACAGTGTATTTACACCCATCTTTAAATAAGGGGACCAAAACTGCACACAGTATTTAAGATGTGGCCTCACCAATACCCTGCAAAACTAAGGCACAACATACTTACTTTTGTGTTCAGTTCCTCTAGTAATAAAGGATAGCATTCCATCAGGCTTCTCAATCTGCTGTTGTCCCCACATACTAACTTTTACGTGACACATGTTCTATCCCTCTGCATCTTGGAATTCTGTGTCTGTTCTCTTTTAAATAATACTCCACTTATTTACTCTTCAGCAAAAGTGAATAAGTTCATATTTTCCTGCATTATTTTATATCTGCCAGATTTTCTTCTGATGCTTTTGATCGATCTATATTAGTTTACATCCTTGTTATTCTATTTTCACAACATACTTTCCTATGTATTTTTGTGTCATTTTTTCACCGTCATGCCTTTGATGCCCTCATCTAAGTTATTGATAAAAGTTATAAAAGTTGAGTATGGCATAGCCCTGTGGAGGACCTCATTCATGGCATATTGCCAATCAATAAAAGACCCATTGTACATACACTCTGATTTCTGCAAACTAACCTTCTACCCATATTGGTATGTTACCCCTACACAATGAGCTACTTTGCACGATGCCCTTTGTATGGGATCTTATTGAATGTCTTCTGAAAATCCAATGCAGTAATCAGTGGGATAATAGGAACTGCAGATGCTGGAGAATCCGAGATAACAAGGTGTGGAGCTGGATGAACACAGCAGGCCAAGCAGCATCTTCGGAGCAGGAAAGCTGACGTTTCGGGCCTAGACCCTTCATCAGAAATGGGGGAGGGGGAGAGAGTTCTGAAATAAATAGGGAGAGACGGGTAGGCGGATCAAAGATGAATAGAGAAGAAGATAGATGGAAAGGAGACAGACAGCCCCCACACCTCCTCCCTCACCCCCACCCCAGGCACCAAGAAGACTTTCTGCATCAAGCAGAGGTTCACTTGCACATCTGCTAATGTGGTATACTGTATCCGCTGTACCCGTTGTGGTCTCCACTACATCGGACAAACCAAGCGGAGGCTTGGGGACCACTTTGCAGAACACCTACGCTCAGTTCATAATAAACAGCTGCACCTGCTGGTCGCGAACCATTTCAACTCCCCCTCGCATTCCTCAGACGACATGTCCATCCTGGGCCTCCTGCAGTGCCACAATGATACCACCCGAAGGTTGCAGGAACAGCAACTCATATTCCGCTTGGGAACCCTGCAGCCCAATGGTATCAATGTGGATTTCACAAGCTTCAAAATCTCCCCTCCCCCACCATATCCTAAAACTAGCCAAACTCATCCCCGCCTCCCTAACCTGTTCTTCCTCTCACCTATCCCCTCCTCCCACTTCAAGCTGCACCCCAATTTCTGACCTACTAACCTTATCCCACCCCCTTGACCTGTCCGTCCTCCCTGGACTGACCTATCTCCTCCCTGTCTCCCCACCGACATTCACCTTTACTGGTTCCATCCCTGCATCTTTAACTTGTCTGTCTCCTCTCCACCTATCTTCTCCTCTATCCATCTTCTATCTGCCTTTCCGTCTCTCCCTAATTATTTCAGAACCCTCTTCCCCTCCCCCATTTCTGATGAAGGGTCTAGGCCTGAAATGTCAGCTTTCCTGCTCCTGAGATGCTGCTTGGCCTGCTGTGTTCATCCAGCTCCACACCTTGTTATCTCGCAGTAATCAGTAGGGTTCTCTTTATACACAGCATGTTTTACTCCTTCCAAGAATTTTAATAAATTGGTTAAAACATGATTTCCATTTCACAACATCATGCTGACTGTTATCAATTGCCTTTTGTCTTTCCTTGTACCCAGTTATAAACTCCTCAATGATCAATTCTAATACCTTCCTTCAATGTATGTTAAGCTAACTGGCCTTTAGTTCCTGTTTTCTGCCTCCCTCCCTTCTTGAATAGAGGAATTATATTTGCTCCTTTCCAATCTGATTTATCTTTCCAGAATCTACTAAATTTTTGAAAATTAACACCAATGCATCCACTGCCTCATTAACCACTGCTTCTAGCACCTAAGATGAAATCCACCAGAACCAGCAGACCTCCTACACCACAGATCCATCGCCTTGCTCAGTACTACTTCTATGTTGATTATTATCTCACCAGGATCCTCCCTTCCTTCTGATTTACATATAATAAGTGGGATGCTTTTTCTATCTTCTATGGATGTGAGTTTGCTCGCCGAGGTGGAAGGTTAGTTTTCAGATGTTTCATCACCATTCTAGGTAACATCATCAGTGAGCCTCCGATGAAGCGCTGGTGTTATGTCCTGCTTTCTATTGATATGTTTAGGTTTCTTTGGGTTGGTGATGTCATTTCCTGTTCTTTTTCTCAGAGGATGGTAGATTGGCTCCAAATCAATGTGTTTGTTGATGGAGTTCCGGTTGGAATGCCATGCTTCTAGGAATTCTCGTGCGTGTCTCTGTTTGGTTTGTCCTACGATGGATGTGTTGTCCCAATCAAAGTGGTGTCCTTCCTCATCTGTATGTGAGGATACCAGTGACGGTGGGTCATGTCATTTTGTGGCTAGTTGTTCATGTATCCTGGTGGCTAGCTTTCTAGAAAGCCACCAGGATACATGAACATCAACTAGCCACAAAACGACATGACCCGCTCTCACTCGTATCCTTACATACAGATGAGGAAGGACACCACTTTGATTGGGACAACACATCCATCCTAGGACAAGCCAAACGGAGAAATGCACGAGAATTCCTAGAAGCATGGCATTCCAACCGGAACTCCATCAACAAACACATTGATTTGGAGCCAATCTACCATCCTCTGAGAAAAAGAACAGGAAATGACATCACCGATGCAGGAAATGACATCACCAATCCAAGGAAACCTAAACATATAAATAGAAAGTGGGACATAACACCAGTGCTTCGTCGGAGGCTCACTGATGATGTTACCTAGAATGGTGACGAAATGTCTGAAAACTAACCTTCCAGCTCAGCAAGCAAACTCACATCCAGAACCTCAACCTGAGCTACAAATCTTCTCAAAACTCTATCTTCTATAGTAAACATAGAGCAGTGTATTTATTTATTGCATTTACCATTTCTTAATTGTCTGCTTTGAACTCCAAATTCTCACACTCTAGAGGGCCAAAACTTAACTTAATTATTTGATAACAAAGTGTGGAGCTGGGTGGACAATGCAGGCCCAGCAGCATCTTAAGAGCACAAAAGCTGACATTTCAGGCCTAGACAGGCTTTTGTGCTCCTGAGATGCTGCTTGGCCTGCTGTGTTCATCCAGCTCCACACTTTGTTATCTTGGATTGTCCAGCATCAGCAGTTCCCATTATCTCTGACACAATTACTTATTTTGATTTCTTCTTTAGATGCCTGTAAGAATTTTTGCTGTTTTGTTTTTCATTTTACTAGCTTCATCTCATGCTCTGATTTGTTCAATTAATCTTTTCGTCATTTTCTTCTGTTCTTCATCCTCTGACCAGTCATTTGATCTGCCACTCATCTTTTTCCTTGTTATTGATGTTTCTTTAATTTCTTTGGTTAACCATGGATGCTGGCTCCTTCCCTTGTATTTTTTTTCGTTATGGAAGTCATGTACTTGTTCTGAAATATCCCTTTAAATGTCTGCCACCACTTCTGCCCTGATCTATTCTCTAGCCTAATATTCCAATCAGTTGTAAAATTCAATTGTATTATGATTTCTGTGACCTAGTTATACCAAGACTCATACAACTTGCTCTCTGGTCAGTTCCACAGTGTGCTGCTCAAGAAACTATCATAAGCATCAATGAATTCCTTATCCACTTATTGTAATGAATCTGAATTTTCCAATTCATATACACACTAATATATATGATTATTGCATCCAATATTTCTTCACTTTTTTTACTTACATCTTATACTTTACTTTTATTTATATCTTTTTGTTAAACTTCTTTCTGCATTGTGATTACTCTTCAAGAGTCTGTAGAACACTCACACAAGTGACTTCTTTCCACCATTATTCTTCATTTCCACGCAAACTGTCCCTGTGTCCTGAGCTCCTGAACCAAGCTCATCTCCAGCAATTACACCAATAGTATTTTTGATTGGGCGTGCTATCCCTCCACCTTTACCTAGTTTCTTGTTCTTCTTGAAGGTCATACATGTACCCTTTGATATTCAGAACCTTGTTGTCCCAGAGCCAAATTTCTGTAATGACTATCAGATCATATTTGTCTCTTCAATGTTCACTATTAGTTTATTTACTTTGTTCTGAATGCTACACACATCCAAATGAAGAACTTTCAGATTTTTAAGATGCATTGCATCTAACTTTGAAAACCTTAATTTTCCAAAATAGCATTTTGCTTTTCTACCTCAAACCTATCCCTTAATTTGTTTAATTTGCCCAAGTTTGATTCTTCACCTCCCTGTTTCATTTCAAACCCTATCTACTCCCCGTGCAGCTTGTGAGAACACCAGACCCTTACCTGCTTCACTTGCTTTTCACATTCTCCTTCCCCTGACCACTGGCGAAATCAGAAGACCTTATCTTAAGAGATGTGACCTCCTCCTGGAATAAGGTGTCAGGGTAAATTGCCCCCTCCCCAACGTGCTGTAATATCTGCAGTTCAGCCTGCAGCTGAACAACACAGAACTGAAGTTCCTGTAGCAATCACTGCAAATGTGTTTACCCTGAATCACATCAGCGTCCAGAAGCCTCAATATCCTATAGTCACAGGGCATCGCCTGTCCTGTCATCTCTGATGTTAATTAATTAATTAACTTATGATTAATATACCCTGCATTGACTATATGTAAATTTTATAATACTGATAAAACAACAAAATATTCATGAAATTTACAGTTTCTGATAATATCAGCTATTGCTTCACTCACAACTTCAGCTGAACAAAATACAAAGTCATGGCTTATCAAGAGAACAGAAGTCCTCCATGCCTTTCACCAATATGCAAGTAACGGGGAGAAAGCAGGAGATTGGCACAAGGTACTGGCACTCATTTAATGAACTGGTACAAGCACAATGAGCCAAATGGCCTCCTCCTGCATTGTAACATTTTTCTGTAATTCTGTGAACTCCCCACTTTCCTTTTTGCAGTAAATCTTAATGAGAGCACCTCTTTCCCCCAGCGCACCAATTCCCCACGGAAACCAAATTCCCAGATATACGCACTAAGCCTCTGTCTCACGCAAGGAAAGTTTCCCTCACGCTGACCATGTGCCCTTGCTGGCATGTGCTTTGAAATTAATTTTCTTAAATAGTATTGTGATATCACTGTCTCAGTTCGATTCCCGCTACATTAATCAACACCTACTGAGGCACCTTTGCAAACAGGGTGTCACAGATGTTACTAAGATGCCAATGGATTTGGGAGCTGGCTTTATTTGCCTCCCTAATTGATACAGTTGGACACCTACAAGGGTGAGTTTCCTATAGCTTTTGAAATGCATTGACAGCAGGTAGCTGTCAGCAACAACTCCTAACAACATCCACTGGCATTTTACCAACTCTACCAACTCCCATTCCATGATGTTATCCAGCTGTTGACACTTTACTCACACTGTTGGACACTCTTGATCAATTGCAGAGACCTGTTATTCAGCCCGTGGCCACTCCATTCACATCATTGATGATCGTTGATCTCTCTGCCTGTAAATTCTGTGCCTGTGTGCTCCCCCTCACTTCACCTGATGAATGGGCAATGCTTTGAAATGCAAATAAACTTGTTGGACTATAAACTGGCATTCATATGACTTCTGACCAACTCCCATTCCATCATTGAGAGCTGATAAAACCCAGTCGAGAAGTAAAGACACGACTCAGTTGCAATACTTAACCAAGTTTGACTCCTTCTTTGGGTTGCACACATCCCTGGGCATTTTTCTGGAGAAAGAAATCTGCTATAGTTGCTATTTCTAATTGCTGTCTGGTGACTCACACTGGCAAGTGTATTCATTGGCATCTAATGAGGACTCTTCATCCTGACTTTCTGAAATTTGAACACTTACTGCCAGGAGAATTTTAACCCCTAAGAACAGGCAGACTGGGGGAAGGAGGGTAGCTCTTAAAGATAGTGGAATCAAGGGTTATGGGCATAAGGCAGGAACAGGATACTGATTGTGGATGATTAGCCATGATCATAATGAATGGTGGTGCTGGCTCGAAGAGCCGAATGCCCGACTGCAGCACCTATTGTCTATTGTCTATTGTCTATAAATACATTTAAGTTATTTCAAGTTACAACCCAACACAACTCCAATGCTTACATAACCAGAGGCACATTTCATTTTCTGTGAGTGGACTACTCATCAAAGCAGGACCTTACAAATTGCCAACAACTGGCTATTTATAGCAGCAATTGAAATCCACATGAGATATAAATGAGATACTTTTGAACTGATTTTGCCGAATGCTTAAATTTAATGTCAGGTTATCTGAGGTTGAGAAACAGGCTAGTGAAACATAGAAGTTCCTGAGCCACAACTCAATTTTATATTTAGAGTTGTGACAGCCCAGCTGAACAAAAGCTCACTTATTACACATAGTATCTTAGTTTCCTCTGGTAGAAAATTCGTCTGTTCATACAGCCTCTTTCTAAAGTTAGGAGTCTTTCAAATTATGTGATACGGGTAGGATGTATATTTTATTTGTTTGGGGTAAATTAGAAGAGGCAGACCTAATGCTATCGTGGGACGTGTATGTACACAGAATGGTCAGTGACGGGGGCGGGGAGTATAAAAGGGCCACGTTTTCAGCAAGTGCTACCTACAAACCTGCATTCACTGACAGAAGTTCTGCTTCCTTTATCTCTCAGAAGAGCAGTGTTTCAGCAAGCTGAGTTTGTCACATTCTCTATTTGCCTGCAATCTCCTCAAAGATAATCATTTACCTCCTGGACCTGATGGGATATGCATCACCAGTGGCTAAGAAAGTCATCCCCGCCCTCAGATCTTTTTAGTTTTTAGCTTTTGGTTCCTTTTAGGGCTCTGCCAAAAACATTTCAAGGGTTTCTTAGTCTGCTATACATAAAGCTTATATTGTCTAACAGAGCTGGGATTCCCCTGTGATGAAAATAGCTAGAGTTAGCAGGCATTCTGGCTATTTCCCACAGGTACAATAAACTATCAATTTTTACATGTGGCAATCTAAGCTCATTTTAGCAGGCAGGTATTTTTAATGGACTGCAGGGCATATTCTTCCATCAAAGCACAGCAGGTGCGCGACCACAAAAGGTTCATGCAGGCTTGCATAAGTTTTCCAGGGAGCGATCATGATGTTTTCATACTTCAGCATTTCAACATTTTAAATCTTTCAGCACAAGTAAACAGAATTAAGGGTTGGCTCTTAGGAAATAAATACCCCTCCCCTCTTCAAAATTGAGCCCATGAGGAACACCACCAATGAGGCATAGGAAGTAATTCAGTGAAACCAACATTTCAGTTCCCTACAGTGTGCAGGCCCTTCAGCCAACAAGTCCACACTGCCCCTTGGAGCGTCCCACCCCGACCCATCCCCTTATAACCCACATACCCCTGAACACTACAGGCAATTTAGCATGGCCAACTCACCTAACCTGTATATCTTTGGACTGCGGGAGGAAACTGGAGCACACAGAGGAAACACACGCAGACATGGGGAGAATATGCAAACTCCACACAGACAGTCACCCAAGGCTGGAATCAAACCCAGGTCCCTGACACTGTGAGGCTGCAGTGCTAACCACTGAGCCACCGTGCCACCCACAAGCAGTTTCCAACCAGTTCTGCCAGAGGGCAAGTCATCAAAGTATTGAAGATATGCTTCAGAAGCCCAGTTATGCACAGAAGTGCCTTTATTACTCTCAAGTAAAAGTACCTAGAACAACAAGAGTGTTTCTGACACAAAACAACAACAGACAAGATTGTAGGTGGAAGAGGACAAAAGATCTCATCACTCATTTTCAGCCGAAAAGAACATAGAGGGGCAATTTGAATATGGGGCAGGTAATACCAGACCAGGAGGAATTGCTATCTGGGATACTCTAAGAACACAATAGTTACATGACTGATTTTTCTTGCTTTCTCTTAAACTTCTTACCACTTGTGCGTGGGGATTCCCTGGTGACATCGGTAGAGTTGATGCAATCTGTTCAGATCCTTGCCTAAACTGTTGAGACATTTTTGGCATATGCCCTTGGAAACTTTGATATCTCTACTAAAGTCTGCTCCCCATGCAATGCCAGATTTGCACATCAAGAGGCAAGATGACATGTTGGGTCCAGACTGAGTTGGATGAAACAAATGAAAGTAGAAATCGTAGAATCCCTACAGTGTGGAAACAGGTCATTCAGCCCAAAAAGTCCACACTAACCCTTAAGCATGCCAACCAGACCCATTCCCCTACAACCTACCTAAGCTACACATCCCTGAACACAACGTGCAATTTAGCATGGCCAATCAACCCAGCCTACACATGTTTCGACTGTGGGAGGAAACCAGAGCACCCGGAGGAAATCCACACAGACACAGGGAGAATATACAAACTCCACAGAGACAGTCGCCCCAGGTGGGATCAAACCCGGGTCCCTGGCATTGTGAGGCTGCAGTGCTAACCAATGAGCCGCCATGCCACCCCTAATCTTTGAAATAGAAACCTTTGAATAGAATTCCCATATTGATGTTTGCTCCTCTGAGCCTAGCCATACTATTTCTGCCAGCCTGCAGGAGAGCTGCTTGGTAAAGATCAGTTAAGCACTGTAAAACTGTAGACAAGTCTTCCTGTTTTTGGTGGCAGAAATGTTGATATCCAAAGTATGCACAGCTGTTGTCATGTTTTGCATGTCTGGTCTCAGTCTTAAAGACAATCATTCTCATAATTCCCTGCTCCATTGATCTTCTATCAACTGGATTTCTCCATTCTCTTCACGATTGTGCAAAGTGGCAATACCTTGTCAAGTTGGTAATACAATTCTCACATTCACCTTCTCCCAGCTTCAATTAACCATAGTTTGAAAGTGTCTGAATAAGGACTTTACACAGTTTACTCATGCACCAGTGTCTGCCCATACTTATTTATGAACTATGATCATCAGACGAAAACTGAATTAGCTATCCAAAAATAAGAATTTCAGTTGTGCATGGTTATACATCTTATAACATTGCACCCTCGGAAGGAATGAGATTCTTTGAGGAATCATATTCGTACATGGTCAATGACACTTTTTAAATTTAGTTTTGGGATATGGGCATCACTATCTGAGCAAGCATTTATTGCCCACCCCTAGATGCCCTTGAGATGATGGTCGTGAGCTGTCTTCTCGAACCACTGTAGTTCATGTGCGAAACATTACATCTCTGTAAGCATCGAGGGCAGGCAGAATTAACAATCTTAGTATCAGATGACCACCATTCACTGCAGTATCAATCAATATTTTGAAATAGGTTGATGGAATATGAATTGTTTAGGTTAAGAAACATTATTCACCTGCCAGGATGTGTCATTTATTCCTTATATAACAATGTAAGTAACAAAAAAATGCCACAACAGATGATTAAAGATGAGAAATAAACAGTGTCAGACATACTCAGCAGATCTGGCAGCATAATGTTTCAGGAACTGCAAAGTTACCTGGGGCTCAAAAAGTTAACTCAGTTTCTTTTTCCAAAAGTCTGCCTGATCTGCTGAGTTTCGCCAACATTTTCTGCTTTTATTTAAGATTTCCTACATCTGCATTTTTTTTATTTGATTAACTCAAGCTATTGGAAGTATTCTCAAAATTTTAATAACTGAAAACTTTTAAACAAATGGGGCTTGTGGCTGACTGGTGAATTTACCAAAGTTAGAGAAATGAGGTGCATCAGTTTTTATTTAACCTAAATAAGTTCCTTAACTGGTGCCATTTTTCAAATTTAAATGACCACTTCCCTTGAGACCAAGAAGATTAAAAAACATCAGAGTGTCTGGTTCATTTTCAATCCAACTTGAAGGACAAAGATAATCAACTAAGCCAAAGATGAGACATCAGCACAGGTCAGAGAGGAGAGATTGTGGGACAGTTCAAAGCATGTAGATGTTAAATTCCAAATTATCACCGTGAGCCAAATCACGCCTTAATGTAGTGAAATTAAATATTATAAGACATAATAATTTTCCTGACATTAGTAAGTTAGTGCTTTAAATTATTATTCATTGGAGATGACAGGCAGTCTTGAGAATATTAATGCATTTAGTGTTAATAATAGAGTAAGCTTTGGAATTTCAAGAAATTGAAGTTTCTGAATACTCAAGATATCAGTGTTTTAAATAAATGACTAAACTGTAATTTAAGACATTATGTAGTGTTCACTCAGTGCTTGATAACGTCATTATGATATTATTACAGGATCTTGAACATTACATTGTAAAAATGTAACGAACAGAAAAAAGTTGCATAATTTGGAAATTACTAAAAGTGCAATATTCACAAAAACTAAAAGCTAATAATGTAGATCTTTTGGAGTAAATAGCTCATCCTATCAAAGGAATATATAGTTATCATCACACTGACTCTTGAGTTCAATAAATATGAAAATGAAAGATGTTAATCCGCAGCTGCTCTGATATCACCCATTGTCACCTTTTATCATAACTCAGTCCTCTGGCATTAGGGGTTTAGCCTGTGAGTATTGCCTGTAGTCTTTTAGGAATGTAAGAAATAAGAGTGAGTAGGCTTTAGGACTGCTTGACCCTGTTCCAGCATTCAATGAGATCATGACTGTGAGGTGATGCACTTGGGCAGGACAAACAAGACAAGAGAGAACAAGGTGAATGGTAGAGCCACTGGAAGATCCGAGGACCTTAGTATGTATGTTCAGCGGTCCCTTAAGGTATCAGGAAAGGTGGATAAATAATTAAGAAGACAAATGGTGTATTTGTTTTTATTAGTTGAAGAATAGAATTTAAAAGCAGGGGGATTATGCTGGAAATGTATAAAATGTTGGCCAGGCCGTAGCTTCCATAATGTGTGCGGTTCTGGAATCCACATTATAGGAGGGATGTGATGGCACCAGACAGAGTGCAGAGTGCACAGGAGATTTAACAATATGTTGCCTGGGTTTCTGAGTTTCTTTATGAAGATAATGTATGGTTTAGAAGGGGTGGACGCTAGGAAGTTGTTTCCGTTAGGCGGGGAGACTAGGACTTGTGGGCACAGCCTTAGAATTAGAGGGGGTAAATTTAAAACTGAAATGAGATGACATTTCTTCAGCCAGAGAGTGGTGGGCTTGTGGAATTCATTGCTGCAGAGTGCAGTGGAGGCCGGGACGTTGGATGCCTTCAAGGCAGAGATCGACAAATTCTTGATCTCCAAAGGAATCAAGGACTATGGGGAGAGTGCAGGGAAGTGGTGTTGAAATGCCCATCAGCCACGATTTAAATGGCGGAGTGGACTTGATGGGCCGATTGGCCTTACTTCCACTCCTATGTCTTATGGTCTTATGGTCTAAGTGAGATTGAACAGACTGGAGATAATGGGAACTGCAGATGCTGGAGAATTCCAAGATAATAAAATGTGAGGCTGGATGAACACAGCAGGCCAAGCAGAATCTCAGGAGCACAAAAGCTGATGTTTCAAATTTAAATGACCACTTCCCTTGAGACCAAGAAGATTAAAAAACCCTTCATCAGAGAGGGGGATGGGGAGAGGGAACTGGAATAAATAGAGAGAGAGGGGGAGGCGGATCGAAGATGGAGAGTAAAGAAGACAGGTGGAGAGAGTATAGGTGGGGAGGTAGGGAGGGGATAGGTCAGTCCAGGGAAGACGGACAGGTCAAGGAGGTGGGATGAGGTTAGTAGGTAGATGGGGGTGCGGCTTGGGGTGGGAGGAAGGGATGGGTGAGAGGAAGAACGGGTTAGGGAGGCAGAGACAGGTTGGACTGGTTTTGGGATGCAGTGGGTGGGGGGGAAGAGCTGGGCTGGTTGTGTGGTGCAGTGGGGGGAGGGGACAAACTGGGCTGGTTTAGGGATGCAGTGGGGGAAGGGGAGATTTTGAAACTGGTGAAGTCCACATTGATACCATATGGCTGCAGGGTTCCCAGGCGGAATATGAGTTGCTGTTCCTGCAACCTTCGGGTGGCATCATTGTGGCAGTGCAGGAGGCCCATGATGGACATGTCATCTAGAGAATGGGAGGGGGAGTGGAAATGGTTTGCGACTGGGAGGTGCAGTTGTCCTTCCCCTACTGCATCCCTAAACCAGCCCAGTTCGTCCCCTCCCCCCACTGCACCACACAACCAGCTCAGCTCTTCCCCCCCACCCACTGCATCCCAAAACCAGTCCAACCTGTCTCTGCCTCCCTAACCGGTCCTTCGTCTCACCCATCCCTTCCTCCCACCCCAAGCCGCACCCCCATCTACCTACTAACCTCATCCCACCTCCTTGACCTGTCCGTTTTCCCTGGACTGACCTATCCCCTCCCTACCTCCCCACCTATACTCTCTCCACCTGTCTTCTTTACTCTCCATCTTCGGTCCGCCTCCCCCTCTCTCCCTATTTATTCCAGTTCCCTCTCCCCATCCCCCTTTCTGATGAAGGGTCTAGGCCCGAAACGTCAGCTTTTGTGCTCCTGAGATGCTGCTTGGCCTGCTGTGTTCATCCAGCCTCACATTTTATTATCTTGAACAGACTGGAGCTGTTTTTCGAGAGCAGAGGAGATTGAGAAGGGGCATTACTGAAATGTAGAAAATTATGTGAGACATGGATGTGATAGACAGAAAGAATCATTTCCCCTTGATGAAAGGATCGAGGGTACAGAATTAAGTTAATGGATGAAAAGTTTAGATGAGACAGGAGGAAAAGCTGGCTTCATCCAGAAGGTAGTAGGAACTTGGACTGTCTGTCTTTAATGGTGGGAGAGACAGAAACCCTCTTAACATTTAATAAGTATTTACATGTGCACAAGTGATGCCAAGGCATACAAGGTTGTGGGCCAAATGCTGGAAAATGGGATTGGAATAGTTAGGTGATCATTTTTAAGCAGCATAGACATGATGGGCCAAAGGACCTTTTCCTGTGCTGTAGACCTTTATAGATCTATGACTGATCTTTGGCCTCATCTCTACTTTCCTTCATCAACCCCAGGTCTTTTGATTCCTTTATTGTGCAAAATCAGCCTTTAATATACTTAATGACCAATAACATAGAGTCCTAGTGGATAGAGAATTCCAAAGATTCACAAACTCTCAGGGTGAAGAAATTTTTCATCTCAGTCCTAACTTGTCAACCTTTCATCCTTTGATATTGGACTCCAGTTCTGAGTTCACCTAACTGAGTAAACAGCCTCTTTGCATCTATCCTGTCAAACTCTCAAAGATTCTTTATATGTTTAAATAAGAATGGCTCACTTATCTAAACACCAGAAGATGGAAACCCATTTTACTCATTCCCAGCTCATAGGAAAGTCCTCATATCCTAGGAATCCATTCAGTACCTTCACTACTTTGAAGACATATATATCCTCATTTAGGTAAGGAAAGTAAAATTGCAGACAGTACTCCAAATGGATCTCATTTAATTCCTGTACACCAAGAATGCCAATGCTTATAGTCCATATCCTATGAATAAAGGCAAATATTACATTTGCTTTCTGAATTGGAAACTAATTGGGCCTGAATGTAATTGTCCTGTGATACCAAAACAAGAAATACCAAATCCTTTGAATATCGGCACTTATATTTTAAAAAGATTCAGCTTTTCTACTGTTCCTAATAAAGCAGTTAATTTCATGTTTCCCCAATGTAGTTTATTTGCCACCAACTTGTACACACATTTAACCTCTCTAAATCTTTTTACAGCCTCTTTGCATTCTTCTCAAATTCACATTCCCAAAAATTTAAACATATTATTTTCGGTCTTCCTACCCAAATCATTGAAATAGATTGTAACCAGCACTAATTTTTGTGACACTGCATTTTTTACAACCTGCCTAACTGAAATTAACATTTACTTCTCTTGTTTTCTGTACATTAAACAGTCATACTAATTTTTGCTATTGCATTTTTACTGATACTACTGATTTATGTCATTAGACACATGGTTCATCAGTATCTCTAGTATGTATTTTGTGTATTCTGTAGCAAAGATCTGGAAAATGTTTGTCTAACATCTCTGCTATTTCCTTATCCTTCATCATATTTTCTTCTGGCTCTGTGTCTGAGGGACCTATATAGTACTTTATCTAATCTCTTCCTTTTCTGCGATTAGTACTTGCTCCTACAATCAGTATTTTTATCATTCTTGCTGGTTCATGCGCATATTCTGTTTCTTGAGGAGCCATGTCATCCGTTCAATAGTATCACTGGAGAAGGAGGGAGCTGTGCTGTATCTGTGTGCTGCCTCAGTCAGGGTTTCCTTAAAGGAGTCATCAGCATGATTGGAAAAGGCAGCCCTTGTCTCCCAGCTGCCATTCTTGTGTATCTAACCCTGCAAATATGAGGCAGAAACTTGAGGGTTATCAAGAATGCAGGCATCATGGCAGCTGCCAAGATACCTGGCACAGACCTCTAAGATGTGATAATGATAATCACAGATGATTTGAACATTAATTGAGTGGAACTCTTTCCTGTTAATTAATTCAGCTGCATTATAATATAGTACTCTCAATGTGATGATGTATGTACAGTCCACAGCATTCTGCACCTCAGGGAGTCCAGCAATGCTTGCAGATCTTATTGCCTGCACCATAGCACTGTCATGGGAAAAAAATGCAGCTGCATGATGTTACACAAATTGAATTTGCAACATCTCTGATACATTTGTGGTTTGAGGATTGGGCACAGGTCCCCAGTAGATGCTTGGAATGAACCAGTCATATTCAAATGTACAATTGCTGTCACCTTGATGATCACTGGGACAGCATGACCACTCACTCCCAATGAGCAACAGATGACACAGCTCTGATCTGGTGTCTTGGGACGGCTTCAGCTTGTGCATCCGCTGAGTTTTGGTTATCTGGAGGAAAGACCAGCACAGTCAGTAGGCACTTAGCCTTCTAAACCTCTTCCACCTCTGGAGAAATCCTCTGCTGTGGGTTCACCATGTGGAGGGTTTTCAGCAAGTTGCTGTTGTTCCTGGGCTTGCTGACACCTTTGATTCTATTCAATACATCAGTGCTGTCTTTGTATTACTGCAATAGTGACAACGAGACCGGTCCTATATCTGTTCAGGATTCGTGTAATGAACCAATGTGAGGAATATCAGAACCATGACACCCTCTCAGTGATGTTATTCTTAAGCAATTGTTTCAAAGACAAATTAGGCTTTACCATAGGCTGAAACACTGAATAAAATGGAGGCCTCCCAGAAGGAGATCATGTAATGCTTCTACATAGACCTCTGGCATATTATACCTAATGCAGATTGATGGGCCATGAAGCCTGATATGGAAATGCATTGTGATATTATTATAACTGTGGAAGTAGTACTGTTTCCTTGACATTCTCCATGCATGCACACATACATCATAAGCACACAGATACATACAGACGCCTGCACTCACGCACACACACAGTCACACACAGACACACAGACACACACACACACACACACACACACACACACACACACACACACACACACACACAAAATCAGGCACAAAATGCAGCATTGAATATAAGGCACACGTTTTCATGTACACAAACTTCCCTATGAGAGGAGAACAGCTATGCATCCTTGCACCACTATGAGATCTTTTGAATGTGATTGACAATTGAATACAACAGATGACACTTTCAATCACTTCTGCTTCACTAAACTTGTTGCATTAAAATGCCATGACCAATTGCGTTGCGTGATTGCTTGTGATCAAGATTTGTAATATGCATCGTTGGTCAATGCATGAGCTACATATGCAGAATATTTTCTTGCCTGATGCATGTCATCACTGAACCTAAGGAGGCATGATCAATGCCTCATATCCTCCACAAAGGTGTCGCATTCCACATAGAAAACAAAATAAATTCATTCCACCTGCTGTGAATGTACTGGGAGCCATTTTGCATTTTTGTTGCACACATGTGATTTTGTGGAAGGTGGAACAGAATCCAGGTCACATTCCTGGAAGTGAAACAATTTGTCCCCCTCTTCATGTACCTTGTTGTCTAGCTGGCCATTGTCAGTTTTGACGCTTCTCACTTTCCTATCCAACACTTTCATTTAAATATCAACATAACCCTATTTTCTCCCTCAGCCCCTGGCCTACCACGTAGCCATGTCCACTATTGGAATCTACTGTACAACTCCCCTTTGAAGCCAGGGTGACAATAACCCTCTTCTGCCGACAGTATTCTGTGCACTCCATACTATATCAGATCCCATCCTTCTATCTTGAACTGTCACCTTCACAGTCGTTACCACTCCTTCACTCTAACGTAATGGCTCCAATTCCCGCTCTTGAATTCCTGTCTTCCCCCAGCAAAGCAGTGGACCAGCCCCAACTGCCTTGACTGTAATCCACAGACCGGTCAGACTTGTCCTCCTGTTCTGATGGTGCCTTAATCTCCAGTTTGCAGGGACATGGATCCCCATATCCTGATCACTCAAAGCTCCTAATGAACTGCGGCCAAGCCCTGAACTGAGATGGAACAATATCCCTGACTTAGTGGGGCCGCACCCCTGACTTACCATAGTCCACCATAATTAAACTAAGGACTACTCTCCATAGACTTTCAGACACGGCCGTTAGGTTGAAGCACATGCAGTGTGTTTACTGTGTAAACTTCTGGCAAATGCTATAAGTGTGATATTAACATAACAAAGGTGTATAGCAAAATGTCAACCCCATTGACTGTTCTGTGCTGGCAAGCATGATACGTTGCCTGGCTTTCTGCCTGTGCTAAAAGACAAGGCAAGGCTGACAGATAATTGTGTTCGCCCAACTATATACAAAGCAACTAAGTGCTAAGAAAGCAAGCTAAGGGCCCTGAACTGCTTCCCGTGCATATGGATGAGATGGGTATGTCCTTGTGTACTACATTACTTGGCAAGAATAATGCAGCATAAGCATTGGTGACTTCCAAAATGCACCAATGAAATAACAAAATGTCTTCTGTGGTGCTCCTTGTCCACCAGCTCTGAACTTTCATGACATATTGGCAAAGGTCATCAGAACATGAATGCAGCATTGCATACAGGCAATCTCCTTCTGACATATACAACTTCACTTGGAGGTTTGGGATTTGACAGGGGATAAATGAGAAGTAAATCAACAACAAAATTTAAATGCAATACTTTGTTGCCTGTTATTTCACCTTACGATCAGGGCTTAAACTCAATCCAAATCGATAGGAAGGAAGTACCCATCGGTAATTTTAAGCATCTTAAAAATGAACCAACATTGAGCATTAACAATCTAGTTCAGTACCTACCACTCCACTGCATATAACTGCTCATTATTTTTAACAAATTTGCATTAAATTGTCAGTTCAACTTGCAAAAGCTCTAAGGAGATTAAGGAAAATTATCATAATGGAGCAGGTGTGAAGTTAAAGATGAAACTTGAGGTCTGCCTATAGTATATCTGATGTGGGATTGTGTCTACCTGGCTCTTAATGTTCCATTACCCTAATATTGACAATCTTCATATTGATAAATATAAAATTTCATGAATGGAAAGAAAAAACAATCTTGTCTTAAATCTTTCTGTAAATAAAATGAAAATTGTGAATATTCTTCTGATTCAAAGAAAAGGTAGATTGGAAAGACTTTTTCAGTATGCCAAAGATGTCAACCAAACTGTTTTTATGATAAAGATTAGGCTGCCCCCAGTAAGAGGAAAGTAATTCAGGACTCACTCACATTTCTGAAGCTGGAAATAGGTTAAGTGTGATCACTTTCTCTTCTTCAATTAGGTACAATACAGATGACAATGGAAACAACAATAGTGCATTGAATGGTGAAAATGAATTGCTTTATTTTCAAGCTATTTGATTTAATGCCACTCAGGATAAAATGACAATAGAAATAGTTGATCATGCTCCCAGGACTAAAGATAAGAGGTTAATGGAGCTTATTGCTAAGTGGTTTGTCTATGCTGAGAAAGTGTTCTATCCCTCAGAAGAATTATATTATCATAGTGCTGGACAACTTTTTTTTACTGTGACTGTTCTAGTTTGGTGTTTCAAGCTTAATAGTCTGTAAATGGCAGCTGAGAAGTATCTTGAATAATTTCATTTTCATCTTCAGCATCTTGAGTTACTGTTGTGAGAAGATGGCCCGATCATATTTGCAAAACTAAATTTAAGGCTGTTGACTTTTAAAGCTTTTAAGTTCATTTTTATTGAGCTTTGAGATGAAACCAGGGTGTAGTTACATCAAAGTTATCCAAGGTCAGGTTCGCCATCACACAGAAAAGACAAATTATTGTATTTGACACACACTGAATCACATATTGTTAGGGAAATAATGTCAACCTTTCAGAGAGGATAGCCCATCAATTCACATCAATACACAATCCATTCTTGTCAGGCTTTTAAAGAAAGCAAATGATTAAAGGAAGAAGACAACCTGCTTTGAATATAAATCTTCGTATCCTGGGAAAAAATGTTGTGTTGCGATGTAAATGTGAATATTGCATTTTACATTCCTAATTTTTGAGAAGATTTTTTTAAGCTAATTTCCTTCCATTATATGTTCTCCCTATACCATATAGCATGATTTAAGGATTAACCCAGTTGTGGGCAGGCCTGTCACCATGAGGCTTATCCAACAGGTTGGTTGGTAGGTGAAATAATTGTACAGAGGCTGGTATCTCGTCTCCACATCACCCTTTATATACTTGTGCAAAGTACATTAGCTGTGGCCAGGCAGTTTGGAATCAGTGGTGTGAACTGAGGAGATTCTAATCCTTTGTTTGTTTCTTTCTTTCTTTTTCTTAACTGTATTAACATACCACCACCAGGAAAAACACGCATGTGACCAAAACATCAGTATCAAGCAGAGCTCCTAGGGACAACACCAATGTGAAAGATACAGTTAAGGGGAGGGTAAGGATCAAACCAAAATAGAGTTTGTGGGTGAAATAAAGCGCTGTGCACCCCTGGTGCCCCACTTTCCCAAAAGGTATCAAGACCATCAGTGCACACCGCGTGCTCCTTCCCCTGGTTATATTGGTCAGCCAGGGCTTTCCTGATTGGCCCTGGTTAACGAACCCCAATCAACGACCTCGTAGTCATTGGGGTTAACCTAGTTCCAATCACGACATCCCTACCACTCCCTATGTCCAGGGATGTAGGCCTGGTCTTTCACTTGTAGCTTTTCCAGCGACGTTATCCTAGGTCCGGTTCCTCCAATTCAGACTCCAATACAGGCAGCATGTACTGGACCATAGCCTGCCTCTTGCATCCAGAGCATTTCGGGAGTGTTTGCCTATCTCCATCTGGCATTAACAGCATTAAAGCTGTATCCATTTCAGACTGTGAGATTTCCTTGACACCAGGTGGTGGGGGGGAGAACCTATGGTTTCTGCCAGGCCTTCAGGCAGCTCTGAAGGGCCAGGTATGTTTTACTCCTGCCCCGTTTGCAAAGTAACAACTTTCAGATGATCCAATTGTATGTTCAGGACTATATCACCTACCTGAACTTTGCAAGTGATAGGACCTGACCGTGTGTCAAGTTCACCTCATACGCATACAGGGCCATTTCCATGGTTCCAGCACCAAACTTCATCCCGTGAGTTAAATTGTGCCTCTCGCTTAAAGGGGATAGGTGCCTGGTATTGGAGTTTCTCCTGCTGCTTCACCCTCCCCTCCAAATGTCTGGGAGTGTCAGGTTTAACCTGGTGTGGAATCTTCTCCCCATTAGAAACTCTGCTGGAGCTATCCCTTTTGTTGCATGTGGGGTGGTCCTATAGTCGCACAGGAATTAGGACAGTTTGGTATCAATTGATGTTGGAGGCAGGCTTAAAGAAGCAGCCTACGATGGCTGGAGCGCTCTTTCCACTAGACCACTGGCCGTCAGATGGTATGGAGCTGTCCTTCTTTGCTGAATGCCATTCGGCTTTAGGAAGTATTCAAAATCCCAGCTGGAAAATGACATACCATTGTCCCTGATCAATACTTCCGGGAGCCTGTGTATTGTAAACAAAACTCACAGCTTCTCAATCATCATCCGAGTTTGCCAAATGAGCTTTAAGCACATCCAATCGCAATGAATGGGCATCCACAATGATCAGGGACATCGAGCCCATGAAAGGACCAGCATAGTCAACGTGCAACCGAGCCCAGGGTTTTCCCCGCCATTCCCATGAATGTGGAGGTGCTGCTGGTGGCAATTGTTGTCCTTGTTGGCACCTTGGCATTGCCCCACCAATACAACTATGGCAGCATCCAACCCCAACCACCAAAAATAGCTTCTTGCTAGCATCTTCATCTCGGAAACCCTGGATGACCCCTTGCTCCCGGTCCTCTATGGTGATCTGGCGTCATCGGGTCCAGAAAGGTTTCAGTCTGGGTTGCAATGGCCCTTCAGTTTCCTCCATTACCACCAGCTGTTTCAGTTCTGCTAGGACAGGATCTTTTTGTGTCCACAGTCGGATGTTGTCAGCAGTGACTGGAGGGGGATCCAACAAGTTTTAAACCAGAACAGGCTCTTTCAAGGGAGACACCACCAGTGGAGTATCTGCCATTGGGAGGTGGCTCAGGGCATCCACATTAAGCCAATTGGCTTGCTGGATGTTGTTCAAACTTGACTTGTACGCACTGAGAATAAGGACCCGATGCTGAATTATACTGGAAGCTTTGGGCAGAACCGCCTTGTCTTCCTTCAGTAGCCCGAGCGGGGGTTTGCGATCTGTTACTATGACAAATTCCTGTCTGTAAGGGTACTGGTGGGATCCTCACACCTCACACCACACAATCCTCCTCTATCTGGGAATATTTGTGTTCAGCATCAGCCAAAGCCCAGGAAGCATATGCTTTCAGATGTACTTCGACAATGGGCCTTTGGTGAGCCAACACTACCCCGATACCTTGCAGTTGAGGTGTCACTTGTCAGCTCCACTTCTTGCTTCGGATCGTACTTGGCCAACGCCATAGATGATGATAGCTGCTTCTTCACTTCCATTAAGGATACTTCTTTGTTACATTTCCAAGGTTGACTCTTTTTCAATCGTAGATGTATGGGTGCCAAGGTGGAGGCCAGGATACATATGAATTTTCCGTAATTATTCACTAACCCAAGGAAAGACTTAAACTCTGGTGCAGATGTGGGAGACAGGGAGACACTTCAACAGGTGTAAACAAGTTTTGTTGACTCTGTAAGTCAAGTAGATCACTTGGGGTGCCTGGAGCACACATTGTTCCCTTCTAAGACATACACTTACTTGAGAGAAACATATCAGCACTATGTCCAAGTTCTCCAAGTGCTCTTTATTGGTCTTTCCTGTTATTAGTACGTCATCCAGATAAATGGCAACCTGGGGTAGACCTTGTAAAATGTTCTTCTTGGTCTGTTGGAAAAGGGCACAGGCTGATGATACCCCAAATGGCAGTATTGTATATCAATATAATTGATATATTGTGTATTAATTGTATCATACTTCAGGGACTCCTCATCCAGTTGCAATTGCTGGTGGGTGTAGCGCATGTCCAGTTTCATAAAGGACAGCACTCACCTACCCCACCCCCATCAATTTTGCACGCAAATCCTCTATGGAGGGTTTGGGTATTTATCCAGCTGTGAGAAATTGCTTACCTTAAAATCCTCACAAAAGTGAACCGATCTGTCAGATTTCACAATTGGTATGGCCAGTCCTGCCCATTCTCCAAACTGCACTGGTTTGATGATTCCTTCACTCTCCAGCCGTTTGATTTAAGACTCTGATGAGGAGCAATTTCTTCTTTCAGGGGGTCATGAATCTTTGGAATTCTTTACTGTAGACGACATCAAGGTTGGTTCATTAAGTGAATTCAAGGCTGAGATGGATGGATTTTTAATCAGAAGGGAATCAAGAGTAATAAGGAAAATGTATGAAAGCAGTGACCTATCTGCACACACCTTTTGCCCCATGTGCCGTAACACATTTGCTCATCAAAAATCTATTGATCTCAGTATTAAACTTAACAATTAACATAGCAACAGTTATCATTTGTAGAACAGTAACAGAGTTCCGAACTTATACTACTCTGCATACGAAGAGACATGTTTCCTAATTTCAGTCCTGATAGTATAACAATTAGAAGTAGATTAATGCACCTTAACCTAGATTCCCGAACTAGTAGAAATAGTTTCTCTCTCCCTACCCCATCAACTAAAGTTCAGAGAATACAAGCCCAGTTTGTATCATCTCTCCTTGTAGCTTAATCCTCTGAGTCCAGATAACATTCTGTTAAATATCTGCCACATTCACTCCTAGGCCACTGTGCTCTTCCTAAATTACGGCACAGAATTGCTTGCAAATTTCCAAAAATATTTTGTCACTTACATGACTTCTATTGTTTGGTATACATGTCCTTGAAATAAAGGGGCTTAATTCCATTTGCCTTTTTTATTATCTCCTGTTCCTGTTGATGACTTTTAATAATCTGTCTACCCTTACCCCTAAATATTTTTGAAGTTCCACTGTTTTCTCCTTTCCAACATCTGTAAGAGACTGCCTACAATCCTTTTTGGGTCCAGACAGATAACCTAATTGGCCTATGTTGAAAATAATCTGTTGCAGTTTTTCCCATTCATTTATCTATCATTACCTATGCAATTTTATACATACATTTACATTGTTTACAATGCTGCTGATCTTTTGATATCAGCAAATTCAGACTTATGGTTTTCCAACTTATCACATGTCAGTAATAGATTGAATAATGAAACTCCAAAATCGGTCCATGTGGGACCACTGTTCACAACCTGCCACTTGCAGTACTTGCCTTTCATTTCTATTCTCTGTCTACTTTTGATCAGCCAGCTTCCTAACTAGTCCAGTAATCGGTTTCGCTTCCTTGCAATTTTAATTGTACTTGGGCTTAACTAAATCACTTAGGAGACCCTTCATCAAAACCTTTCTAGGTCCAGACAAAGAAGATCTGTGGATGTTTCTTCATTTTTTTTTGTCACTTCTTCAAATAGTTCAGCCAGACTTATCAGGCATGAAGAACCCTTTGCAAATCCTTGTAGACTCTCCTGGATAAATTTCAATGAGTTCGATCACCTTTCTTAATTTTACACCCTAGCAATTTTCTGACAATGGATGTTGAGTTAACTGATCTATAATTCCCTAGCTTCCCCCTTAGGTATCACAGTGACATCTAAAGGAACAGCTCCTGAACTGAGAGAGCTTTAGAAATTTAGAGTTTGGGCGTCTGCAATGTTCTATCTACTTGGTTTTAAAATCCTGTTTTTATTTCAAAACAATGATGCTATCTGAGGATTTATCACTCTTTATTGTCATCATCATTATTATTGTTAGTTTGCTCACATTATGTTTGTTAAATTCTTGCATTTGATTTAGGATTGGTTTCCTTGGAGTGTTTGTTCAGCATATAGATTGTTTCCCTGCTGTAAATACTAATCACAGCTAATTATTTAGCACATCCAACACTTTTTGATTTTCTTTGGCAATTCATGATCAGTTTTTAAGAGGTACGTATTATTTCTGACCACATTGTTTTTGGAATGTAAGTGTAAATATTCTATCAATTTTGATACCCCTTGCAAGTTCCCTTTCAAGCTCCTTTTTTACAACTCTTACTATCTGTTTTGCCACCCTTTGCTTTTTCCAGAATGTGTGATATCATTTGAGTTTCAGGGAGTTTCAAAGTGTAAGCCTCTCAATTAAAGTATTTGAGTTCTAAATTCTGAATTTATAACAGCACAGTCTGGTTGTACATGGCCTAACAAGGTAAGTATGACTAGTATTTGTCAATTTAAGTGAGTTGTATAATATACTTAATGAAAAGTCATGAAGATAATGTGGAAATTTCTAATCTTTCAAGAATGTAGGATTTCTTGAATGCTGCAGCATGTCTATAATCCATCAAAAGTTTCAAAAGTTTGTGTTGTCTCACTGTGCCTCCAAATAATTATGTTGCAGAAGCATTGGTAAAACCATGCCAAAAAAGGATGCCAATGTTTATCTTTAATTCCAGTAGGTCAAGGAAATAGCTGAATGTAACCATTTTCATTGGCTGTGAGTGAGAGCCGTCTGACATCATTCCACTTTTGTAACACCTGCTATGGAGGCCATAGGCTGAACAAATATCTGTCTTTTATTTACATAGACCCCAGGGGTTTCAACAGCATTTTGAAAAGTGATACATTTTCTTTACATGCACATTGCAGAACTCTACAACCCCTTATCAATAATACAAACTCCCATACATGTTTACCCATTCCCACAGGGCAATTGAGAATATACATTTGAAATTATTCCAAACAGAATGTCAGGAGAGGATATCTTTGTAAATTATGCGTGAATAAAATAAATGTCACAAAAAACATGCATGCGCATAGAGATCAAGTGAAATATTTACCAGTTACCTTTACGATTACGGTGCACAGTGATTTAACAAATGTTAGATTCAAAAGAAATTTGGAATCCACAGTATTTGATTATTGAATGATGTCTGTCAAGAATGAGCCCAGCCATAGTGCGAGGATCACCTTATTTGCAGATTCAGTTCTTTTCAGAGAAACATGACTCTGAAAGGAGCTTTTGGCTTCAAATTTTTACACTTCCAACCTTTTATAGATTGGCTATCAAAATAACCCCACAAAGGCCGATATCCCATCAGATGTCACCCTTTATTTACTCGTGGAGAACCTTTGACACTGATCCAGCTCCTTCAGAGCCAGCTCTCAAAGTAAACAGGATGTCTGACACACCTGTTCCATTCTGTCAGCCAGGGCTCCTCAACTGGACCAGGTTAACGGCCCCAAACAGGGAACTCATTCTATGAGGTCTATCTGGCTGACCTCGTTACAGTCACTACATCTGTATGTTCCTTCATTGATTGTTTTTTCTCTGTAACTTCTTCACCTGCTTTATTACTGATGGCCGTGCTTGACTTCACCACCAGCCAAAGCTTTCTTTAACATCGCCAGGGGCATTCTCTTATTATTGCTGCAACCAATCACAACCTCATTCCTGTTTCATAACCTGTGTGCAGGCTGTGAATACGACTCAATACCGGCACCATTTGTGCTTCCACAACAGAGGCTATCTGTGCTATGCGACCTGCATATGCAAAGGTGCCAGCGTCGACCCCAGTGGCACAGTTCTAGTCACAGGCCTCCAATGTGAGAAACAACCTTCAACCATTATCATCTGCTTCTTACCATCAAGCCAATTTTCAATACATGTGAACTAACCTTCATGGCTAGCCTACCATGCAGAACCTTGTCAAAGGCCTTCCTAAAGTCCATCCTCATCTTTCCCTCTTCAAAAAACGCTAAAAGATTTGCCAGACATGACTTTGGATGCACAAATCCATGCTGACTATCCCTAATCAGGCCTCGACTATCCAAATCTTGGTTGATCCTGTCCCTCCTGCATAGCAAATCTCCCCGTGAGGATATTGGACACCCTTCGGTTCAAGCGCAATGCATTCCTCTTGTACAGGTCACCTCTACCCCAGAAGAGATCCCAGTGATCCATGAAGTGAAAACCCTGCCCCCTCCACACCAGATCCTCAACCACACATTCATCTGGCTTATCTTTCTATTTCTATCCTCACTGGCATGTAGCACAGGGAGGAATCTGGCGATCACCACCCTTGAGGTACTGCTTTTTAAACCCAACTCCCTATAGTCATTTTGCAGGACCACATCCCTTTGTCTACCTATGTCATTTGTAGTGAAGGGCAAGATGAACTCTGGCTGTTAGACCACATCAACCATGTCAAAATGCATTGCCCTCATCTAGACACCTTGTTACCTCTTTAAAAAAATCAACCAAATTAGTCAGACATGGCCTTCCCTTAACTAAACCATGCGTGACAGTTCGAATTTAGATTGAAGTATGGGTCTTATAAAACCTTGCCCTTCAGGATGTTCTGCAACCACTTAGAGACATCCTTGATCCTGGGACCCAGGAGACAACATACCATCATGGTGTCCCTTCTGCAGCCACAGAATCTCCTGTCTGTCCCTCTCACAACTGAGTCTCCTATCAGTATCACTTCCAGAATTCCACTACAATGACTCTCAGTCACTGCCCTTCTTTGCAGTCTCACCAAGGGTGTCCATTGGAGGTCTCCTGTACAGTCATGATGACTATGGCAATGTCTCCCAGAATTCTGCTGTGATGACTCTCAGCTGCCCTCTGATCCGCTCTGTTCACTCCACAAACTTGCCTATGTTCTTTTGCCATCTAATTGTCCTCCTCAAAGTTTACAATGCTTCCATGTTTTGTATCATCTGCAAATTTTGAAACTATCCCTGTACATCAAGGTCTGGATCGTTAATAAATATCATGAAATGGAAGGGTCCTAATTCTGACCCCTGAGGAATTCCACTATAAACCTTTGTGCAGCCACAAAATATCCATTGATGATTACTTGCCTTCAAACCTGGTGCGCTTTTAATGGGCTCCGAAACCCGCTGCACAGAAGAAAACAGTGTAGGGGGGAAATCGATTTTCATCTCCCATCTAGAATAGCTTCAGCAGATCTGATGACCTTTCCTGACCCACACAAGGCCAGAGGAAAATAATATGGTTAGGAATGTGGAGGAAAATTAGATTTTTTCCAAAAAAAAAGCTGAAGTGTGGCCATTTGCACACCAAAACAACTTGCCTTGTCAGCAGATAAAAATTCAACCCTTAGCCTCTATTCTGAACTAAGAGTTCATGGATTCAAGAGGATAACTTTGTCCATTTCTGTGCAGTTCTTTTTTCTGGTTCAGCAACTCATTTAGTTTAAGGTCATCTTTGATGAGTGAGATGGTCGTTGTTTTATAAGACCCATACTTCAATCTAAATTCGAACAGTCACGCATGGTTTAGTTAAGGGAACGCCATGTCTGACTAATTTGGTTGATTTTTTTAAAGAGGTAACAAGGTGTCTAGATGAGGGCAATGCATTTGACATGGTTGATGTGGTCTTCAACAAGGCTTTTGAAAAGGTTCCACATGGGAGGCATGAGACTGAAGGTAAGCCAAGGAAATTTAGCAAGTTGGATACAGTAGATGGTGAGGATGGTAGGGTGTTTTTGGTGACTGGAAGTCTGTGTCCAGTGAGATTCCGTAAAGATTAGTTTTGGGGCCACTGCTGTTTATGGTATATATAAATGATATAGATAAAAATGAGTTATAAATGATTGAATGTCGGAGAGTTAACCAGTAAGTTGACAGATGACACACAAAAACACACTCGTTTACAAAAGGATATAGATGGGCTTGTCAGATAGACTGATCAGTGACAAATGGAATTCAATCTGGAAAAATGCAAGGTGATGCTCTTGCATAGGACAAACACGGCAAGGAAATATACGTCAAACAGTAAGAACCTGGAAGCACTGAAGATCAGAGGGACCTTGGTGTCCTTATCCACCCAGTCCCTTAAGACAGCAGGACAGGTAGATAAAGTGGCTAAGATGACAAATGGGGTATTTGCTTTTATTAGCCAAGGCATAGAGTTTAAAACAAGGGAGGTTAGGCTGGAACTGTATAAAACATTGCTCTGGCCTCAGCTAGAGTATTGTTCACAGTTCTGGAATCTACATTATAAGAAAGAATGTGATTGCATTGAAGAGGGTACCAAAGATTTACCAAGATGATGCTTGGGGCAGAGAGTTTCAGCTATAAAGAGAGATTGGATAGAGTTGGGATAACACAGTGTGAACCTGGATGAACACAGCAGGCCAAGCAGCGTCAGAGGAGCAGGAAAGCCTGATGTTTCGGGTCAGGACCCTTCTTCAGAGAAAAAGAGATAAAGTTGGGTTGTTTTCTCTGAAGCAAAAAAGACTGAGAGGGCTATGATGCATAAAATTGAGGGATGTGGACAGAACGGAACATTTCCTCTTGGTAGAATGGTCAATGATCAGTGGATATTAATTTAAGGTGGGGGGCCAAAGGATTGTCAGAGATGTCAGGAAAAAAAGTTGCCCACCAAGAGGCTGGTTGAAATTTGGAACTCATTGCTTCTAAGGGTTATAAAGGCGGAAACCTCAACGTTTAAAATGTATTTAGTTGTTCCCCTGCAATGCCAAGGCAGACAAGGCTACGGGCAAGTGCTGAAAAATGGGATCAGAGTAGATATGAACTCATTTTTAACTGGCACAGATTTGATGGGCCAAAGGACCTCTTTGTTGATCTCTAAGTCAGTCTGACTCGATAACTTCCATCACAGAGAGATGATGCATCCAATGAGAACAATCAAGAAAAGTAAAAGAGGAATATGATTATTTTAATGTAGTCTTATTAAAGTTTACTACAAGTTTAAGGCTGTAGTAGAGGGAGTTGCATCATTACCTGAGAATTTCAGGTTCTGCCTTTTAGACATATGTGAAAGATCCCATGTGGAAAGGGGAATTTCTCCTGAAGTCATCTACAATACTGTTCCCAGCATCCCCAAACATATCACAAGCAACCATTCAATACAAATCAATACTGTATTCCTATTTGCAGAATCTACCCGTATTCACATATTTCTGCAGAAGAATAGTGACTACACATGAGATGTAATTAATTGGCATTGAAGCACTCTAAAGCATCCTGAGAATGGAACCTGGTGTCGTGTGATTTCTGACCTTGTCCACCTCGGTCCAACACCGGCACCTCCACATCATGGAAGATGCTTTGTCATTGCACCAAGTATCCCGTTGTTGCTGTAAGAATATCCCAGAAAAGCTTAATAACAGTTGAGTGTCAGGTAGAATTCAATACGTTTGTTGTCAGACTAAGCTGTAAATTCCCAGGATAGGGTTCGCTTTGCAAATCATGAGTTTTCAGTTTATAATTACTGTTGAGTTTCTTAAGGAGTCTGCTTTTTTTAAGCTCTATCCTAAGATTTGCTTGCAGTAGCATCTTTAAGAGTCTTCTTTTGATAAGTGGGCTGTTGTAATAAAAATCCTATCAAGAGTCAGTTATACACGTTGAAATCAGACTTAGCCCGGGAAAATGGGCTAGGAGTTGGCTAGATGGGATGGTATTTGCAGATCTTCCAGCCTCCACACAATAAGTCACCAAGGTTAAACATATCGGTGCGCTTCTTTGGGTATGTCAAATGTTACCGGTAAACAATCTTCCCTGCTGAAACCGATGGATGCATACATACCAATAAACATTGGTACATGTGAGACATGCTTATCAAACTGAAAATAAATCTTTTCAATAGGATACACATGTTATTTCAGGAGGAGATGATGTGAATTTTGTTCCCTATCCTAACTCATTGCCAAGTCCTCAATCACCAACAACAGCTGCTGTCAAACATTCCATCCTATTCTGAATTTTCATCTCTAGTTTGTTTGAAAACTGGTTTTCATGTGTCTAGTCGAACCCAGAGACTCTTAATTATGCATTGACTTGATGACTATAATTATATTGCTATGACTATAACCAATTTTAACAGATATATATAGATTTTACCATAAACTGACATTGGAGTGGCTTGTTTTACAGTTGATTAAGTCAGTTCAGCTGCAATAAATCTATCATACAATAGAAATAATGATAGCAATCAATTAAATAGAACAAATCAGCCACAAATGTTTTGAATCAGAATTCCTTATTACTTTGTGACATGTGACATAAAAAATTAATTTCTACAAATAAGTGACTGCAAATTAAGAAGGACTAACTATCATGATTACAGTAATTACTGTTCCCTATTTATAAGATTGACCCTTGGCCTGTGTTATTCCTATCCTACAGTCTCATTATTTAATGCATAAAATGTTTCAAAATCAGATCATTTCAAATTATGTTTTCCAGACAGTGCCTTGGACTGACAAGAAATTGGTTCAGATTGAAACTTCGATCAAAATTTTATTTGTATCATAATTTGTGCTTTAAGTAATCTAGGTAATCCAACAAATTTGTCTCAGCTCAATTTATCTTTGTTAAACTTACAGAGAAAGCAGAAATCATGACTTTAAAAATGTTGACATTTTATAGTTTACCTTCGTAACATTAGCATCTGGTCTATAAAAGACGAAACTGGCATACTTCTTTCCAGTTAAAAAAACAGAGATAGCTAATCCTGTACCATTTGTATTTGATCGCAGATCATCTGAACATGACTGGTCTAATGGTAGAGGCAATGCATTTTTAAAAGAGGTACTAATATAGGAAACTAGTAAAGCTGTTTTCATGGATCATAGAATCCCTACAGTGTGGAAACAGGCCATTCTGCCCAACAAGTCCACACTGACCCTCAAAGCATCCCACCCAGACTCATCCGCATATAACCCACATAAACTACACAACAATGAACACTATGGGAAATTTAGCGTGGCCAATCCACTGAGCCGGTACATCTTTGGAGTGTGGAAAGAAGCCAGAATACCCAGCGGAAACTCACACAGACACGGGGACAACGTGCAAACTCCACACAGACAGTGGTCTGAGGATGGAATTGAACCCGGGTTGCTCGCATTGTGAGGCAGCAGTGCTGTCATTGAATGAAATATATGGAGCTCAAAATTTGACTGATTATGTGAGGAAAATGTACATTGGTGTAGTAAAGTTGACCTGTTGTGTTGTCGAAATACCCACAAATAATAATCTAATTGTGCAACTAAAAAAAGATATGAGATAAATAGTCCTGATATTTTCTCGAAGTCAGAAATGAACAGATTCAAGGAGTTCATCATACTTGTCTTAAGTACCATCTTGTGCTACTGTGCAAACTGGGTTAAGTCTCTTTCCTTTATTAAACTCAGAGACAAGTTAACACACAAAGTACAAATATTCTCAACAAAATAATCTCAAAACTAGACACTGTTCTCCTTATGCAATGACTTCAACTTCTTTAAATATATTTTTCTGTGGCTGTAACATACTGGGGCATGGCTGGTGGTGTGAATGCATATGATTCCTTTCCTTATGAAAATTCATTCCAAATCTTGATAACCGTTAAGACTGAACATGTAAGCAAAAGAACTGACTGGTTCTTTTATAAGTATCCTTTCTGTTTTGTTTATGACAATTGCAAAATCGGACCATCAGCACGCTGAATGTTGAAGTAGATATTGTCAATCAACACTGACTTACAAAACAATGAAGTACACGCAGTTCATAATGCCCTCCTTAGAAAGAATAATGAATCAACAAATTTGTCTGCTGCCCTGCAGGTTCTCTGAAGTGCCTCAGCCCTCACTGACATTGAATCTTGTTATTTATCCCCTTGTATCTTTTGCAGCCTATCAAGCTAAATAGGAAAATTCTGCTAGTAGCTTCTGTTAGTTAACAGAACCATTGAACTTTTCCATAAATAGAAAGTTATGGGTGTTTACTATTAGTATAATTTGGTGAAACGCAACAGAACACTTTGCAGTGATGCCAATATTTTTTGCTGTCTAAAGCAGGCTTGCCTTTGTTTTATGTTCTCTGCACTGCAGTCCTTTAGAATGTGTTGAATTTGATGATTAACCCAGTCCTGAATTCGGGACTTTTAATTTTCAATGAGTATTAAATAAGTATGCCAAATTTTGTTCATAGACCTTTTAAATGGAATGAGTAATGTGTTGATACAAATGTTATCCTATTATTCTTTTCCTCTGAGGTTGATCATTGTCCTTGGGGAAAATGAATGCAATTTGGGTAAGATCAAAGGAGTAATGATGGTATTCATGATAATTAAAAACTCATTTTGTTTTTACCCTTTGATATTTGAGAAAAATGCAGTGTAAATAAAAGGATGTGAAATTCAAAAGCAAACACTTTACTATCTAAGATCCTTACAAGTAAGTTGCTTAGTTGACATTGCCACTACTACATTGAATGCAATCACCACAAAAAGCAAAGGACACAGTTATGAATATTGAAATTTCAAAGATCAATAATTATATCATATATTATATAATGCCAAATTGACTAATTAATTCAGTCTTGAGTTCTGAGGAAGAGTCATATCAGACTCGAAATGCTAACTCGGTCTGTCTCACTACAGATACTGCCAGATCTGCCGATTTTCTCCAGGATTCTCTGTGTTCGTTTCAAATTTCCTGCATGTGCAATGTTTTGCCTTTACTTGTGTTCATAAACTTTGTCACAGCTTTACCTGTGTGTATCACTTCTGCATGATCAAATGGAAATTCAGTTTGATTTGGATGCTTTAGAGCATTAGAAGGCTTTAGAGGGCAAAATATATCATTCCCCCAATCTTTCACTTGCAAATTTTATACGCTTCTGAGATAGTCACATCACTCGAACAGGAGGCAATAACCACCTCCAACAAGAAGTATCTAATCATCACTCCTTGACATTCAATTGCACTACTTTTGTTGAATCCCCTCCTGTCAAAAGCCTGATGGTTGCCATTGACCAGAAGCTGAATTGGACCAGCCATATAAACACTGTGGCTACAATTGTACCTCTGTGGTAAGTAACACAACTCCTGTCTCCCCAGTGTCTGCCCACATCCACAAAACCAAAGTCAGGAGTATGAAGGGATACGCTCCACATGCCTGAACAGGTACAGCTCCAACAACACTCAAGAAGTTAAAGGTTGCCTTTCAAACCGGATGCCTGTTACCAGCGGTGTGCCACAAGGATCAGTGCCGGGTCCACTGTTTTATGTCATTTTTATCAATGATTTGGATGTGAATATAGGAGGTATGGTTAGTAAGTTTGCAGATGACACCAAGATTGGTGGTGTTGTGAACAGCCAAGAATGCTGTATCTCAGAGTACAACAGAAACTTGATCAGAGTGGTCAATGGGCTAAGGAGTGGCAGATAGAGTTTAATTTAGATAAATGTGAAGTGCTGCATTTTGAAAAGGCAAATCAAGGCATGACTTATACACTTAATGATAAGTTCCTGGGGAGTGTTGCTGAACAAAGAGACCTTGGTTCATAGTTCCTTGAAAGTGGAATCGCAAGTAGACAGGATAGTAAAGAAGGCATGTGGTACATAGAACTTAGAACAGTATGGCACAGTACAGACCTTTTGGCCCACGATGTTGTGCCGACTTATTATCCTACTAAGATCTATCTACCCTGCATTTTACTATTCTCCATGTGCCTATCCAAGAGTCACTTAAAAGTATCTAAAGTATCTGTCTCAAAGTACGCTTACCCTTTTTGGTCAGTGCATTGAGTGTAGGAGTTGGGATGTCATGTTGTGGCTGTACAGAACATTGGTTAGGCCACTTTTGGAATATTACTTTCAGTTCTGGGTTCCCAGCTATGGGAAAGGATGTTGTGAAACTTGAAAGGGTTCAGAAAAGATTTACAAGGATGTTGCCAGGGTTGGAGGGTTTGAGCTGAACGGAGAGGCTGAATAGGCTGGGGCTATTTTCCCTGTAGTATTGGAGTCTGAGAGGTGACCTTATAGAAGTTTATAAAACCATGAGGAGCAAGGGTAGGGTGTACAGCCCAGGTCTTTTTCCCAGGGTAGGGGAGTCCAAAACTAGAGGGTTCAGGTTTAAGGTGAAAGAGGAAAGATTTAAAAGGGACTTAAGGGGCAACTTTTTCACATGGACGGTGGTGTGTGTATGGAACGAGCTGCTAGAGAAAATGGTGGAGACTGCTACAATTATAATATTTAAGAGACATGGATACCTGAATAGGAAAGGTTTTGATGGATAGGGGCCAAATACTAGCAAATGGGAATAGACTAATTTAGAATATCTGGTTGACATGGAAGAGTTGGACCAAAGGGTCTGTTTCCATGCTGTACATCTCTATGCCTCTATGACTCCAAGCATAACACAATCCAGGATAAAGCAGCCTGCTTGATAGATACCCCATCAACCATCATCAATTTTCATTCCCTTTGCCAGTCATGCACAGTGATATCAGTAGGTGCCATCTATATGATGTACAGCAGTAACTCTTTAAGGATCATAGAATCCCTACATTGTGGAAACAGTCCATTCGGCCTAACAAGTCCACACCACCCCTCAGAACACATCCCACCCAGACCCATTCCGCTAATTTCCCACCTAACCTAAACATCCCTGGACACAGCGGGTAATTTAGCATGGCCAATCCACCTACCCTGCACACCTTTGGACTGTGGGAAGAAACCAGAGCACTCGGAGAAAACCCACACAGACACAGTGAGAATGTGCACATTCCACACAGACAGTCACCCAAGGGTTGAATCAAACCCAGGCCCCTGGCACTGTGTGGCAGCAGTGCTAACCACTTAGCCACCGTACTGCCCCAGCCTGGGCTCAACCGGGAGATCCTCTGATCTCACCTTCCGTACCTCTGACCTCTACTACCTACAAGTTCAAGAGCAGCAGATATGGGAAAACATAACCACCGGCTTGTTTCTCTCCAGGGCACACAGCTTTCTGACTGTAACACTATCATTGTTCCTTCATAGCTACTGGGTCACAATCTTGGAACATACTTCCCTAAAAGCATTGTGGGTATATCTACAGCTCAGGTACTGCAGCAGTTCAAGAAGGAGTGGCCAATAAATGTTGGCCTTGCTGGAATGTGCACACCGCATGACTTTTTTTAAAACTCTACATCTACTCAGGTCAAGAAAGTCTACCTTAGAACATAGAACATAGAACATAGAACAGTACAGCACTGAACAGGCCCTTCAGCCCACCATGTTGTGCCGACCATTGATCCTCATGTATGCACCCTCAAATTTCTGTGACCATGTGCATGTCCAGCAGTCTCTTAAATGACCCCAATGACCTTGCTTCCACAACTGCTGCTGGCAATGCATTCCATGCTCTCACAACTCTCTGTGTAAAGAACCCGCCTCTGACATCCCCTCTATACTTTCCTCCAACCAGCTTAAAACTATGACCCCTCGTGTTAGCCATTTCTGCCCTGGGAAATAGTCTCTGGCTATCAACTCTATCTATGCCTCTCATTATCTTGTATACCTCAATTAGGTCCCCTCTCCTCCTCCTTTT
This sequence comes from Stegostoma tigrinum, assembly GCF_030684315.1. Classification (NCBI taxonomy): domain Eukaryota; kingdom Metazoa; phylum Chordata; class Chondrichthyes; order Orectolobiformes; family Stegostomatidae; genus Stegostoma; species Stegostoma tigrinum. Next base: position 98,378,385 of record NC_081355.1, on the reverse strand, counting down.
CTCCAATGAAAAGGGTCCGAGCTCAGTCAACCTCTCTTCATAGGATAAGCCCTCCAGTCCAGGCAGCATCCTGGTAAACCTCCTCTGAACCCTCTCCAAAGCATCCACATCTTTCCTATAATAGGGCGACCAGAACTGGATGCAGTATTCCAAGCGCAGTCTAACCAAAGTTTTATAGAGCTGCAACAAGATCTCACGACTCTTAAACTCAATCCCCCTGTTAATGAAAGCCAAAAACACCATATGCTTTCTTAACAACCCTGTCCACTTGGGTAGCCATTTTAAGGGATCTATGTATCTGCACACCAAGATCCCTCTGTTCCTCCACACTGCCAAGAATCCTATCCTTAATCCTGTACTCAGCTTTCAAATTTGACCTTCCAAAATGCATCACCTCGCATTTATCCAGGTTGAACTCCATCTGCCACCTCTCAGCCCATCTCTGCATCCTGTCAATGTCCCGCTGCAGCCTACAACAGCCCTCTATACTGTCAACGACACCTCCAACCTTTGTGTCGTCTGCAAACTTGCTGACCCATCCTTCAATCCCCTCGTCCAAGTCATTAATAAAAATTACAAACAGTAGAGGCCCAAGGACAGAGCCCTGTGGAACTCCACTCACCACTGACTTCCAGGCAGAATATTTTCCCTCTACTACCACTCGCTGTCTTCTGTTGGCCAGCCAATTCTGTATCCAGACAGCTAAGTTCCCCTGTATCCCATTCCTCCTGACCTTCTGAATGAGCCTACCATGGGGAACCTTACCTTCTTTAAACATTTTAAGATTTTGATAAAGTAGAACTGAAGAATCTGTTGAAAGGCTTAATTTTTTAACAATGTTTAATAAACTGTTCTTTAAATTTGTTGTGTGTATAAATGGCACAAAGGTGCATTTGTTTAATTGAATTTCCTGGCAGTATTTTCCTGTCTTATTCAGAACTGATTGTATCAAGAGTTTGTATCACAATTTTATCAGAACTGCATTGTCAATACACAAATTTAAATAATGAATATGCTCTTTCCCCTGCCCCAACTGGTTTTCATATTGCAGTATTTCTTTAACTGTGCCTCACAAAAGGGCTGTGTCTTTGAGTTAATGCAGTGCCTGATGTGGCACTAATAATCATTTTAAGATGATGTATCTGCCACTCATATCATGCTTTATAGCACTCCACAGATGACTAGCATATTGGAACAACAAACTAAACCTAAAATGTGAATGTTGGCCCTGTCAGCAGTCCTTATATCCCAAGAATAAAATTACTACAATTTCTAATGCATCATGTTCTGCCTGTTATTCCATCCTGGTTGAAATGAACTTTGAAGTTATGAAATGTGGGAAATGATTTACTTCCTGTTCTGCCTATAAGTTGATTCATTATGTCAAATTAACCGGAAAAGTCAGTGGATTGGTCAGTTTATATTCATTTATTAGAGTAGTAAAGTTAATCACATAAATGAAAAATTGACAAAATGGTGTACTGAGTAACTCTAGTTGTATAATTTTCTCTATGAAACCAGCATGTGTTAATAGAAAATTTTGGAGTTTTCCAACAACTGGTGATAATTTATTTTAATATATTATCCAAGATTTATGAAAGGTTCTCCTGCATCGGATTTTTTTCTCTCTATTCTTTCATAGGATGTGTGTGTCACTGGCAAAGGCAGCATTTGTTGCCCATTCCCTATTCTGCATGAACTGAGTGGTTTCATCAGCCATTTCAGGCAGCAGTTAAGATACAACCGTATTGTTTTTCTGGAGTCACATGTAGGCCAGACCTGCTAAGAATAGATTATTTTTTTCTGTAAAGGACAATACTAATCTAAATGGTTTATTTTACATCAATCAATAATGTTTGCCATGGTCACACTCACTGAGACTAGCTTGAGACCAGGTTGTTTTTATTAACTGAATTCAAATTCAAAGCTACCATTGCATGAGTTGAATCCATGTCACCAGAACATTAGCCTGGATCTCTGAATTACTAGCCCAGTAACGTTACCACTGTGTTCTCAGAGGGTTTGCTGAGTGCCAGGGCCAACTGTTTAAAAGGCCTGCCTCCATCTCTGGGACATCATCCCAGTTGTTTTCTTAAATGTTAGGTTGTCGAACACTTACCCTCACTTTCCGCATGTGTACCATCATCTCAAACACTCCCCATGCCCATTCATGCCAACTCATACCCTTCATACACACCTCATGGCCCATGTTAGAAATCATAGCAACTTAATGGCAACCCATGCTTTCCACCATTCTTTCCTGCACTGTCCATGATAAATCACTCTGTCCATCATGGGCAGGTTTCAGGATCCCTGTTCAAACAAAATAAAATAACAATTTCAATATCTATGATAATAAAGTGTGAAGCTGGGTGAACACAGCAGGCCAAGCAGCATCTCAGGAGCACAAAAGCTGACGTTTCGGGCCTAGACCCTTCATCAGAGCTATAGCTTTCCTTATGAGAAAAATGCCTATTACTGAAATCCCGTTGAAAATTTTAAAAGCTCTTTGAGTAAATCTCAGAAAGCTGAAATACAAGTTTGGTAGGTAATAGAAAATGCAAGCAGAATGTTGGCCTTTATTTCAAGGGGAATAGAGTATTTAATTAGAGAAGTCTTGCTAAGAATTTACAAAACACTAGCTAGACCACAAATAGAATATTGTGAATGGTTTTGGGTTCCTTATCTAAAGAAAGATATACTGGTGGAAGACGCTGTCTGGAGGAGGTTCACTAGTGATCCCAGATATGGAGGAATTTTCAAATGAGAAGAGGTTGAACAGATTAGATCGGTACTCATTAGAGTTCAAAAGAAGGAGAAGTAATCTTATTGAAATGTATAAGACTTTTAGAGGACTTGACATTGTAGCTGCTGAGAGGTTGTTTCCACTTGTGGAAGAGCCTAAGAGCAGCGGGCATAATCTCAGAGTGGAATTTCTTCTGTCAAGGGTTGTGAATCTGTAGAAACCTTTAACACAAAGAACGGTCGAGGCTGGGTTGTTATGTATACTCAAGGCTTTTTTTTAATCAGTAAGGGAATCAAAGCTACAGGTAAAAGGCAGATCAGCCACAAGCCCTTCAAATGAAGGACCAAACTCAGTAGGCTGAATGGCCTACTTCTGTTCCAACATCACGTGGTCTTAAGGACTTACATTTTGGCTTACATTTATTCCCAGAAGTCTGAATGACCTCTATTGACTAATAGTTATCAATTAACCATGCATCATAACAGCCTGTGAGCAACCTTATTAAAACAAAATAAACTGTATTCATACCCCACAAGTTGCAAGCTCAGACTGGGCCACATCCCAAGTTCCAGTTAAGATCCAATATTCTTTTGTTTGTTGTAGATAAATTGATTAATATTACAATTGCCAGTTTAATTCGACTGTGCTTAAATACATTTAAAATGTCAATTCTCTCTAAATTTCTTACATGTAATTTGGTTTAATTTACAGTTTGAACATATTGAAATCAAAACCTTGAACCAAGTAGCCTTTCAATAGTATCCTTTCTACTTCCCCCGCTGAAGATTATCCATTCAGTTACTTTGACATGTGTAATGAGATATTTAGATCTATAAATCAGTTCTGCCACACTTATTCTGATAATACGTACTATGACACACTTGCCACTGTGATATTAAAAGCCTGAAAGGAAACTGTCTTCACACCGAATGTTGTGACTCAAAGGAAATGATATAGAGTTGTAATTGAAATCGCAGTTCCTGTTGCAGAACCAGAAACAACTCAGGCCAAATAGCCTCATTCTGTGCAGTAAATTACATCATCTATTTTGCACAATCTTTACCAGTTTTCATAATTCAAATGCATTTTTGAAAAACTAATTACTTAATGTAACACAAAACCTGAAGTTTTCGTATTTCCAACAGTAATAATTCAATTTTCACATTACCTGCAAACAAGTAGATTGAGCATTAACTTCTGACTGATCAAAGAAGTAACCTGATCACAGGAATTTAATGCAGAAATGGTGTAAGAAACTCATTGCTTACACTGAGGAAAACTGTCAAATGCTTCATACAGTAGGTTAAACATTTATAATAATATTATCAATTAGGTACCTCATGTCACAAATTTTTGGAATGTGTTGCCTTTTCCAGTGCACCATAGTTGGGCCTAGCCATTTGGCAATGCAGGAAAACATTGTTTTGTTTCTGTAGGAAAACAAATTATTTCTAAAAGAACATGATAAAGTGTGGAGCTAGATGAACACAGCAGGCCAAGCAGCATCTCAGGAGCACAAAAGCTGACATTTCGGGCCTAGACTCTTCATCTGATGAAGGGTCTAGGCCCGAAACATCAGCTTTTGTACTTCTGAGATGCTACTTGGCCTGCTGTGTTCATCCAGCTCCACACTTTATTATCTTGGATTCTCCAGCATCTGCAGTTCCCATTATCTCTTTCTAAAAGAATATTTATTTTACTATTGTGTTGTACACATAAAATATTTCAATATTATGGTCCCATATTGGATTAAATGAAGCATAACAAGGCTTACATTTATTCTCAGAAGTCGAAACGATCTCTCGTGGCTAATATTTATCAATCAACCATGCAGCATGACAGCCTGTGAACACTACTCCCAGCTACCCCTCTGACCAGACCCAACTAACGTCGCCACCTGACCTGACCTGACTATTTCTCTTTCATACCAGACCTGACTGGGGCACCCAACTAGTCACTGATCCAACCTGACTATCTTCAGAACATCCAATTAAGCCCTCAGACATAATTGATTACCCCCGACACAATGGGTAATGGACCAACCTACCACCTCATCCACCAACTCACATATCCACCTGTCAAACAATTACTTACCCATCACCCACTTAGCCTCCTACCCACCTATCACGCTTGTGTCCCATTATTCACCTACACATTCTACCAACCTATTTATCTTTTCAGTCAATCTCCCATTCACTAATATTCAAACTGTACCTTTAAACTTACTTTATCAGCAGATGATGTCTTAAAAAGGGGTCATATCCAGTGCTTCTTCAACTTTACTCCTATCCAACACAGTTTTTCAAGGCTTGTTATGCTATGCATTTATATGAGAGCTCTGCTTGGACGAATTTAAAGGATCCGCATTGAGTCACAGGAATCAGCAAGCACAGCAGAAATGCGACAACCATTGCTGCTCATCAGATTTTAAGTCTTTTAGTGTTATGTAGGCAACAGGTATGCAGGCACTTCTCAATGACAGAAATGAGAGTGTGTTGACAGTTGGCAAGGATTGAAGGCTACCATCAAGATAGACAATAGACAATAGGCACGGGAATAGGCCATTCGGCCCTTCGGGCCAGCACCACCTTTCATTACGATCATGGCTGATCATCCACAATCAGTATTCCTGTTCCTGCCTTATCCCCATAACCCTTGATTCCACTATCTTTAAGAGCTGTATCCATCTCTTTCTTGAAAGTCTCCAGAGACTTGGCCTCCACTGCCTTCTGGGGCAGAGCATTCCATATATCCACCACTCTCTGGGTCAAAAGGTTTTTCCTCAACTCTGTCCTAAATGGCCTACCCCTTATTTTTAAACTGTGTCCTCTAGTTCTGGACTCACCCATCAGCAGAACCTTCTTCCTCCAGAGTGTCCAATCCCTTAATAATCTTATACAACTCAATTAGATCCCCTCTCATCCTTCTAAACTCAAGTGTACACAAGCCCACTCGCTCCAACCTTTCAACATATGATAGTCCCACCATTCCTGGAATTGACCTCGTGAATCTATGCTGTACTCCCTCAATAGTAAGAATGTCCTTCCTCAAATTGGGAGACCAAAACTGCACACAATACTCCAGGTGCGGTCTCACCAGGGCCCTGTACAGCCCCAGAAGGACCTCTTTGCTCCTATACTCAATTCCTCTTGTTATGAAGGCCAGCATGCTATTAGCTTTCTTCACTGCCTGCTGTACCTGCATGCTTCCTTTCATTGACTGGTGTACAAGAACACCTAGATCTCGGCATACTTCCCCTTTACCTAATTTGACTCCATTGAGATAGTAATCTGCCTTCCCGTTCTTGCCACCAAAGTGTATAACCACACATTTATCCACATTAAACTGCATCTGCCATGCATCCGTCCACTCACCTAGCCTGTCCAAGTCACCCTGTATTCTCATAACATCCTCCTCACATTTCACCCTGCCACCCAGCTTTGTGTCATCAGCAAATTTGTTAATATTACTTTTAATGCCTTCGTCTATATCATTAATGTATATTGTAAACAGCTGCGGTCTCAGCACCGAACGTTGTGGTACCCCACTGGGCCATGATCACCGCCTGCCATTCCAAATGAGATCTGTTTATCACTACTCTTTGCTTCCTGTCAGCCAGCCAAATTTCAATTCAAGTCAGTACTTTGCCCCCAATACCATGTGCCCTAATTTTGCTCACCAATCTCCTTTGTGGGACCTTATTAATGGCTTTCTGAAAGTCCAGGTACACTACATCCACTGGCTCTCCCATGTCGATCTTCATAGTTACATCCTCAAAAAATTCCAAAAGATTAGTCAATCATGATTTCGCCTTCGTAAATCCATGCTGACTCTGACCTATCCTGTTACTGCTATCCAAATGAGTCATAATTTCGTCTCTTATAATTGACACTAGCATCTTTCCCACCACTGACGTCAGGCTAACTGGTCTCTAATCCCCTGTTTTCTCTCTCTCTCTCTCTCTCTCTCTCTCCTTTCTTGATAAGTGGGACAACATTTGCCACCTTCCAATCAGCAGGAACTGACCCTGAATCTAAAGAACATTGGAAAATGATTACCAATGCGTCCACGATTTCCAGAGCCACATCTTTAAGTACCCTGGGATGCAGACCATCAGGTCCCGGGGACTTATCAGCCTTCAGACCTAACAGTCTATCCAACACCATTTCCTGCCTAATATAAATTCCTGTCAGTTCATCCATTACCTGAGGTCCTTCAGCCACTACTGCATCTGGGAAATTGTTTGTGTCTTCTCTAGTGCAGACAGATCCAAAGTATCTATTCAAATCTTCTGCCATTTCCTTGTTCCCCACAATAATTTCACCCGTTTTTGACTTCAAGGGCCCAATTTTAGTCGTAACCATTTTTTTTTCTTTTCACATACCTAAAAAAGCTTTCACTATCCTGCTTTATATTTTTGGCCAGCTTGCCTTCATACTTCATTTTTTCTCCGTGTATTCCTTTTTAGTTATCTTCCGTGGCTCTTTAAAACCTTCCTAGTCCTCCGGCTTCCCACACATCTTTGCTATGTTATACTTCTCTTTTATCTTTATACAGTCCTTAACTTCCCTCGTCAGCCACAGCCGCCCCTGCCTCCCCTTAGGATCTTTCTTCCTCTTTGGAATGAACTGATCCTGCGCCTTCTGCATTATATCCAGAAATACCTGCCATTGTCGTTCCACTGCCATCCCTACTAGAGTACTGAACCATTGAACTTTGGCCAGCTCCTCCCTCATAGTTCCATAGTTCCCTTTGTTCAGCTGCAATACTGACACTTCCGATTCTCCCTTCTCCTGCTCAAATTGCAGATTAAAACTTATCATATTATGGTCACTACCTCCTAATGGCTCCTTTAATTCAAGGTCCCTGATCAAATCCAGTTCATTGCACAACACCAGATCCAGAATTGCCTTCTCCCTGGCAGGCTCCAGTACAAGCTGTTCTAAGAATCCATCTCGGAGGCACTTCACAAACTCCCTTTCTTGGGGCCCAGTACCATCCTGATTCTCCCAGTCTACCCGCATGTTGAAATCTCCCATAACAACTGTAGTAATACCTTTGCAACAGGCCAATTTCAACTCCTGATTCAACTTACACCCTACATCCTGACTATTGTTTGGGGGCCTGTAGATAACTCCCATTAGGGCCTTTCTACCCTTAGAATTTCTCAGCTCTATCCATACTGACTCTACATCTCCTGATTCTATGTCCCCCTCGCAAGGGACTGAATATCATTCCTCACCAACTGGTCCACCACACCCCCTCTGCCCATCAGTCGGTCCTTTCGATAGAACATATCGCCTTAAATATTCATTTCCCAGGCCCTGTCCACTTGAAGCCGCGTCTCAGTAATCCCCACAACATCGTATTTGCCAATTTTCAACTGAGCCTCAAGCTCATTCACTTTATTTCTTATGCTTCGTGCATTCATGTATAATATTTTAAATTTAGACAATAGGTGCAGGAGTAGGCCATTCGGCCCTTCGAACCAGCACCAATAGACAATAGGTGCAGGAGTAGGCCATTCGGCCCTTCGAGCCAGCACCAATAGACAATAGACAATAGGTGCAGGAGTAGGCCTTTTGTTACTCCCCTCACCCTTCCTATCAATCCCTATTTAACTTGGCCATACTGTACGATCCCTTCTTGAGTTTTCTGCTCCGTTGATTCTGTTGTCTTTCTTAACTTCTCTTATTCTCACCTTCCCTTGCACTTCATTCTTAAATTTCCAGTTTGTCCCCTACCCCCACTACGTAGTTTAAACACACCTGTGTTGCAGTGACAAACTATCCTGCCAGAATGCTGGTCCCCCACCTATTAAGGTGCAACCCATCCAGCTTGTACAATTTATCCTTTCCCCAAAACGTACCCCAGTGATCCAAGAATTTAAATCCTTGCTTCCGACACCAGTTCCTCAGCCACAAGTTCAAGTCCATTATCTCCCTGTCCCTGCCCTCTCCAGCCCGAGGATCTGGAAGCAAACTGGAGATAACCACCCTGGAAGTCCTGCTTTTCAGCCTTCTGCTGAGTTCTCTGAGCCCCGCTGTAGAATGCCCCTCTTTTTCTTCCCAATGTCATTTGTGCCGACATGCACCAACACCTCTGGCTCTTCACCTTTGCCCTTGAGGATTCCCTGCACGAGGAAGGCAACACACCATCCTCAAATCCCACCTGTTGCCGCAGAAACCCCTTTCAGTCCCTCTCACTATGGAGTCCCCTATTACCACGGCTCTGCATGATGTCTGATTCCTCAGCCCTGCCTCTGTGCCAATTTTCGACTCGCAGACCTGTCCGCCTCTTGGACTGGCAGTGTCGTCTGTCTTGACAGTTTCCAAGAGAGTCAACCTGTTTACGAGAAGTACTTCCCCCGGGGTCTCTTGTACTTCAATCATCTCTTCCTTCCTCATCGACATCCCTCTTCTCTCTTCTGGTATCCTCGGTGTAATGACCTCGCTGAAGGTCCTGTCCAGAAAATTCTCGTTCTGTCGGATGAGCCTGAGGTCATCTAGTTCTTTCTTCAGCACTGCAACATGCTCCTTCAGAAGCTGAATGTGTACACACTTCCCACAGCAATAGGAGCCAGAGGCACCATCAGTGTCCCTGACCTCCCACATCATGCACACAGCACACTGAATCAGCTTGGCAGTCATGTCTTCACCTCTTCAACTGTGGTGTAATCTCCTCACTTAGCCTCTTCGCCGAAGACTCCTACTGAAATCCTTTGGTTAAAAGTACAACATCTCCCCATGTTTGCATAGGTTTCTTCCCAGTCCACAGTTTCCTCCCACAATCCAAAGCTATGCAGATTAGGTGGATTGGCCATGCTGAATTGCTCATAGTGTGCAGGGATGTGCAGGCTAGTTGGATTAGTTATGGGAAATGCAGTGTCGCAGCGATGGAGTGGGGTATGTCTGGACGAGATGCTCTTGGGAAGGTCATTGTGGACTTGATGGGCCAAATGGCCTGCTTCCACACTATAGGGGTTCTATGATTATATCTAGATGCCAATTTATTTAAGAAACTGAATTGTAGCTGAATTGTAATAGCCATGGATTTCAACTATGGTGCAAGGTAACATGTTTGTGTATGTTATCAACTGATATGCAAATAACTAAGGAAAATTCACACTAGTTTCTCTTTTGTATAAATACTGTGATTAACGATGTAAGATATTATATTTTGGGATTTGAATTTTAAAATAGAGGCATCTGGTTGTAGGTCAGTTCTGTGTAAGTATGTTTTTAAGCAGGTCAGAATGTCATTTGGACAGTGAACTAAGTGCATCAGTTCCAAAATGCAGAATATTGTTGAATAAATAAAGTTAATATTACAACAGGAAATTTAAACCTATGTAAACTTATCAAAGCAATCGGTTTAGTTTTGACTTCAGAACAGAAGGTTCAAAGTCGTAGTGCAGAAAATTCAAGTTTTCAGTCCAGGGAACAAGTCACCTCAGCAGAAATAATTTCTAGGTTGTGGTATTTCCAAATCCGGGAGAGCTTTTATGTAATTCCTCAAGTTGTGAAAACAGAGCAACTTCAGAGCATCAGAATTGTGAAGGCTTCATGCCAGCAGATTCATAATGGAATATAAAACTGTTTTCACAGTAAAAAGGAAAGAAACGGGGAAGATCCTATTAAGTAAAGATTTAAAAAGCAGAATTGATATTTTCTGGAATTGAGTATCTGCAGAAGTATAATGTTAGAAAGTCAGTTAAAATTTTTTTCTGATGTTTGTTTAAGATCATTCTATTGTCTTCAGTGTATAGCGTAAGAGATCACATTTATTTGGGCTTTGATAATGAGAAATGAGAGAAAAAAAAAGACACCCTCTTAAAACAGAGAAAAAGTAGAAGGAAACAAATGCTGCAAATCACAAACAAACACACATATTGCTGGGAAAACTCAGCAGATCTGGTCACATCTGTGGAGAGAAAGCAGAGCTAACATTTCGGGCCCAGTGACCCTTCTTCACTGGAGTTGTTTGCAGACTTAGGCAAACAAGTGAAACTCAATGGTGCTTATGAAAAAAAATGCTTTATGGGGATAATGAATCCAGACAAAGCAGCACCTCTTTTATGTGGTTAGGGCAATTTAGCTCAGAGATAGTCTTTTGATTGCCAGTTGTCATTGGTTCAGTATGGCAAAATGCCTCTGTTTTGTCGGGTTGCAATTTAACATAGACTATGTAAGCACAGTGACAGAGAGAAGCAAGGAATCTCCAAAGCCAGCTGCATCAACCTTTCTCTCCCTCATTCGTATATAAAGTTGCTATCTCCTTATTTCTGTTGAAAGGAGCATAAAAACCACATTTAAAAGCATTGAAAGAAATAACTGTATGACCCAGAGATGTAAAGAAAGAACCTGGGTTTTTCACATCATGACATCTGCCAAGATGAAAAGTCAAAATTCAGATGAAATTCTTGACCTTTGTCAGTTCAGAAATAGGAAGGAACTTGAGCTATCCTTGAAACTTGAAATCAATAGGTAAATTGATCAGGAGCACTGACATTTTGGTGTGGATTTCTGTTACAATCATTCCTTGGACCATGCTAATTCAATGGTTTCTGATAACGTGTGTACAGTTAGCTGGCTGAACAGACTAACAATTCTACAAGCTGAAGAAAATTATTTCAATCATAAAACATGAATTTAGAAGTTTTAAGCATTGTAGTTGAACTGTTACATGAAATATGCTTGGCCAAATTTAATCCATTATGCAGTCACCAATGTGCTCATTCTTTACAGGAAATAACAGAGAAATGAAATGAAACAAGCTGCTTCATTCTATTAATTCTAGTTAAATGGTAATGAGAAATAATAGACTCATCAGATTTAATTTGACCTCTGAAACTTGAAACTTGACTTACATAATCTTGATATCAACAACATGCATTAAATGGGTACGGTTAGTTGGTTGTTTATTTACCCTTTAAGCAATAGTACCATAGTTTCCAGTAATGGCTTTCAATAAATTTTTAAAGAATCAAGTTATCATTTGAATTAAAGTACGACACCGATGTAATATAAATTGCAGTTCTACGTTATATAATATCATACACAGTTTAAACAGAAAACAAAAGATAACTAAAGTCAGCCTCATGTAGGGATTTGAACACTGTCAGTCATAATTGGGGTTAAGCTCCCATCAGTTTGGAAAATAACAAACATGGTTCATCATTCAAGAAAGAGACTTGAAGTAGGAAACAATTGGCTAATTACCTTCATATCTGTCAAAGGGAAAATACAGGAAGCTATTAAAATGGGGGTTACAGAGGGGCACTTAGAAAGTCTCAATGATGATTTCATGAAAGAGAAATCATGTTTGACAAATTTATTGGTGTTTTCTGACAAAGTAAAAAAATAGTTCATTTTATCCTTCTTCCTTTATATAAAAAAATTCTATCGAAGGCTGCAATGTTAAAAAAAAATAGCTGGAAGACAACATGTTAGTATGAGTTGAGGATTGGCTACCTAATTGGAAATGGAAAGGAGGTACGAATGGGTCATGGTAATAAAATGTGAGGCTGGATGAACACAGCAGGCCTAGCAGCATCTCAGGAGCACAAAAGCTGACGTTCCGGGCCTAGACCCTTCATCACAGAGGGGGATGGGGTGAGGGTTCTGGAATAAAGATCGGGAGAGGGGGAGGCGGACCGAAGATGGAGAGAAAAGAAGATAGGTGGAGAGGAGAGTATAGGTGGGGAGGTAGGGAGGGGATACATCAGTCCAGGGAAGACAGACAGGTCAAGGAGGTGGGATGAGGTTAGTAGGTAGGAGATGGAGGTGCGGCTTGTGGTGGGAGGAAGGGATGAGTGAGAGGAAGAACAGGTTAGGGGGGCAGAGACAGGCTGGACTGGTTTTGGGATGCAGTGGGTGGAGGGGAAGAGCTGGGCTGGTTGTGTGGTGCAGTGGGGGGAGGGGACGAACTGGGCTGGCTTTGGGATGCGGTGGGGGAAGGGGAGATTTTGAAGCTGGTGAAGTCCACATTGATACCATTGGGCTGCAGGGTTCCCAAGCGGAATATGAGTTGCTGTTCCTGCAACCTTCGGGTGGCATCATTGTGGCACTGCAGGAGACCCATGATGGACATATCATCTAAAGAATGGGAGCGGGAGTGGAAATGGTTTGCGACTGGGAGGTGCAGTTGTTTATTGTGAACTGAGTGGAGGTGTCCTGCAAAGCGGTCCCCAAGCCTCCGCTTGGTTTCTCCAATGTAGAGGGAGCCATACCGGGTACAATGTATACAGTATACCACATTGGCAGATGTGCAGGTGAACCTCTGCTTAATATGGAAAGTCATCTTGGGGCCTGGGATAGGGGTGAGGGAGGAGGTGTGGGGGCAAGTGTAGCATTTCCTGCGGTTGCAGGGGAAGGTGCCGGGTGTGGTGGGGTTGGAGGGCAGTGTGGAGCGAACAAGGGAGTCACAGAGAGAGTGGTCTCTCCGGAAAGCAGACAAGGGTGGGGATGGAAAAATGTCTTGGGTGGTGGGGTCGGATTGTAGATGGCGGAAGTGTCGGAGGATGATGCGTTGTATCCGGAGGTTGGTGGGGTGGTGTGTGAGAACGAGGGGTATCCTCTTTGGGTGGTTGTGGCAGGGGCGGGGTGTGAGGGATGTGTGGCGGGAAATGCAGGAGACACGGTCTTGGGTATCTGGGATGTGCGGGAGTGGAATGCCTCATCATGGGAGCAGATGCGACGGAAGCAGAGGAATTGGGAATAGGGGATGAAATTTTTGCAGGAGGGTGGGTGGGAGGAGGTGTATTCTAGTTCGTCCCCTCCCCCCACTGCACCACACAACCAGCCCAGCTCTTCCCCTCCACCCACTGCATCCCAAAACCAGTCCAGCCTGTCTCTGCCTCCCTAACCTGTTCTTCCTCTCACCCATCCCTTCCTCCCACCCCAAGCCACACCTCCATCTCCTACCTCCTAACTTCATCCCACCTCCTTGACCTGTCCGTCTTCCCTGGACTGACCTATCCCCTCCCCACCTCCCCACCTATACTTTCCTCTCCACCTATCTTCTTTTCTCTCCATCTTCGGTCCGCCTCCCCCTCTCTCCCTATTTATTCCAGAACCCTCACCCCATCCCCCTCTCTGATGAAGGGTCTAGGCCCGAAACGTCACCTTTTGTGCTCCTGAGATGCTGCTTGGCCTGCTGTGTTCATCCAGCCTCACATTTTATTATCTTGGATTCTCCAGCATCTGCAGTTCCCATTATCACTGATACGAATGGGTCATTTTCAGTTTGGCAAAATGTGTCAAGTGGCTTATTGCAAGTGGAATGGAATGTAAATATAATAATGCTTTGCCACAGTTGAGCAGAGTGCTCATGAGGTGATTCAGGAATATTGTGTATAATTTCAAGTCTCCTTTTTTTAACAGAAATGTAAGTGTATTGAAAGAAATTTGCAGACTTACCCTACAGTGAGTATAAAATTTGGAAAGGCAGAAGCTTCATGTCTAATTAACATAGGAACTGAGGTAAACATCTTGCTGAGGGGTCTGAACAGAATTTTATCACTTTATTTGCATAGGTCAGGCACCCTCTATCATGGAGACATTTAGCTGTCCCCATCTACAATTAATCAATTTTTCACAGCTCGACGTTCCTGGTTGTTCATCAAAAGTCTAGTGGAAATAAGGAAGCTGAGAATACCTGCAGTGTTGGGGTCAAAGATATATCCAAGTGTTCCTTGGATATATCTTTGACCCATATATGGTGACTTTTGTGAGCAGCATATTCTGAGGTCATTAGAGAACCTCTGGAATCTTTGAGCTTGCCCTGCACACTCGTCTATTAGCATATGTAGCACCCCCAAGAACAGTTTCAGTAACTACCCAAGAATGCTCCTGCCTAATATAGTACTATTTCCATATCAACTGTTGTCCAACACTCCCACTTCTTTGTGCACCTCTTATTCCTCATTTCTGCTTCTATATACAGATGACTATGCTCCTGCCAATTTAGTTTAGAGTCACCTCAACCTCACCAATGAGTCCTGACGAAGGGTTTCAGCCCAAAACATTGACTTTCCCACTCCTCAGTCGTTGTCCAACCAGCTGTGCTTTACCAACTCCACATTTATTGACTCTAGCTTCCAGCATCTTAAGCTGTTACTGTCTCCACACCAATGAACTTTCCTGAGAGGACATTAACCTTGTCTTAGTAAGGTGTAATCCATCATTTTGAATAGTTAGAATTTGGATTAGCTGACCATTTTTAGATTCCATTCGCTAATAACTAATAAGGTCAAAGAAGATATTTTAGGAACATGATGTGGCTGAAGAAATAATTTCTTCATCTATCCATAACCAATCCCAATAAAGCACTCCCTTGTGCACCATGCATTGATAATCTAAATCTTCCTATTTCTCCTCTTGCTGTCCTGTGGCAGTGAGGTGAATGCAGAGTTTACAACTTTTGAGGACATAACTCTTAAACATTTTCCTTTACTGTATAGGGGCAAGTGAATCCAGAGAACTTCCCACCTCTGCACCCCTGAATTTTGGATGGTTGCTGGTATAACCCAAAGAGAGCTGAATGATTGGGCCTTTATTGTAAGAATGGAAATAGGTGCTGTAATTGTTATATTAGAATGCAGATTGCAACTTCTCCTTTTCAGCATCACCAAATGAATACTTATTAGATGAATGCTTATCAATTTGCAAACATCCCCAACATGTAAAATAACCCATTACAATACAGTGATAGTAGGAACTGCTGATTCCAGAGTCTGAGATAACAAGGTGTAGAGCTGGATGAACACAACAGGCCAGGCAGCATCGGAGAAGCAGGAAAACTGATGTTTTGGGTCTGGACCCTTCTTCAGAAAATCAGACTTACCTAGCTTGCTGCATTCATCCAGCTCTACACCTTGTTATCTCACTACAGTACAGTGCCCATTTTCAGAATGAATCTGATACTCAATGCTTATTTTAACTATCTTTTGTGATCATTCCAGAAATTGGAAACATTGACCAGGAGGTACAGAAGTACAATACTCCAGGCTTTGTCGGCTGTCTGTCACGAGTTCAGTTCAATGATATTGCACCACTCAAGGCTGCACTGAGACCCAGCGCCTCTTCACTAGTCAGTGTCCAAGGAGAATTTGTTGAATCAAATTGTGGAGCATCCCCTTTAACCATTTCACCAATGCCAGCTGCAACAGATCCATGGCATTTTGGCTCAGGTATGATATAGTAGTATCTAAAATAAAAACTGTTTATTATTTCACTTTTATGTTTAATGCTAATCTTCTAATATTTGAAGAATAAGTTTGATTTTATTGCCTGGACAGTGAGAAAAATTGAGATCAAAGATTGCTCATCCATTATAAGTCCACCAAGTTTTCTGTGCATTTGTTGGAAAGCTGCATAGTTGAAATTCTATTGTTAAATTGTAATAAGTTGCTCCCCACACACCATGTAAATTAAATTCATAACAGGGTATATTTATTAATTTGGCACCAATCTTGAACAGCATTCAGCATGTGAGATTACTGACATGACTCAGATGTATATAGTTCTCAGTATTCATCAGTATTCATAGAATAGTAGCAGTCATTGCTTTAAATATTTGGTCAGTCACTATTTTTTATCTATTTAAAATTAAATTTCCAAGCTTCATTTTGCAGTAACAACACTGATATTTGCAAATTTGCTTTGACTCTTTACAGGATTTAAGTATGGTTTTTCTATAGTGTGGTATATATGGCCGTTACCCTATTTCCCATGTCAAATGTTAGCAGCATTTTAAAAAATCATTACTCATCTATCACCCAAACAACTTGTAATAAGCATTGTAACATCTTAAAGGCATTATTAGACCCCTGAACACAAACCACCTGCCCATCTACAGCTCAGCAAATTTGTATTCGGAATGACCCTAATTTCCATGAATTCTAAACTTACCAAGTTAGCAGGAGATGTATAACAATGACCCGGAACTTGAAAATAAGCACCTTGTCTTTAAGGGAATATATTGTCCAATTAATGTACACAATTCATGATGTTATAGCTATCAGCTGAAGATCTCCATAATATTGGTGACCTTATCCTAAAGTCAATTGAAGAACTAGGGTGACAGATGGTTCTAATTTGGATTGTTTTATTCATTCATGGCACATGGGCATTGCAGGCTTGCCACCATGTATTGCCCACTCCTAGTTGCCCTTGCGAAGATGGTGGTGAGATGTCCTCTTGAACTGCTGCAGTCTGTAGGTGGATCCATGTGTCCTGAAGGAGGGAATTCCAGGATTTTGAACCAGCAACTGCAAGGGAACAACAATATGTTTCCAAGTCAGGATAGTGAGTGGCTTAGAGGGGAAATTGAAGGTCATGGTGCTCCAATATATCTGCTTCCCTTGTCCTTCTCGATGGAAGCAGTCATGGTTTTGGAAACAGCTATCTAAAGATCTTCGGTGAATTTCTGAAGTATATCTCGGAATAGCTGGTATACACTACTGCGACTGAAAGCCAGTGATGGAAGGAGTTGATGCATGTGGATGTGATGCCAATTAGGCAGCGGCTTTGTCTTGGGTGTTGTCAAACTTTCTGAGTGATTTTGGAACTGCGCTTATCCAGACAAGTGGATGTATTCCATCACACTCCTGACTTGCACCTTGCAAATAATGGACAGACTTTGGGTACACGGGAGGTAAGTTACTTGCTGCAGTATTCCTAGCCTCTGACCTGCCCTTATAGCCATTGTGTTCATGTCATAGGCTCAAGTGAGTTTTTCATCAATGGTATCTCCTAGCATGTTGATAGTGGGAATTCATTGATAGTAATGCTATTGAATGTCAAGGAGCAGTGATTAGATAGTCTCTTATTGGAGATGGTCAGGGTCTGGAATTTATGTGGTACAAATGTTAATTGCCATTAGTCAGCCCAAGCCTGGATATTGTCTAATTCTTGTTGCATTTAAACATGGACTGCTTCAGTATCTGAGGAGTCACAAATAAAGCTGAACATTAGGCTATCATTGGTGAACATCCTCACTTCAGACTTTTTGATGGAGGGAAAGCCCTTGATGAAGCAGCAGAAGATGGTTGGGCCTAGGAAACTACCCAGAAGAACTTGTGTAGAGATGTCCTGGAGCCAAGATGACTGACCCCTAACAACCGCAATCATGTTCCAATGTGACAGGTATAATTCCAATAAGCGGAGAGGTTTTCCCCAATGCCCATTGATTCCAGTTTTGCTATGGGTCCTTGAGGCCACTCTTGATTGAATACAGCCTTGATGCCAAGGGCTGTCACCACTGAAATTCAGCTCTTTTGTCCACGTTTGAACCAAGGCTGTAATGAGATCAGGAACTGAGTTGTGCTGGCAGAATTGAAACTGGACATCATTGGTTATTGCTGAGCAGGTGCTGCTTGATAGCACTGTTGATGACACCTTCTACCACTTTACTGATGATCAAGAGTAGAATGACGGGGCGGTAATTGGCTGCTTTGGACTTGTCCTGCTATTTTGTGGACAGGACATAGTTGGTCATTTGCCACATTGTGAGGCAAATGCCAGTGTTGTAACAGTACAAGAAGAGCTTGACTAGGGGAGCCGCACATTCTGGAACACAAATCGTCAATGCTATTGCTGGAATATTATCAGGGCCCTTAGGAACTGCAGTATGCAGTGCTTCCAACCATTTCTTGATACCAAGTGGAGTAAATCTAATTGGCTGAAGACTGGCATTTGTGATACTGAAGACCATTGGAGGAGGCTGAGATGGAGCATTTACTCGGCACTTCCGGCTGTGAATGCTTCAGCCTTATCTTTTGCACTGGTGCGTTGGGTTCTTCCACCATGGATGTCAGGGATATTTGTAGAGCTTGCTCCAGTGAGTTGTTTAATGGTTCACCAGCATTCAAGACTGGATGTGAAAAAACTGTAGAGATTAGATTTGATCTGTTGGTTCTGGGATTGCGTAACTCTCTCTGTCACTTGTTGGTTATGCTGTTTGACGTGCAAGTAGTCCTCTCGGGTAGCTTCACCAGGTTAACACCTCATTTTCAGGTTTGCCTGGTACTTTTGATGGCATGCCCCACTGTACTCTCCATTGAACCAAGGTTGATCCCCTGGCTTGATGGTAATGCTTGGCCAGGCCATATGGTTGCAGATTATGATGGAGTTCAATTCTGCTGTTGTTGATGGCCCACAGCACCTCATGGATGCTCAGCTTTGAGTTGCTGGATCTATTTGAAATCTGTCCCATTTAGCACAGTGATAGTCTCATCTAACACAGTGGAGGGTATTCCAAGTGTGAAAGAGGGTCATTATCTCGACAAGGACTCTGCGGTGGTCACTCTTAGTGATACTATCATGGATATATGCATCTATGCATCTTAGATTGATAAATTCTTGATCTCCTACAAAGATGCCCTGGAGTTGAAATAACTGACATCCAACAACCGAGATTGAGAGGTGGGATCCTGTGCCTTTTTTTCACAGCAGTCAGTTACTGTATCCTATGTTTGAAATAAACAAAATCATAGACAGCCACCTTAAAAGATCCTGTGAAAGGGTCAGTAATAGGAGGAGAT
The DNA here is from genome assembly GCF_030684315.1 of Stegostoma tigrinum. Taxonomy (NCBI): domain Eukaryota; kingdom Metazoa; phylum Chordata; class Chondrichthyes; order Orectolobiformes; family Stegostomatidae; genus Stegostoma; species Stegostoma tigrinum. The sequence goes on along the minus strand of NC_081355.1, from coordinate 98,359,093 downwards.
AGTCAGAACTGTAGATGCTGGAGAATCTGAGACAACAAGGTGTAGAGCTGGATGAAACAGCAGGCCAAGCAGCATCTGAGGAGCAGAAGGCTGATGTTTCAGGCCTAGACCTTTCTGAAGAAGAGTCTAGGCCCAAAACATCAGCCTTCCTGCTCCTCTGATGCTGCTTGGCCTTGTTACCACAGTACCAGGAGGAGTATGGTCCAGTGGTGGGGCAGACCGGATGCAAGAATGATATTTCCCATCAACTGTGGTTTTTGAATAATGACTCATAGTCTCAAGCCTCTAGCACAAAAGCAAAATAGGCAAAGTAGCCCGTCCATGAGTTTCAAGGAAAAGGCGCAAAAATTGGCCTAAAAAGCAGCAAATATCAAGACACAGTTTAGCTTTCAGCAAAGGAAAACAAAAAGATTGATGAGGAAAGTGTGAAGAGGGTAGAAGAGTAAGCTTCTAAGGAACATACAAATCACAGCAAAATCTTCTGTCAGTTTGTGAAGACAATAAGATTAGTGAAAACAAAAAACACGTCCTTTACAGTCAGAAACAGAGCAAGTTATAATGGAGGATAAAGAATTGGCAGCCAAATTAGATACATACTTTGGTTCTGTTTTCACAGAGGATGACGCAAGTAATGTCCCAAAATGTTTAGAGAACACAAGGTCTACTAAGAGGGTAGAGCAGAAGGAAATCAGTATTAGTAGGGAAATAGTTCAGAAAAATTGATGGGATTAAAGACTGATAAATCCCCAGGGCCTGATAACATTGCATACTTGATACAGTGTTCTTAAGGAAGTGGCTCTAGGAATAATGGATGCATTGGTGGTCAGCTTCCAAGATTCTATATATTCTACAAAAGTTCCTATGGATTGTAGGATGTAACATAATGTAACAGAGGTACAGAGAAAACAGAATTATAGACTGGTTAGCTTGACATCAGTACTGGGAAAATGCCAGTATCCATTGTAAAGGTTTAATGACAACATTTGGAAAACTTTGACAGGATTGGACAGTGTCAGCATGGATTTATGAAAGGGAAATTACGCTTGATTAATTTACTGGAATTTCTCAAGGATGTAACTAGTAGTCTTGACAAGGAGGAGCCAGTACATAGGTGTTACTTGGATTTTCAGAAAGCATTCATTCAGATCCCACATAAGACATTAAAATGTAAAACTAAAGCACATTAGATTGGGGCTAGTGTTCTGACATGGATAGAAAACTAGTTGGCAGACAGGAGACAAAGACTAAGGATAATTTAGAGAACACAGTGTGGAGCTGGATGAACACAGCAGGCCAGGCAGCATCGGAGGAGCGGGAAAATTGACGTTTCTGAAGAAGGGTCCTGACCCAAAACATCAACTTTCCTGCCCCTCTAATGCTGCTTGGCCTGCTGTGCTCCTCCAGCTCTGCTCTTTATTATCTCTGACTCCAGCATCTACAGTTCTTGCTATCACTAAGGAAAAATAAGTCTCTTTCTGAGTGGAAGCTAGTGACTAGTAGGGTACTGCAAGGATCTATGCTTGGATCCCTACTTTTACAATATATATTAATGATTAAGTTGGGGTAGCTGACTGTAATATCTCTAAGTTTGCAGATAACAAAAAAGCTGTGTAGTAGAATGAACTGTGAGGAAGACGCAGATATGCTTCAGTGCGATTTGGACCAATTGTGGGCAAATGCATGGCAGATGAAGAATAATGTAGACAAATGTGAGGTTATCCTCTTTTTGGTAGAAAAGATGGGAAGGCAGATTGATGCTAGATTGGAAATGGAGGAAGTGTAATGAGAATTGGGTGTCCTTGTATACTAGCAAACCGTAAAGAAGGCAAATGGTACGTTGGTCTTCATAGTGAGAGGATTCGAGTGCAAGTGCAGAGGATGTCTTGTTGAAATTGTATAGGGTCTTGGTGAGACCATACCTAGAATGTTGCAGGCAGTTTTGGTCTTCTTACCTGAGGAAGGATGTTCTAGCTCTAGAGGAGGTGCAACAAAGGTTTACCAGACTGATTACTGCCAGGACTGACAAAACAAAAATCTGGATCGGTTAAGATTATATTCACTTGAGAGATGGCAGAGTTTGCATGAAAGGTATGAGTGCAACAATGGAAACTCAAACCTGCCATTGTGCCGTAGCTGCCACGATTCAATGAGCCTCCAACGATTCACAGTTTCTTCTCTTTCCTCCAACTGAGCAGTAAGATTTATAATTTGTAATGTAATGATCTGTTGTGAATGGCAGTGGCTTTATGCAGAAAAAAATTGCTTACCTCTATCTTTATAACAACGTTCATTAGACCACTGCTGTTAACGTTGTCTGTTAGCCAGATAGGTTTGACTGAAGTGGTACAATGTGAAACCAATCCTTCTAGGTCCAGAATTGTTTGTGGTCATCTGTAGAATTCTTGATTGGATGTCAACAGCTTTGTATCACACATGCTGCTGCCACTGGCAGAAGACCTTTGTTAGGACACTCAGAGAACTAAAGTCATAGAGGAGAAGGGCAGCAAGGAAATACAGAAGGGACATTCATTTATTTTCATTTTTATTATGCCATAATTAAATTTAGAAATTTGGATTGGGGTCTGCATTTCAAATGTGTTTTAATTTTGTGCTGACAGAAAGATGATGTAGACTGGAGCGTGATGTTCAAAAAGATAATTTGGCATTTTGTTTGTTGCTGTTAGCTGTGAATACAAGTCGCTATATTAAGCAGACATCTGCCCAAACACCATTGGAAGTGTGCACTTACGCCTCAGATACCATCTTCAGTTGTGGAATCACACATGACCTAAAAGTGAACACTTAAGAGATCAATTTCCCCCTATTTAGTCTAATTCGCACTGAAAAATCCATCCACTGTCAGCTCATAAAAATTTGTGATGTTTGTCATCTGAAATTCTGCCAAGTCTCCTTCCTTTCCAGGTAATAGAGAACACGAAAAGATAAAGAGAAATCCTGTACAAATGAGAAAAAACTGAACAGCAGTTAAGATTAATCATTAAGAAGGGTTGTAAGAAAGATCATTGACTTGAAGGGTGCTGGCTTATTGTTTTGAAAGTTCTATTGATTGATTTCAACTCAATATGATGCATATTGCTTCACTGGAGGAAAAGTCGATAATTGAGATTTTCTGATTCACTATCCAGTTTGTTACCTAAATCGTGTTGCCAGGACTGAAGAAAATGCAAATTACTTTGTTTTGCGAGGTGCACACATGTAATAGCGACTCAGGCATGGTAAATTACTCATTTTCCCATGAATCCAAAAGATGTGCTTACAAGTGCCAAGTTTGTAATCATTTAACCATGCCTCGAGTTGCCCCAATGTATTTTTGCATAATTAGTGCTTGCCACATTTTCAACTGAAACATCCAAAGGGAAGCTCCTTTGCAGTTTGAAGTAATGGTGTGCAAATGAGATGTAATTATATGATAATGCCATAAATCTGATCTTCTGTCAATTCCACATAAATTTCACCAGTTCATACGTGCAATCTAATCGGATATTATAGAATAGCAGAATTGAATTTTAAGATCGTGGCTGCCTGCTCCATTACTATTTTCAGCCTTAGATCTGAAAGTGATGTGGGCTCCAGAGATTGCTGCCCATACACTATATCTCCTCTCCACAGACAGCCAGTAAAACTGAAATATATGTGTGCCAGAACACAGGAGGAACTGGCAATTAGTTGACACAAAGACACAACTAACAGAGACTCCTTCTGCTGACTTTCACTGAGCAATCTCAGAGGCAATTCACTGAAAATAAGAGTATGTTAGCATAATATTCAGGATACAGGCCCAAAGAGCATGTTCTGAATTCACTTCAATAAAACACGCAATTTGTGGACTCAGGTTGAGAGAGTATTCTCCTTTTTATTATACATAAACATTTCCTGACTCCAGTATAAACACAATTAGTTTACTAATCACTCTTTCTTAAAAAGAAGCTGCCACCCCTCTCCACTCTGGTCTATGGATAATTTCAATCGCTCAACATGATTTATTCTTCAGGTTGGGTTTTTCCAAGCACCTCCCCCCAAAATTCACGGCCGTTTGGCATTCACCCATGAAAAATGGCTGTTTGCAAACATCTTATGCTCAGTGGGGTATTAACTGGTTCAGGTTTGGGATCTTTGCCACCATCTGGAGATAAACTACTGCCTTACAGAACTGCCGGCCATTCAGCAACCCCTAAAGCCCCGGGCCTGTTTGGTGGCCACTGCTGCAACTACAGCCAATTCCTGAAAGACAAAAGACTATGGAGGCAAAGGACTGGAGGTACATCTGCACTATTGCAAAGGCCTGGCTGAGAGCACACTATTGAAGGAGAAGGGAGGATTGGGTAGGGGGAGTAGCCATGTACCAGAGACTAGGACAGGTTGGGGAAAAGAGCAGTGTGATGACAAGGAGTTGTAATTCCAATGGGCAGAGGAGGCTCCCAAAGGAGGATTCCCCCACTCCTCCAGCTCAACTTGTCCAATTCCAATTCCAGCTCCCCCAGTCCATCGCTGCAGGTAATGCAGTGGCAGGAACTGAATGAGGCATAAATGGCCAATAAGGGCCTCAATAGGCTCAAAAGTGGGCAAGCTATCCAACACCTCCAGTAATCCACTGTGGCAATGCCCACCCCCTCTGTAATATTGGAGACAGGTTGACAAAGGCAGCAGGCAGGCCCAGCTGGCAGTGGTGTGTAAAATAATGCCTCAAAGATAACTTAGAATGGGTACTAAAAAGTGTTGCAATAGCATCACCATCATCCTGAGTGGAAAATAAATTATAAGGAAGAATTCAGAATAAAGGCTATGCATGTTCAGTGGATTCCATGTTACTTTAATATGTTTATGCTGCATTAGCATAATCGATGTCTTGTAGACAGAATTTCAACTGCTGGAAATGGTTCATTTAGTTTCATTTTGCATGCAGCTAGCCTCCTGTCATTTTAACAAATATTTCAATCAGATAACTTAGCCTAGGAGTTAATTTTCATTATTGTTGAAATTATTTTGATTAGATCTCTGTGCTTTTTTAGTATTGATGCATGTAATTGAGCGCAAATTTAGTTACCAAATACAATGCACTTAACAATGAATTTAGCAGTTATGCAATTACTGCTGTGTTGGATTTTTTTTAATGGAATGAGTGCTGTTTTAAACTCATATGAATTCTTTGGTTTTTCCTCATAAATCAAGATTATGGAGTCAGACTGGCAGTACAGGAGGTATGAGAAGCAATAAAACCTTTCTCGTGGATAAAATTATTTTTTTCTGTTTTATTTGCTTCCATAATTTGTTCTGCACAAAGGTAGTTAGGCAAGGTCATTCTATTCCTCGAGGAATAATGGCCTGGTTCCCTCATGCATGCACTAATAGTAAAATTAAAATGTTACCGTATTTCAGTTGGCAGTATTTGCAGATCACCTATGGGAAGTCTTGCACGCTCAAAAGTTAACTCTTCCATAACCAAGTTATGAGATAACACAGGGGAAATACCAAGATCTATTTGAATGGTCAAAGTGGCACAAGAAGCTGAGCATTCTTGCCCCACACAGCTGACTTCTTCTTTCTTGCCTGATAAATAAACAGAATAAAATCTGATGTTGAGTTTCGACGTCAGTTTGCTTCCTAAAAGTGTATGTCCAGCACTTCTGCCAAAAACAAGCAGCAGTGTTTAAATATCCACTTAACTGAAAGTAAAATACTGAAATGGTGAACATCTGCATCAAACACAAAATGCTGGAGAAACTCAGCAGGTCTGGCGGCATTCATGAAGAGAGAAATAGAGCTCAGGTTTCAAGCCCAATATGATTCTCCTGTGGAAGGGCATCATCAGAACAGATGTAACAGAGACAGTGAAACTGGAAGAATGAAATGGAGAGTTTACAAGAAGCAAGGTATGAGGATGTATAGCTCAGGTAACTGTGGGAATCAGTGAGTTTATAATGGATATTGAGGTTCAGTCTATCTCCAGAAAATGAAATGGTGAGGTCGAAGAAGGGAAGGGAGGTGTCAGAGATGGAGCAAGTGAAGGTGAGGGCAGAGTGGAATTTGGAAGCAAACTCTTTAAACTTTTCCAATTCCGAATGCGAGGGAGAAACAATGTCGATGATGTCATCAATGTACTGGAGAAAGAGTTGTGGGAGGGCCCCGAGTAAGATTAGAATAAGGAATTTTTTGTGTACCCCACAAACAGACAGATATTACTGGAGCCCATGTGGGTACCCATTCGCCATCCCTTTGATCTGAAGGAAGTGAAGGGGAGTTAAAGGAGAAGTTGTTTAAACAACATGGCCAGGCAGAGGTAGGAAATGATGGATAGGGACAGTCAAGCCTTCTTTCTAGGAAGAATTGGATAATCCTAAAACCATCATGATGGGGGGAATGCACGTGTAAAGGGATTGCAAGTCCATGGCAAAGAGAAGGTGGCTGGTGACACAGTAGAAATGCTGAAACTGACATAAAGCATCGGAAGAATCATAGATGTAAGTGAGAAGGGACTTGACATGGGAGAGAAAGTTAGTTGGAAATGTAGGAAAAGATAAATTCCATGGGGTAGGCTCAGGCTGAAACAGTTGTTCCATTTGGGCAATCCTGTTTGTGGATTTTGGGAAAAAGGTAGAAGAATCAATGTCCTGTACAGCTGCAACATGACCTCCCAAATCCTATACTCTGCACTGACCAATAAAGACAAACATACCTCCAATTTTGATGTCATCTACAAGCATACTAACCAGACTAACCTACTAACTTCTATGTTTACATGCAAATCATTCATATAAATGACAAAAAGCATTGGACCCAGCATCAATGTCTGTGGCACACCACTGGTCATAGGCCTCCAGTCTGAGAAGCAACCCTCTACCACCAGCCTGTGTCTTCTACCTGTGAGCCAGTTTTCCTTGTAGCTAGCAGGCTAGTGCTCCTGCTTTACTGAACGCCATATAGAACGTGTCCACTGCTCTGCCCTCATCAATCCTCTTCATTGCTTTTTTCACAAAACTCAATCACGTTAGTGAGACAAAATTTCCAATGCACAAAGCCATGTTGATTATACCTAATCAGTTCTTGCCTTTCCAAAGACATGTAAATCCTGTCCCTCAGGATCCCCTCCAATAGCTTGCCCACCACTGATGTCAGGCTCACTGGTCCATAGTTCCCTGGCTTCTCCTAACCACCTTTCTTAAATTGTGGCACCACATTAGCCAACCTCCAGTCTTCCAGCACCTCACCTGATGATACACGATGATACAAATATCTCAGCAAGGGATCCAGCAATCACTTCACTAACTTCCCACAGAGTTCTACAGTACACAGAGTCAGGACTCATGGATTTATGTGTTTTAAGACATCCAACACCTCCTCCTCTGTATTATGGACATTTGTCAAGATGTCACTATTTATTTCCCCAAGTCTTCTACCTTCCATTCCCTGCTCCACAGTGAACACTGATGCAAAATACTGGGTTAGTAGTATATCTCCATCTCCGATAGTTCCACACATAGGTGGCCTTGCTGAACATTTCTTTTAGTATTTTTTTCTAATTTTCATACTACTTTAGAAAAAAAGAAGATGATGGAAATACCCAGATTTTGGACATGCATAGGTAGGCCTTTTTAATGTAGAAAAATAATTTTGTATTATAAGATGTATTATCTACTAGAAGCGCATTGGCGCTGATTTGTTTGGACAAGTCAAACAGCTTATTTTGATAAATTGCATCAGGAACAGTCTCTTGTGTTTGCTTTTGTTTCCAAGAACAGGTAGTGTACTCCCTGAAAAAAAACTACGGATGCTGCGGAAATCTGAAACTCAAACAGAAAGTGCTAGAGAAGCTGAATAGGTCTGGTAGCATCTGTGGAGAGAAAGCAGAATTAATATTTTGGGTCTATCTTGAGGTTTAGTTATCGTACTAATATCGTACAAATATCGTACTATAGTACTATAGTACTAATACTAATAGCTACAATATCACAAACTTACTTACATAGTATGGGTTCTTTGCTTACTAATGTTACAGTACATTACACAGACATAACCAACAGACTACACTGACTTCATTACATGGAGAGTGACTGAAAAGCACAGTCATGATGTCGCATAGCATTGTCTGGAATCTATGCCATGCTTGGACTGTTATCCTTCAGTCAGGATACAGCTATCAAGCGATTTTTCTCAAAGTGGAATTTTTAACCCCTAAGGAAGTTTTGAGATCTTTTCTCTCCATGTGGTAATTGGGTCCTGTCACCTACTAATTTGCTGACATTTTCTACCTTAATTAGCCTTGGACTTTGTGTGTTTTGAATCTTGATAAAAGAACAATGGTCAATGGGTTTCCTAAGTACATTTTTATGTAATTTGTTTGAACTTCAGTTTCTGAGCTTTAATCTGATTTAAATGTATTCTTTGCAGCCATTTTATGTAGCCACAAATTTTTGTTTTTGAATTCTAGTTTAAAGTATGCATTTAGATTACATTTTTATCGTTAACATAAAATATGTTACAAAAACATATCTATATGAACCTGTATGTTTGAAGTCAGTCCTTATAAATAGAACTAATGATAGTGGTTAATCATTCAAATATATGTATAAATGAAATTTAAGTCTTAGTGAATTATCTGTTTCTTCACTAGTATTCAATTACATTGCTATGGTTACTAGCATGCATATCTTTTAATCCTGATATAGCCATGCTCTGTTAGGGTGCATGTAATTTACTAAACAGAACATAAATTTATGGTTTTCCAAAATTGCAGCTTAATTTATTTCTTTAAAAGAGTCTTTTTAAGGAGATTTAACTTAGCCAAGTGTTTTAAAATAACTGTTGATTAATTCAAAGCTTTAAATTAAAATTAATCGATGTTTATTATCTTGAAACCATCCGATGCAGTTTTACCTAATTCATTATAACAATTTATGAAATAGCTGCTATTAGGCAGCCATTGCTAAGTTTCCTCCAAGATAACTTCCTTTAGTCCTGTTAGCTAATTCAGTAAAATTAGTCTGAGAATGATGCAATTTTTAGTAAAAAGTAATCAAATCTTACTTACATCATGCTCCAATCAAACCTACAGTCATTGTTCCTTCATATACTTGCCATGCTTTCTCTTAAGTACTGTAGTCATTCCTTCGTATCCAAGAGGGTTCTGTTTCTGAGAACCCCCATGAATGATGAAGTTTGCAAGCGTGGACCTCATTTTAAAAAAAAGGTTCAAAGTTGTGGGTACGTGATGTTTGCCTGAAGATGTTGAATTTTATTGTTTCTTATTTCATGACACAGATGGAAAATATGCAATTCATCATTGTGCAAATACAGGAGATTTACTCTGTATGTACTATTTGCTCAACCGTTCCTTGCGATAGCAAATTACCATATCCTGATGACTCTGTTGGTAAAGAAGATTCTTTTGAACTCCCTATTTGATGTTGAATGCATTACCATCACTGAATTCCTCTGCCTGGGGATTGCCATTGACCAGAAACTTCACCAGACTAACCATAAAAATATTGTTGTTACTACAGCAGGTGAAAGTCTCCCCTGTGCCTGTTTAAAAGGCACAAGTCAGGAAAGTGATGGAATACATTTCACTGGTCTGGATAAGTGCAGCTCTAACAACACTCAAAAAGCTCAACAGCATCCAAAATAAAGCAGTCCATTTCTTGCCATCCATCCATTCCCTTCACCACTTACACACAGTCACAACAGTGTGTACCATTTACAAGATGCACTGCAGAAACTCACCAACACTCTTCCAAAAGTAGCTTCCAAACCTATGACCTCGACCATTCATAAGGTTAGGGGAAGCAGGTGCATGGGAACACCACTACATGCAAACCACACACCATCCTGACTTGGAAATATATCACTATGCATTCTTCGTCACTGGTTCAATTTTCCTAGATCTCCGATCCTAATAGCACAAGGACTGCGGTGGTTCAAGAAGGCAGCTCACCAGAGCAATCAAGGATGGGCAGAAATTGCTGGCATAGCTAGTGAATGAATTTAAAAAATCATATTTAGGAACTCTTGTGTGTGGATGACATCTACTGAAGTGAACAGCAGTAGACATTCCTGCCATTAGTACTATTTGTTGAAAATACTAATTGACACCATCCCTTTCTTGTTAGGTTTTTTCTATGAAGAAGTAATCTCTTGCTTTTAAAATTCAGAATATGCCTGCAGAAGCTCTTTAAATTCATTGAATTTACCATTTCCTTAAGACTGTCTTCCTTTAACAAAGTCCAATTTTTTGAGCCAAAGGTTATTTATTAGCAGCCGATAGCAAGTTTTTTTTTTCATTTTCAGCAAGTGCAGAATTTCCATACAACGAAGAGAGTACAGTCACAGATGGAGTGAATCGAAATTCAGCAATTATTGGGGGTAAGTGTCACAGTTTGAAATCAGATAATCACGAACAATAAAATAAACAAGTGGAACTAGGAGGTTCCCCCTTTATGAATTAGGCTGAGAAACGTGCAAAATAGCTTCATCTTAAAGATAGCATGAACTGCAGATGCTGGAGTCAGAGTCAACACAGTGTGGAGCTGGAGGAGCACAGCAGGTCAAGCAGCATCAGAGGAGCAGGAAAATTAATAGGTCAAGGAGCAGGGAAAAAGTAGGTCGGATGGTGGATACAAGTAGGGAGTAGTGGGAAGCAGTGAATGGGAAGGGTGGGGCAGATAGGTGGGGGAGAAAATGGACAGGTGTGTCAGGTCAAGGAGGTGGGGATGAGAGGGATGGTCGGACGTGGGATGAGGCTGGGGGTGGGGTGATTTAAAAACTAGTGAAATCTAAGTTCAGGCTATTGGGCTCTGGGCTTCTGAGGTGGAATATGAGGTATTGCTCTTCCAGTTTGTGGTTAGCATCATTGTGGCACTGGGAGGAGGCCCAGGATGGACATGTCATCACAGGAGTGAGAGGGGGAGTTCAAATGGTTACTGAATGGAAGGCATTGTTGAATATAGTATGCAGAGCGCAGATGCTCCCTGAATCAGTCCCCAAGTCTGCACTTGGTCTCGTCGATGTAGAGGACACCATACTGGGAGCAACGGATACAGTAGACCAGGTTAGAGGATGTACAGATGAATCCTGTTAGATTTAGAAAGTTTGTTTTGGCCCTTGGATGAAGGGGAGGGAGGAGGTATAAGGGCAGGCATAGCACCTCCTGTGGTTGTACAGAAAGGTGCCGGATGTGGTGGGGTTAGTGGAGAGTGTGGAGTGGACGAGGGAGTAGTGGAGTGAGCGGTCCCTATGGAAGGCAGATAGGGGTGGGGAGGGAAATAGCTCTTTGATCGTGGGGTCAGATTGTAGGTAGCGGAAGTGGTGGAGAGTGATGCCTTGGATACGGAGGTTGGTGGGGTGGTATGTGAGGACCGGGGAACTCTGTCTTTAATTTCCTGAGGTTGTTGGGGGGAGGGGCTTTGAGGGCAGAAGTACAGGAAACACAAGAGATGTGGTTGAGGGCATTTTTGATCAACCGAGAAGGAACGTTTCGGTCCTTGAAACAGGAAGATATCTGGGATGCCCAGGAGTGAAATGCTTCACCTTGGGAGTAGATGCAGCAGAAGTGGAGAAATTGGGAGTCGGAGATTGCATCCTTGCATGAGGGCTGCTGGAAGAGCTATGGAAGTTGATGGGTTTGAAATAGATGTCAATGCTGAGATGGTTACCGGAGATAGAGACGGAGCGGCCCAGGTAGGGGGAAGGAAGATGCCCAGATGGTCCAGGTGAATTTGAGTTTGGGTTGAAAGCTGTGAGATGAATTGCTCAGGCTCCACTTTGGAGCATGAGGCAGCACCTATACAGTCATCAGTGTAGCAGAGGAAAAGGGAAGGGATGGTGCCAGTATAGCTGCAGGACTTTTCCTACAAAGAGGCAGGCATAGCTCTGACCCATACGGGTGCCTATGGTCCCCCACTTTGGTCTGTAGAAATTGGGGGGAATTAAAGTAAAAGTTGTTCAGGGTAAGGACAAGTTCTGTTGGCGGATGAGGGTGTTGGTAGAGGGGGACTGGTCGGGCCTGCGGAAGAGGAAGAAGTGGAGGGCTTTTAGGCCATCTGCGCGGCGAATGCAGGTGTATAGGGACTGGACGTCCATAATGAGGTGATGTGTTGAGGGCCACGGAACTGAATGCCTTGAAGGAGGTGGAGGGCATGCTAGTGTCCTAAATGTAGATTAGGAGATCCTGAATGTCTGGAGAAGGGAGAGGGCGGGTGCAAGGGTCAAGGTAAGCAGAGATGAGTTCAGTGGGGCAGGAGAAGGGAGAGACAATGGGTCAGCCAGGGCAGCCAGGTTTGTGGATTTGGGAATATTGGGTAGTGGAGTGAGCGGTCCCTATGAAAGGCAGATAGGGGTGGGGAGGGAAATATCTCTTTGGTTGTGGAGTCGGATTATAGTAGCAGAAATGGCGGATGATGATGCGTGAGGTGATAGAAACGGATAGTGTGGGGTTGGAGAACGATGCGGTTGGAGGTTGTGGCTGGGAGGTCATCTGAGGTTATGAATGGTTTGAGAAATGATAGTTTGGTGGTCAGGGGTGAGGTCATGATCGAGGGTACAGTAGGAGGAGGTGTCGAAGAGTTGGAGCCTGGCCTCAGCAATGTAGGCATCAGTGCCCCATACCACAGCTGCGCCTCCCTTATCAGTGGGTTTAATGGTGAGGTTGGGGAGGAGGTGGAGGGAGCAGAGGGCTGTGCATTCTGTGGGGGAGAGGTTGGAGTGAGTGAGAGGGGTGGAGAGGTTCAGGCAATCAATGTCATGATTGCAGTTGGAGATGAAGAGGTCGAGGGAGGGTAGAAGGCTTTAGGGGGGTTTCCAGGAGGATGAGGTTTGATGGAGGTGGGAGAAGAGGTCAGTGAAGGGTAGGTCAGATTCATCGTTAAAGAAATAGGCATGGAGGCGAGGACAATGGAAGAAGAGTTTGGCATCCAGGAGTGAACAGCACTCATTGATGTGTGGGAGCAGGGAATTGAAGGTGAGTCCTTCAATGTGAAGGACTCACAGGTGAAGACTGACCATACATCTTCAGTGAGGGGGAGATCTGGGGTATGGTGAAAACCTGTGAGGGCTTGGGGCTAGGGTTAGGTGTAGAGCTGGGGATGGGAGTTGGGGTGGAGACGGTCTCGGGAGTGAGTGTGTGTACAATGATGGTAACATAGATGGAAATGACATTGTCGATGGCAGTGATGTTGTTGGCATTAGCAATGGAAGTGGCATTGCCAGCAGAAGTGACACTTCCTGTCCCACACTTCCCACCGACCAATCCCCACCACCCCCCACCTGCACTCATCAGTCACCACCCCACCAACTTTCTCCCAGCCCCATCCCTCCTCCCTCTAATTATTTCAGTGCTCCCTTCCCCTCCCCATTTCTGAAGAAGGCTCCTGACCCGAAACATCAGTCTTCCTACTCCTCTGATGCTGCCTGACCTGCTGTATTCCTCTAGCTCCATACCATCTTCATGTTAGACACCTGTAGCTGAGAAGAACTTGTGGCATTGTTGATCAGCTGAGTATCTCTTCACTTGGATCCAAACCTAGTTTTCAGGTTCATTTAGATGTGTTATGTTCAACACTTGGTATACTCCATGAGATCTGCTTTGGTTTCTTTCTTTGCAGATGTTTTCAAGTTAATTTGACATTGCTATGATCCCCACAATACCCAAAAAGCCAAATTTACCAAAGAACCCCAGAAATTTAGAAATAACCAAATGAGGTATCACGTTTTATAACTTCAGCTTTAACACAAATCAGTCAGAGTAAATTGAACATAAATTAACATGCAAATCACAGTCAGTATGAGCCAAATACTGCACATGAAATACAAATAATACAAATGATGAGGTATGGGTCCCGATTCCAAGATCTCCACCTGCTTTCCCTGAGTTCCAAAATTTCACTGGGACAAGACAAGGGCATGAGCAATGAGCCTGAGCCCTCAACCTGGGCAACAACATTGTGCAACTGAGATCTCCTAGCTCCATGCAATTTTCACAAGTCAGACCAGCTTCTCAGCTTATGGTTCACAGCTCCTCAGAGTTTTCTGAATGACATTCCGCGTGAAGAAGCTTGTTTAAACATATCTTCAAAAAGTCCTATTCTTATACCGCAGGCAAATTACCTCCACCATCGAACCTCATATCCCCCGTGCCAACCTATGCCCCCTCATTCATATCCAATGGGTCCTAATACCCTTCATGCCGAACCATAGGATTTGCATGCCCACTCATCCAATATACTCTCTGTCTGTAAACAGTAACAAAAAAGTAACATTGCCATTGTGGAAAAGCTTAAGAAGTAACCAATCATAACTTGCATTCTTTTGAAAAAAGCGGTCCTTCAATACTATAAAACTGTCAAGCAACCAGACATTTAATCAATAGCAGACTCTGTAAGCATTCAACAGTCTCCTTATCTTGTATAAGTAAAATTTGAGCCGTTGACAAAGTGTATCTAACTGTCAACAAAGCAATGTTTCCTGTGCAGTATTCACCCATCTCAACATTCTAAGAGAAATCTGAGCTCTCAGCCAATCCTCACAATGTGTGCTATAAGCTTGCCTGGAGGGTCTGAGAAACAAGTTAGGTATTTGGAGAGGTATGGCTTAGCATTAGATCCATGGATGTGGTATGAGAGGCTAAGTTGAGATAGTAAGAAGGGTGAAGGTTCGAGAGCCTAATGTTAACAACACAGCTAGGACAAAGCCTCAGAGAATTGAAATAGGGCAATTAAGCAGCCTGCCTTAGTACATTAGTCATTATGTCCATCTCCGATCTGTGTCCAGGATGCTGGACCTCACTACAGCTCTGCATCCCTGGGTCAAAAATTGCACTGTTGAAGGCACTTTGTCCCAAGGCAAGATACCAAGCTGAGAAATTTCCCATCTAGTGCTAACTACCCCTAACTTTCACTAACTACCTCTTGAAAGTCTTAGGTAACTCTTTGCAGCCAGCAGCTTCCATATAAACAGGGTTCTGTCCTAGAGTCGTAGAGAGGTAGAACATGGAAACAGACCCTTTGATCCAACTCATCCATGCCAACCCGATATCCAAAATAAATCGAGTCCCATTTGCCAACATTTGGCCCATATCCCTCTAAATCCTTCCTGTTCATATGCTCATCCAGATGCCTTTTAAATGTTGTAATTGTACCAGCCTCCACCACTTCCTCTGGCAGCTCATTCTCTACACACACCACCCTCTGCATGAAAAAGTCGCCCCTTAGGTTCCTTTTAAACCCTTCCCCTCTCACCTTAAACCTATGGCCTCTAGTTTTGGACTGTCCCACCTTGGGGAAAACCGTTGCCTTTTCACCCTATTTATGCTCCTCTTTATTTTATAAACCTCTATAAGGTCGCACCTCAGCCTCTGATCTTCCCTGTTATTTCTAGAACCTTCTTCATGCGCGGCCTTTTATTCTTTTTACCTTTCAACCGTGTGGACCCCATATTTTAAAATCCAATTTGTATTGCTTCGAAGTCAAGGGCTGTCAGATTTCATCAACCAAAATTTCTTATTGAAGAATTATAACTGATCCATCTACGTTTGAACTCAAAGAGTCTAAGAAATCCTTTTAAAACTTTTTCTTAACAAAACAGTTACAGGTCCCCACATATTGTAAAGTAATTATGAATGTTCCTTACATTGCTGCTTCCAGGTCAAAGACCATCACTGCCATGTGTTCTTTTATTCTATTAATTCTGTTCTGTTCTAGCTCCTCCCTCCCTCCCTATTGTGGCTCATACCCATTCCTGTTACCTCTATCCTACTCCCAGAGGTTTCATAAGTATTAGTATTTGTCCTTTTATTTTCATCAGTTTCTGAAATCTTATAATTGCTTTGCATGCAGTAGGCATTCACAAATTGGTTTCCTTTGAAAACAAGAGGCCCAATAAACTTAATTAGCGGGTATATTAAAGTGTAAAATATGGGCTAATAAATTAGTTGCAGCTAAGTTTCAAACTGAACAGGAATCTGAAGTATCATGAAAATCAAACCTGTGTGTGTTACTTCAAGCTAAACTAATTTTAACACATTGACAATATTTCCAACGATGGCCATGTAAACGTTTATTTATTGCACATTCTTCATGCAACGATCATGCATCAGGGCACTTAATAGACAAATATAAAGCTTTGAAGATATTTACAACACAGAAAACTACTTCAAAAAACCTATAAAATGTTTTATTATTAATGTAGCACGTCTGAAGTGCCTGTAAACCATGCAACTCTTGGCATGTTAATCACACCATTTTGTTGCTGAAATGTTTATTCATTTACTAATAAAGATTTAGTACAACTTCCTTTATTGAAATTTGAATTGGAAATTAAAATTAAATATTGTTTCACTTCAATGATCTGTGATACAAAACCTGGTATCTCTGCACAGCATTATTATGTGCAAGCTTATATGCATATTTTTCTCCAGTTGCATTAATTCAGCAATGAAAGAGCACCACCATCAGTCTTAAGCAGAAAATACAGCAAAATATCTTCAGGTGGTCAAAGTGACAAGTCAGGATCACTAAATGTGCTTCCCCTGTGTATTTACTGAACAAACATTGATCATCAATCAATGGAAATTCTGCAGATTCACTCTTTCACCAAAGTTTGAAATTCTGTCATTCTGTATTGGACACAGTAAAGTTGTTGGAGTGGCTTGGATTTCCTTTTTTATGCAAACCTGAAGCAGTTATTCTGTTTCAGTGAGCTGACCACAATAACAGGTCCCTCTCCGTACAATTGCCATTCGATGACTTTCCTATGTTAAACATGATTTTAGAAGTTAGGCAGTAATCAAGGAAGCATACTCAATGATGAATAAATGCCACTCACTCTGCTTTTAGTTCTGGCATTATACCAACAAACACAGACATGTAAATAAAGTGTTAAGATCAATTGTTTTTGTTTGCTTAGCAAAAATGCAATTAGTTCAACCTAGTTGCTCATTTAGCTACATGTGGCTAATTTCTAAGATAACAAAAGTGTAGAGCTGGATGAACACAGCAGGCCAAGCAGCAACTCAGGAGCAGAAAAGCTGACATTTAGGGCCTAGACCCGAAACGTCAGCTTTTCTGCTCCTAAGATGTTGCTTGGCCTGCTGTGTTCACCCAGCTCTACACTTTGTTACCTCGGATTCTCCAGCATCTGCAGTTCCTATTATCTCTGTGGTTAATTTCTATTGCAAGGGAAGACATTGCATTAAAGCAACCTGCCACCTTATACAGACTCAGTAAACAATCTGACGACATTTGCTGCCTGGGTTCATGCACAAATTAAAACATAAGACATAAGAGCAGAAGTAAACCATTCAGCTCTGCCATTCAATGAGATCACAGTTGATCTGATAATCCTCATCGCTGTTTTCCTGCCTTTTCCCCATAACCAGTGAATCCTTTAAGCTAGTACTCTTGGATGAGGATACTGAAAGACAAAGAATGCATATGAAAGCAAACTTTTCACAGTCAATGTATTCAGAAAAGAATGGGGAAAGTATAAATCTCCAAGCAAAAATAATTTTGACAATCATAATTACTGTTTTAGCTCCTGACTAAATAATCTTTTTTCTCTTTGTTAGGTGTTATCGCAGTTGTAATCTTCACCATCCTTTGTACGTTAGTCTTTTTGATCCGTTATATGTTCCGCCACAAAGGAACCTACCACACCAATGAGGCCAAGGGGGCTGAATCTGCCGAGAATGCTGATGCAGCTATAATGAACAATGATCCCAACTTCACAGAAACCATTGATGAGAGTAAAAAGGAATGGTTCATCTAAAATGCTTGCAGAAAGATTCTCCACTGATGTTATTTTGGTGATTCTGAAAAGATCAGCACAAGTGAACCAAAATGGAAAACACACACACAAAGAGAGATTAAGATTCAAAAGAAAACTAAATATATGATACTATGGATTAGCACCGGTTTTGAAAAGAATTTTCCCAATTATGTAAACTAATTGGAATGCATTTACACTTCAGAACAAAAAGCTGATAGTTTAGATGATTACGCATATGCCAAATACCCATTGTAAATATGTTTTATGTAGATCATACAAGTACAAATTATATGTTTTTGTTGCTGATGACGCTTATGAAGTTCCTGTATTTTACAATGAAAACAGATAAATCTTCATTGCCAGAGTTTGTGCAAAGAATAATTTGGCATGCTTTGGTTAAAAAAAAAATTTTTTAAAATTATAATTTAAGCTGGTTCCACTTTTTTTTAATTTTTATTTTGTTTCTTAAAAGAAAAGCTGTTCTCTCAAGCTATTTTATTGGCAAGTTATAAATAAAACGGTCACAGAGATGTGTGTTAATACCTACACTCTTGTGTGTATGTGTGAGGGAGAATACGTGACCAGAGTGCATGATGGGAACTACCAGAGTCTCTCTTCACCCATGGTGCCCTGGCTAACTGAAGAATGCTGAAGTGTACACAGCACATAATTTTAATCTTTCATTTGTATTGCTCAACAATTTCTGTTCCTAATCTTTTATCACTGTATAAATTTTCTATTCTTATATTTTATAAATGTCATTATCTTGTCCATCCCTAGCCTTTTATGGTAAAATTTTGTGTTGTGCCAGTAAAACATTGTTTCTGCTATTAAAGAGTTGCTTCATCGACAGGGAAACATTCACTGCTATAAACTAGTCCAACAAGTTAGAACAGGGTTTTTTTTGCATGCTTAGGCAGTCCAGGATATTTACATTGTGGAAGCGCAGAAGTACCTGTATTTGCCTTTGGACTGATGGGGTGTGATCCATTGTATTCTAATTTAATAAAAACACACTTACACACAGTGTTTTCTGTTCAGGAATTTAGGATAGTTTATAAATTTTGGAATTTACAAATTGTGTCATGCCTTATTTTAAGTATGTACTGTAGTTTGGTTAAAAATCGAAGGGGAATACAACATTAAAAGAGCCTTGCTGTAAATGTGTGCTTTTCTTTATAATGAACAGTTAATCATTTGCATCTGTTGCTAACAAGATAATTTGTATAGATTATGAATTAATTTACCATTAACACTTAGTTTGGGAATCATTCTGACACCACTAGGGACCCAAAGTAAGACATGCTGTATGGTGCAGTGACCTCAAAACACTAAATAAAGACCGAAAGAACTGCAGATGTTGTACATGAGGAACAAATCAGAAGTTGCTGGAAAAGCTCAGCAGGTCTGGCAGCATCTGTGAAAACAATCAGAGTTAACATTTCGGGTCCGGTGACCCTTCCTCAGAACTGGAGAACCGTTCTGAAGAAGGGCCACTGGATCAGAAACGTTAACTCTGATTTTTCTTCACAGATGCTGCCAGACCTGCTGAGCTTTTCTGGCAACTTCAGTTTTTGTGACCTCCAAACATTATTTGAATTTCTTTGTAGAAATCCTGAATCAAATGTCTATTCAATGGATGAGACAAATCAATGTCTCAAAGTCATTCTTTAACTATCTACAAAGAGTTTATCTCCAATTTCTGCTTCACCTTTGCTCAGCAATCAGATATGCAAGTGGGTAGAAGACTTTCCTGGTGAGCAAGCCTCACACTCTGTCAGAATTCGCCATGCCCACAATCAAGGTGTGATTGATTACAGGCAGGTCGGGCTGATTACTTTCCAAATATCTGATCTTTTATTTACCCGGGGTGCGTGGTTTAAGACTATGTCGTACCCACTGATTAAGTCTTTTGTAACAATTTAGTGTATGCCTTGCCTGCCTTCTTCATGCTGATCATTAACAAGGAGCAGAACATAACAAAGTAAGGCACACTTGGGCAGCATTTACTGTAACAGGTATTAAAGTACGAGATTATTGAAGTCATGTTTTCTATGGACCAAATCGAACTTCAACAACAAAGCATTTCCGGTTCTCTCTCTCATTTTCAAATAAATGGTAATCCACGGCGTATCCTGCAAGATTATTATCCCTTTATCTGTATATTACTTAAGTGAAGAGGTCAGCAGCCCCTAAGTGCATCCGGTCCTGTATCATACTTACCTTCATCAGCACAAATCATTGGTTAATTCCAAGAAGCCGACAATAAACTTACTCTTTCTCAATATCTTTATCCTTCTGTACATTTTAAGGCCCTCAAGTATGACAGGCAGTTGACTACTGATTTTTAATAGAAGGCTCATGGAATTGAAATGGCAACTCCACTCTAATGGTGACCGCTGCTGGCAGGGAGGTGATGCTGATGACATCTCTAGAGCTAATAAAATGTGAGGCTGGATGAACACAGCAGGCCCAGCAGCATCTCAGGAGCACAAAAGCTGCTGGGCCTGCTGTGTTCATCCAGCCTCACATTTTATTATCTTGGATTCTCCAGCATCTGCAGTTCCATTATCACTGACATCTCTAGAGCTGACTGCACAGCAACCTGGGGTTGTAATCCATATACCCTAAATGTAATGCTCTGAGGGTAAAAACAGAGACTTTGCAGTACTCTGAAAGATCAACAATCTGAAATTAAATTCTAATTCTCTTCGCAGATATTGTTTGGCCTACTGAATTTTTCCAGGTGTTTTTGATCTTATTCTATATTTCCAGCATCTGCAGTGCCTTAATGTTTTACCTGGCATGAATTATCATACTGAGAGATAACAATATCAGATGGATGGAATCTATCCTTTGCTGTTTTACTGAGAGCTGGGGCTGAATTTCCTCAGGCCCTAAATTACATAGGCAATCCTAAGACAATATGGAAAAACATACTGTGAATTTAAAAAATGAGATTCGCAACATCAAGAACATTCGGCCATCTGATTTTGTACATAAGGTTTGAATGGACAGATAAGAATCTTACTCAGGAGCAGTGAGGGACCTATTTGTGTGTATTAATATCTCACTATTATCTAAAGTCATCCCCTTAATATGCAGGTTACTTACTTTCTCAGTCAGTGGAAAGAAACTAGATGGTCGCAATTCTGGACGTGACAGCTGCAACTTGCTGGGGTGTTGTTTTTCATCTTGGCCAGCATTCCCTAACATCTTATGGGAGGGTATATGGGCAGATACCACCTATACAAAGGCTGGCATTGGACCAGAACCAGCCTCATTCTTATTCACCTATAATATGGTTCACCTTTCACCACTACACGTTGGAGCTTGCCAACACCTTTCATTGCGGCTCTGTTGCCAAGCTGCATTGGGTGCAGGCATAGGCCCTCATCTCATGTATCAGAATATTGCATTTTAGTTTGCAGTCTTAAGGCTCATTCACTTTGCCTCTTCTTGTATCCTTGTGGCATCTCTGCTTTGCGTTGTCTTGACTTTTTGTACCTTGTGCCTCAATCAGAACTTAGACTTTTACAATAGTTCTGTCTTGTCTTGCCTTGCCTGTTAGAGAAGACACAAAGCCAGATAGCTTGTCACGTTTCCCAGCAATCATCAGTCAAGGGCATGGACAGATTGCTGCTGTATGCAGCACGCATGCAGCATGTCCCAGCAGCTTATGCAAAAAACACACTGCATGTACTTCAAACAAGTGACCATGTTAGGGGTACCAGTACAGTAAATCAAGGGTATAAGAGTCATTGCGTTGTACAGCTTGGAAACAGACCCTTTGGTCCAATTCATCCATGCCAACCAGCTATCCTGAATCATTCTAGTCCCATTTGCCAGAATTTGGCCCATATCCCTCTCAACCCTTACCAATTTTGTACCCATCCAAGTGCCATTTAAATGTTGCAATTGTACCAGACCCCACTACTTCCTCTGGAAGCTCATTCCAATCAGACACCATCCTCTGCATGAAAAAGTTGTCCTTTGCGTGCCTATAATTTCATTCCTGGGGCTTGGGCACGGGTCATTCAGCCCTGTTTGGCGTGTTCAGGGTTATAAATTCTGTATCCTTACAGATGATGAGTGGAGATTCAGTCCTGCAGATTCAGTGCAATCAGTTTGGGGTTTAGCAGTAAGCCAGTCAGGGAGCTATACACCATCAGGGCTCCAGTCATTGATAGGTGAGGCTGCTATTTTAAGTCAATCAGGATGGTGGATAACAGTCCATCCTGGGGATTTTTATCATTGAAATACAGGGGAACTTTGCCTGTGATATAAAAGTTAATTGTGGGGATTGGAGACAGCAAGCTGGGAGGCAGCAAGGATAATAATTGTGAAAGGGGCCAATGCAACATATAATGGTGGGAGAGCTCAGAAGGGCATGGGGTACTGACAGTCACAATCATCCTGTCTTCAATGGGATGACAGTGCACAACAATGTTGGACAATACCCAAGCAAAACTAACCATTTGGTCTAGTTTGCCAACTGTATCCAGCAAACTTGCCTGTTGCTCCTGTGTTAATTTGTGCATCTTTATAAAGTTATTGATGGCCAACATCATGGGGTCCATTGTTTCCTGGAGCTGAGCAGATGCCTGATATACAGCAGTTCTCTAAGTAACAGCATTTTGGGCAATTCTTCCTTGGCCAGAAATGGAGATATTCAATGATGTCCTCACCAGAATGTTATCACCAAGGTGTCAGTATGTGACCTGGTGAAGGCTGCAGGAAATAGCATGACTCTACTTTCTCTAAGAGGTCTGTGCTTCTCCTTCAGAGGTTGAGGAAGAGGTATTGGTTGGAGCGGCAAATCTTCGGTGAGGATACTGTACAGATGCCATTGAAGTATGCACAGCACAAGGGAGGGAATGAATGGCGAAATAGAGGTAAAATCTTGGTCATGTTTAGAATACTTTCACAATGGTCATAATGGAAAAGCAGCCTCATACCTGCCAATGAATCTTGCTTGGTTGGTGAGTCGTGGAGGTCTTGGCATCACATCATGAGGTGGTAGAGTCCTCTCTCGTGAAGGCAAATTCTCTCTTCATGTGGGGTAAGGAGACTTCACCACCCACCTTGGCCTTCTCTGCAAGAATGAGATGAGTTAAGTGATATGAAAGTGAATGACACAACTCATGGTACTATTGCAGGTTGGGGGGGGGGGGGAGGAGGGGAAATGATGATGAGGCATCCTGAGCGACTGAGTAGTAAGCAGAGAGGGCACAAATAATTATTAGTCTGGAAATTGGGTGGATGAGAGCCATTGAGGGAAGTTAAGGCATGTACTAGATTCAGATTCCTGGAAGAGAATGAAGGTGGAAGATAAACAGCATAAGCACTACTAAATCTCAAAGAAATATTATATTTACTTGCTATTTTCTCAGTGGAGAGGCTTTTGCTATGGACAAAAATGTTGAAACAATGTATGGAGACATATTATCAATTAGTAAGCTAAGTATTTGCTCATTTGTGGCCAAATTATACATGATCTGATGTAGATCAATGTTGACTGAACAGCTATTTTAAATGCTACATTTCATATTTTACTAGTTACTGCCACTTAACACAGATTCTACACCAAAAGTTTCACTATTACGAATAAAAATTGCAAAAATCAAGCCAAAGGTTCTTGTATATTTATCTCTCCAATCAGAAATCATTTCTCAACAACGCAAGGGTGATAGAATTCACTTCACAGAAATTTGAAAGCTATGTTTTATTTAGAAAAATCTTGCTGGAATGATTGAGGGGTTCAGCATGACTTCTACGTGCTACATAATTAATTTCTGGGGTAATCAGTCTATCTTACAGTTCATTTACAGGTAGACTATTATTCCAGCGCTGCAATTATCAGCATAATGTGAATGGTTGTGAATGAATGATAAGGTTTGTAGTGTGACCTACATCACTGTAATCAGTTTGTAGTGCAGTTCAGATGGAAACTAATAACTGAATTTTGATTCAAATTTAAACAGGATCTGATCTCTGAACTCAGCTATTTGCTCATTCTCTGCTAATTTGCCATTTATATAAGTCACAATAGTAATAAAGCCAAAGGCACGCTTACAGCTAAAGTGCATAATTAAGTTGCATGCTGTGCAAAAATCTTGCAATGTCATCACTTCTAAATTATAGTCAAATAGTATGACTTCAATGAAAGGAAGAAAACTGAATAGAAGGGAAATTATTGTCCACATCATCATTAGCAAAAAAGCCATTGAGCCAATGTTCAGAAAGATTGAGCAGCCTGAGTATAAATTCTTGTGTTTTCATTCTATTAAAGATAATTGGCATTATAGTAAAATATATAAGCTATATGGAAGATTTTCAAATAATGATGCAAAAGTTGAAAAAGAAATCTTTTGCAACATGTGTTTGTCAATCACACTTAACTATTCTTTGGAAGTGATTCCATAATCTTAGTGGAAAGCAATTCTCATAAGGTGAACATTTCAGGAAATTACAGGATCACACAAATTTACATGTATCAAAATTGCAGACTACCACCTACCATTTCCTGGAATGGACTATTCTAAATCCAGCACTGAATTCCAGAATCATCTGCAATACTTTAAAAGTTGTTTAGAGACAAAAAAAACTGCAGATACTGGAATGTACCTGCAGGTCTTGAGGGGTGAGATGGTGGCAAAGGTCACGTGACTTTAGTAGCTGGTTTGTTTCACGGTGCGGTCAAAGTGCTGAAGGGCTGACAAGGTCACAGCAGTGAGGCAGTGAGAAAGGGACTCGCTGAGTTTGCGTCTGAGGGAGGCGGAGAACTTCTTCAAAGTGTGGGCATCCTTTGAAGAGAATTCACGGTGGTATAAATTTGGTGAGAGACAAAAAAAACTGCAGATGCTGGAAATGCTCCTCCAGATGTTGCATTCTTCCAGCCTCCTGTGTTAGTCCTTTAGAGTGAATATTGGAATTAGACATGAAAAATGAATTGGACAAATATTTTGTTTGAGTTTTCATTGTAGATGACATATTATATCCCAGAGAGTAGTAAAAGTGGTGCCATTTAACATTTTTAAAGCAGAGGTAAATAGATTATTGACTAACAGGGGAGTCAGTGGTTATCTGGGAAAGAAAATAATCTGAACTTGAGGGTACCATCAGTTCAGTCATGATCTTATTAAATGGCAGATCAGATCAGGTCTGAATGACTATGACTGCTCTAAAATTGTATGCTTGCACTCTAATATTCTTGGGTTTGAATCACGCGTCAGCCGTGGAATTTCACTTCACCAGAATTAAATCTGGGATTTAAAACTAGTCGTCAGGAATGGTGACCATGACAACTATCCTTAATTATAGTGTGAACGTATCTGGTTCTTGTTCACAAATGTCTTTTAGAGAAAGAAATCTGTTGCCTGGCCTGGCCTCTATCTGACTCCAGACTCACACCAAGAAATTTAACTCTAAAATGCCATAACAGTTAGAGGTGAATAGAATTTAAACTAAAAGAGTTGGGAAGGTTTAGATGACTGGCAATTCAGACAATTAAAGAGAAAAGTTGAGACAATAGAACAAAGTGGGTACAGTTACAATGTTTAAAAAACATTTGATTAAGTACATGAAGAGGAAAGGTTTAGAGGGATATGGGCCAGGAAAAGGCAAGTGGTCCCAGTTTAATTCGAAATTATGTTTGGCATGGACTGGTTGGACCAAAGCATCTGTTTCCATATGTATGATTCTATGACTCTATGATTAAAATCAATAACAATCCACCTTTTACCAAATGTACACTGGTTGAATTGATTCTTAAGCTTTTGAAAAATTGCCTGCGATTACATGGCTGTTATCAAATAATACCACATTTGGTGAATAATTTGGCTCACAGAACTTAAAATGCACAACAAAATAATGTCTAATTTTGTCTCTAATTATGTCTATCAGAAACTGTGTGTGGCAGTCCCTAATCTCTAGGGCAGAAGCTCTAGATTCCAGTCTCACTCTGGGACTTAATGACCAAGACAAGCATGGTCCAAAGCAGGTTGATTATCAGTCTACAACTCCCTCTGACACATGGTAAGAACTTGAGAGATTTCTGGTCAGCTATGTGATGGAGAGAACTTTGGAGTCTCTTAGAATCACAACTCATTGCCCCAGAATACAAAATACATGAAAAAGTCTATGTTGTCGCAACAACACAGACGCCCAGATTGAACTATGAGGCATCAATGTTGACTTTTTATTTGAACCTCATCAATATATTTAGCCAATGCAAAAGTAATTCACTTTTGCACAAAATGGCTGATGAGAATGTTTGCTGCTAAAACATTTCACTTTTGAAATCTATTAAATGTTTCAATTGATTCACTGAACTCTGCTCCCTTAACAACATCAATCACTTTTTTTTTCAGAAATATTGATCAAGTATGTGTATCTTTTCAAATTTGTATTACACTTGATCCCACATCGAGAGGATATTACAATGAATGCATCAGTGAATATTTTATTATGGACATATATGTAAAATTGGTTTATTTAAAGAGTTAGGGTGACAATTAGGAATTGTGCAGATGCTGTGAATTTAAATGCAATGAACTGCCTGATGGACATAAAATCCTGTGAGTGCTCCCAGAAATAGATGAAGTGAGTTTGCCCCAAATTTCCTGTTTGTGGATGAGGTCAGGCCAGTCTATAAAATCCTTGACAGTAAATCTGAAAGGGTGTGAAATTGAAACAAGTTGCGTGAACTCAATTTGAGAAAGTTGGGCAAAGCTGGATAATACTGTAATAGTAACATTTGGAAAGTGTTACTCTGCATGATTTCTTAATGGTCTAAATATTTCTTTCCAAGAACAGTGTTTAATTATCTGTAGAATAACTTCAGATTAACTAGAAAGCAAAATTTTAGTACTGTAAATTTACTGAAAGTAATGACTATGGACACTACATTCCTTCACTACTTCATAAATAACATGCCCTCTAAATTTAGATTTCCCTTTGTGCTTTAATGTATACACATAAACGCGTGCAAAGCGAATGGCAGGAAAAGACTTGTTATTCAATCAAGTCTACTTGTGTTTTTTGATGACTAGGAAATTGTGCTCAAAAACATCTTCCCCACACATCCATACAAGTTAAAAGAACCTCAAACACGAATAGTGACATATTGCATCACTTAAAGGTATACTGACAACTGACTGTGATTCCACCACCACCTTGCCATGCACTGTTTACAGAACAACTTGCCACTCAGTGATTATCTGCCAAAAGACCAGCAACCGTTGCATCCATCACACCTTTAAAAGGCTGTTGTGCATCTGACCTTCTTTGGGAATAGAGGGTTTAATATCCAGCAACCATCCACGAATCATAGTAGACCAGAGATAGCAAATGCTGGATGCCAATGCCTGTGGAATAGGGGTACATGTAGTACTGTATGTGGATCATGCCCTGAAATGCTCTTTGGTCCTAAGCAATAAGATGATCCTCCACAGCAATCGGTGAGCAGAAGCTGCCGGGTGCTCAGTCTGATTTTCACACTGTGTTTTCTTGAATTCTAGCATGCTTGATGTGTCTGGTAAGATAGGAAGCTGAATATTGACGAGGCAAATTGAGCCATGAACTAGGCGTTTAACAAACAATACTATATCTAACATGGCAAATTCCAGCTGCTTAGTGAGAAGTTCACCATGCCACTTTTCAATGTCATGAAAGGTGGAGCAAGACCTCCTGACATTGAACTAGACCTTGCAGTACATCAGGTCAGCTTCTGCAGAAGTATGGGAACGGCCCACATCACTCAGACCTCTTTAAGATTCCATTCAAGGTTTCAGGTTGACAACCTGCAAATAGAACTGGAAGAAGTTAGAGATGTAATACGCTTTGAGCAGGGGATAGGTGAGACAAGGGCAAAAGGTAGATCTCTAAGGAGGAGGAAGAGAAGAGGGATTGAGCAATAGAAGAGTTAGTCCTACAGGGCCAAAAGAAACGTTGATTTGGTAAGAAATGAAACAAAGAAACAAAACTTAGGCCTAGAGCTGATGTGTTCATCCCTCCACCTTGGGCAGATTGGGTGATCGCTTTGCAGAATACCTTGATTGTCTGTGTGCAATGTTTCCCAGCTTCCTGTGACCTGTGATTTTAACTCTCCACTTTTGTCTCTCGCTGACATCCCTGTCCTTGTCTTGCTGCACTGTCCTGTGGGGGCTCAATATGAGCTTGAGCAACAGCATCTCATCATTTTACAACTTTGCAGACACAACACTGAGACCAAATATTTCTGACCAAAGTCACTGACCTTCCCATGCTCCCATCTATTTTGTTTCCCTTCATTTGCATGTTTCAGTTTTTCTTATTTTTACTTTTTGTCAGGAACATTGAGGGAATGTTTGACCAAGTGTGGCATCAAGGAGCTCTAACATTAACTGATTTCAATGGGAATCAGAAGGAAAATCCTCGGCTTGTTGGAATCATATCTGGCACAAAGGAAGTTAGTTGCCATTATCAGAAGTCATGATCTTGGCCCCAGGACATCTCTGCAAAAGTTCCTCAGATTTCTCAGATCCTGAGAAAGTCCGTGCCCTAATGTAATAAGATCTGAACAATATCCAGGCTTGGGCTGAGAAGTGGCAAGTGATATTTGTGCTACCCAAATGTCGTACAATGACCAATCTCAACATGAGCGACTCTAACTGTCACCCCTTGACATATAATGGTATCACCGTGACTGAAAACACCTCTTTCAACAATTTTGTGGTTACCATTGGGCCGAGGCTGAACTGGGCTATTCATATAATTACTGTGGCTACAGGAACAGGTCAAAGATTAGGAACTTTGCAGCAGTTAACACATCTCCTGACTCGCCAAAGTATGTCCTCCATTTACAAGTCATGTCAGGAGTATTCAGCTCAGGAATATACCCAATTTGCCTGGATGAGTGCAGCTGAAGAAATTCAATGCTATTCAGGTCAAAGCAGTTCACTAGATTGGCACCACATCCACTCCCACCATTAACAATGCTCAGCAGCTGCAGTGTGCACCATTTACAAGGTACACAGCAGGTATTCACTAAGGCTACCCAGAGAGGTCATTCCAAACTCACAACCACCACTATCTAGAAGTACAAAGGGAACAGGTATATAGGAACAACACCAGATGCAATTTCCACTCCATCTTGATTTGACAATACATCACTACCCCTTCAGTGTTGCTGGATCAAAATCCTGGAAGTCCATCCCTAATGAAATACTGGATGTACCAAATCCAAATGGATTGCAGTGATTCAAGAAGGCAGCTTCTCATTCCCTACTCAAGGGCAACTAGGGATGGGCAATAAATGCTGGTACAGCTAACAATTCCCATAGCCCTTGAGTGAATTAAAAGAACTGCTCCAGGCACATATTTTGACTTTGTTTCCTTTTTTGCCCCATTCCATTCCTTTTGTCCTTTTAAGACAAACCCCTCTGTCAGAAAATCTCTCCTCTCTTCCACCCCAGCACAGACCTTGCATTTGTACTTGTCCTACTCATTAATGGTTCAAAACCTGCTACAACTCTAACCTTTCCCAGTTCAGAGGAAAGGTCATTGACTTTAAAAGATAACTCTGTTCTCTGCGCTAACCGGCAGAATACTTCGAGGATTTTATTTCAAAATTCCAATATCAGCAATATTTTTGCTTTTTGAATAATATTGTTATATATCTTTGCATGGATAGTGGCTATGCAACATTAAGCACCTTTCATTTCCCCTCTATCTGGAACATCAGTGTCAGCTACAGAAACACAGACTGGTGTCAGAGAATCACTTAGCACTGCAACCAAAACTTGGGTCAGTTTGAATCTGCCCCACCTTATACAGTACTTTATGGTCATCACTCCTGGCTTAGCTGAAATAGCTATTCTTATTACTAAGCAACAACTTCCTTTCGAAGAGGCAGAGTCTAAGGGAGGGTCACTGGACGTTTAACATTAAATCTGATTTCACCTCACAGATGCTGCCATACCTGCTGAACCTTTGCAGCAATTTCTGTTATTGTTTCTTCTTCTCAAAATGTGTTTTTTCTTGTGGGTGACTTTTGCATCTATTAATTTTACCTGTTGCCTCTGAGTTAAATGTCCTGTTTGTCAAGAATGCCTTTTGCTTCCAATAAATTTGGCTTTGCACATTTCTGATCAGGGTTTTGTTTTATCCTTTCTTTTAAATTTGGCTCAAGGATGTATTACATTATTTCCCCATCTAATTTCAACGAAGGATTTTTGTCTATCTACTTCATAATTTATAAAGCTAGCCTATATAGCTCTTTTCATCTGGGTTTAGAGTTACATTATTCAACCTGTTCAGAAATGCTATGACACATGCCCAGGACTTGAATCCAGGTGAACCACCTCAGAATGAAGGACATAACTTGGCTGCTAGAGCCCTTAATTTGTGTTTATAGCAAGGACTGATATTTAGCTTTGGCTGATGTTTTACATTAGCAAATACAGTTCTCAACACTTGGTGGTGCTGCAGTACTAGAGAGAGTTGAATTTTGGTCCGGTCAGGAACTGACCATTGGAAACTATTTTAACAATCTTTTAAATAGCTCCAATAAAGTAAATGGTAATAATATACAAAGAATTATTCAATACCCATGGATAAATATCATCAATGGCTGAAAGTAGACAACTTGGGTCAATTTTGTGGTCCTGATTCAAATCTGCATGGAGCCAAGCAGGGGAACTGCTGAGATGCTGCTTGGCCTGCTGTGTTCATCCAGCTTCACACTTTATTATCTTGGATTCTCCAGCATCTGCAGTTCCCATTATCTCTGATACAATTTTAACCTCACTGCGAAGCCTCTTCCAGGGATGCCTAACCTGAAGAAGTTACCCTCCGGACCAAACTCAGGAAATCTCTCTCCCACTGCTCTCCACCTATCTTCTTTTCTCTCCATCTTCGGTCCGCCTCCCCCTCTCTCCCTATTTATTCCAGAACCCTCACCCCATCCCCCTCTCTGGTGAAGTGTCTAGGCCCGAAACGTCAGCTTTTGTGCTCCTGAGATGCTGCTTGGCCTGCTGTGTTCATCCAGCCTCACACTTTATTATATAGGGGAACAAAATGGTGGCTTGAGCATGAATCCAGATGTCCTATGTTTCCATCTCTGGCAGATTTCAGTAATGCAGGTAAAAGAGTGATTTGCAAAACCCAAATGCTATTCTTTAGATATTACAAGCACCATTCCAGATGTGGGCATTTCAAAGTTTCTGAAATTTTTGGCAGAACAGTTGTGTTTTCAAAGGCTGTGCAAGTCACCCTTG
The DNA here is from genome assembly GCF_030684315.1 of Stegostoma tigrinum. NCBI lineage: Eukaryota > Metazoa > Chordata > Chondrichthyes > Orectolobiformes > Stegostomatidae > Stegostoma > Stegostoma tigrinum. Next base: position 98,328,062 of record NC_081355.1, on the reverse strand, counting down.
GCATATGGATCTGTGAACAATCAACTGGAGCTAGTAAGATGCTAAAGCATAAATGAAATTGGAGTTTCTCCCAGGCTTTACAGGCATTTCGAAAGGCAAGGACTAATTAGGGATAGCCAGCATGGCTATCGTGTCTCACTAACTTTTTTGAGCTTTTTGAAGGAGTAACAAGGAAGATTGTTGAAGGCAGAGCGATAGATGTTATTGAGAAACTAGCCAATAAGATACAGAATTGGCTAGCATGTCCACGTGTTCATTTCAATTAGTAATGACAATGCCAGTCCCACAGACAAATCCAGAATCTTTGATAAAGTTAGTGATTTCCAAAGGTGCAAAGTGGTAATAGCACACACGTGACAATTAAATCACCATCATGACCATGCACCCTTGGAATCTTACCAACCCAGAGCCGTCCTCCAACTTTGCCTCACACAGTAGTGTGACTTCATTGATTCTCAAGCAGCTCCTCTTCTATGGTTGTGTAAATATCGGTTAGCCATTCTTGCCCTGGCCCTGTCTTCAGCATTATGTAGTCTTTTCTCTTGCCAATAAAAAGGGACATTTTAATGCACGCAATGTGGAAAAATCAAGCTTTCAAATGCCCTTTTGTCAACAGTCAACACTTCTCAATGACCTTGCGGTTACATTTGACACTAACGAATCCTCAGTGTCCTGAAGTTTATTATATCAGCTTCATGCTATCTAGGCCAAGACATGAGGCAATCCCACACAAGATACGCATCTCATCCTTACAACCTTACGTATAGGTGCATCTACAGAACATTTATATATACACCCTGGAAGATCACAAGAGGTCATGTCTTATGGATGATCCCATGACTGTTCACTGATCAGTGACCTCTTTAGGGCTAAGGTTAGGCTGCTTTGATCTTGATGGCTTGATGCCTTGTCAGAAGCCACATGATGGCTTCTGCTTGTCAAGAAGCAAGAAGACATACAACAAAGGAGTCATCAACAAACTGTATGGCAATCTTTGTGTGGGGCCACAAAACACTTGATCTCTCCATTCTTTCTGGCATATTGTGTGTTTATAGCCTCTGTGGAGAGACAAGAAGACTAAAAGGCAAAAATTTGAGTCTTGCTCTAAACATTTACAATTAAAGAGGAGAATAGGTCAGGTGTGTTCAAATGTTCTCACCCCACCCACTGGTGCTGAATATGACAATTTTTTTCCTTTATTCATTCACAGGATGACGGTGTTGTTTTTATTTATTGCCCGTCCGAGTTCCCTGAGGACAGTCCAGAGTCAACCACATTGCTGTGGATCTGGAGTCACATGCAGGCCAGACCAGGTAAGGATGGCAGCTTCCTTCCCTAAAGGACATTAATGAGCCAGATGGGTTTATTTTGACAATTGGCAACAGATTCATGGCTATCACTAGACGCTTAATTCCAGATATTTTTTATTGAATTCAAATTCCACCATCTGATTCGAACCCAGATCGTTATCTTGGTCACTGGATTAACAGTCCAGCAATAATACTGCTAGGTCATTGCCTCCCCAGTGCTGACACACTAGCCAAACAAAAATTAAGACTATCGCTTTCCTGTTACTGTTGCTCAACAGGTTAATTTGTCAATGACATTGTTGCAGAGGCTGTAGTGGCCAAGTCATTGACAGTATTTATAACAGAGTTAGATAGATTCTGATCAGTAAAGGGATCAAGGGTTACAGAGAGCAGGCAGGCAAATGGGATTAAGAAACAGTTCAACCACAATCGAATAGCTGATCAGAATCGATGGGCCAAATGGTCAAACTCTGCTTCTATATCTCATGGTCTTATGGTGTTATGGCATGTGTGAAATTGACATAGCAGGTGCCAGATAGAAATATGTTTGCCACTTTGACCAATCAGAGCTGAGCATTTAAATAAGTGTAGAGTAAGTGAATGCTAAGTGAGCAAACAAGCTCTGAAATGCATCCTGGTCAAATCCATGAGATGTGTCCTTGTCTCTGTGTGTAAAGTGTCCTCACAGCAGCATTACAATGATATGAGCCAGTGTACTTTAAAGTGAAGCACTGAAGTGCAAAACTATGTTCTAATTTGGGTCAGAGATATGCTATAATGGTGCAGGGAGGTTGCACTTGTTGATTGCTAGTGGCTATGGATGTAGGGTGTGTGCAACTGTGGTCTGTTGAGCAAGCTGTGAGATATTGGTGATAACAAAGTGTGGAGCTGGATGAACACAGCAGGCCAAGCAGCATCTTAGGAGCACAAAAGCTGATGTTTCAGGCCTTGATCTTTCATCAGAAATGGGGGATGAGGAGTGGGTTCTGAAATAAATAGGGGGAGGTGGATAGAGGAGAAGATAGGTGGAGAGGAGACAGACAAGTTAGAGGGTTGGGGATGGAGCCTGTAGAGGTGAGTGTAGGTGGGGAGGGTATAGGTCAGTCCAGGGAGGATGGACAGGTCAAGGAGGCGGGATGAGGTGGTAGGTAGGAAATGGAGGTGCGGCTTGAGGTGGGAGGAAGAACGAGTTAGCGAGTTAGGGAGTTAGGGAGGTGGGGATGAGCTGGGCTGGTTTTGGGGTCCAGTGGGGTGCTGGATGTCCACAGCAGTAGCTTTGAGGAGCAGTCAGAGAGCTAGAGTCTCCAGGTTTAACTCTGATTTTTATATTGCGAATTACTGCTGTCAATTTTCTATCCAGCCGGTGGGAGAATGGAAAACTGCATTTCAATAAAGTGAGATTAGGTAATAATGACATGCAATGCAGGCAAATAGATGTCATCTTGACCCTCATCAATGAGATTCTCAACTTGCCGTATGCAAAGTGGTTGCAGAATTAAACTTTTCTTCTTAATGTCAAGAAGCACATCTCTGTTTATCTAGCCCTACTTTGCAAACTGATCACTAAACCTCATATCAATCAGGGGCTGGGAAGGCTCTACTCAAGATTTCCTTTCTGTACAGGTAGTTCTGTAATAACACATGTTTCGTTAACACAAATTGGCTGTAATGCAGTTGACGAATTGTGGCCGCTGTTTGGATAACACCAGCTTTGTGGTGGACAGGTATAATGATTTACTTGGTAATTTCCCTATAATGCAATTTTATATGACGCTTTTCTATAGTACAAGGTCACATAAGAACACAATTATTGAGTTATAGGACAACTACGTGTAAGTGAAGTTCAGATTTAGATTTAGACTTTATTGTCACGTGTTCTCAAGTACAAAAGTGCAGGAGTGCAGTGAAACTTTTTCAATATCGCCATATACAGCACCATCATAGGTGCAAGTGCCTGGTACAAAAAATTAAGAACAAGGTAGAAAGAAATAAGGAACAAAGTTAGAAGTTAAACATAGAAAGAAATAAGGAACAAAGTTAGAAGTTAAACATTACAATCACTCTTGATATAGGGTAAAAAAAAGTTAAAAGTTAAACATTGCGGTTCTCCTCAATATTAAGTCTGATGTGCAAAGCCATGCCAGGACTGCAAGTCCTACAGGGACTCAATCTCCTCAACTTTGGCACACTTTTGCCACCCTGGTTCAATCTCCTCGGCTCTTGTGGTCATTGCAGATGAAGGGGGAACTTCTGTCGCTCTGTTGAGCTCACTCCTGGGATCTCAGACAATCAGACTTTCAGACGATACCACATACGAAACCACCAAAAGCGCCAATTCAGACGCTATGTGTGCCGAGGCTCGGCTTCACCTTTGGTCCATGCACCAAGCATCAGGAAGTGACTGAAAGTCCTGGGTCAGGCCCCCAGTCGCTGCCTTGCACCGAATATCTAGCCGATTGCCAAATTCAATGAGCTTGATACCTCCACTGCCACTCTGCAGAAGTTAAGTTCATAGAAAAGAACTTTTAAAATTACTGAAATTGAAAAAAAAGGAAAACAAACAAGGAATGAAGAAAAAAGAAAGGGAAGAACAAGCGCGGATGAAGTGGTGGAGTCTACTCTGCTGCCTTCTTGCTGAGATCCAACCGACTCAAGTCCACACTTGGCACACTCACCGGCCTCTACAAGTCTGCACTGGGCCTACTCACCGACTTCAACAAGTCTGTGCTGGGCCTATTCACCGGCCTCTACAAGTCTGCACTGGGCCTCTTCACCGACCTACTCAAGTCTGCAGTGGGCCTACTCACTGCCTCTACAAGTCTGCACTGGGCCTACTCACTGACCTCTTACAAGTCTGTGCTGGGCCTATTCAGCAACCTCTACAAGTCTGTGCTGGGCCTATTCAGCGACCTCTACAAGTCTGTGCTGGGCCTACTCACCGACTTCAACAAGCCTGCTCTGGGCCTACTCACCAACCTCTACAAGTCTGCACTGGGCCTACTCACTGACTTCAACAAGTCTGTGCTGGGCCTACATACCGACTTCAACAAGTCTGTGCTGGGCCTATTCACCGACCTCTACAAGTCTGTGCTGGGCCTACTCACCGACTTCAACAAGTCTGTGCTGGGCTACTCCACCAAATTCTACAAGTCTGCACTGGGCCTACTCACTGGCTGTCACAGGTCTGTACTGGGCCTACTCACCGGCCGTGACGAGTCTGCGCTAGGCCTATTCACCGGCCATCACGGATCTGCGCTGGGCCTCCTCACTGGCCATCACAGGTCTGCGCTGGGCCTCCTCACTGGCCATCACAGGTCTGCGCTGGGCCTCCTCACTGGCCATCACAGGTCTGCGCTGGGCCTACTCACTGGCCATCACAGGTCTGCGCTGGGCCTACTCACTGGCCGTGACGAGTCTGCGCTGGGCCTATTCACCGGCCATCACAGGTCTGCGCTGGGCCTCCTCACTGGCCGTGAAGAGTCTGCACTGGGCCTACTCACTGGCCATCACGGGTCTGCGCTGGGCCTACTTACCGGCCGTGACGAATCTGCGCTGGGCCTATTCACCGGCCATCACGGGTCTGCGTTGGGCCTCCTCACTGGACATCACAGGTCTGCGCTGGGCTTACTCACTGGCCATCACAGGTCTGCACTGGGCCTATTCACCAACCATTATGAGTCTGCAATGGGCCTACTCACTGGCCATGACGAGTCTGCACTGGGCCTATTCACCGGCCATCACGAGTCTGCACTGGGCCTATCCACTGGCCATCACGGGTCTGTGCTGGGCTACCCACTGGCCATCACGAGTCTGCGCTGGGCCTACTCACCGGCCATCACGGATCTGCGCTGGGCCTCCTCACCAGCCATCACAGGTCTGCGCTGGGCCTACTCACCAGCCATCACGAGTCTGCTCTGGGCCTACTTGCCGACTGACTCGTGTGAGAGCTGGGCCTTCTCTCTGCCACCCTATGCTGTTGCCGTAATTGTGTTCTTCGACAAGAGGCAAGTAAAATAAGATTTAAAAAAACAAAATACGAAAAGAAAGACAAAAAGGAAAGAAATGAAAAGTGGATGGACCGGATCAGCCCCGGGCTCAGAAGCTCTATTGCCGTCTTACTGGCGGTTTTTACCTAGGGACAAATTCTGTAGTTGTCACATATACATTTGTTTTCTGATTTTTATTTGTATCAAACAATTTTTATGTTGATGCCGACATAGTTATTCTTAAATCTAACTTTATTTTTACATCAAATCCTATTTCTCAAATCCCGGCAACAACATGGGTCTACTGACGTTCTGAATAGTTTGTTGAGGTATAGTTACGTGCATTGACTTCTTCTGCTAAGAACTACAGAGTGGAGAAATAACAGCGCATTTTTTCTTCACATCCATTTATTGTGGTTCTCTTTAATTCAGTGAGACCAATTTTCCTGTTTCTCATCTTCCATTTTCATTTTCAGTATGGCTCTTTATGTTTGGCTTCCAGCTGGATGATACCTGCCGAACTTCGAAATTATCAGCTTAGTAGCAATGAATGCCTGCAACTATTGTTCTGCTGCTGAGCCTAATATACCAATATGGCTACATTCACAAGCTCACTCTTACATTCCTTTACTTTTACGGTGACTACAATATTTGCTTATAGTTTTGAATCATAGATTCCCAGTAATTTTTATTGCAGTTGGAAATCATTCAGTTCTGTCTATTCTGACCAAAACAGAGCTGCTTGTCTATTCCCCCAGGGTGAAATTTTCTGCGTCATTTGAAGGTTCTGGGGTTTTGGGAGGAAGTGGATGGGACACTGTGGGGTAGTTATACTGGAACAGAAAATGGCAGAACAGAAATCAGATGGGCTGAATGGCCTCCTTCTGCACTGAAATTATTCTGTTTCTGCTTCTAATGTTTTTACTTCAGAGCTAGATTTTTTCAAAGACATGATGTTATGATGTGGGGCCAGCGTACTAAATACAGTGAGAGTGTAATTAGCATAAGTCAATTACCAATTAAAGATCATTTTAATGGGACATTTGAATTATCCAAAAAGTGCATTTCAAGGCCTTGGTAAGTATACAAAGGCTTCAAGCAAGCTCTCAATGGCTATCCATATAGTAAGCCATCGCTATTTGTCACAGAGTGTGGAGCTGCTTGGGCTGTCAGATATTTGTGGGTTTATCTTCCAATAGCGCAAGGCATGTTGTCAGTGTACCTTATGGGAGCTGGCACTTTTGAAGATAAACAGTTAGGAAGAGGGGAAAGCATTGCATGGGTACACGGAGGCTTAGCAAGGCAAAGACAGCATCTTGCCTTTGAGAGGTTGGACCTCTGATGGGGGTAAGTAGTTGAGTGGGAAAGTTATGTAGCCAAAGACAGCAGCACAACAGTAACATCAGGACTAGGAAGAAGGTGGGATGAGGAAGATAGGGTTTCAGATTGAGAACTGTCTCCTGGCACATAAGAAAGTAGCCTACAATGACAGACTAATGTCAGAAGCTGGGCCTAATGTCAGAAGCTAGAAAAAAGGCAGGCTGCTAACCTTTCTGCCCTATGGCTTGCAATGAGTTTGGTATAATTTTCTGGCTACCTGAGGTCTGTCATATCCTGGCATTAGACCATAAGACATAGGAGTGGAAGTAATGCCATTCGGCCCATCAAGTCCACTCCGCCATTTAAATCATGGCTGATGGGCATTTCAACTCCACTTTCCTGCACTCTCCCTGCAGCCCTTAATAAGACCATAAGGCATAGGAGTGGAAGTAAGGCCATTCGGCCAAGGGCATCTGCACAGATGTAGTAGTCTCCTTTGTTGAGGTGCTGGACTCACTGGAAAAGGGGCCAAGAAGCTCCCAAGTACAGAAGGCAGCTTCTCCTCCAACTTCTTAAGACATAGAAGTAGCACCCTGCTGACCAGAGTACCAGGATTAAAAGCCAGGCATCGTGCCCCACTTTGATGCATAATCACTCTATTCCTTCACTGTCATGTGCCAAAATCCTGGAACTCCCTTTCTAACAGCATGGTGGATCTACCTATGGCACATGGCCTGCAGCAGCTCCAACGACAGCTCACTACCAACTTCTCAAGGGCAACTAAGGATAGACAATACATGCTAGCCCAGCCAGCAATGCCTACATCCATAAATGATCATATAAACCTCTTGTGAGCATCCTGCTTTCACATCATCCCTGATGGGGATGCAACCTTGCTACCAAACAAAGAACATACTTATTCACTGTGCTGGTGTAGAATAGTTGGAGAAGTAGGCCCAGTCTGAGATTAGCATAATCAAATGCCTCATAGACTAAGCCACAAGATCGAACAAAAACTCGGCTGATGATGTCGGGAAGAGCGTGGGACGATGGCGGAATGTGTAGTAAGCGGGTGGAGTTTAGGTTCAGTAAAGAGACATCAAATTTCTAAACAGATGGTGACAGTGTTCAGGATAGTGGGAAGAAACTGAAGGTTTATAAAGGGAATGTGTGAAGGTGTGAAGAGTGAAGGGTGATGGGTACAAATATGAAGGTGGAGGGTAACTGGTTCTGGCATAAAACTGGCAATGACCATTTTTTGCAATGCCTCTAAAGTGCATGTGCTGCCAGGATAGGAGGTCTATGTAGGAGAGACCCATGACTGGTGGACGAATTTTTGGTTGCGGACAATAAGAAGGAATTGAAAACCTTACTGTTCATGGGTGATATTCATGACTCTCATCTCACTGTCGGCCTTCTTAACGCAGATCAACTGCTGCAGTGCCTTTGAGTGTCGAGCAGCAGGAGAGCAGGCAGAGAGGACGAAACAAAGGAGAGCTTTTTCTGGTCAGCAATGGAGGCTGCAACACCAGCAATGAAGGTGAATGATGGTCAGGATGATCCAGAGACAGCCAGTTTGATAGTAGAAGTCAAACCTTGGTGCTTGGCAACAACATTGTGATCCTGATTTAGAATCTCTGTGTTTGTCCAATAGGCTTTTCCATACTTAGTGTAATTCAGCAGACAGTGGCTTTCACCAATGAAAACCTATCCTGCAACATTTCCCCTATGTGTCAGTTATGTAATTGATGGCTCTTCAAATTTTTACTGGAATTGCCTGGGAGCTACCAAAATAATTCAAGTGTCACCAACTTCCAGTTCTGTCATTAGAAATGATCTGAAGGTGCCAATGTTGGACTGGGTTGGATACAGTCAGAAATCACACGACACCAGGTTCTAGTCCAACAGGTGCATTTGAAATCACAAGCTTTTGGAGTGCTACTCCTTCATCAGGTGGATTGAAGAGAAGCACACAGGCACATAATTTACAAGCAGAGAGAGCAAATGTTTCAATAATTCCTCACCATGAGTCCTAAGGTAGAAAATGTCGTCAAAGTATCTGGTGAATAGCATTGAGTGGAGGTCTTGTGCAGTGAAGAAGTCTTGCTTGAACTTGTGTGTGAAAATGTTGGCGTATGGGGAACCAAATTTGGTCTCCATGGCTGTTCCGTCTGTTTGGATGAAGAGTTGGTTGTCGAAGGTGAAGACATTGTGGTCGAAGATGAAGCAGATGAGTTGTAAGACAACATCTGGAAATTGGCAGTTGTCGGCATTGAGTACTGAGGCTGTTGCAGCAATGCCATTGTTGTGCCAGGAAGCTGGTGTAGAGTGCCAAAACATCCTTTGTGGCGAGGAATCACTGAAACGACTACACCACAATAACAACAAGTTTCATCCCACCATCAGACTTACCATAGGCTACTCTTTAGAATCATTCTCATTCTTGGACACACACATCTCTATCAACAACGGACATCTCAGTACTTCATTGTACTGCAAGCCTGTGGATACCCTCAGGATGCTGCACTTCTCTAGCTTCCACCCTAAATGTGTTAAAGAAGCCATTCCTACAGACAAGCCGTGCATATACTCAGGATCTGCTCACATGAAGAGGAACACAATGGACACTAAAGATGCGGAAAGATGCCCCCATAAAAATGGGATACAATGCTCAACTCATCGATCGCCAATTCTAATGTGCCACAGCAAAAACGACAATAACCTCCTCAGAATTTAGACACAAGACATGACCGTTAGAGCACCCTTTAATGTCTAATACTTGGTTGGAGCGGAGAAACTATGCCATGTTCTTCACAGTATTCAACATGTCATTGACAGTGAACATAGAACAGAGAATATAGAACAATACAGTGCAGAACAGGCCCTTCGGCCCTCGATGTTGCACCAACCTGTGAACTAATCTAAGCCCATCCCCTATGATGAGCATCTCATCAAGATCATCCCTGTGCCTTCACTTCTTGCCTTCAAACAACCACCAAACCTTAAACAGACCATTGTTTGCAGCAAACTACCCAGCCTTCAGGACAACATCAACCACAACACCATACAACCTTGTCATGGCAACTTCGGCAAGACATGTCAGATCATCAACATGGACACTACCATCACACGTGGGAACGCCACCCATCATGTACACAGCAGATATTCATGTGACTCACCCAATGTTGTCTATCACATATGCTGCAGGCAAAGATGCCCCGAGGCGTGGTGTATTGGTAAGACCATGCAGATGCTATGGCAACAGATGAATGGGCACCACATAATAATTGCCAGACAGGGATGTTCCCAGTCAAGGAACGCTTCAGAAGTCAAGGACATTCAGCCTTTGATCTTTGGGTAAGCATCCTCCAAGATGGCCTTCGAGATAATCACATAAAATCAGTCAGCAGAAACTGATAGCCAAGCTCCATACCCATGAAGATGGCCTCATGGGTTCATGTCAGGCTGAATGTTACCACATCACACTGTTCTGTATCTGCATAATCTTCCTTTCTGTCCTGTTTTGACACCATCATCTTGATAACTTGTTATGATCTCTCTACCTTAATTAGTTTGAACAGTTTTGGATTACTTGTTAGATCCTCAGCATGCGACTCTTATACCATCATATTATCCCAGCCATTTAGTTTGTTTCCAGCACCACTTTATTTTTAATTTTTTGTAATTATCTCTTTCTCTCAATGAATTGAATCATAGGTCACCCCTTCACTTGCTATTCAGGTGTTGACATTTTACTCAAACAGCCTGACACTTTTGATCACCTGATCACTTGTTACTCAGCCTGTCTCACTCCTCTCACACCATTTGTACAATCTTTTGATCTCTCTGCCTATAAATTCTATACCTATGTGCTTCTCTTCACTCCACCTGATGAAGCAGCAGCGCTCTGAAAGCTTGTGATTTCAATTAAACATGTTGGACTGCAACCTGGTATAGAGTGACATCTGAGCTTGTCATTTGAAATGGTTTTCCACAGATGAAATGCAGTCTATTAGCTCTGTTTACCTCTCCGCAGGTGCTGAATATTTCCAGTATTTCTGTTTTTATAGCATTTCAGATTTTCAGCATCTGCGGTATGTTGATGTTGCATTTTAAGCTAGCAGTTTGAATTTTTGCCCTGCTATTTTCTGCTCCAAATGCAGTCAGTTGGAATCTAAAGCAGATCAAATGTTCCCTTCCTGAGATAAGAGCATCAGTATGTAAAAGGTGCATTGGAAAGAGTTGCTAATTTTGTGAAAAAGTCACATGGACAAGCAATAGATCTAACATGGTGATCATTTTCAATTTGGCAAGTATGAATGTTCTGATCTTTACATTTCCATCACTGGATCAGATAACATATGGTCTTATGTTCTAATGTGAGTGCTAATATTACAGATAAATGCAATAAATTCTTTAAAATTTGTTGCAATCCTTGATACAAGTTGAATATTTTCAGGTTCTAAACTGAATTGATGCTTCTAGCTAATGAAGGGAACATACATTCTGTTATAAATTCTGAATTACTGCATTTGGAGCTGAATTTCATGGCCTTGGGAGCCAGGATGACAGGCAGTGCTTGCAAAATTGATGGCCATGATGCCTGCATTTGTCATCTACTTGTCCCAAACTGTCCACATGGATATTTTACCCGCAGCGGGACAAGAAGCACATTAAATCTGCTTGTATGCAAAACTATAGCCCATGAGATTAAAGGACCAATGCAACATAGATTTGAAATTAATTACAGCACCGACAGTAGAGGCATGTGGAAAAGTAATAGGCAGTAAGGAAAGTGGCAGCATATTCAGGAGACCATAAACTGATGAAATAGGTAGACACTGCCAGGTGGAATAATAATGCAGAGAAGTATGTAGGGATTAGGTTTCAAAGGAAAAATGAGAAGAGGTAGTTTAAACTAAATGATACAAATTATAGGGAATGCAGAAACAAGGAAATATGGGATTTTGTGCATAAAGTTATGTGAAGATGGCAGGGCATGTTAGTAAGAATAGAGAAGAAAGTAAATTATGCTAAATCTTTCCAAATATTTGGTTAGGCCTCACTTGACAAGATGGTGCTGCATTTTATTTGGGGAAGTCAGATAGCTCCCTTCCCCAAGAAGAGGCAACTCCCCTCTGAAATCTGGAAGTCTGTTCACAGCTATAACAGTCTCCTGACATGCGGAATGCTTTAATGGTGGGACTTGCATTTCAGTAGTCAAGTAGGGATCCAGGCTGCATGGGAAATCAGCAGTGGGTGCTCCCAGGAAGGAGATTAAAGAGGATCATAGCTGCCCCAGAAAGATAAATTCCAGCGTTTCGAACAGGGAAGAATCTTAATCAAGGGAGAAGAGAGAAGCAGCTGGAGAGGTCACGTTCTTAGGGTGGGTTGCATAAGTTGAAAGGGAAATGATATAGAGCCACACAGCCGTACAGCATGGTAACACGTCCCTTGGTCCAAAGTGGTCCATGGTGCCCACTCAGCTAATTCCAGTTGCCTGCATTTGGTCCGTTTCCCTCTAAACCCTTCTCATCCATGTGTCTATCCAAATGTTTTATAAATGTTACTATTGTACCTGCCTTAACTACTTTCTCTGGCAGCCCATTCCATATACGCCCGATTGCCTGTGTGAAGAAGTTGCTCCTCAGATCCTTCTTAAATCTAACCCCTCTCACTTTAAACATATGCAATATGTATTCACCCTATCTACCAACGTCATTTGTACCGAAGTACAGAATGACATCCGGCTGTTCTCCCTCCCCCTTCAGAATGCTCTGCAACTGCTCAGAGACATCTTTGACACTGGGACCCGGGACAGAACACACCACCTGGTGTCTCTTCTGCAGCCACAGAATCTCCTGTCTGTCCCCCTCACAACGTGTCTCCTTTCAGTATCACTCTGTCTGACTGTACCCTTTCCCTCCTGACCCTCAGAGCCTCTCACAGAGCCAATGACACAATTGCTGCAGCTAGCCCTGGAAAGGCCATCCCACCACCCACCCACCCACCCCCCCACCCCCACCCCCCCGCCAACAATATCTAACTTGTGGGGATCCCCTGATGCACACAAGGCACTCCCTAATCAGGTGCTCTCTTTTTCCCATAAAGGTACAGCCATTTCAATTGACACCACATCAATACCCACAATGTACTTAAACTCATACCTGCACATTTAAATGAATAGTTGGGGGGGGGTGTAACAAATGGGAGCTGCAGGCAGAGGTGATAGATGCTGCAAAAGGGGATGGCTGGGTGCTGTGAAGGGGCTAAAGGAGGGGTCTGTAAAATGGGGAGAGATGGAGGCTTAGAAAGGGGTAGAGATAGGAGAGGATAGAGGAAGTGAGAAACTGGAGGATGGGAAAGGAGAGAGGAAGAGGGGAAGGGGAGGGAAACAGTTGAGAGAGTGGGGGGAATGGAGAAGATTTGATCCTGGAACAAGTGGGCTGCAGATTTGAGGCACTCCCCCATTCAGAGTATGATGAGGTTGATGAGACCTGCCCCTTTGAAATAAACATACAGTAGGGGCACATAAAATGCAAGCTATTGTGTTCAGATCAGGGCACCAGGAAAGATGCATAAACCATGGAGGCAGTACAGAAATTTGCCATAATGGCATCAGATATGAGAGACTTCAGGTACATGGAAAGTCTGGAGAAGCTGTGATTGTTTTCCTTAAAGCAAGAAAGTTAATTGAACTGTTTAAACAATTAAGCGTTTTGAGAGAGTAAATTACAAGAAATTGATCCCACTGGCAGGAATCCGTGGCCAGGGGGTATAGATTTAGAGTAAATAGCGAACAGCTAGAGGTAATTTTCATGCAGTGAGTTAAAGTACACTAAGCTTTGCACTACCTGCAATGTTGCTAAAAATAAGTTTGTTTCTTTCGAAAGGAAATTGCATAAATATAGTACATGAAGGGGAGGAAATTGCAGCAACATGGAAATAGAACAGCACTTTCAAAAATCCAAAAATACAGTGAGTTAAATGAACTTCTTCTGCCCTATAGATGGAGCAATGGGAAATGGGGGTGATCTGAAATTAGATGGGAAACCCAGCAGAAATTTCAGGACTGGTGACACTTTAATGCAGTCGAAACATTTTATTTCCAGTAATGTCATTCTGTGCACAGCAGTAGATAAGAACTTGCAAGGTCTGATTTGAATTATAGTATTGAAAGTTGGAATTTGGAGGAGGTCATGGAGTTCGAAAGAAGACTCACATGGTTCATTGATTCCTCCCTAAGCGTGCTCCCAAGTTGGTGAGGAAACAAAAAATACAAGCAGGAGTAGGTTAGTCAGTCCATTGAGTCTGCTACACCATTCAACACTATCGTGGCTGATCTGATTATGGCTTTCACTCTAATTTGTTGTCTCTCCCCACTAACTCCTAATAAACCTGGATAGCCTTGTCAATCATATTCTGTCCAACTCAGTCAGAGAAAGATGAACCTCCCCTGCAAAATAAAAGATGGGTGTCATTTTTCTACCTTCAATGTTAATTCTCAACTCCAGTACATTTATTCATTTTGTTATTCAATGTTCACATCTCATTCTGAACATGCTCCAACATTTCTTGTTTGAAAGCTCTCATTAGCATGATCTGGAATGGCATGGTGGCTAGCACAGGCACCTCACAGAGCCAGGGACACAATTTCAATTCCACCATTAGGTAACTGTCTGTGTGGAGTTTACACACTCTCCCTGTGTCTTTGTGGGTTTCCCCTGGGTGCGCTGGTTTCCTCCCATACTCCAAAGATGTGGGGGTTAGGTGGATTAGCCATGCTAAATAGCCCATAGTGTTCAGGCATATGTAGGTTAGGTGGATTAGCCTTGGGAAACCTAGGGTTACAGGATGGGGTAAAGTGTGGATCCAGTTGTGATGCTTTTTGGAGGGTCAGTGTGGACTGAATGGCCTGTTTCCACGCTGCAGGAATTCTATACTTAAATCACCTGACAGCCAGACTGGGAAAGATTAGTACATTGGCACATTTATCCGCCTATCACACTGTTCTCGCATTTTGCCTTCGTAAATTTACACCGTCACATTATTCCACACCCTCTTGCCTTACATGTCTGCCCATCCTTCTCCTTCTTTGTACTTGCTCAAGTTTGTATTCTTCCAGACACACTTCTCCATTCTCCATCATCTCAGCACATTTTTATGTCTCTCCCTGACAATTATCTACATTAATATCACTCTAGCCATCAGATAAACACATTATAGTCTCCATCATTAAATTAACTCCCAGGATCTCCCAGCTACCTGGTGACACATTTAAAGCCTTGTAACCAACATATCATATGACACTCAGGCATCTTCATAATGATAACTTTCAACATTCTTAACTTGCTGGTGCTATGCCAAATGTTGTATCTCCCTTACTCCCTTTACATGCATCTTTTGTTACATATCTCAGTACAGTGCACTCAGAATGGATTTCTTGCATGATAATTGGAAAGGATTTATTCAGAAGAGTTTTGCTGCGATTTTTTGATGGTTTTCAATGATAATGATTCCACAGATGAACTGAGTGCTTCAGAAGTTGCAGCATCACATGGTTTACACAGACCGTGCAACAGCTCAGATGCTTGCACTTTGGTTGGACCAGTAAAGTGGATAGTTATGTTTTCAGCTGGGGACTTATTTGTCATAAATAGATAAGCCAGAGCAGATTGCAGTAGTAAGCATAGGCATGGAGAATCCATGCTGATGGCAAAACCTTCTCCAACCTTTGTTCAGCTGTATGCACTTATTACCCTCGGCTCAGACAACAGAGAGGAGAATCACCGAGTATCAGCAGACACCGGGTGATGCACTGACAGCTCTTCCAGGCACACGAACCCTGATTACAAAGAGAACGGATGATTCCAACTCAGACATGAGCAAGTTGAACAACAGTGTATTGCAAAGATATGTTCTTTCATGGATAGAATGACAAGGTCTATGATAATCAAACACACCAAATAAGACAATGCATGATTTGAGCACAGCCATGCTGACTCAGGATAACAACGTATCTGCCACTTGAAATAAGCTGACGGATATAGTGTGACAGACAATTCAAAGAATAACAAGATAACTGTGGCAGAGCAGAGCAGAGCAAACAGAACAGATGAAAACGAAGCTTGTAAAGATTAGGATTAAGTACTGCTCTAGAGAGTTCTATTCAGTCACATGAAAGTTTCAATAAAGAATCCTACAGTCCTGAAGGGAATGAGGGAATCTTTGTCTAAGATAAGAATAATTTAGAGATGCTAGAAACCAAGAAGAATGACATCTTAAGTAAAAAGGGAGCCTCCTCAAAGAATGTAAGTGTAGATCTCAGTGTTCAGAGATAATAGAGATAGCAGGTAAGCAACAGTGTTAACGTAAAGTATATTGAAACAAGAATCATATTAAATCTCTATCAGAGCAACTTAAGATTTAGCTTTAAAGTGCTAAGCAAATCTATGCCAACTTTGCTCCAACACATTGCTGGCAGTGAGGTGTGTTGGGTAATGAATGATGATGATGGAATTCCAATCATTTCTCACCCACTGCTCCTCTCCTCAGTCAGTGTTTCACAAGCCTCCTTGTCTCCTAAAGATTAAGTTTGCACCACCACAGGTGGGCAGGGGGGAATCTTCAAGAGGGCCTTTACACACTCCAAGATCTAGAGATTATGGTTAAGAGCATCGCATTGAGTATTGGGAAGCGGTAATATTGAGTTAGCAGCAATACATAGAAACAAGATCCAACAGGCAACAGATCTTGTAGATGGCCACAAATATTTGCCTCTGCTTGTTATGACCTAACCATCCTGAAACATTGATGTGAGGACATGTCAAGGAATTTTGGCCTGTCTCTGTGCACCCTGTGCTGTGTACACTGCCTCCTGAGAGCTTTTTCTTTGCTCCTACACCCTTTGCTGTTCCATTTTAAGCTAAGCCCACTCTGTTGTGTTCGTCGCAGATGCTGGTCATACTGTTTCCCAGCCAGAGGTCTCACAACACCAGGTCACCACTGCTGCTGTGTCTTGCCATTTTGCTTCTCCTTGAGGTCCAAATGATGCCAGCCAGACACCTATCTTTAACTGTATTCAGAAAACCTCAAGTGTAAAAATTTACTCACCAAATCTCCCTCAACAGCACCATCCAAACCTGCTATCTCTACCACCAAGAATGGCAAAGCGTATCCTGCAGGTTTCCTTTATGTCACACACCATTTTGACTAGGAACTATATTGTCATTCCTTTACAGTCACTGGGTCAAGATACTAGAACTCTTTCTATAACAGCACTGTGTCCCTCTACCCAAGGACTGCAACAATTCAAGAATGTAGCTGAGCACTACCTTCTTCAAGGCAATTAGGGATGGGCATAAGCCAGTAACACCCATATGTAATGAATGAATTATAAAAATCTCACAGCAACATATTTCCGAATAAATCCTTTCCAACTTTTAGAAATCAGTTGTGAGTGCACTGTACTGAGATATGAAACAACAGATGTTGACCACATGACTGCAATCAATAGGAATGAAGACATCAAACTGAAATCACTATGGAGTGGCTCTCTCTCATTGGAGAGAGGGAGACAACTGCAGTGGTTTAACCTGAGGGTCACCATGCCTCAGGCAAGGAAAAGGCCCGTCCTTCATGATGTCAGTCAGTACAGGAATTGAACCTGCACCATTGTCATCACTCTGCATCACACACCAGCCAACTTAGCTAACCGATTCCCGTCATAGAAGAAGCATGCAGAGAGACAGTCTTAGACACTACACAAGAGAGTTGTAATAAATGCTGTGTACAAAGGAGTACAATAGTGCAGCCAAAGTGGGAAAGCCTTATTTAGCGATGGGGGCAAAAAGCCTCAGGGACAGTGCCTGTGCAGACACCCACAGTCTGAAATACTCTCAGGTAGCATCTCAATATGCAGGCAGCTGTACTGGCTTAAACACAAGGTAAAGGATTGAGTACTGACTATTTCCTACAGTTTGAATTTTACAGTTGTATTCTCATCTGAATTTCACTGGTGAGCTTCAAGAACACACATGTTCAACAACACTTGAAGGGAGCACCAACATTGGCAAGGGCACAGAATGTACTCTGAGTGGAGCATTTCAATGCCCAGCACCAAGACTAGCTCAACAGCAGCTCGACTGATGGGGCTGGACTAGTCCTAAAGGACACAGCTGCTGGACTGGGTCTGCAGTAGATGGTGAGGTAACCAACAAGAGGGAAAAACTCACTTGATCTCATCTTCACCAACTTGCCTGCCACAGATGCACCTGTCCATCACAATATAGAGAAAAGTGGCCACTGCCCAATCATTGTGGAGGTGAAGTCCCACATTCACATCGATCATACATTACACTGTACTGTGTGGCAAACTCACCATGCTAAATGGGGCAGACTTCAAACAGGTCTAACAAAGACTGGGCATTCGTGAAGTGCTGTGAGCCGTCAGCAGTAACAGAATCATATTCCAAAAGAATCTACAGTCTCATTGCCTGGCACATTCCCTGCAGTACCATTACTACAATCAGGGATGCACTCTGGTTCACTGAAGAGTGCAAAATGGCATGCCAGAAGCAGCACCAGGCATACCTAAAAATGCGGTGTCACTCTCAATCATCAGTAAACTAATGGAAGGTGTCATCAGCAGCATTATCAAGCAGCACCTGCTTAGCAATAACCTGCTCAGTGATGCACAGATGGGGTTCTGCCAAGGCCACTCAGCTGCTGACCTCATTAAAGCCTTGGTTTAAACATTGACAAAAGAGCTGAATTCCAGAGGCGAGACGAGAGTGACAGCCCTTGACATCACGGCCATATTTTACTGAGTGTGACATCAAGGAATCCTAGCAAAACTGGAATTAATGGGAGCCAGGAGGCAAATTCTTTACTGGTTGAAAGACTTCCTGGCACTTAGGAAAATCCTTGTGTTTGTTGAAGGCCAGTCATCTCGGTTCCAGGGTACCTTGCAGGATTTGCTCAGGGTACTGTCCTAGGCAGCTTCATTAAAGAACTTTCCCCTATCATAAGGTCAGAAGTGGCGATGTTCAGTGATAATTACACAATGTTCAGCACAATTCACAATTGCTCTGGTACTCTGATTCTAGTCCATCTCCAAACGCAGTAAAACCTGGACAATATCCAGGCTTGGGCCGCAAGTGTCAAGTAACATTCATATCACACACAGACCATTCAAAGACCATCTTCAATTGGAGTTAATCTAACCAGTGCCCTTTAACATTCAAGGATGTCACCATCACTGAATTTCCCCACTAGCAACAACCATGGGACTACCATTCAACCAAGACTAAACTGGACATGCCAGATTATTACAGTGGCTACATGAGCAGTTCAGAGGCTAGAAATCCTGCAGCAAATCACCCACCTCCTGACTCCCCAGTACCTGACCACTCTCTACAAGGCACAAGTCATGACTGTGATGGAGCAGATCCCACTTGCCGGGGTGATTGTCACTCCAGCAAATCAAAGGAAGATTGACATCATCTAGGACAAAACAGCCTGCTTAATTGCACCATATTCACAAGCATCCATTTCCTCTGCCATTAACGGTCAGAAGCAGCAGTGTGTACCATCTGCAAGATGCACCATAGAAATTCACCAAAAATCCTTAGACAGCACCTTCCAAACCCACAACCATGCCCATTTAGAAGGACAAGGGCAGCAGATACATAGGAACACCACCACTTTCAAGTTCCCTGCGGGCCGGTCACCATCCTGACTTAGAAATATCACTTTGCCTTCAGTGTCTTTGGGACAAATCACTCCCTAACAGTATTGTGGGTCTACCTATTGTACATGGGCAGCAGTGAGTCAAGAGGACGGCTCACCGTCACCTTCTCATGGGCAACTATGGATGGACAGTAAGTGCTGGCCCAATCAGCTGAACATAAAATTTGTCACCAGTCAGGGCTGCGGCATATCAAAGGCATGATAACAGCAAATAGCAAGTTGGCATGAAAGCTCCATCGTTGCCGATTACATCTAACAGGACACTGATGAACAAGAATTGCTTCACCAAAATTGTTCATGGATTTTATATATGATGACCATGAGGCAATGCATTCCCAGCTTCAACTCCCTGATTCTATTCAGTTCTGCTTTATCAATCTTTCATGTTGCTGGAGTGTAGATATGGAAAAGGTATTCAGTTTATTGCGCAGTCACTTTGTTGGGGTTTTTTTTTACAGACCCCCTAATAGTTGCAGTGACATGGTGGAGCGGATTGGGAGGCAAGTGCTGGAAAGGTGCAGAAGTCACAGGGTTGTAGTCATGGGTGACTTTAACTTTCCATAGATTGGAAACATTTTAATTGTAATAGTTTAGATGGAGCAGATTTTGTCCAATGTGTTCAGGAACGATTCCTGACACAGTGTGTAGACAGACCAACACGAGGAGAGACCACTTTGGATTGGTGCTTGGCAATGAACCGGACAAAGTGTTAGACCTGTTGGCAGGACAGCATTTTGGTGGTAGTGATCATAACTCTGTTTCTTTCACTAGTCATGGATTAGGTACATAAGGCAGGGTAAGGTTTATAATTGGGTGAAGGGTAATTACAGTTCAATAAGGCAAGCACTGGGTAACATAAATTGGGAACAGATGCTGTCAAGGATGAGCACCACAGAAATGTGGAGAATGTTTAAGGAATGCATACTGTGTGTGCTCGATATGTTTGTCCCGAGCAGGCTGAGAAGATGCAGTCGAGTGAGGGAGCCATGGTTCTCGAGAGAGGTCGAACAACTGGTCAAGAGGAAGAAGGAGGCTTATGTAAGGTTTAGGAAAAGCGGGATGGAAAGGGCTCTCGAGAGATACAAGTTAGCCAGGAAGGAGCTGAAGAAAGGTCATAGGAGAGGCTATAAGAGGGCATGAGAAAACCTTGGCAGATAGGATCAAGGAAAACTCCAAGGCTTTTTACACATATGTGCAGAACAAGAGAATGACCAGAGAAAGGGTAGAGCCGATCAAGGATTGTAAAGGGAATTTGAGCACAGAGCCTAAAGAGATAGGAGAGGTCCTTAATGAATACTTTTCTTTAGTATTCACAACTGAGAGGGACTTAGTTGTAGAGGAGGACGTTGAGAAACAAGCTGGTAGGCTACAGGAGGTTGATGTTAATAAAGAAGATGTGCTAGGAATTTTGAGGTAGTTGAAGATAGATAAGTCCCCCGGGCCTGATAGCTGCAGCTATACAAAAGCCTGGTTCGTCCACATCTGGAGTATGTGTCCAGTTCTGGTCACCTCATTACAGGAAAGATGTGGAAGCGTTGGAAAAGATGCAGAGGAGATTTACCAGGATGTTGCTTGGAATGGAGGGAAGGTCTTATGAGTTAAGGTTGAGAGAGCTAGGGCTTTTCTCTTTAGAACGACGAAACATGATGTAACTTGATAGACGTATACAAATGACCAGTAGTATAGGTAGAGTAGACAGCCAGAGATTTTTTTCTAGGGTGGAGGTAGCTTTTATGAGGGGACACAGTTTTAAAGTGAAAGGACGTAGATATTGGGGAGATGTCAGATGTAAGTTCTTCACTCAGAGAGTGGTAGGGGCGTGGAATGCATTGTTGGAGAGGGTGATGGAGTTGGCCTCATTAGGGGCATTTAAGCAGCTATTAAATAGACATATAGATGATAGTATAAGGTAGCAGCGGAGGTTAGATAGACCTTAGGTTTCGGGTAGAAGTTCAGCACAACGTCACGGGCTGAAGGGCCGATACTGTGCTCTACTGTTCTATGTTCTATGTTCTATCATCTATGACCTGGCAAGAACAAAGTGAGTTATTTTAATCATTGGAATCCATGAGATGTGGGCATCATTGGGAAGGCTGCTATTTGTTACACATCCCCAGATCTCCTTGCACTGATTGACTCCAGATAATTTCAGATGGCATTTAAGAGTGTAGAGAATGCTGGGGACCTGAAGTGAATATAGGGCAGATCAGGTACAGGCAGCAGATTTCCTTCCCTAATAGCCTTCAGTGAAACAGGAGAGTTTTTACTCGGTCAACTCATTCTCTACGAGGCTAGACTTTTAAATCAAGCTTTTACTGATTTCATGTTTTATCATTTGCCAAGGTGGAATGCCAATCCATAACCCAAACCATTAGCGTCAGCCCCTGCATTGCTGACTTAGTGACAATATCAGTGTATTAACTTCTCCCTGAAGTAATATTGCACACGTTTCCAGAAAGGAAGGCAATGGCAAAAAAACAAGCAGGTCATTTTCACTGCCATGAACAGAGCCATACAGGTAAGTTTCATTACTGAAACGCTTGCTTCAGCGGGACAATTGCCCACCCATGCCTTCCTCTGAAGAGTGGGGTCTCAACTTCCTGACCATTATTTAAGACATGTAGTTGTTCACGACAGCTGGTAAATGAGAGGAATCCATTAGAAAGAAAGGATGTTGATAACGACTTAGAGTAATGAATCTTTCTAATACAGTTACTTATCAGGCGTTTGAATCTTCGAAATAAATTTATTTTCAATTCCAAGACCCATCGCAGGTGTATTGCATTTCTGCAGTCCGAAAATGCATAAAATACACGTGACCGCAACGATTTGTTTTTAAAAAAAGCGCAAGCATAAAACTTGTTTGCCGTGAACAAAATAAATCTAAGATTGCACAGCTACGTCACGAAAATGAGAAACAATATGGTCCATTAAATATTATTTATCTTAGTTATAATAATAATTAAAAACACCAAGAGACACACTGAATTCTAATTGGGCGTTTTACAAATTTATTTCGGACAATTTTCTATCCCTCCCACTTTTACATGACGAACTGTTGTTGTCCTGTTTCCGTCCATTCTAATCCGGAAACTGGGGCTGTGTTGTGCTGATCAAGTTTTGCCTGCAGTTTCCAGCGAGCGATCAGTTCGTCCGCAATGGCAGAATTCGGGAAAACGACAGGTATGGGAACAAGAGGGGAGCGTCTTGGTCTTTTTGCTGCCATTTCCTGGAAATTACTTATTTCCGAAACGAAATAGACTTGAACTTCCTTGTAAGACGTAGGCTTCTAATTAAGTTGGTGGTATGAAATGCTTGTTGTGGGGAACGTGGCTTATGAGTTCTGAAATCTCAGTGTTGTCACTGCATGTTTAACATTACGATTTTTAAAGGAATAATTTCGTTGTTAGATTGTTTAGAAAATCTGTACTTCTGTCGCTTATGGATAATCTGAATGTAGAAAAACTTCGTACCAAACTTGAGGTTTTCCCAATTGAAACGTTAACTCTGTTTTCTCCTCCACGGATGCTGCCAGACCTGCTGAGCTTTTCCAGCAGAGATAATAGGAACTGCAGATGCTGGAGAATCTGAGATACCAGGATGTCGAGCTGGATGAACACAGCAGGCCAAGCAGCATCTTAGGAGCCGGAAGGCTGACGTTTCGGGCCTAGAAGAAGGGTCTCAACCCGAAACAGCCTTTCTGCTCCTCTGATGCTGCTTGGCCTGCTGTGTTCATCCAGCTTCACACCGTGTTGTCTGAGCTTTTCCAGCATCTTTGTTTTTGTTTCTGCTGTTCTTGGTCCCATTCACTTACGATCACAGTTTCATTGGCATTCAGTGATCTTAGCTTTTTAAAAAAACCTGTGCCTCCATTTTTAAAATTCACTTCCTTATTTTCAAAACATCTCCCTGCCGCTGTAATCTGTTTTAGAACTACTATACTGAGATATGTGCTTCTGTAATTCCGGCCTCTTTAAGCTTCCATAATTGAATTGATCCCACCAACTGTGAGCATGCCTTTGGTACCTCGATCTGAGGTCTTCAACTCTCTACCCAAGCCTGACTGCTTTTGCATCTTTCTTAGTGCAGCCAAGACATTTCTTAAAGTTTGACTTCAACAAAGCTTTTGACTGATTTCCTGAACCTCTCGTGTGGCGACATGTTTTATTTTATAATGTTCAAGTTATTACCTCGGGATGTTAAGGGCATTGATAAGCCTAAATAATTGTTGACATGGTGGATATTACAGTGTGCTTCAGTGTACTTAAATAGGTAAATAATATCAAACGCATCGAAAATCTGCTCGAGTGAATCTTGCTCGAGTGTTAATTCTGGGTATGGAACTTTGCCATTATTACAGCTCACAAGAGGGGAGACAGTGTGACTTAGGTCATTTTTATTTCTTCATATGAAGTGATATAACAGAAACATGTTTTTTATTCTGGCAATGAGTGGCACGGTGGCTCAGTGGTTATCACTGCAGCCTCACAGCGCCAGGGACCCAGGTTCAATTCCACCCTCGGGCGACTGTCTGTGCGGTGTTTGCACATTCTCTCCATGCCTGCGTGGGTTTCATCCAGGTGCTCCGGTTTCCTCCCACAGTCCAAAGACATGCAGGTTAGGTGGATTGGCTAAGCTAAATTGCCCATAGCGTTCAGGGGTCTATAGATGGGGTGGGTCTGGGTGGGATGTGCCAAGGGTCAGCGTGGACTTATTGGGCCAAAGGGCCTGTTTCCACACTGTAGGGAATCTAATTCCAGTCAGTGTCACTAGCTAGGCCTGCGTTTAATGCTTTAGAGAATGCTTTTCCCTGGAGAATGTGGAGATGAAGAAGCCATATGTACTGCCTTGAACCACTGCAGTCCTTGAGGTGTAAGGACACCCACAATGCTGATTTTGATTTTGCAAGAAAGAACAGTGATACAGTTCCAAGTTATGTTGGTGTGTGACTTAGAGGGGAACCAGCAGGTGCTGATGTCCCTTTACATCTCCTGCTGTTGTTCTTTAAGTGGCAGAAGTCACAAATTTGAATTGTTCTGTTGAAAGTGCCTTTGTGAGTTTTTATTGTATATCCTGTAGATAGTAGATGCCACTGTGAAATGACTGAATATTGAATGTTGAAGATTATGGATGGATGGAGTACCAGTTAAACGTGTTGCTTTCTTCTCCATGAAATCAAGCTTCTGAGTGTTGTTGGAAATATACCTACGCAGGCATGGAGAGTGCTACATCACACTCCTGACTTATGCCTTGTAGATGGTAGATGGTAGACATGCACTCAGAAGACAGGAGGTAGGTTACTCAATGCAGAATTCCTAACTTTTTACCTGTTCTTGTAGCCACAGTATTTATATAGCTGCTCCAAGTACAGTTTCCGTCAATGATAATCCTCAGCAATTTGAGAGTGGGAGACTCAATGGTGATAATACCATTCGACATTAAAAGATGACAGTTAAATTCTCTCTTGGAGATCGTCATTGCTTGAAACATAGTGTAGTGCAAATACTACCAATCCCTTCCTACTCTAAGCCTGGCTACTGTCCAGATCTTGCTGCATATGTAAGTGGACTGCTTCAGTATCTTAGTGTTGAACGTGATAAAATCATCAGTGAACATTTCCATTTCTAAGCTTATGACAGAGGAATGTCATTGACGAAGCAGCTAAAAATGGTTAGCCCTAGGACACTGTCCTGAGGGACAATGGTCCTTGTGGCGCAGTGATAATGTTCGTAGTACCCGGGTTCACATCCCACCTGCTCCAGATGTGTGGAATAGCTTTTCTGAACAGGTTGACTTGAAGGGAAAAAAAACCTGAGGAATGTCTGCAGTGATTTTTTTTGGGGACGATGAGATGATTGACCTCCAACAGCTACTATCCTAGTTTGTGCTAGATAGGAGTCCAATGATAAGAGTTATATCCCTTATTCTGATTACTCCAGTTTTGCAGGGGCTCCTTGATTCAGTACTCAGTCTTGATGATAAGGGCAGTCACTCTCCCCTAACCCCACGTATTGGAGAAGAGTAAATGAATGGCATTTCAAAGTGTACTTAAAATCTAATTGCTGTCATATTTTGGACAGGGGGTGGAACTGTGTGCAAGGTTCCATTGCCAGTTAAGTGGGATTAGCTTGTTTGATCTAAATGTCACCTCTTGCCCTCCTTCGGATGTTCAAATGTACTGTCTCTGCACATCTTCACGCTGCATTACAGATATGAGCCTAAGGAAACTTTCTCTGAACCAGCTAATATATATTTAAAAAAAAAACTTGTGATGTCTATGGCCCTGGATGGATATGATAACTATTTTATACTGATGTTCATAAGCCTTCAACAGCTCTAATTTATTGTTTTAATCATGCAACTACATAATATGCGATCATGATTCTCACTTGAACAATTGTATCCATGCATTCAGGTCTGGATATCATCCTGTTTGGACCAGTGGTTTTCATTATTAAGCATATGGTCTTTCAATGTTTTCCTCACAACATGTATAGTCTTTGAAAATTCACCCATATGTGTCCTTAACAGGAGTTCAAGAAAGATGACGTGACAAACAGCAGCTGGAAAAAGATAATACAATTATGTGAGATCCCTGAAGTAATACAGCAAACAAATTTAATTGAAGCAAAAATAGAACAAGTATTGGACAACATAAACATAAGAACTGAAAAAAAAACACAAATAGCAGAGACAATTGTAGGGAGTAAGGGTACAAGTAACTGATGGGATGAAAATAATAAAGCAAGGTGGTTAGGAAACAAAGGGAATTGAAATTATCTATATTCATAGGGGAAGTGTAATATTTTTGAAATTGATGAAAATAGGAATGTCAGCAGCAGGCAGTAGGTAACTGATTTTGGGGAAGTGTAGCTTTTATGACCTCAATGGGGAATCACTGCTTTATATATTTGATTTATAAAAGGTTAGAATCTATCATTGTTGAATGGCTAATACCAACAGTCCTTTTGCTTCTTATATGGACGAACTTCATCTTTTAGAATAGTATTGATACCATGAAATTTGTGCCTGAAGTAAAAGATGCAAATCGTTAACATTTTTAGTTCATAGTACACAACAACAATACTTTCCTCTATGCAGTAGGTTTAATCATGTCATAAATGTGATGTTTGTAAACCTGTATGAATTTACTGAAACTGAAGAAAATATTGGTAGAAATATTTACTCTGTGGGATTGAATTATTCAGTAAAAGCATTGCTATGGACCAGACAAACCCCCTCAAAATATATTAAGAAAATAGCCTAGGCCCTAACTTTCTCTAAGGTGTTGTATTCCAGATGCAATTCTTTTTGGCAGACAAAATGTAGGTGTTCTGTGAGGCCGTCACCCAGTCTATGCTTCATTTCTCCAATGTAGACCCTCAGCTTCCAGTTGTCTGCCACTTGAACACACCACCTTGTTCCCTGGCCAGCATCTCTGTCTCAGGCTTGCTGCTCCAGTGCAGTTTAGCACAAGCTGAAAGAACAGTACTTGATTTTATGTTTGGGAACTCTACAGCCTTCTGGACTCACCATTGAGTTCAACAATTTTAGGGCTTGAGGAAACTTCTCCCATGTCCTTACCTCAACTCCCACACACCAGGCCTTGTTATAACATGGTCTACTATTTACACAAAACGTAGCGTGGCACAGTGGATCAGTGGTTAGCACTGCTGCCTCACAGTGCCGGGACCCGTGTTCAATTTCGTCCTTGGCTGACTGTCTGTGTGGAGTTTGCACATTCTCCCCGCATCTACATAGGATTCCTCCGGGTGCTCCGGTTTCCTTCCACAGTGCAAAGATCTTCAAGCTAGGTAGATTGACTATTCTAAATTGCCGATAGTGTTCAGGGATGTCTTGATTAGGTGGGTTATGAGGGATGGGTCTGGATGGGATGTTCTGAGGGGTGGTGTGGACTTGTTGGGCTGAAGGGCCTGCTTCCTCACTGTAGGGATTCTAAAACACATTGTTAGCTACTAATGGGGACAATTAGTGGCTAATCATTCTCCCAGGCTGATCGTTATCCACTCCTTTGTCTGTCGTCTCTCTTTTGGGCTGTGGCTCCACCTATCATTCACTCCTTATGCCCTCTCCCCAATCTATCTTTTGGATAAAAAACAACGTTCTCCTAGCTACCATCAATTCGGAGGAAGGGTCACTGGACCCGAAATGTTAACTCTGATTTCTCTCTACTCATTGTATCCCAATTTTTGAGAACTTCCTCATTGTCCAGTTCAATTTGAGGAATGTCCAAACCAGAATCCTCTGAATGTGGTTCTTCAGTCTGTGTTGTAACTAGAAGCTCATTTTCCTTTTGCTTTCCTGCCCAATCAAAATACCTTTTGAGCATATTTGCATGACACACTTTATGAGACTTCTTTCTATCTGGTGTTCTTATCAAATAATTCACCTCCCTCAATTTCCTTTCGATTTGACAAGGCTAACTAAACCTTGCCTTTAATGTTTCACCTCCCACTGGGAGTAACACCAACACTTTATCTCCACTAGCACAACTAGGAATTTTTGGTCTCTCGTCTGCTTCCTGTTTCATCACTGTGCTACTTCTAATGCTGTGTAGCCAACTCACCTGCTCTATTTAATCTCATCCACCTGAATATGTGATGGACTCCATTTCCTCATCAAGACTTCATTTCTAAGATAGTAACATTCTTGGATATATTCAGGTTCTTCTTCTTTTTGATACAGCTACTCTAGTTTTCTTCTCTTTCTTTTGTAATTCAACTAATTTCTCCAAACTAAAAAATCCACTTTTCCCCCACTTGTTCACGTTATTTTCCTCAACTATTCGATCAAACATATTTGTGATAATTGAACTTCAACATCCTCATCTTTATTCCTTGATTTCTCCTCCTGTTTGAAGCTGTGGCTTTGGGACCTTGTTGCCACACAGTCTCTCAAAATCCCAGGATACACTTAATGGAAAATCAGGTAACTGAGTTATTACTGGAAGTAATACAGGAAGTAACTTCTTAATCACAGTAGGCATTACTATCACTTGTGACCCAGCTATATTATTACCAAGGATAAACTGTATTTCTGGAACCGAGAATTTCTCCGTTACTCCTACCACCACTTCACCACTTTTCACCAGACTCTCCATCCTCCCATTACATAATGGAACACTGCTCTGCTCACCACTTTTCCTGCCAGTACTCCTTCTGAACTACATATCTCCTCATCTCTCACCAAAGATTGACTTGGTCCCATATCTCTTAATTTCTTTCCCTGCTTCTCCTGGCATACGTGAGTAAACCTTACCCCTACAATAAATTCTTTAAAGAGACCTGGCACTTTCTTCTCAAACAACCCCTGACCAGACTGTACAGTTGTTTGCAGCTTTTAGCTTCTGTTGTGCTTTCCTTCACCATCTCAAGAAAACTCACTGGCTTATCCTGTTCTCCCACATCTGTCTTTCCTGTACTTTTTCTAAACTACTAATACTGCAACTTCATGTGGCCTACTTTATTACAGTGAAAATACCTGAGCTTTTTTATTTCTCTTCCCCTGCCCATGTGATTTTTTTAAACTCCCTCAAAATAATTGCCTCTCAAAGAGCTTTGTATGTTTGATTTTCATTGTCCTTACTTGTCTATCAAAATTACTTTGATCCTTTCAAACTTGATGTACATTTCAACAGGTTCCCTCCTGAGATTCCTAAAATGTTGCCTGTAGGCTCTGGCACTAACTCATATGTACTTATGGCTATTTTCATCTCATCATACGCTCCAGACACCTCACCTGATAGTGATGCAAATACTTCACTAGTTCTATCTACCAACTTTGTTTGGATAAAGAGTATCCACGTGGTCACTGGCCATTTCATTTGTTTAGCTACTCCCTCAGATGAAATGAAAATGTTTTTACATCCTTCTCATCAAACTTTGGCAATGCTTGGACATATTTAAACAGATCCCTGGCAGCTTATATGTGGGATTGGTCTCCATCATTGTTCTTATCACTCCTCCTTCTTTTCACCTCTATGTCCTCTATTAAGTCGACTTTAAGTTTTCAGTTCCAACCTTCAAAGTTCAAAAACTCTCTTTCTTCCTTCCTTCTCTCTCTCTTTCTCCATTTCTTCTGCTAGGGCTATCCTTTTCTTTTTGTTCCTCCAGAGCTATTCTTTTTGTTCTGCTGGAGCTATTTTCACTTTCTGTTGCTTTTACTTGTAATTCACATGGTTTCATTTCCTTTTCGTGTTCAAGCTGCTTCATTTGCAGTTGAATTTTAGCTATTTCCAAAGATTCTCATAGCAATATGGCAGTCATAAATGACAAGGTATTACTGCAATTACCTCCCCTTTTTGCATGGACAAAGGCAACCCAACTCCAGCTTGTCTGGCAAGTCCAAAAGCTTTGCCTTATTCGCTTTCTATAAAGCTCCCGAAGTGACTTCTTCCAACCGCAGGAAACTCTTAGTGACTGAAAGAGCTATTAGTATGTAAGTTCCACTGTATTTAAACCAGCCGAATTCAACACCTAAAAAAAGAACATCAACGCTCACTACTCACTGAATTATTGAGTTCAATAATCTTAAACTTAGCCCGGAATTAGAGATTTTCATCCCAACAACAGCCCCCAGTTTGTTATGGATCAGATCAAATCCCCTCAAAATATGTTAAGATAGCGTAGACGCTAACTTTTTCTTATTTTTAAAATAAATGTAAGGTATTGCATTCCAGATGCAATTTGTTTGGTCAAACTATTCAACTTTAAGCAAAACACACTTTATTTTACAGTACAGTTTAAATACAGAAAATAAAAAAACATTGGCCGAATTGTAACTATTGAAATGCTTAACAAATGATGTTCCAATATAGTAACATCCTATGGACAAGGCAAATTCAGTAAAATAGATTGCCTCACATGCAATTCTAGTAGCAGGAAGACAATCCCAGCTTTTAAATGGAACAGAACGTGGAATAAGAGCTTCAACATCCAGCTTCAAGATCCCACCAACTGCCACTGAAGGCTAAAACTAAAAATCCTGGTTCTGCGGGAACTTGACTCCACCTCTTCAGGCTGCTTGTATTGTTCCAACTTCTAAAAAAACCTCAAGGCCTCACAAACTGTTTATTGACCTTGCGCAGATTCCTCAGTATCTTCTCTCTCAACCTTTCTTCATCAAAAAAAGACAAAATACACCACTTAATGCCATTGCATCATCACCAGTCGTACTGAAATATGGAATTTGGTATCTTTATGACAGGTTTTATCCAAGTAGTTGCATAACCCTATTTACAACCCACTTAATTTTCCAGAAAAAAAATCGCAGAATAGCTAAATGGAGCTGTTGTTGGTTTTGTAAGTGAATCAATTTTCAATTAAATAAAAATATTGCAGGAATTTGCCATTAACCTGTAGTTAAACATTTCCATTCCATGTGTGCTGTAGCTGAAGATTCATGGTATGCTTGATGTTTTGTCCAGGGGACAATCCGTGGTGGAAATAGGCCAAAATTATTGGACAGAAATGTTAACATCCAGATTTGACTGATTTGGCACTAAGAGGCAAAAACATAGGTAAGTGCCTTCAGTTGTCAGAATCAAATTCACTGACACCCACCCCTGCTCCTTCTACCCCCAATCCACCCTTCTCGCATCAGTTGTTAATTATTAACTTCTGTGTGCTGTTGCTTTTGAACTGTGAACTGCAGTACGATCACCATATGATGTTTGCACCCCATTTTAAAATAAAAGGTTAAAGGATCATATTTGAAAGTTGCTTGGACCTTTCAACTCGCGTCGATCAGGCACTACCTGAAAATTGCCAATATTGTATCCATTCTCCTCCAACCTCTAGGCACAAATAGCTCTACAGTGGGTCATCAATGTTCTTGAGTCCAATATCACGTGCCTGGTAATAGGGTAAGTGGAAGTGTTTGTGCAGTGTGGACGGGACAGGTAATAACATAGCCCCAGGGCAGCAAATCAGCCGAATTGGTGTCATTCAGACAAAAATCATGCTGATGCAGGAAGAATTGTCTCAGACTTGATAAGACAAGGTTAGTCGATTTGAATAGTTTGCTGCATGTGGGTCATGATGTGCCATGAGTACCAAGTCTGGAATTTCTGAAGGGCGAGTGGGGTTGTGGTGTTACTGGTGATTAAAGATAGCAAATACTCTCTCCCATGAGATTTAAGAACAGCTTCTCTCACACTATTATCAGACTTACGAACGGTCCTCTCATACATTAGAGTTGATCTTTCTCTGCACCTTCTCTGTAGCTAACATGCTATATTCTGCATTCAGTTCTATTAATCTGATGTTCTTATGTATGATGTTACTGTTCTTATGCCAGTTCTATTGATAGTGGTTTTACAATATGTAAAAGATGAGAAAATACAGTTTGCTGGCCTGCTACCTTATTTTTCTCCAGCCAATCATATAAATAGTAATAGCTGATTTGTGATTGTTTTACATTAAGGTCAAATGACTGCGTACGGCAAAGCCAAAAAGTAGCAACCGGGAGATGATTTGGTATTTTTCTTTTTTGTTTGGACTGCATACAGCTTGCAGCTACCAGCAGGACATGATATTGCTTTTTTTCCTTTGCACATCAAGCAGAAAAATTCCTGAAGCGAACCTGTGACAGATTAAGTTTGACTCCAATATTAGAAAATGATCGTTTCAATTAAAGGGCATCACTAGGGGGTAGGTGAATAAAGAAAGGAGCCAGTTCATCCATCTTCACCTTGGAGCTTAACAATTTGGGGTATCCTGGATTAGATTACCTACAGTGTGGAAACAGGCCCTTCGGCCCAACAAGTCCACACCGCCCCTTGAAGCATTCTACACACCCCTGAACACTACGGGCAATTTAGCATGGCCAATCCACCTAACCTGCACATCTTTGGACTGTGGGAGGAAACCGGAGCACCCGGAGGAAACCCACGCAGACACGGGGAGAATGTGCAAACTCCACACTGACAGTCATCCGAGGCTGTAATCGAACCCAGGTCCCTGGTGCTGTGAGGCTGCGGTGCTAACCACTGAGCCACCGTGCCATCTGAAACCGTTAAAAATTGGGGAACCTCACCTGGGATTGTGCAAAAATATGCTATGTGAATTGCTCATTCTGAGAGCTGACATATGATGGACTGAATGGAATCCTTTTGCGCTGTAAAAATTCTCAGATTCTGTCATATGTGATTAGTCAACTTCCACTTCACACGAGGTAGTTGTGACAGTGAAAATTCGAGGAGAGGCACGAGAACTGATTTGCACACTACTCTTGTCGAAAGTACCTCTACAAATCACCTCCTGACAGTGATTTGTCAGTTACACCTGATTCTCAAACAAGCCTGAACCAATAAGTTCTCTTGGGTTCATTACAATGTGCTCAAACTTGGAAGCTAAGTTGCTCAATGACCGCATAATATGCGGAGGCAGATTTTTGCAGAATGACTTTCCTGGAATTGTGCCTTTGAAGATTCATTTAACTTTCCACAATGTCTGCCCTAAGTGTACATTTGAGGTGAGCTATTTAATGGTGTCAAGCATTTTTCTGAAATAAGTACCTCGTCTTACATGCAACAGAAACATAATCCTAAAGCCATTTAACATCTTAATATAATTGTCCACATCACTTAGCAAGCCGCAATAGCCATAAGAATGGCTTCTAACATTATGTATGTGACCTTTTTTAAATCATGAAATGCAAGAATATTAAATTACTTCTCTTGTGGAAACAAAAGATCCCTCCTCAGTATTTGAAAAAGAATTATGGGAGTTTCGTGTCCCAAGCAATTACCCCTCGATTAACGTTGCTCAGAAAAATCTGATGATCTTGTTTTGTCTCATGGTATCTGTGCGAATTTGCTGAAGAACTTGGGTGCCATGTTTCCTTTCATTCCAACAGTGACTACAGTTAAAATTGTGATCAGAGATCATCCTCCGACACTTCTGCCATCTACAGTCTGACCCCACCACCCAAGATATTTTTCCATCCCCACCCTTGTCAGCCTTCTGGAGAGACCACTGTCTCTGGGACTCCCTTGTCCGCTCCACACTGCTCTCCAACCCCACCACACCCGGCACCTTCCCCTGCAACCGCAGGAAGTGCTACACTTGCCCCCACACCACCTCCCTCACCCCCATCCCAGGCCCCAAGATGACTTTCCATATCAAGCAGATTTTCACCTGCACATCTGCCAATGTGGTATACTGCATCCACTGTACCTGTTGTGGCTTCCTCTACGTTATTGCGAACCGAGCCTCTACTTGGTTTCCCCAAACAGCTGCACCTCCCAGTTGCGAGCCATTTCAACTCCCTTCCCATTCCTTGGCCTCCTGCAGTGCCACAATTATGCCACCCGAAGGTTGCAGGAACAGCAACTCCTATTCTGCTTGGGAACCCTGCAGCCCAGTGGTATCAATGTGGACTTCACAAGCTTCAATATCTCTCCTTCCCCCACTGCATCCCAAAACCAGCTCAGCTCATCCCCGCCTCCCTAACCTGTTCTTCCTCTCACCTATGCCTTCCTCCCACCTCAACCCACACCTCCATTTCCTACCTACTAACCTCATCCTGCCTCGTTGACCTATCCGTCGTCCCCGGACTGACCTATCCCCTCCCCACCTATACGCTCCTCTCCACCTGTCTTCGGTCCACCTCCCCCCTCTCTCCCTATTTATTTCAGAACCCTCTCCCCATCCCCCTCTCTGATGAAGGGTCTAGGCCCGAAACGTCAGCTTTTGTGTTCCTCAGATGCTGCTTGGCCTGCTGTGCTCATCCAGCCCCACACTTTGTTATCTCAGTGACTACACTTAAAGTACTTTGTTGCCTATCAAAATGATTCAGTACATCCTGATGTTGTGAAAGGCACTACATATAAACAGAAGTATCAATGCACCATCAAAAATCTGAGAGTTTAGATTATTTAATTATTTTGCACTGTGACAAAATGTACATTTTGTCTGTGCTGAATGTTCAACTTGCATATCTTTGCTAATACAAAATCTCCACATATTGTTCTGGTCTTCTGTGTGTGTTTGAGGTTTACAAAACATGGGATATTCATGATGCTGCGGTAGATGGCGGTCAGTTGATATGCAGGACCATGTCATTTTACATAAATGCAAGAGACATTAGGATGCAGTTTCATCTGTTATATTTCACCTACATCAAGTATTGTCGTAATGAAAGTAAATTAAGTTGACCACATCCCCATCAGCACTGTGGATTTCCCTCCGCCCTTGCCTGTGGTACAATCACCTAGCTGTGTCTGAGGATGGAGTTGTGGGGCTGCTTCCCATCCAATTTCCATATCTTTCAGTGCAGGCACCAGTAACATTGTGGAGTGTGATGGGAATAAACTCCAGAGCAACCAGGATAATCGCATTCAAGAGAATGTTGAAGGGAGAGCATTTTTTTTTTAACCGAAGTTGTTTTTGGAATATGGGTGTTGCCGTCTGGCATTTATTGCCCATATCTAATAGCCCAGAGGACATTTGAGAGCCAACCACACATCATCATGGGTCTGCATTGTAGATAGGCCAGATTAGTTACAATGGCCAATTTCATTCTATAAAACGACTTGAGTGAACGCTGCATTTTGATTTTTGCTGACCAATAGAAAAGCTTGTTACATGATACAACTTTGATATGTTCCACAAGGCAACAGGCGAGTTTGAGATTAAGTTTCAGCAACTACGGGCCCAGTTTGGCTTCCACTTAATTATCACTGGTGAAGAATTCGACCAATTTTCTAGGTCCAAATTTGAATCACAGATGGTCATCTAATCTAGGGTGGAGGGGAAATGAAGTAGAAATGTGGAAAACACAAACTGGACATTATTCATAAAGTATTTTCAGATAAAATTTTCAGTAGTTTTGGAGATGCATTTTCTGGTGGCCACTCAGGATTAGTGGGGAATGAATTTCTGCAGCATTTCTCCCACCTGTTCATGAAATTCAGTAGAAAAGTAGCAGAAAACAATATTTCCAAAATATAAGCTACTTATCAAAGGCTCTGCAGCTCTTCAGCCAAGTTTGCAGTGGACTTGTAGGAGTATCCCTTTGGAAGTTCAACTTGCTGCTTACCTTTGATTCGTATATTTTCTGTTGCTTTCCTTTGAGCCCATCAACAGAGTACCTTTGCACAAGACAGTTTAATATACACCTGTTGCTTCTGGTAAGTCATGTGATATTCGGTGTCATCAGATCCAGGAGTGTAATATGATGCAAGGCCAATCATATTTAATTGCAAACGTAGATTAGTATCACTTTAAAACCAGTCTAATTTTACATGGCGCTTCAGATGATTCAGAGCTTAATGTTGTTTGTCTGCTTCAAGCTCCAGCTGAGAAGCATGCATATTTTCAAGGATGTTTTCTATCTATAATCAAGTGTAATATGTACAATGTGGCATCTTCCTCCTACTGTTCCTGCTCATTGCTGTATCTTATTTGTGGCAAGCAGTTACTGAGGCCATCTGACATCTCCTCCCAATCTAACTATCTCTGAAACAATCTAACTCCCTGCTGGTTTCACTGATTCCTGGTTGTATTCACTGTATTGCTCTCTGGCGTGATTCCAGATACTATTAATTTCAATTTAACCAATCTCTTTGGCCCCACCCTCATCTTGATGACCTGAGGCTGAGCCAGCCTCTGCAACTGGTGTCATACTTATGGCTGCCTGCCTGCATGCTAGCTTTCAGTGACTAATGGAGAAGAACAGCCCAGTTCTCTTTCGATATCAACATTGTCCAAACTCTTGCCATTAAATACTTTGTACCTCCATTCCTCCTACCAAAGTGGATAGCCTCGCACCTCTTCATATATATTTTATGATACACTTGCCCATTCACTTTGTCTGCCTAAAATCGTCCTTAAACCTCTTTACATGTTCCTTACAAACATTGGGTTGAAAACTGTATCATCTGCAAACTTGAAAGTATAACAATAGATCCAAAATCCCAATCATTGATTTGATTGTGAATAGCTGAGGTTCAAGCACTGATCCTTATGCTATCTCACTGCTCACTGCCTGCTAATGTGAGAATGACTTATTTTATGCCTATTCTGTTTTCTGTCATTAGGACATCTCAATCCACACTAAAATGTCCCTGATCTCAAGTGTGCTAATGGTGTTTACGAACCTCGTATGTCAAAAAATCTAGATGCACCACATCCACAAACGGATTGTAATGGACTGTTCTAGTAACAATGTTAAAAAAGCCCTATCAAGTTTATGAAAACATGACTTTCCTCTTCACAGGTACATGTAGTCTCTGTTCCAAACAGGCAATTATTTTCTAAGTATTGGGTAATTACATTCTTTACAGTAAGTTCTAGTATTTTTCCCAACCACTAATGTCATGATAATAGGTCTCTCATTCCTTGCTTTCTTTCTCCTCCTCCTTTTATTAAACAGTGAGGTTACTTTACCTTTCAATCTCCAGGTATCATCGATTGCAGAATTAATAAAATTTTGAAAGATAATATGTTAATTCTCTTCTCCCTCCAGCCATCTCTTCTAACAGTCTAGGGTGAACATTGTCATGTTTCTGGAGTTTTGTCAACATTCAGTCCCATTCACTCTTCAAATTTTGCTGATACTAATTTCACTAATTTCTTTCAATTCCACACTCTTGGATCTTAACTTTTTTTCAGGGAGAGCTCTTGTGTCTGTTTATTTATTCAGCTCCTTTGCCATTTCTGTATTTCTTCTTATTAACCTATCTCAATTTATAATGGACCCATATTGTCTTTGCTAATCCTTTCCTTTTCAACATAACTATGTGTAGAAAGTTCTAAAATCAGTTTTTATGTTTCTTGCCTATTAATTTTCCTTATCAGTTTCTTTGTCCTCCTTTGCTGAATTAGAGTCATGGAAACAGACCTTTTGAATCAACCAGTCCATGTCGGCCATAATCACAAACTAAACTAGTCACATCTGCCTGCCCTTGGCCTATATCCCTCCAAACATTTTTTAATTCATATATTTATCTAAATATCTTTTAAACATTGTAACTATACCCTTATCCACCACTTCCTTCGGAAGTGCATTCCACACACAAATCACTCTGTTTTGAAGAAAATTGATTTTTTAAATCTTTCTCCTCTCACCTTTAAAAATATACCCAAAGTCTTGATACCCCCACCCTAGAGAAAAGATACCTGCCATTCACCTTTTCTATACCCCTCATTATTTTATAAACCTCTATTATGTCAACTCAATCCTCTATACTCCAGTGAAAAAAGTCCCAGCCTAATCAGCTTCTTCTTATAACCCAACCCTTTCATTCCTAGCAACATCCTGATAAATCTGTTCTTAACCATTTCCATCTTAATAATATTCTTCCTATAACAGGGTGGCCAGAACTCGACAGAGTGCTCCAGAAGAGGCCGCACCAACATCCTATACAACGTCAGCATAACTTCCCAACACCCAAAGTCAAAGGTCTAGCAATGAAAGTAAGCATACTAAATCCCCTTCTTAACAAACTTCAAAGAATTATGTACCCAAACCCCCAGGTCTCTCTGTTCTACAAACACAACTCAAGGCCCTACTTTTAATTGTAGTCATCTTGCCTTTGCATTTTGGTAAAACAAGTAATACCTCACATTTATCCAAATTAAACTCCATCTGCCGCTCTTCAGCCCATTGACCCATTTGATTAAGATCACTTTTTGTAATCTTGGGTAACCTTGTTAACTATCCAATGTACCACCAATCTTTGTTTTATCTACAGACTAATTCACTGTGCTTTTGATATATTCATCTAAAATCATTTATATAATTGACAAACAAAAGTGGACCCAGCACCGATGCCTGTGGAACGCTGCTGGTCACTGGCCTACAATTCTGCAATTCTCCCAGCCATCAAGCTTACAACTCTTTTTGGCAACATTTATAAGCAACCTCCTCTTTTGCTGTAATATAATGTTGAACTTACCTTGTTAGCCATGGCTCATTTGCATTTTCTCTCGGATATTTTTGCCTTTTATGAGAATGTATGTTTTTGAAACGTAAGCATCAAATTATTTAAATGCTAGTCATGGTCAATCTACTAAACATTTTAATGTATTTTTCCAATCCACTACAGCCAACTTTCTCCTCATACCTTCACAATTTCCCTTATTTGAACTTTAGGTTTCAAGTAGAATTTTCCATCCTGTTTGAAAAAGATATAGTTCAGCCATACTATGGCTCTTGTTGCCCAAATGACTTTTTTTTTAAAAAAGCAAGATTATTAATTAACTCTTTCACATTGCACAATGTCAGATCAAAAATTGTCTATGTCCTAATTGGTTCCTCAACGTATTGCTGCAGAAAACTCTCAAACAAATTCCAGAAATTCTTCTTTCAGAGCCCCAGTGCTCATTAGATTTACCCAGTCTACATGCAATGTTCTAAGTGGTTTCCCCTAACCACCCGCTTAGTGATTGATGTCAGCACATTGAAACTAGAAGCCAATGCTGCAATCAGAGTTGCTGCCATGGATAGACCCCTAGGCCCACACAGCCTACGTGTAGATTGAAGTCACCATTGATTACCACATATCCCTTGCTACATGCACCTCAACTTCCTGATTTGAACTGTGCCTTATATTAGCCGTACTGTTTGGCAGCCTATAAACCACCTCTACCTTTGATTGCTATTCTTTGCTGTTTCTTAGCTTCGTTCAATGGATTCTGCATTCTGTTCTTCCAGTCAGAAATCCTCTCCAGTCGATGCATTGAAAATCTCCTTACTATTAGCACCACCCCACCTCCTTTTATCTTTTTGCATATTTTTCCAGAATGTCAAATATCCTTTTAATATTCAGTTTCCAGTCTTCTTCATCCTGCAGCCATGTCTCCATCATAGCAATTAAAATATCCTTTCTTTAGTTCTTCTTATAGAATTAAATCACTTATTTTATTGTGAATGTTATGTGCATTCTGATAATGCTTTTAATTGTGCCTTTTTTAACATTATCCTGATTCTATTCTAGCATGTGTTTCTGTAGCTTTCCATCTTCACTTACAGCTTTTCTACCACCCATAACAAGCATTCTTCTTCTTTCAGAACTCCCTATCAGATTCCGATCCTCCTGACAAATTAGTTTAAACATTCCCAGCAGCACAAGCAATTCTGTCCATGAGGATAAAAGAGATCTGTGGATGCTGGAAGTCTGAAACAAAAACAAATTGCTGGTGAAACTCAGCAGATCTGACATAATCTGTCAAGAAGGGTTAATGAACCTGAAATTTAACTCTGCTTTCGGTCCATGGATGCTGCCAGACCTTCTGAGTTTCTCTAGCTATTTATGTTTTGGTTTCTACCCATGAGAATGTTCATCCGGATCCTGCTAGCCTATCCTGCTTGTGCAGATCCAACCTGCCCTGGAATGATTTCCAAATCCACAAAAAAATTGATAGAATCTCCCTCCGGCACCATTTTTCCCACTTGCATGTTCATTCAAACTCTGGGGATTGGGTGGTCATGTCTACTGGACTAGTGATCCAGAACCACAGGCTAATGTTTTGGGGATAAGGGTTTGAATCCCACAACAGTAGATGGTGCAATTTGTGCTCCAAATTATAGGTTTTTATAACAATCATTACTAGATCACTATTAGACCAACTGTATTTTTAATTTCAGAGTTTCAGCAATTTTTATGGTGGGTTTAGAATTCATGACCCCCAGATGGTGATCACATATCGACAGGCCACTTTTGTAAAAATCCATCTGGTTCACTAATGTTTTTCCGAGAAGGATAACTGCCATCTTTTCCTTATCTGGCCTATATGTGACTCCAGACCCATAACTGTTGTTGACTCTTACCTGCCCTCTGGACAATTAGGAATGGGCAATAAATGTTGACCTAGCTAGTGCCACCTATATCCCACAAACAAATTTTTAAAACACAGACTCTCTCCCTCTGTCATTCTATGAACATAGATAAGGAATAATTAGCCAAGTTTTAACAAAAGAAAACATACACAGATCAATCTCTGAATAGTTCATAAAGAGCAAATACTTGAA
Source organism: Stegostoma tigrinum (assembly GCF_030684315.1). Classification (NCBI taxonomy): domain Eukaryota; kingdom Metazoa; phylum Chordata; class Chondrichthyes; order Orectolobiformes; family Stegostomatidae; genus Stegostoma; species Stegostoma tigrinum. Next base: position 98,287,699 of record NC_081355.1, on the reverse strand, counting down.
CATTGACATTAGTAGGTGAACAATGCTCAGAAACAACTGCAATCAGCTTGCTAATCCTTAGTTTTGCAGATCAGTTAAGGTTCTATAGTTCTGATGCGTTTTGCCCATCATTGAATTCCAGCATTCAGGGTGAGAGAGTGTCCATTGATGTATTGTTTCCATTTTAACTGGTTTGTAATGCTTGAGTTAGAGAGGGTCTTTACCCACAACATGTTGATAATGGAAGTTCTTTGACTGAGACCTTCACACTCGAATCCAGGGAAGCACATCCAGCCTCATTACTCTGCTCGAGTAGATTATAACTTTTGTAAAAATTAAGCTTCCTTTCTTCTACATTCCTGGAGGCTAACACGGACATGTTTGGAAGAAATGGTTTTCTGCCGAGGGGGGAGAAATAGTTAGCCCCCTTGTTATCTGTTCTTGTCAAATCTCTCCCTGTTTGATGTTTCCTTCATAATTTATGTATGCAGTATTCCATGGGTTTCACACAGGACTTCGTCAGTCACTATACTTAAATCTACAGCATATTTGTTTTCTGGAGTAGACCTCCCTGCTAAAAACATCACACTTTGGAATTTTAAGTGAGAACGTCTATAATTATTTTTGAGGCTCTGATCCATCGCCCAGACAACAGAAGGACAGGTTAGAATGTTAAACAAAAACAGAAATTGCCTGAAAAGCTCCACAGGTGTTACCAAACCTGTGGAGAGAAATCAGTTACAGGTCCGGTAACCCTTCCTCAGATCAAAATGTTTATTGTGTTCTAGACAGAAATATATATGAAGAACAAACTGACTGAATTGTTGGCATAAAGTCAACCGAGAAGGCATGATAATGGTAGCCATTGCAGAGGCATGATTGCAAGACACTCAGGACTGGGAACAAAATGAATTCAAAGCTGATCTGATGATCCTCAACTCCATTTTCCTGCCTTTTTCCTGTGCCCTTGGTGTCTGCCTTGAATATACTTAATGACGCAGCCTCAACAGCCATCTTCAGTAAAGAATCCCCCAAAACACCACCCTTTGAAACAAGAAATTCCTCCTCCATTTTGTATGTCCACAGGAAACTGGACAATTTGTAATGGTTAAAATTATGAAGAACAATACAGCACAGGAATAGGCCCTTTGGCCCTCCAAGCCTGTGCTGACACATTTTGTCCTTCCATATTAAAACTGTCTTCACTTACAGCATCCATATCCCTCTCTTCCCTTCCTATTCATGCATTCATCCAGGTGTGAATGCTGCTATTCTGTATGCTTCCACTACCACCTCGGGCAGTGCATTCCAGACACACATCACCCTTTGTGTGAAAAGTCTGCCATGCACGTCTCTTTTAAATCCACTCCCCCGTCCCCTGCCCTGCACCTTGAACATGTGTCCCCTAGTATTGACCCCTCCACCCTGGGGAAAAAAAAACGCATAGTTTCCACTCTATCCATGCCATTCACAATCTTGGAAACTTCCACTAGGTCATCAGTCAACCTCCTGCATTCCAATGAAAACAAGCCCCGTCTATCCAACCTTTCTTCATGGCTAAAATCCCCCATACCAGGCAACATCCTGGTAAAGCTTTTCTGTACCCTCTCCAAAGCATCCATTGTGTGATGACCAGAACTGTACACATTATTCCAAGGGTTGCCTGACTAAAGTTCTGTAAAGCTGCAGCACAACTTGTCAGTCATTGTACTCAATGTCCCTTCTAATGACAGCAAATGTGCCATAGGCCTTTTTTACTACCTTATTTACCTGTGCTGCCATCTTCAGTGATCCATGGACCTGCACCCTCAGACTCCTCCGCATATCAGCACTCCTAAGGGTTCTGCCATTGTGTATAATTTCGAGCTGTACTTGACCTTCCAAAATGCATCACCTTACATTTATCTAGGTTAACCTCCATCAGCCATTTTTCTGCCCATGCCTGCAACTGATCTATATCCTGTTGTATCCTCTGACAATCCTCCTCACTATCTGCAACACACCAATCTTTGTATCATCTGCAAACTTACAAATTAGACCAGCTACATTTTCCTCCAAATCATTTATGTAGATCACTAACAGCAGAGGTCCCAGGACTGATCCCTGTGGAACACCACTAGTCACAGTCCTCCATTCAAAAAAGCATCCTTCCACCGCTACCCTCTGTCGTGTGGTAAGCCAGTTCAGCATCCGTCTTGGGAGCTCACACCTGATATGCTGTGACTTCACATTTCATACCAGTCTGCCATGAGGGACCTTGTCAGAGGCTGTACTGAAGTCCATGTAGACAACATCAACTGCTATTCCCTCATCAATTCTCTTCTTCACCTCCTCAAAAAACTCAATCAAGTTAGTGAGGCATGAACTCCCTCGCACAAAATCATACTGTTTATTGCTAGTCAGTCCACTTTCTTCCAAATACTTATCAATCTTGTCCACGAGAGTCTTTTCCAATAATTTGTCTACCACATACATTATGGCTCACAGGCCTGTAATTTCCTGGATTATCCTTGCTACCCTTTTTAAACAATGGGACAACATTAACTATGCCCTCTGGGGCCTCACCTGTGGCCAAAGAGGATACAAAGATGTCCATCAACGCTGCAGTAATTTGTCCATTTGCCTCCTTCTGGGATAGATCCCATCAGGACCTCAGGATTAAATTATCTTAATACTTTATAAGACACAAAACACTTCTTCCTTTTTAATAGCAACTTGGCTGAGAAATTTGACACTACCTTCCCAGAGATCATCCTCCACTAATTCCTTCTGTTTGGCAAATACCAATACAATACAAATTATTTGTTTAAGACCTCACGTACTTCTTATGGCTCCACATGAACATTCCATCCTTTGTCTTTGAGTGAGCCAACCCTTTCCTAGCTATCTTCTTGCTTTTTATACATGTGGGATTCTCCTTAATCATTTTCATGACCCTTTTTAGCCCTTCTAATTCCTTGTAAGTTATTTCCTATTTTCCTTACACTTCACGGGCTTTGTCAGTTCCCATCCTTCTAGACCTTACAGATGCTTCCTTCAGCTTTTTGACCAAGGTCATAACATGTCTGGTCATCCAAGGTTCACATAACTTGTTATACCTAACCTTCACCCTCAAAAGGAACATGCCACTCCTGAACTCTTATCAACTGCCATTTGAAATACTCCCACATACCTAATGTGGATTTACCCTCAAACAGTTGCCTGCAATCAAAATTCTCGAATTCCTGCTTAATATTGTTGTAGTTCTTCATCCCCCAATTTAACACTTTCACCGGAGAACGGCTGTTATCCCAACCTATGAGTAATTTAAAACTCACAGTACTATGGTCATTATTCCCAAAATGCTCCTCCACTCAAACTTCACTCACCTGGCCATTTCCCTTAACTAGATCCAGTATAGCCCCTTCCCTGGTTGGGTTGTTTACATATTTTTCAAGAAACCCCTCCTGAATGGTCCTTACAAATTCTGTCTCATCCAAGCCCCTTGCACAAAGTGAGTCTCTGTCACTACACAACAAGTTAAAATTACCCAACACAACGACCATGCTGTTTTTACGTGTTTCCAAAATCTGTTTACATACTCTCTCCTTTATCTCCCCCTAGCTGTTAGGAGGCCTGTAGAATATGCCCAGCACTGTGATTTCATCTTTCCTATTCATGAGTTCCACCCATATTGCCCCACTGCTCAGGTCCTCTAATGTATCCTCCCTCAGTATAACTATGAGATACTCCTTTATTGGTAGTACAACCCCTCCCCTCTCACCCTTTACAACCCTTTCTATCACACCTGAAACATGCCAGTCCTGTCCCTTTTTCAGTCAAGTCTCCATAACCACAATAATGTCTTTGTTCCAAATACTAACCAGTGCACTGAGTTCATCTAACTTGCTAATTATACTTCTTGCTTTGAAACACATGCATTTCAGACCACCTCCCCTTCACTTTTCAACAGCATTTCCCTACCTGTTCTTAGTCAGGTTTGCCCTGGTTTCTACCTCTCCCTCAATTTCTGCATTTACTGCTCTACACTTCTGGTTCCCATCCCCCTACTACCCAACCACTCTACTAAGTGCCCTCCCTAAGGACATCAGTCTTGGTCCTGCCCAGGTCTGAACCGGTCCCAATGCCCCACAAATCTGAAACCCTCTCTGTCACACCATCTTTTCAGCCATGTGTTCATCTAATAGATGCTGACTAGCTTGTGGCATTGGTAGTAATCCTGAGATAACTGCCTTTGAAGTCCCACTTTCCACCTTTCATCCTAATTCACTATATTCTGCTTTTAGGACCTCATCCTTTTCTTTCAACAATGTCATTAGTACTGATGTGTCCCCGACCACTAGCTGTTCACTCTTCCCCTCCAGAACGTCCTGCAACTGCTCCAAGACATCCAGGACCCTGGCACCAGGGAGACAGCACACCATCCTTGGATTCTGGCTTGCATCCACAGAAATGCCTATCTATTCCTCTTATAATGGAATCCGTATAACCATTAGTATTTCCATGCCTATTTCTCCCTTCCTCTACAGCAGAGCCAATGATGGGGCCATGAATTTGGCTGTTGCTGTTATCTCCTGAGAGGCCATTCCCCTCAACAATGTCCAAAACAGTATATCTCGTTTGCAGGGGAATAATTCTGCCTGATGGTCACCTTCCTGCCTGTGGAGTTTGAACCTGCAGTGTGACTATCTCTTTATACATACTATCCACGATACTCACCACCTCACAAATGCTCGACAGTGTCCCCAGATGCTGCTCCGACTCCGAAACTTGGGCTTCCAGTAGCTGCAACTGGAGACTTTGCTTGCACACATGCAGGTCCCAGGCACTGGCAGTGTGTCCAGCTTCCCACATCAAGCTATTTGAGCAGACTACGATTTGGAGCTGTCTTGCCATGTCTTACCCATTTAACTTAATTAATCCATACAACATCAAATACTTACTTCCTCCACTTCTGATGCTCTCTGCTCCAAAAACAATTTCTGAAAACTGACATGTCACTCACCAACAACAGTTTCCAGAAACTGTTTAGATTCATACTCCTTTACCTACAGGGACTCTCACCACCAACCTTCTTCACACAATATTCTGTCTTCTATGGATCTTGCCTCTCATTGAGGAAGAAGGAAGGATTAAAACACTATAATAGTGTAATGTGCGGGACTTACCATTCCTCAGTAACAGAATCTTCCACTATACCCTTCACACCCACGCTGACTGTGTAGTCTGCTCCCAGAATGCAAACAAGCAATGTCTCAGTACTTTCTGATTGGAGTCACAGTATATCGATGAGTGGCATTTTAAAAATACTTAATATGAGGCAGAATAAAGTGTGAGATAAGAGCTTGATTGGTCAAAGAACAGCAATGGAGAGTTATGTAAAGTAATAAGAGACAACAATGAAAAGATTAAAAATTTACTAAAATGTAAAAGCTGGCAGTGAGTGAAAAGGTGGAAAGGATGATAAAATAGGCAAAAGTTACCAATAAGCTTATGGGGAAAACATGCAAGGGACATCAAAAATCATTTTTTTTATTCTGTGGAAAGAGGATGGTCACGTGAATCCCTTAAACTACTAATGTTATTATTGTCAATAAGTAAGGAAGAATTACTTTGCATCAGCATGTGCAGCAGAGTAAAAATTTAGAATGCAGGACATTTTAAAAAATTCTAATTGAATCAGGGAGAACATTAACATGAGAAAAGTAACAATGAAGATGATAACAATGCTAACAAATCATAGCTCCCCAGGATCAGATGCGTTCCATCCCAGGTGAGGTACTAACTATGATCCTCCAAAGTTCAGTCAATTCCAGAACAGTACCTTTTTCAGATTGGAAAATAGTGGACATCTCACCGCTTTTTAAGAAAGGCGAAAAGGTGGAAGCCAGTAAATTTTATAAATCAGTCAACTTGATATCTGTTGTCAGGAAACAATTTTGGCCAAATATTTGTTGTCAGAAAATTATTATTGTATATCATTAAATATAGAATTTCTGAATACCTTAGATTTTCAGCTCATCATAACCAACCAGCAAGAGTTTATAAAATAAAAAAAGTTCTTGGAGAAACTCTGCCAGTCTGGCACATTTGAAGAGAGACAGAATTAATGTTTTGAATCAATACAACTCCATGCTAACTGTTTCTCCCTCCAAAGATGCTGCCAGATCTGCTGAGTTTCTCAAGTACTTTGTTTTTATTTCAAAACACTACAGTTCTTACCTTTCCCAAATTCATCAAATAAGAGAAAGATCATACTTGACAAACTTGTTCTTTTTTTAAAAAAAATGCCTATTGATGATATGTATATGGACCAACAGGAGGCATGTTCTTGTACATTATGATCAATTTAATATTAAGGCAAGGGATTGCATGATGCTGAACCAACTCTGGCTATGACAGCAATAACAAAGTGTGGAGCTTCATGAACACAACAGGCCAAGGAGCATCAGAGGAGCAGGAAGGCTGACATTTCAGGCCTAGACCCTTCAGAAAATGATTTCCTGAAGGTGGTTCTAGGCCCGAAATGTCAACCTTCCTGCTCCTCTGATGCTGCTTGGCCTGCTGTGTTCACCCAGCTCCACACTTTGTTATCTCAAATTCTCCAGCATCTGCAGTTCCTACTATCTCTATGACAACAATAACGTGGTTTTGCTTTCCTTGTCCTTTGCTTGGAAACAAAATGCATCTGTAATATTGCACAGAGATCAGATAACTTAACAGCTAATTAAAAATAATCCTTGGGAATTGAGTGATAAGAGTCCAACGCTCATTTTTTTTCTATGGGATTGTTATTGTAGGGCTGTTTAAATAAACTTTGGAGAGAAACTAAGCAGCAATAGAGGGTGGCAGAATTAGGCAGCGTGATTGCTAACAGTGATCTCTATCTCAGGGTACAGTCCTGCCCAACTTACAAAACTGGTACTGCAGGAAACATACACAGCCAGTAGGTAACTTGGTCAAGAAGTAATTGGACAACCATTAGGAACTGTGATTACTACTATCTGCAAGGAGGAGGAAAATTTAATTCATTGAGTAGCTTGCAGTGCATTTTTCAGCTCACTCTGGGTTAGTTGCATGTTTGTTTTCTGCTGTCCAGCTCACATGCTTGTTAGTGTGCCCCCTCTAATTCAAGGATTCTTACTAATTCTACTATGACTTTTTAGATAAGGATGTTTCGTAAACATGTAAAAGTTACTAGCCGCACTGACACATGCAAATTAGAAACAGTCCTTACTGTACACTCAGAGACAAAGTTTGGCAACATCTGTGGAAAGAAGAACAGAGTTAACATTTCAAGCCAAATGACTTTTATTTCTCCCCCCAGATGTAATTGTTCCCTAGGCTTAGGCATTTTCAGAAACAAAACAAGAAATTGCTGAAAAAAACTCAGGGGGTTTGGCAGCATCTGTGGAGAGAGAGCAGAGTTCTGAAGAAAGGTCACTGGACCTGAAACATTAACTGTGCTTTCACTTCACAGATGCTGCCAGACCTGCTGAGATTTTCCAGAAATTTCTCTTTTTACTTCTGATTTCCAGCATCCACAGTTCTTTCAGGTTTTTTTTTGTTATACTTCTTCAGCTGGATTAATCTTAACCTTGTGTGTGTTTCTGCTGCTGTTAAGTCACCCAGGGGTTCAGAACAGTAAGGAAAATCCCAGTTTTAATGTAACGAACAAGCTATTCAAAGAGTATCAGTTTATTTGTGATCAATGGATGCACAATTATCACAGGCCTAGTATCCAACCCAAACAATGCTTTAATTAAAGCTGCTGATCAGAGTTGTTTTTATTTAAAGCACAAATTGTAACCCGATGCCAATTAGAGTTGGTTGAAAGTTCTTAAAAGTACCAAAGGTAGTGGAACATTAATAAGGTGTTAAATGAATGCATATGTTTGTTCTTTCATTCATTGCTCCTTAAAGAAGTAAGCATTATTATTTCTGCCTGTAATAAGCTGAGCATTTTAAAATGCTATAATTAAATTGGTGTTACTGCAAATAGATAATAGTTAGACTTATATAATTGTCTATTTTAAATATAAAGCACTAAGGATGTGGATCCAACACAAATTGGCACTGGGGTGAGAGTAAATACTAAGCTGAAATTGGAGTTTGATATTTAATGCAGAAAGCATCCAGTGTGAAACATGTTTCAGTTACAATCCATTGTAGAAAATTCCTTCATTTATTGCTGACTGGCTCTAAAATAGGAACATCACATTAAGGGTATCGGATACCAGCATAGAAACCATAGCAAATTGTGGAGTTGTTGACTTGCTTGCCAAACTGGCTCGTTTTTGTTCAGACATTTTGTCACCATGCTAGGTGACATCATCAGTGGAGCTTCCGATGATGCGAAGTTATTCTACTCTACTTGGAATTTATGCTGTCCAGTCCCTTATGTGAATACTGTCACTTCTGGTTTTGTTCTGTTTGGGTTTGTATATGGGATACAATTCTATATGTTTGTTGATTGAAGTATGGGTGGAGAACCATGCCTGTAGGAATTCAGGCTAGGACACACTGTAATACTCCAGAACTACATAGGAAAGAGGAAGAACGCTTGTACAAGTTCTCCACTTTAAACAGATATCCCCACAACTTCATCCACAGATGCCTAAAAAAAAACAGACAACAGGAAGACACAGTACTCCCTAACACACTGACCACAATGCCCTACATCAAGAACATATTGGAACTGACAACAAGACTCCTAAGACCACTAGGAATCATGGTTGCCCTCAAGCTCAGAGTCACTCTATGACAAACACTCTCAAGGATTAAAGACCCCATTCCCACAACATACAGTTTACAAAATGCCATGCAACAACTGCCACAAACATTACATCGGACAGACAGGAAGGAGATAAGCCATCAGAATACATGAACATCAACTAGCAGCAAAACGGCATGATGAGTTCTCCTTAATGTCAGTACATTCAGACAATGAAGGCCAACAGTTTAACTGGGACAAAGTAACCATAGTAGCCCAAGCCAAGCATAGATACACATGGGAATTCCTAGAGGCCTGGTTCTCCACCCATACTTCAATCAATAAACATGTAGAATTGGACCCAATATACAAACCCATACAGATCAAAACTGGAAATGACAGTACCCACCATAACAGACCAGACAGTATAAATTCCAAGCGGAGTAGAATAACATCGCTTCATTAGAGGCTCCACTGATGATTTCACCCCACATAGTGAGGAAACGTCTGAACAAAAACAAGCCAGATCAGTGAGCAAGTCAACAACCTCATCCACAACTTGAGCTACAGATCTTTGCCAAAACTTTATAAAACAAATTGTGCTGTGGAATGTGGATTGCTTTTGTGAAAGAGCATTATCCTGCTTTTAACTGTGTTGTGTCTTTCTGATTTACGAGGGCTCCTTTCTGGCCATAATGGAGCACAAAAATTAACATAGTTGTATACTTCAATTGTGCAAAACTATGAATGACATGATTTCTTTAGTTAATGCTTTTTGTTTTTAAAAATGTGTTCCTGCAAGTGATTATTGGCATCTCTAAGTGACTTGAATGTAAATAACATGAATAACCATGACTCTTTAAATAACTTATCGCTGTGTACATTGTATTAGCTTTTGGACACAGCAGATTGTTTCTGTGTATGTCTCCAGAATGTACTGAGCAAATGGTCAAATTCAACTGACTACTCGGAAGGAATCATTATCTCATGATGCATTACTTTATTGAACTTGATCTTGGCTTCTGTATTCAGTGTCAAGGAAGGTCAGTTATTAATTTCTAACTAGGAAGGCATGCAACTACTCCTAAATTCCGCTCTTTCTACAGTGAAACAAGTCAGCTTTGGAGTTGCAAAAAACGTCACTGGCAAACTTGAGCTTTAATTATTTTCACTTATTTAGCCTTTCTTTGTGTATATTAATTTGTTTCTAATTATCACTTTTGTTTTGTTCTGAAACTGGCAATACTCTATATTGGAATTGTGGGTTCAACCTTCAATCTGCCACTTCATGATAGTTATAGGATACCTCCTACAAAATGACTACACTCCTATGATTTTTAGACTTGTAACATGTGTATTTTAAATGGAATGTTATTTTTATGTTCGACTGAATGTTTCTAATTGATCTTACTACTTAGGTGTGAGAACAAGAGCAGATGCTTTTCAAGGGACTCCTCAACCACCCCTGTATGATTTGCACGCACCACGCTACTCTGCGGTATGCATCAAAAATCTATTTCTACGGTATCAATTTTATTGTTATACTTTGAAGGAATAGAAATGAAATCCAGCTTTTTTTTTTGCAGAACCATTGATAGCAATTAAAATAGATCAAAAATTTGCTGTCATTAAAATAAGGATACAATTTTTCAGATACCACTTATTCTATTAAATAATTTAAGAAGGAGCTCTCTTGGGGATTCCCATTCAATTTCAATCTAATGTTTAAGATGTATAATTGTACAGTAAATTCTTTTTTCCTCTCATTTTTACATACGTGACCTTCCAGAATTTTTTTTTAAAAAGTGAAATTATGTAGAGATAATAGAATAATCTCTAACGTGCTCCATGCATTCTTCTAATCTTAGATACAGGTGTAAAGACATAGCTACAACTGCAACTATATTGATAACCAATTTTACAAAGTAAAGACTCACCTGATTAACAGAAGCAGAGCAGTATTGGCATGCTTGTCCGTAGACCTGAAGGTGGCAGGATAGCTTAACAGAATTAATGATTAAGAAGGCATGTGGGACACTTGCCTTCAACAGTTGTAACGTAGATTATAAGGTTAGGGAGGTTATGTTGGAACTGTACAAAACTTTGGTTTGGCCACAGTTGGAGTGTGCAGGTCTGTTTGCCACACTGTAAGAAGAATGTGATTGCACTGGAGGGGGTGCACATGAGATTCACCGGATGTTTTCTGGGTTGGTATACCTCAGCTGTGAAGAGAGGATAGATAAACTTGTTGTTTTCTTTAGAGCTGACAAGCCTGAAACACGAACTGATTTGAGTTGTATAAGATTGAGAGGCATGGACAAAGTGATTATGCAGTAATTGTTCCCCTTAGAATGGTCAGTTACAAGGGGTCATCATTTTTAAGGTGAAGGGCAGGAGTTTGAAGGGGATTTGAGAAAAACAATTTTCACCTAACGTTTGTAGCGTTCTAGATTTCACTGCCCGGGAGCATAGTACTGGTGGGAAACATCTCAAATGTTTACAAAGTACATGGACGACCACTTGAAATGTTATTACATTCAAGGCTATGAGGCAATTATTGGAAAGTGAGGTTGATGTAGATACGTAGGCACAGACTCAATGGGCTAAAGGTCCTGTTTTGTATTTGTATGACTCTCACTCTGATGTCAATAATGTTAATTATTTCCATGCATGACGAACAGCAAAATAATTTTACATGACAAAGCATGTGGTTTCCAGTTACAGAAGATTGTTTATTACATTTTTTGATTTCTTCTAGATTTCATCACCCATTGGCACTGTACTTCAGAGAAATGAAATAAATGCTTCTCCTGGATATCAATCCAACTACCCTGCATTTCCGCCATATCCAGCATATCCAACATACCCAGCAGCATCACAACCCTCAAATGCTCTTCCACAAAATGCCGGCTACCAGAAGTCAGTTGCTGCATCATCAGTGGCTTTTGCTGCACAGAATACTGGTGCTGCAAGGCCTCCTCCAATTTTGCCCTACTCTGTCATCCAGCAGCATCCTAATTCCGTTTATGTTTTCAACACACAAAGTCCTGCATCAACATACGTTGTAAACCAGCAGCAAATTGCACCAGCATTTGTTGTTAACCAGCAACATCCTGCACCGCCCGTGGTTCTGATTCAGTCTAGCAAGGTTGCAACAGGAAATCATATAACCAATGGTTATCCAACAGCAATGACCCTCCACCAATCTGCAAAAAATCTCTCCAAAGATTTAACAAATATTGTCTTGTCTAATGTAGAATGTGCAATTGACTCTCAATCAAGAAATAAGGTACAAAACGTTCTATTGCGTTTATTATTTACTCATCAGACATTTCTTGATTTCAATCTTATGTTTCAGAAACACAATTTAAGTTCAAATTTATTGGCATTTTAAAAGGAAGGTTTTTTTTAACCTTGTTGATATTGCTTTATTGTTGTTGTTGAAGATCCAGTCTTATTTACAGTCATAGAGCTGTACAGCATGGAAACAGATCCTTCAGCCCAACTTGTCCATGCTGACCAGATATGCTAAATTAATCTAGTCCCATTTGCCAGCATTTGGCCCATATCCCTCTTAAACCCTTACTATTCATATAGTCATCCAGGTTGCCTCTTAAATGTCGTAATTTAAGTAAGGCGTTTGATAAGGCTCCCCATAGTAAGCTCATGCAGAAGGTAAGGAGGCATAGGATAGGGGGAAATGTGGCATATTGGATTCAGAATTGACTGACCCTTAGAAGACAAACTGTGGTGTATGGAAGTTATTCAGCACGGTGCTCAGTCACGAGTGGTCTACCACAAGGATCTGTTCTTGGTCCTCTTCTATTTGTGATTTTTGTAAATGATTTGGATGAAGTAGTGAAAGGGTGGATTCGTAAGTTCACGGACAATACAAAGGTGGGTCATGTTGTGGACAGTGCGAAGGGCTGTTCTAGGTTACAAAGGGACATTGATAGGATGCAGAACAGGGCTGAGAAGCTGCAGATGGAGTTTAACCCTGAAAAGTGTGAGGTGATTCATTTTGGAAGGACAAACTTGAAAGCAGAATACAGGGTTAATGGAAAGATTCTTGGCAGTGTGGAGGAACAGAGGAATCTTGGGGTTCATGTTTACAGTTCCCTGAAACTGCCACCCAGGCGGATAGAGTTGTTAAGAAGGCATATGATGTGTTAGCTTTCATTAACAGAGGGATTGAATTCAAGAGCCATGGAATTATGCTCCAGCTATACAAAAGCTTGGTTCGGCCACATCTGAAGTATTGTGTCCAGTTCTGGTTGCCTCATTACAGGAAAGATGTGGAAGTGTTGGAAAAGGTGCAGAGAAGATTATCCGTGATGTTGCCTGGAATGGAGGGAAGGTCTTACGAGGAAAGGTTGAGAGCGCTAGGGCTTTTTTCTTGCGAATGATGAAGAATGAGAGGTGACTTGATAGAGGTGTACAAAATGATCAGAGGTATAAATAGAGTAGACAGCCAGACACACTTACCTGGGGTGGAGGTAGCTATTCCAAGGGGGCATAGTTTTAAATTGAGTGGAGGTATATATAGGGGAGACGTCAGAGGTAGGTTCTGTACTCAGAGTGGGGCATGGAAGGCATTGCCGAAGAGGGTAGTGGAGTCGGCCTCCTTAGGGGCATTTACGCAGCTATTAGATAGGCATATGGATGATTGTATAACGTAGAGGTGGAGGTTAGATAGACTTCAGTATTTGGGTAAAAGTTCAACACAACTTTGTGGGCCAAAGGGCCTACACTGTGCAGTACAGTTCTATGAAATTCTAACAGCATTCATCACTTCCTCTGGCAGAACAATGTCATCAACTTAAAGTCTTAAGTTTCTTTACAGAGACAATAGAAATTGAGTCAAAGAAGCAGATATTGAGGTATATAAAAATATTGGATCAAAGGGATGACTTTAAAGAGGGCCTTGATGAAGGAAGAGATAATGATGACAGCCGTGTTCATGGGAGGGTATTCCAGTGCATGGATTTTAACTGTTTTATGCACAATTAACAACAAATGCGTGGACAAAGGAAATGTGGAGAAGATGCCAAAGTCAGAGTAGAAGTGGAAGCTAAAGGAGATTGCACAGATGGGGGAGGATCTTCCATAGATACTAATCCAGTATCCAGCATGGAAAGACACCAGGAGACATGTTGAAAGAAAAATACAACCTAATAATAATTGTAACTCATACAAACGTAACAGTAGAAAGAAACCATAAATGCATAGAACCCATTCAAAATGTTTCAGTCTCAAATGTTTAATCATTTTAAACCTAATCTCATCCCTTCTGTTCAGGCCACACATTTTAAGAACTGCAAATCCTTTGATAATGACATTATTATTGCAGCTTTCAGGGAAATGTCAACAAAAAACTCTATTGTAACCGCATGATTTGATGTTCCTTTCTTTTCTAGCCCGTGCCAATCAAAAGACCAGCAAAGTTTTTTTTCCCTCTTACTGACTGTTGCAGCCTGTTTTGTTTAAAGTGCAAAGCATTTTAAACAAAACTTCAGATTGTGACTGTTATACAGACCTTATGCACTCTAGCCAGCACCCTCAGGAGTATTTGCGTCTTCTCCATGTAATGTGTGACTGAAACATTACTGATTAAGGCTGCTGCCACAGTCAAAATGAGGCCTGTTTGAATACAGCACTGAGCTCAAAGGCTTTGCTGAGTTTAGCTTTCTCAAATCATGCCTAATCTCCTCTCACTGGCAAAAATTGAATCTGTTGTAAATGGGATAGGTTTCCATAACTGGGTACTGTATGTCATTTTTGAAGCTCTGCAAAAATCCACCCCTTAATTTTGGCTGAGCTGATGTTCACAGCACATGGCCATCCTCTAGTTGACCTCTTACTGGCATGGGCAAGTTAGAAGTAACAATAATTGGCTGATGTAGGAACAGAGATGGGTAATGATATCAAGTCAGAATTATTGGTGGTAAAGAGAAGTTGGATTCAAAAGCATGGTATGCACAGGACAAAAGAACAAGGAAACCTACAGCACAGGAACAGGCCCTTCAGCCCTCCAAGCCTGCGTCGATCAAGATCCTCTGTCTAACCTGTCATCTATTTTCTAACGGTCTGTGTCCATTTGCTCCCTGCCCATCCATGTACCTGGCCAAATATATCTTAAAAGACACTAACGTGTCTGCATCGACCACCTCGCTGGCAACGCGTTCCAGGCACCCACCACCCTCTGTGTAAAGAACTTTCCACGCATATCTCCCTTAAAAACTTTCCTCCTCTCACTTTGAACTCATGACCCGTAGTAATTGAGTCCCCCACTCTGGGAAAACGCTTTTTGCTATCCACCCTGTCTATACCCCTCATGATTTTGTAGACCTCAATCAGGACCCCCTCAATCTCCATCTTTCTGATGAAAATAATCCTAATCTATTCAACCTCTCTTCATAGCTAGCACCCTCCATACCAGGCAACATCCTGGTGAACCTCCTCTGCACCCTCAAAGCATCCACATCCTTTTGGTAATGTGGCGACCAGAACTGTACACAGCACTCCAAATGTGGCCGAACCAAAGTCCTACACAACTGCAACATGACCTGCCAACTCTTGTACTCAGTACCCCGCCCAATGAAGGAAAGCATGCCATATGCCTTTTTGACCACCCTACTGACCTGTGTTGCCACCTTCAGGGAACAATGGACCTGAACACCCAGATCTCTCTGTACATCAATTTTCCCTAGGACTTTTCCATTTACTGTATAGTTCGCCCTTGAATTTGATCTTCCAAAATGCATCACCTCGCATTTGCCCAGATTGAACTCCATCTGCCATTTATCTGCCAAACTCTCCAGTCTATCTATATTCTGCTGTAATCTCTGACAGTCCCCTTCACTATCAGCTACTCCACCAATCTTAGTGTCATCAGCAAACTTGCTGATCAGACTACCTACACCTTCCTCCAGATCATTTACATATATCACAAACAACAGTGCTCCCAGCACAGATCCCTGTGGAACACCACTGGTCACAGGTCTCCAATTTGAGAAACCCCCTTCCACTACTACCCTGTCTCCTGTTGCCTAGCCAGTTTTTTTATCCATCTAGCTAGCACATCCTGGACCCCATGTGACTTCACTTTCTCCATCAGCCTGCCATGGGGAACCTTATCAAACGCCTTACTAAAGTCAATGTATATGACATCTACATCCTTTCCCTCATCACTCAACTTTGTCACGTCCTCAAAGGACATTTAGTTAGAAACAATCTGAACCTTAAACAGCTGCAAATCAATATTGTGGTTTCAGGATTTAAATATGCATGTAAAAGCTAACCTTATGTGTGCAGGTGATATCGCCAAGAAGCACCATGTGAATAGGAAGGTGAGGAGCTAAATAAAAGTCCTTGAGATATTTCATATGTATTAGGGTGTGGGTGCACATGGAAAATTTCATTTCTGATGGGCATCATTGGAACTTGTTGCCTTCAGAATTGCAAGTTTTCAAAGCAGAGAGGTAACAGTTCCATTAAGCTCCTTGAGTAGCTTGTAATTGGGCAGGGGAGAGCCAGAAGGTGAATTTCATTAGCCAAATTAGAATAATTTGTGCACACTAAAGAATAGCTATTGGGTTTAATGCTTGGAGCTGCAGAGTTGGTTTTTGCCAACTAATGGCTTAGCTCAGTTTTCTGGACACTGATCATTCTGGTCTGTAGAAATCCACCTGCCTCTTTTGTGGAAGGTAGATGCAAGCCCCTTCATACAGCCATCGACCTTTTGATACTGCTGTTCCAACAGGTAGTTTCCACCTTCTTGCAAAACTAGAAGTTATTAATTGAGCTCCAAGCTCACCTCCAGTCCACTGAGGGCATTAACAACATTTTAAGACTATTGGATTTCCCAAACCCATTTGAAAGTCCAAATCTAGGATGACTGGTTTGATGCAGTGATAATGATGCATGTCTCAGACACATGGTTGTGGTTTCAAGCTCTACTTCAGAGAAGGAGTATTCCTTTGAGATCACTCATGAACCTTGGGCATCCTCTTCCATAGGCTTTCTCACTCCTCTCTAACCAGGATTGCTTTCAGACTGCCTCCATGCGCTGATAGTGTGTTACTGTTGTGGCAGGAATGATGTCACTCTGTTTTACTGTATGAGCAGTCATTTCCTGCAGACGTCCCAAATGTTTAATTGGACCTAAATGTTAATATTAGCTGAACATCCATACAAATGTGTGCGCATAGGCTGAATGCTCAATAAGCAGCATTCCTGCATAAGACTGAACATTGATTCTCTTGCACATTACTAACATTTAGTACTGCAAACAGTAGAATACGAATTTGTCTGTGGTTTAAATCTCTCACCCTAATCTTGCAGGTGGCATGGGGATTTTTTTTGGGGGGTAAATGGGTGAGGTATACGTGTTTGGAGGTGCAGGTGTACAGAAGACTTGAAATTAAGCACATCTCTGTAGCAATGGAAAACAAATTGGCCACCTTGGGTTACTCGCTATCAGTTAATGACTAGCTGAGAGTAGAGAGAAGTTAATAACTCGTTCTGTTGATTGGTAAAAGATGTATGATGAAGGAAGTGGGGGATGGGTTGCCGTTGCCTTGTGATTTCCTGAATGGACAACTTTATCATGTTAACACTATCTCTGCCCTATTTCAGGGGAAGCAAGTAACTGTTATGACTGGAGGAAGTCACACGATCATATACAAGTAGATGAAAATGGAATTAACTGCAGTGTGTGCAGACAGGTCTTCAAAGAATATTGCCTGTTTTGTACCATATACGACATGCATAATTGTAAACTCCTGTAGTTGCATTAGTCAACAAATTCATAGCTTAAAATGGAAGACTTTCTTCAATTTAATCTAAAGCATGAAATATGAAAAGCTTATGTAAAATTTTTGAGATTACTTTTGTAGTACTATGTAACTTCGATCAATAGATGCAAATTGTAGAACTATTTTTGCGACAAGTTATCTGAGGAACTATACTGTACAGATAATTTGAAAGATCATAAAGTTTTTAAAAATACATATGGGCATCAATATCATAAAGCAGCTTAAAATCCAAAATCTTCAATAAAAATATTGAATTGTTTTTATTATGAAGAAATAAAGAAACCTGTCTTAAACTATTCATAATTGCCTACTGTGGCTAAGACTGCAACTTAGCAAAATGTTGAGATAAAAGTGGTTAAAGTAGAAAATAGCACAAAATACATGATTCACTAGTCAATGTTCTAAGTATCCACCATCTCTCCAGCACTTTGTTTTTCAAAGAGCAATTAAAGTGTTGTTATATGCTCAGGTGAGTAGCCAAATTTAACAACTCATGGAGCATTTGCCTCTGTTCACTGAATTTAAAAATCTAGTGTATTTAATTTCTGTCCAAAAATTATTCATCTTACTTGTTTTGAATCCAAAACTAGAAAGAAACACTGAATCAAATGTTAGGGAAATTTGCAAACAACAAAACCAACATGTTGACACATCAAACCAGGCAATGCCCTAACATTATTGCTTAAAATATTAAGGTGAATTTGAACATGTACAGGCATTTAATAGAAGAATTATGTTGCTCCGAACTCAAGGGAACAATCATAGTTTTTAGAAGTT
Source organism: Stegostoma tigrinum (assembly GCF_030684315.1). Classification (NCBI taxonomy): domain Eukaryota; kingdom Metazoa; phylum Chordata; class Chondrichthyes; order Orectolobiformes; family Stegostomatidae; genus Stegostoma; species Stegostoma tigrinum. Next base: position 98,269,414 of record NC_081355.1, on the reverse strand, counting down.
TTAGCGCAGTTAATATAATTGCAATTTCTAATAAACGAAGAAAAACAGAATCATTAATTCAAAGTCAAGATGTAGGCTGCGGTTGGACAAATAAAATGAGGAGACACATTAGTATAGCCAATTTGTATTCTAATTTTGCTTTGCATTTTGGAGCAGTATATTAAGCTGTGTGCTTATCCTAGGATTCATTAACATGCACATTCATTGATATACAACAGTGCTGTTGAGACTTTAGAAAAGTGTGCTTTTACTGCACTGTTTGGAACTTTCATTCAACTAATGTCAGCCCATTTTATATTAAAAACATGTTAAATTATGTTCATAAAATGTGAGGCTGGATGAACACAGCAGGCCAAGCAGCATCTCAGGAGCACAAAAGCTGACGTTTCGGGCCTAGACCCTTCATCAGAGAGGGGGATGGGGGGAGGGAACTGGAATAAATAGGGAGAGAGGGGGAGGCGGACCGAAGATGGAGAGTAAAGAAGATAGGTGGAGAGGGTGTAGGTGGGGAGGTAGGGAGGGGATAGGTCAGTCCAGGGAAGACGGACAGGTCAAGGAGGTGGGATGAGGTTAGTAGGTAGCTGGGGGTGCGGCTTGGGGTGGGAGGAAGGGATGGGTGAGAGGAAGAACCGGTTAGGGAGGCAGAGACAGGTTGGACTGGTTTTGGGATGCAGTGGGTGGGGGGGAAGAGCTGGGCTGGTTGTGTGGTGCAGTGGGGGGAGGGGATGAACTGGGCTGGTTGAGGGATGCAGTGGGGGAAGGGGAGATTTTGAAACTGGTGAAGTCCACATTGATACCATATGGCTGCAGGGTTCCCAGGCGGAATATGAGTTGCTGTTCCTGCAACCTTCGGGTGGCATCATTGTGGCAGTGCAGGAGGCCCATGATGGACATGTCATCAAGAGAATGGGAGGGGGAGTGGAAATGGTTTGCGACTGGGAGGTGCAGTTGTTTGTTGCGAACTGAGCGGAGGTGTTCTGCAAAGCGGTCCCCAAGCCTCCGCTTGGTTTCCCCAATGTAGAGAAAGCCGCACCGGGTACAGTGGATGCAGTATACCACATTGGCAGATGTGCAGGTGAACCTCTGCTTAATGTGGAATGTCATCTTGGGGCCTGGGATGGGGGTGAGGGAGGAGGTGTGGGGACAAGTGGGGACCACCCCACCAACCTCCGGATACAACGCATTATCCTCCGACACTTCCGCCATTTACAATCCGACCCCACCACCCAAGACATTTTTCCATCCCCACCCCTGTCTGCTTTCCGGAGAGACCACTCTCTCCGTGACTCCCTTGTTCGCTCCACACTGCCCTCCAACCCCACCACACCCGGCACCTTCCCCTGCAACCGCAGGAAATGCTACACTTGTCCCCACACCTCCTCCCTCACCCCCATCCCAGGCCCCAAGATGACATTCCACATTAAGCAGAGGTTCACCTGCACATCTGCCAATGTGGTATACTGCATCCACTGTACCCGGTGCGGCTTTCTCTACATTGGGGAAACCAAGCGGAGGCTTGGGGACCGCTTTGCAGAACACCTCCGCTCAGTTCGCAACAAACAACTGCACCTCCCAGTCGCAAACCATTTCCACTCCCCCTCCCATTCTCTTGATGATATGTCCATCATGGGCCTCCTGCACTGCCACAATGATGCCACCCGAAGGTTGCAGGAACAGCAACTCATATTCCGCCTGGGAACCCTGCAGCCATATGGTATCAATGTGGACTTCACCAGTTTCAAAATCTCCCCTTCCCCCACTGCATCCCTCAACCAGCCCAGTTCATCCCCTCCCCCCACTGCACCACACAACCAGCCCAGCTCTTCCCCCCCACCCACTGCATCCCAAAACCAGTCCAACCTGTCTCTGCCTCCCTAACCGGTTCTTCCTCTCACCCATCCCTTCCTCCCACCCCAAGCCGCACCCCCAGCTACCTACTAACCTCATCCCACCTCCTTGACCTGTCCGTCTTCCCTGGACTGACCTATCCCCTCCCTACCTCCCCACCTACACCCTCTCCACCTATCTTCTTTACTCTCCATCTTCGGTCCGCCTCCCCCTCTCTCCCTATTTATTCCAGTTCCCTCCCCCCATCCCCCTCTCTGATGAAGGGTCTAGGCCCGAAACGTCAGCTTTTGTGCTCCTGAGATGCTGCTTGGCCTGCTGTGTTCATCCAGCCTCACATTTTATTATCTTGGAATCTCCAGCATCTGCAGTTCCCATTATCTCTTAAATTATGTTCAGTCAATTTAAGCTAGTTGGATTCACGTTTCTTTTAGGAAAGTGTCCCAAATACAGTCTATGAATTCTTCCTCTGTGATCTGATTATCTCAACCTATGTGAAGATTAAAATCCCCCATCATTAATGCACTACCCTCATTACATGCTCTTCTTATCTCCTGATGTATCCTTTGCACAGCTACTGTTTGGGGGCCTATAGATTATTCCCACCAGTGTCTCCTACTTTGTTGTTGTTTCTTGCCTTCACCCATATAGATTCTACATTTTCCAATCCAAGATCACTTCTTGCTATCGTATTTATTCCACCCTGTACCAACAATGCCATTTCACCCACAGCAATCTTTGAGTCATGCGTTTAATTCTTTGACTTTATTTACCCTATGTCATTTTCCTATGACTCAGGTCATAATCCAGATATGATTACGTTGGAGGTTCTACTTTATAATGTGGCTCCCAACTGTTCAAACGTGTTTAGCAGGACCTTTTTTTATAATTCTGCCAATGTCATTGGGGCAACTAATGTGGATGATGACTCCTAGCGCCCCCTCCTTCTCCAAGTTCTTCTCCAGCCCCAGTGAGATAGTCCTTAATCTTGGCATACGGTAGGCAACACCATCTTTGGATCTCCATATCACAACTGCAGAGATCAGTATCTATTTCCCAGTTATTTTGTCCCCTACCACTACTACATGCCTATATCCTCCCCCACCTGCCCACTTGAATGGCTCCCTGTAGCAAAGTGCCATGGTCAGTTTGCTCATCCTCCCTGTACTCCCTATACCCATCCACACAGCTGTCAAGAACCTCGTAACTTTTGGTTAATTTTGGCTGAGACTCAATGTAATTGACTTTTAATTGCCCTCCAAAATGGCTAGCCAGTTCTTCAGTTGTATTAAACATTTAGGAAAGACAAATAAGAATGAAACCCAGGCACAGCCATTGAACAGGGCACTGCTTATGACAAAGCCACAGCCAGCTTCAAATATGCAAAGGCCTCGTGGGGGGCTAGTGTTAAAATTGGGAGAGGGGTGCCTCAAATGAGTCAGACAACAGCCTGACCTATTCATATTTACAGAATGTTATCACTCAGCCAATGTTCTAGTCTTCACCATCACCATCCCAGACTATGTCCTTGTTCTGATCAAGGGTTGAATAGGTCCACTCTTTGTCCTTCCTTTGTTTGACCACAACATGTTTTGTTTATTTGGAAAGGATATATTTACGAACAGTCCCGGTTTCTTGAGTTCAACAAGGAAAGAGGTTTGCTTGATTACACTTGAACAGATCTGAACAAAATAAGACACTGAGCATGGGATTTCACACACAAACGCATTTGAAATTCTCTCTTTCTCTCACTTGCACACACACTGACACACAGTGTGGAAACTTGGTTAAATTACAATTCGTAGAGGTTAAAATAAGTTTACAATCTGTGAGATTTGATGACTTGGCTGGCATTAGGCTGAATCCATTGTTCTTCCTGCTTTCTGTCTGTGGTCTTTTATTCTTAGCTAGCTGGCAGATAATCTACCCGTCCTTCTGAAGATGCCAAATAATGTACGTCCTACAAAAGTTGTGTAGATAAAAATATCCTACATAGTAATTAAAATTGCACCTTTCTTTATTTTCCTTTCAATTGCAAAACAATTTGAACGCAGAGTTCTGAAGAAGGGTCACTGGATCTGAAACGTTAACTCTGATTTCTCTCTACAAACGCTCTCAGCTATGCTGACATTTTCCAGCAATTTCTAATTTTCAGCATCCACTGTTCTTTCAGTGTTTTTTTACAATTTGAACACTGTTGGTCTTCGATGCGTTAATGTGCTTTACAGTAATATAAGGTATAAGGTTGTCTGTCCTTTTGGTCATCATGGGAGGTAGTTTGCTGCCATCATCCTCTTTTAGTAAAGAGACCTACTGGTGTGGTACAGCAAAACCACCTCTCTTCGAACAAGAGGAGCCTCCCATGTTAAAACAAGACTTTAGGACTAACGTGAAAAACTATTTCTTCACCTAGAGAGTGGTGAGTTTGTCAAATTATCTGCCATAGAAAGTGCTCGAGAGCAAAATATCGAATGTTTTCAGGGATGAGTTCGATATAGTCCTTAAGGAAAAACGCTCAAAAGGTATGAGGAGAAAGCAAGCATAGGGTGCAGAGTTGGTTGATGAGACAGGATCAGACCGAAGTAAGAAGCAGGCCCTTGGGCTGAATGATCTCCTCCTGTTCCTGTTTTCTGTGATTTTACTTAGCTTAATGCATAGCAGTAACTTTATTCAAAATAAACTGATACGATAAAACAGGATTTCCAAAAATGCAGTCATGAGCCCAAACAGCAGTGGCTGCTGTGGAGTTCTGATTAACTTATAACAGCTGCACCCTAAATGTAACAAATAGGTCACCACTTTCAGAGAAGTTTGGGGACGTGGGTGTCTCTTGATTACAAGGGTAAACCAGTGATTTACTGTGCCAAGTATAGCCTTTGTTGCCTTCCATTATCATGTGAATTGTAAGTGTGCACTGGAAATGGAAAATGGTTGTAACCACAGTCAGAGTGGACGGAGTAAGTGTTTCTATTCTGTCTGAGCACATGGGCTCTATTCATGAGCAATGTGCAACTACATTAGTCAGGCACTTTCACAGTGCAGGTTAAAGTCATCTATAATCATCATGCCCTCCAACGTGGACTGCATGCAGTGAGTAACTGTGTGTGACACTAATCCTGTTCATAAGCATTTTGACTATGTCATTAGTCATTGCAGATTGATCATAGTCATCTGTATGAAGCATCAGTAATCACAGGCAACCTTAAAAGTCTCATTTATGGGCTATTATTCGTAAACATATTCCAAGATACTATAAACTGCATAAGGACACAAAGATTATTCCCTCTCTTCTTAAACTCTAAGTATTCACTAACATACACTTCTATGCAATGCTGCCTTTTGTGGGTAATGATAAGCCCATCCACAGCCTTCAAAACAAAAGATTCCCTCCCCTATCATAGACTATTTCATTATATAGGATGAGAACAGTGTACCAATGTGGCAGCGACTCCGGTTCTAGCTCTGGATTGTGTTGTTGATATGAAAAACTCAGGAGATGCTCTTAAGTGCCTTTTGTTTGATTACATTTGTTTAGCTGACATAACAAAGACGCAATTAGTGCACACAACGTAATGTTCATGTTTGTTTCAAAATTTGCAGTCTTGGAATTTCAAATTGAAATCACGTGGAAGGAATTACTAAATCTATGGGGCCTGATTACACCAGTTACCATGAACAATTCTATTCAATTCCAGAAGTTTCATTTCACCCTGAATACATAAACAGTAACTTATTCCATCAACTTTACATGCAGTGTCAGCCATTTTTTTTTACTTATCACACAGTAGACAGGTTATAGTCCAACAGGTTTATTTAAAAGCACAGGTTTTTGAGCGCAGCTCCTTCGTCACAAAGTGAGTTAAGCCCTTATGTATTACAATTAATTTGCCCACTCCATATCCAGAGCCCATGTCATGTGTAAAATTCCATGTTTTTATTAGTCTACATTTCCCCCACATAGTGATCAGAATTACTGTGATCTATGTAAATGCTCTCCTTTTGGAGCTTCCAGGCCCATTCCCATTCACAATAAGATGTACCCTACTATTTCCAATTTCCTCCTATTCACTGTCACTATTCTCTCGGTGATCCAGTACAATGAAACCCATCTCCAGATTTGAGCTACCTGTGTGGATTACCTATAATCTCACTAATGTCTGATGCCCTTTGTGTTGTTGAATGGCTTGCAAAATATCTTTAATCTTACATGCCATACATCCCGAATCAGTGAAAGTGTGATTTTAATACTTCATTCCCACTTTAGACCAAAAGAGACTCAGATCTCTTTATTAAAATGTTTATTATGCAAGCATGGAAGATGTAAACATCAAATGATGGCACTTAGCTTAAACATTATTATACTAAACAAAAGCTTTATACTTTTTGTATCAATAACAAGTTTCTACCAGTTATTTCTACAGAAAGTAATTTCCATTCAAAAGGCTACACATTTACTCAGTCATATCTCTATCCACCAGTAGTCATGTAGACTACATTCCAGGTAAGTATTCATGACTATATTATCCTATCATATTCAAGTTAGCACACATGATTATATTAGCCAAATATATTTGAAACAGTGCAAATGTTTATATTATCCAATCATATCATTACATATTCACATCTTCCAGCTGTAACTACATACATGTCTTAGAAGAAAACCCATAGTATCTTTTACACCTTTCAATCCGTTATACTATAGTAAGTAAATTTCAATCATGTTTCACTGTTAGAGCTCACTGATAAAAGTGACTCCAACCCCTGTATCAAGGAGAAATGAATGAGATGCCCACTGACACAAATCAGGAAAGCGAGTGGAATTTTGGTCCTTATTCCAAGGGAGTTAGAGTATGAGGGTAGCGAATTTGTCCTGCCATTGTTAAAGGTGCTGGTGAGACCATGTCTAGAGTTCCATAAAGGTTTTGGTTTCCCTATTTAAGGAAAGATATTGTTTCATTGAAGGCAGTTCAGAGAATGTTCACTAAGACGATCCCCAGTATGGAGGCATTGTCTTATGAGCAAAGGCTAAATAGGTTGGGACTCTACTCATTGGAGTTTAGAAGAACAAGAAGTGATCTCATTGATACTTAGCAGATTCGTATGGGGCTTGACAAGGTAAATGCTGAGAGGATTTCTCCCCTCATGGGAGAGTCTAGGGCCGCAGGACATAGTCACAGAATTAAGGGGCATCAATTTAACACTGATGTGAGGAGGAATTTCTTTTCTCTTTGGAATTCCTTGCTGCAGAGTTCTTCTGTATATTTAAGGTTGAGATAGATAGATCCTTGATCAGTAAGGGAACCCAGGGTTATGAGGAAAATGGACATAAAGAGAGAACCAATTGAATGGCGGAGCAGGACAGAGGGCCTGAACAGCCTACTCCTGTACCAATTACTTTTGGTTTTATGGTTTTCTTGAAAAATAGCTATGTCCGAATTATCTTTTTTCCCTAGGAATATGTTCAGCTTTTGTTTGATTGTAGTCTGTTCTATAGCATTAATCACTTTGGGAGGTTAGAAATTTGACTTCCTGCTTTTTTCTGATTCTCTTAATTCAGCACATTTTTCTAAGTAACCTATTTTATGACAAATAACACATTTCTTTTCAATAGCTGGGTACTCCTTGTGACTGCAATATTTCCTTGATACATAGCGATTACAAGGACCTTTGGTACCTGGTGTCTATTCTGCTCGCTCTATTGGTTTCCTACATGCATCTATGATTTTCTATTTAAAGGGCTGAATGGATCCTGCTAATCCCTTGTGATAGGGCCGATCTTCTCCTTTCATAATTATCTGTACTGCTCCGGATCTTAAGCTTCTCTCGCCATCTGTATGGCTTTCATGTGAGTCACAGCTACTTTTGTCTATCATAAGTCTGCCAAAAACTCATCAGTAATTCCAAAAACAGTTCTGTTTCTTATGTGAACTGACTTAAAACCACCATAGTCACATCTTTCTTCTTATCTGTGGAGATCTATGGATTCTGCCAAATGTGGACTTCTTCTTACTCAATAATTTTATTTCTCCTAAGGCAAGAGTAACTGTTAAAGGCTTCAGTCCTTCTTCGTAACTATCTACTCTTGCCTTTACACGTTGGTAAGTGATAACATCTGAACCCCACAATTGTACATAAAAATGTATCAAATTGTTCAACTTCTGATCCAGTATTTAATTTGGAAGCTATTCCGTATCTCAAGGATTGTTGTCTGCCATGATGCCCAAATCTGTGTTCTACTTGGCCCATCTTTGAAATTATTACAATTTCTGATTCCATGTCATCCTAATGTGATTATTTGTCTTCCTTACTTACAAGATGTCTAGAAAATATTTTCCATTAATAGCACAGCTGTTGCTCTTTGCTGGTGGAGATTCCGACATTTTTGTGATCAAAATAGTTGATTTCCATCTCCTTGTTGTTAAAAGAGGGGGTATCTGCCTTTTCTGTGATACCGCTGGATAAATCCCAATATTTTTCAGATAAATAAGTGATACTTATATTCTTAACTGTTTAACTAAATTAATCCTATCGTTTGACATTTTAGTAAATGATGCCGTACATCAATCATTTTTTACTTTAACTTTTTTTTTTCCTGAATGATTACAAAGCTTTGTGGTTTGATTAAATACTTCATTCTTTTACCATGGTTTTAAAAATGGATCTCCCACCTTTCCTGTGGCCTTGATAAATGTCCTCATTTTATTCTTCCATTAGACATTTGCGGTTTAGGTAGCTGAAATGCCTAAAATTCACCTTCTGCTGAGAGGTGGGATGGATTATCTCACACAAATGCAAATTTACTGGAGTTCCTTTGAAATAAGATATACTACGCACAAAGAAGAACCAGTGATGCACAGTATTTAGATTTCAATAACCCCATTTAATACGGTACCCCTTCATAGGTTATTGCAGAAAACAGAAGCCCCTGGTGCAGGGACTAATGTATTGGCATGGATAGAAGATTGGTTAGCTAAAAGGAAACAGAAAATAGTCATAAATGGTACATTTTCTGATTGGCAAGATGTAAGTAAGTAGTGTGCCAGGAATCAGTGCTGGATCCTCAACTTTTCATAGTCTATATAAATGAGTTGGTTGAAGAGACCAAAGTTATGGTTAACAAATATGCTGATGACACCATGATAGAGAGCAAAGTAAGTTGTCAAAAATACTTAGGGAGGCTACAAAGGGATTTACATAGCTTAAGTAGATGGGCAAGAGTCTTGTAAATGGTGTATTGATTAGAAAATGTGTAATTGTCCATTTTGATAAGATTTATTAAGAATGCATCCCATCTAAATGGTAAAGACTGCAGCTCTGCGATGTAGAGAGATTGGCATATCCTAGTGCATGATTCACATAAGTTTACTGTGAAGGTGCAGCAAGTAATTAGGAAAGCTTATAGATATTCATTGCAGGAAGAATTGCTTACAAGAGTAGGGATGCTTTGGTTCAGCTGGACAAGGCATTGGTGAGATCACATCTGGAGTACTATATGTAGCATTGGTCTCCCTATTTAAGGAGGGATGTAAATGCATTGGAAGTAGTTCAGAGAATGTTTAGTACACTAATAGCTGGAATGTGTGAGTTGTGTTGTGAGGAAAGTTTGTTCAGGCTAACATTTTACCCATCAAAGCCTAGAAGGGTAAGAATTAATAGAAATGATGAAGAATGGACTGGATGGAAGCATGTACAATCACTCCAGTACCCCAACAGCTATGCACTTTATGTTGTTTTCCTATGCTTTCCTTTGCACCCAGTCCACCTTTCTACATTTTTTTGGCAATTCCCCCTTCAAGTTGCACCCCAATTTAAGTTAATGGCCAAATCAACTTGATCCGCCTTTTCAGTCAAGGAGGGCTTGCCTGTCCTGCTAGGGTGTGTTTCAGTGATTCAGTGTGGCTGCCTTGATTGGACTAGTGGGCCTGGCATCATTCACCCTAACACTGTAAGCATTTAAATGCAAGAAGTCTGAACATTTTTGGCTGCACCTTCTCATGAGCTGCTGAACATGATTGCCCTCACCCCTTATAGTGAGGATTTGAGCAAAGAAGCAGTCAAGTTAGTAAAAAGGTTTGTACTCACTGGTGATTGAATGATGTAATCTATCCTGTCAGATGCATGCCTCATATAAATAGTTAGGTTTATGAACACAAGTCTTCTCCATTTTTAGCTAGCAAGATTCTACCCATGAATGTAATTCCAATAACATCTTAATGAGTGCAAAAAAAGTTAGGTTGGGAACACGTATGCATCGGAACATCTGAGTACTTTAACCCACCACAAAGAAACGGATTGTTTACCTCCTGCCTTATTAAAATCCCAAAAGGCATATCTAAAGCTTCAGGGTGTCTGGGAAATACCACCAAATTGATTGGAATCTGCTCCCTGTTACTGCCCTAATCAGTAGTTCTGCTACCAAGTCACTCTTCGTGGTGGACATTGAAAGCCCCTACCCAGAGAACATTTTGTGCACTTGTCATCTTCTGTGCTTCCTCCAAGTGTTGTTCAACATGGAGGAATACCAACTCAGCAGCTGAGGGAGGACGGTATGTGGTAATCAGCAGGAGGTTTCCTTGCCTATGTTTAACTTGAAGCCACATGACTTCATGCAGTCTAAATTCAATATTGATGACTCCTAGAGCAATGCCCTCCTGACTATACACCACTGTGCCACCACCTCTGCTGAGTCTGTCCTGCTGGGGAGGTATGATCCTGTGAGTATGGCTACATCAAGCTATTGCTCGATTCATCTGTGAGACAGCTCTCCTAAATTTGACACTAGCCCCCAGATGTTAGTGAGGAGAGCTTAGCAGGGTCAACAGGGCTGTTCCTGCCATTTTCCAGTGCCTAGTTCAATACCTGGTGATCCATCCAGTTTCATTTCTTCGAGACCTTGTAACAACTGGCACAACTGAATGGTTTGCACAGCTATTTCAGAGGGCAACTGAGAGTCAACTAAGTTGCTATGGTTCTGGAGTCACATGTAGGCCAGACCAGGTGAGGATGGCAGATTCCCTTCCCTGAAGGACACTGGTGAACCAGATGGGTTTTTTTGACAATCAACAATGGTTTAGTACATTCTTAATTCCAGATTATTTTTATTGAATTCAAATTCCACCATCTGCTGTGGCTGGATTCAAACCCATGTCCCTAGAATGTTATCTGGGTCTCTGGATTAATAATCTAGTGATAATACCTGCAGCTGATAATACCAGTGGCCATTTCAGTGTTCATTTAAATTTACCTTAGTAGCATTCACTTCCCTCACTCTGGAGTGGGAGGCACGTATGAACATAGGACATAGGACATAAAACACAACAGTATGATGTTGTGCCGAACTTTTACCCTAATCCTAAGGTCTATCTAACCTCCACCACTACCTTATACTATCATCCATATGCCTATCTAACAGCTGCTTAAATGCCCCTAATGAGTCCGACTCCACAACCCCCTCCGGCAACGCATTCCATGGCCCTACCACTCTGAGTAAAGAATCTATCTCTGATGTCTCCTCTATTTCTACCTCCACCCACTTTAAAACTATGCCCCTTGTAATAGCTTCCTCCACCCTCAGAAAAGAGACATGAAGTCTGTTTCTACTCATGTAAAATTTACTGACAAAATGAAACATAAGTATATATCTGTCAACACTATCCACCACTCCAGTGTCAATAAGTATCTCTGATTTTGTGGTTTGAATTTCAGTCCCTCTATGCAAATATTGTTCCTCTTAGATAAAACAGCTTCTCTTCTTTAAGTTAAAAATACGATTAATGCTCACAACAATGTATAAGTCTTTACTTGGCATGTGACTGGTGCTACAACAGGGTAATCAATCAGCTGATTTGCAACACAAGATTTCCCTCACACACTTGTTTATTTCTTCAGCTGCCAGGACCTGTCAGCCAAAAATGTTCCTCCATGGCTCTTGGCTATAGAAATACATTGCAATGTTAAGATCTCTACAGGTCTCAGAGGCAACATTCATGGCACTGATTTCTATGCCAATACAGAGCTCGCCTGTTCAAAAACCACCTTTCATCAACGAATTGTGTTCAGGTAGATTCTTACTCTTAGTGTGGCAGTTCTGCTAAGATGAAAACTTCTGGTTTTGATGATGGGAATGTTGGCATGGGTTGGTATTCTTAACAAAATTATGGCCAGCTATGTTATGTCTAAAATGGGTCTGGGAGCAGAGTCATAAGCAATTACATGGAAAAGGTCTGATGAATCAGCAGCCAACTGTGACTGATCCTCCATTACCTCTGAAAATCTTTTACACATCATTAAGAAGGCAGATGATGTAGCACAAATAGTTATGGTTCCTGAATAGCCTATTCAAAAAAATCACTGGCTCTGGAGTATTAAATAATTAATTTCCTGAACTGTGACTTTGCTGCAGGCAAGTTAATTGTGATAGATTTTAATTCTCAGGCTGTAGACATGTGTCTAAGTGATGGGGGATGTCTCATTACCCATCTGCCTCACTGCAGTTTGAGAGCTCCAGATCAATTTTGGGCAATCTGGAGAACAGGCAGGTAAGGCGATGGCAGGAATCCAATAGCACAGGAGAGAGTGAAAGCAAATCCAGAATGACAATGAGCCTTTGTAATCATGTGATGCCCAGAGCAGTACTCTGTTCCTCTTAATCCCTTAAAAATAACTACTTTTCTGCTTCACCACCTCCTACAACCAAGTGCTTAATTGTTCCCAGAAAGTACATCCAGTCCCTCTGTATGTCATAGGATCTCTAGTTGCATGCAACCATGGTTCCTAACTGATTCCAAAAAATGTCTAACATGGTCTTTAAAAAGTTTGAGAAATTGACTGCAAACTTGGAGGACTAGTACAGAAATTAATCTTTCAAGAATAATTTAGATATAATCACACAATCAAAGTATATCCATTGATCTAATGTTATATCATTCTGCTTATCTGTAACCAGTGTAAATTTTAACACTCAAGATCACATGACTGTTTAGCCTCACCTGACAACAAAATCTACTGTGGGTTGGTAAACAGAGAGAAGGTAAATGCAATAGTCTATTTCAAAATTTCAGGACAAATACCTGAGGCCCTGTTCAGATCATTTCCAATTCAGAGCCAGATTGTGAGAATGTGCAAGCTTCAAGGTTGAACAAGGTGAGCTAACATCTTCCTAGTTCAATAAATATTAAGTGGGCAACAGAGCAAGTTAAGGAAGGAGTGACTAGGGAAAGAAAAATTTAACAGCTGTGCTGTGCACCGGCGTTGTCTTAATTTGTAAGACTTAGAAATGAAGCAATTAGATTTGACTAAACAATCTTTGTATTAGAGTAAACGTTGAATCAACGTGTTTGTTACTGTATAATAAAACAGAATCACAGGATCACTACAGTGTAAGTAAAGGCCATTCAGCCCATTGAACCTGCACTGACACTCTTAAGAGCCTCCAATCAGACCCAGACCCCTACTCTATTCCTGCAACCCCACTTTTATCATAGTTAACCCATCGAACCTGCACCCTACAGCGCAATTTAGCATGGCCAAAGATGTGCAGGTTAGGTGGCTTGAACTATAGGAGGAAATCCATGCAGACATAGGGAAAATGTGCAAACTTTGCAGTCATGGGTGCTAACCACTGTGCCACCCAAAATTTTTGGAATTTCATTACACAGAACAATGTATTAACTGAATGTATAAGGGTATCACACATCTTTAGGCTTTTGTCTGCAATCTGTATCACAATTTGTTTATATTCATACTTTGTGTTCTCTAGGATTAGTTTCATATAGATCTGAAGTTATAATCATCTTTTTCACTTTATTCTTTATCTTTAAAAAATCAATCCAGGCACCCACAACAACAGAGACACAAAAAATTTATTTACTCAAATTAGCCTGTCCTTCTGCTTCCTGGCTGCGGACCAAAACCCCAAGATCCCTCTGTTCCTCTGAGCTTCTTCGTGCCCTGCAATTCATTCAGCACTCCCCTTTTTGGTTACTTCTTCCGCAGTGCATCACTTCACACGTAACAAGGTTAAGTTCCGCCTGCCACTGTTCTGCTCATCTGACCAATCTGTCTATATTCTTCTGTAGCCTAAGACCTTCTTCACTGTCAAACACTCAGCCAATTTTCATGTCATCCATATTCTTACTTATCAGCACCTCCACATTTTCTTCTATATAGTTTATGTGCCATAAACAGTAATGATCCAACACTGATCTCTGTGGTGTGCATTGCACCAGCCTTCTACCACTTAGCCAATTTTGGATCCAACTTGTCAATTTACCCTCGATCCCATGTGCTTTTAACTTATTTATCATGTGGGACCTTGTCAAAATCTTTGCTGAAAAACATGTAAACTGCACTACCCACATCTAAAACCTGATCATCTCCCCAAAAGATTCAATCATGTTTGTTAGGCATGACTTCCCTCTGACAAAGCTTTGCCGACTATCCCTGATCAAACCTTGTCTCTCCAAGTGAAGATTAATTCTTTCCTTTTCAGAATTTTCTCCAATAGTTTCTGTCCCAATATAGGACACAGAGCTGGGGGGGCGGGGGGAGAGACAGTGAGCTATGAGGAGGATGCAAAGGTACTTCAATGTGATTTGGACAAGTGGAGTGTGTAGGCTGCTTGTCTACTTATCACTCTGGTTCTCCACTTTGGTGGCAAAAACAAGGCAGACTATCTGAATGGCTATAACTTGAGAGAGGGGAACATGCAACAAGACCTGGTTGTCTTTGTTCCACCAGTCGCTGAAGATTAGTATGCAGGTGCAGCAGGCAATAATGAAGACAAACGTTATGTTGGTCTTCACACAGAAAGGATTCAAGAACAGAAGCAGGGATATCTAGCTGCAATTGTACAAGGCCCTGGTGAGACCGCACCTGGAATATTGTGCAGTTTTGGTCTTCTTATCTGAGGAAGATGCTTTTGTTATAGAGGGAGTGAACCAAAAGTTCACCAGACCAGTTCCTTGTTAAGGATTACATTTGCTGGAGTACAGAAGAATGAAGGGGGATCTCTGTGTCACAATGTGTAGACAAGGCCCTTTAGCCCATCAAGTATCACCAATAACTACTTCTAAAGGCATGTTAATCCCAAATCCTTGAATGTAATGATAGTTCAAGTGGTCATCCAAATATTTTTTAAAGTTTGTAAGGTTTACATCCTCCAAGACTTTCCCAGGCAGTACCTTCCAGACCCCCACCCCCTCTGAGTGAAAAAAAGATTTTTTCTCAAATTCACTCAATCTCCAGCCCCTACCACACAACTATCCCCCCTCATAACTGACATCTCAACCAAGGCGATCCACTGCTCCCCATTTACGTCATGCGTACCTCTTATAATGTTATACATTTCAATCATGTACCCCCTCAGCCTACTCTGCTTGAAAGAAAACAATCTAATCCTATCCACTTTCACCTCATAGCTCAATTGCTTCATTCCTTGCAACATCCAGGTGAACCTTCTCTGCACCTCCATATCTCAGACATCCGTACAATTCTAACAGGACTAGACAGGATAGAGGCAGTAAGGATGTTCCTGATGGTGAAGTAGTCCAGAACCAGGTATCACAGTCTAAGGATGTAGGGTAAAATATTTGGGATTGAGATGAAAGGGAATCACATCACCAAAAGAGTGAAGAGCCCGTTCAATTTGCTATTTCTGAAAACAGTTGAGGCTAAGACATTTTACAATTTCAATATCAAGTTGGATGTGACACTTGGCACTAAGGGGATCAAAGGAAATAAGGAAAAGCTAGGAATAGGCTATTGTTGGATGATCAGCCATGATCGTAATAAATAGCAGAGCAGGCTTGAAGGGCCAAATGGCTCACCATGCTCCTACTTTGTGTTTCTAACTTATCATGTGAAACTCACTGCTCTGTAATTCCCCTGGTTTATCTGCACCATCCTTCTTGAAAAGTGGAACCACACTACAGGTAGTTTTCCTTTAACGCGATAGTTGCATTCTTGCATGACCTCACATTGCAAAAAAAAATCACAACTGAAAATCACATTGTGGGAAATCACTGCACCTGTACAGCAGAAAGTTCACATTATCTAAACGGTGTCCACTATTCATCAATCATATTACAGCCAATTTGCATTAACAAAATATGTGTTATTGAAGAATTGTACTGGCAGTGCTCCAATGGCCAAAGAGGAAGTAAAAATTTGGGTTAGAGCTCCAAAACTTTCATCCCTCATCTCCCACAACACTGTGGAAAATAGCCCATCTAGACCTGGGGATTTATCTACTTTTGGGGCTGCCAAAGCCTCCTCATTCCCTCTGTTAAATTGCTCAAGAACCCCTCATGCCCTCCTCTCAAATTCTGTATTGACAGATATTTTCCTAATCAACCAATGCAGAGATTTTGTCACACATCTCTGGAGAAGGTTAGACTTGAACCCAGCCCTCTGGCTCAGAGGCAGAAACATGAGCACAGCATTTTGTAATCAACCTGTTCAGATTGATTACAAATCAATCTGAACAGGTTGATTTGGACCAAGTGATACTTGAACCCTGAATACAATCCCAAGGTAAAACCACTACCACTGTGCCACATCATCCTCCTCCTCCTCTAAGCAGGGATACTCTCATTTTCAGGAACAAAATGAAAGTTGCTGGAAAAGCTCAGTAGGTTTGGCAGCATCTGTGGAGGAGAAAACAGATTTAACATTTCAGCTCAGTGACCCTTCCTCAGAACCGGATCCGAAACATTAACTCTATCTTCTCCTCGACAGATGCTGCCAGACCTGCTGAGCTTTTTCAGCAACTTTGTTTTTGCTCCTGATTTACGGCATCCACAGTTCTTTTAGTTTCCACTCTGTTTTTCAATTCATTCATGAGATGTGGACGTCACAAGCTAGCCCAGCATTTGCTATCCATCCCTAATTGCCCACAGTGCAGTTAAGAGTCAAACCATATTCCTGTGGAGTCACATATTGGCTACACAAGGGAGGGGTGGCTGTTTCTTTTACCTACAGGGCATTAGTGAACTGGATGGGTTTTTTCCCCTAAAAGAAAGGCCAACAGCAGATTCATATTCATCCTTAAACTCTTAATTCCACCACTACCATGATGGGACTTGAACCTAGGGTCCCAAGAGCATTACCTGGAGCTTTGGATGATTATTCCAGTTATGATGGTTATCACCTCCCCCAACTGCTTAACTACCACTGTCCTCTGGATCCACACATAAAACAGGATGAGCTCGTGACTAATTATTGTCTTAAGGAACTAGTTATGAAGTAGTGGGAATCAATATCCATTAGCATTAAGAACCAATTAGATTTATCACACACCCTTCAACCAATTAGAAGTGAGTCTCATTTCACTAATCCAATCAGAATGTAATGACATAATTGATCATACAATGGGCTTCAGCTTGGAAAGAGTTTATAAGCAAAAGATGCTCATATATAAGTTCCAAGTTTAGAACTGAAGTTAGTCTGCTGTCTGATTGGAAGCAGAAGATATTTGTGGTATTGAAGTGTGACCAGAGACCCTAAGCTGAACAAGAAAGTAAGAGTCAAAGTAAAGTCTCTGCCTTGTTTTGATAAGTATTATTTGTAACTTAGGTGAAGTTTCTTGAATTACCTCACCAGGCTGACTTCTTGATTGAAGTCCCAAGCAAACAGAGTATTAAGACTTATGTTAGCACTGGAGCACAGATCAAAGTATACAAAACCATAGTTTTGACTACCCTTCTATACAGTGCTGAGTCATAGGTCTTGTATTGCTGTTGTGAACATTCCTGAGTGCTTCCATTAGTGCTATCCGCACAGCATCCTCAAGATCTGTTGGCAGAACTATATCATGAACATTGAAGCTCTGGAAACTGAGGCCATCCTCCTGTAAAACCAACTGCACTGGACAGGTCATGCAGCCTGGATGAATGACGGTCACCTTCCCAAAATCATGTTATATGGACAGCTGACCACTTGCAAGTAAAAACACATCAGCCATCACTAAGGAGAAGCACAAGCCATGATTGCAATGCTTAGAGGTGCTGCATGGGGAATGCTGCCATTAAGAATGAGCAAAGAACCAGTATGAAAGAGAAAAGGAGGAGATGGATAAATCAAACTGTCCTTGACACAAACTGCACCTTCACTTGCACCTAATGTGGCAGAATCTGCCAGCCATGGATAGGCTGGGCTAGCTATTGACTAGCCTGCAACTGATTTAAACATAAAACTTAAAGTTTTTGATAGTAAAGAAATGCCATGAAGTACATCCTTGCTCCATGGTGGTTTCTTTTCTTGTTTAAAAAAAAATAGTTAGCAAAAATAAACATTCCAAAATAAACGTGAAGAACAGTTTCCTCCAGGCCACAAAAGACACGTGCAGTCTGGTATCTGGAAAACAAATTGAAATGTTTATTGCTGCAAGCAACACTCTTCGCTTCAGATCACAAAAGGAAATCAGGGAAACCCTTGCAGAGAGCCCCAGGTGTAATCCCCACTGTTGGAGAGTGGAACATTACTCCAAAGGATATCCAGGTGGTGGATGAAGGTGAGGAGGCTGGCTACATGCTGCTGCAACCCGTACAGAAACATCCACATTTTAAAAGGGGTCAAAGGGAATTTCCTCAATGGCTCAAATTGTTGTCTGCAAGATCCCCAGGAATGATTCAGTTTCCTGGGCAAATGTCAAAGCCTAGATAGGTCTGTTGATCTGAGGTGCACGCAATCTCTCTCTAGTCTTATCGTCCAAATCACAGATAAGATCAGCTCCAACTTTTTCTTGAACGCTTACCATCTAGATCTCAGGTACTTCCTTCATACTTCAATTTTTAGGTGATTTTTGAACTGCATCCAAATTATTTTGTTTGATTTACTGCCTCTAACAAGAAGAGACAAAATAAAAGTTTTATGGTAAGGAAGTCCACTAGCATGTCATGCAATGAGTACAACCGTTTGTCTATTTTCTTAACCAGGATTGACACCACCCATTGACCTTTCTGGTTGTAAGGCCAACCTAACATTGATAGGCCTCATAGGTAATTGTATGGAGAGATCTGTTAAGCTGTTCACTGCTTTGTGAAAAAATGAGAATGGGAGCAGCATTGTCATGAGCGTGGGTGATCAGCCGGTATACTCTTGCCAGTTGTCTGAAAGTCAAAACCAGCCACAGAAGGGAGTAACTAATGTATTGAACTTATTGAGGTCTTTAAAGCTATTTTGTATTTCATTTTTTTTTCCATTGACAGTGAAATGATGCCACGCTAAAATTATGGCTCAGGTTTAGGATTTGGTGACTAGTGGTGAGGAATTTTATATAGTTGTGAGTTTGGTGAGAGGCAATAGATTTGCTGGAGTTAGATTTCCCAGTTATAGTGGCTTATTTATCTGTACAAGCCTACTGAATGAGTTACACACGTGTCGTGTCATTGCCATTGCACCTGGTTCCTGTTCAAATGATGTTGGTATGCAGCATTAACAGTATTGTCATCAGACTTTTTGACTTGATGATTTATTGTCATTTAAACTTGGCAGTAAAGAACACAATAAAATACAGTGTAAAGTTTCAACTGCTGCCTCAATCCAGGCAAGAAATAGCTGGAAGAGAGTATCTTCATTTGCTACCTCCACCATAAATCCTGAGCCGCTAATCAACAATACTCGAGCTCCATCCCTCTGCCACCTGTGCCACCCATCAACCATCTCTTCGTCGCACCCTCCTTGCTGACGGGAATCCGATGCTAGGACTTGTTCTGGACCCACACAGTCCTGCAACCAGCAGTTACTGCCTCCCCAATAACCAGGCATCCCCGGTCCAGGTTTACCAGAACCAGCGTTCGTGGTTCTGCTGCCAGACCAAGTTGCTGTCTTGCTAAGAATCCCATTAGGGCCACCTTTCTCTGCAATGTCGCCTTCACTGCCACTGACAGGAAGATGAAGAAAAAGCAAGAGGAAAAGAAAAGGCAAAGGGTAAAGAAAGAAGGGAAGAAGTGGCCAATCCAGAACAGACAGGCTCACAAGCTCAAATGCCACCTACCTTGTTGGTGTTGCTATCTTGGAATGTAGGCTTCCCCCAAGACCAATACCACTTTCTTGATTCCTTAGATGTAAAACACAAATGCTACCATGTAACACTTCTATCAAGTGTACATGGGGCCGATCAAAATGCCAATGCTTCTCTAGTCTACTTCTTAATGAAAACAAAAACAAACTGCTGGTGAAACTCAGCAAGTCTGACAGCATCTGTGGAAAGAAAGCAGAGTTTGTGTTTTAAGTCCAATGACTCTTCATCTTGACTAGTTGCACTAGTGGTTCTATAGAGTTTAAGTGACGGGAGTAGGCCCTTCAAATCCAGGCCTTGTCTCTGCTGTTCAATTCAAACTCGAAGATTGGAACATTGTGAAATAACACATCTCTCGGTATGATGCAAAATAACATGCAAATAACTGACCTATGATAAGAAAGTAGTTGCGGATTTAAGGAACATGAACATAAACCTAAACATTCTAATATAAAGAACATCATATTTATAGCATGCTATTCCATGGTTGTAATCAATAATGTCTATAACTCAGGGAATACATCAACTGTGAAGAATTTAATAGACCCATCATTTATCTATTTTGGAATAAAATTAAATTGTGTAATTTGAGTTTCTCTGGCAGTACAGGACATAGCTAATTATCAATGCTTTTCTGTATTAAGCAGTCTGAAAAATGTTACCTGTGACTTCCTGGCCTTGAGTCCGCAGCATAATTGTTGATTCAGAAGATTATTCTGTAGTAAAAGGTTGTAGTTTTCCCTAAATAAAATCATTGATTTATGGAGTTTTAAAAATTCCATGCAGAAAATAATTCCAATGACAATGAGAGTTTGGAATTTTTTGAAATTTTACATGAACATTTCCATAATTTCTTTAATCCCTATGAGAAACATCCAAATTGTTCTCTGAATTAAATAAATGAAATTAAACAACTTTTATTAGCCAAGGCATGAAATTAAGGCACAAAACGCGACTCAGTATGATAATGTTTTCCTTACCTCCTGTGGTTTGAAAAATCCTTAACTTTACCATCACTTATACTATTAGACAGGTTGCTAAGCAACTGTGTGCAGCTACTGCCAAAGGACCCTGTGTTTTTCTTCTGGAGAGCATAACGATTATGATTCTGTTCCCTGCTATTTGGAATGAGAATCTTCTGTAGCCACCAAATGACAAAAACATTATGTTCCATTTTATGAGCCACAAAATTTTAGTAATATTGAGAAAACTCTCTAATTCATTTCAAGGATTAACAATTTGTGTATACTTTAAAAGCGCAATTCATTTTTAAAATTTCTCCTCTAAAACTACTCAACTTTTTTTTTCCATCTTAAAGATTTTATTTTAAAAATTACAGTTTTGTTTATATGATGACATAATTAACCAGCACCCTAGCTCAAACAACTCAGGTTATGCTTGCAAGATTCTCTACTTTGTCACTGCTGAGAGGTATGTGTTGTGGGTGTGTCTATTTGAACCATCTGAATTGTTTCATTCGTCTCACTGCCACCACTCTTTCCTATTGATATTTATCTAAATTACTAATACCAAGTAGGGAAAGGTGCCTGCACAAAGTTTTCAATGGAAGAAAAGCTCAGTTTTATTGAAGAGACAAGTTTATTACATAGTACTTAGTAGCTAGTTGTTACATCTGAGCATTTGATACACTCTTGTGAGACCTGAAGTTAGACTTATGAATCAGTGTTGTACATATTAAACAGAACTTAGAAAAACAATGTGGACACAGGTTAGCTCCTCCCGGGAACAGCCCTTTGTATACTGATAGTTTACCTTAAGATGCAAAATAAGCCTTTCAGGCCCTATGCAACACAAGGAGTCAAATGTAGAAAAATGGAAAATAGGACAGGAACAAGCCATTCAGCGCTTCATACTTGCGCCATTATTCGATATGGCCATGGTTGAACATCCAATTTAGTACCTTAGTTCTGTCTTCTCCCCATACCCTTTCATCCCTTTAGCCCTAGAAGCTATTTAGAATTAAGAAATATTTGCAGATCTATCAGAAATATGGAGCTAAGGGCATGATCAGATCAGCTATTGCCTTAGTGAGTGGCAGACCAAGCTCAAATGGTCTTTTTGTGCTCTTAGTTTCATTTAAAGAACTATGTTTCTTCAAGTAAAAATAATGAGGAGGGCAGAATTTCACAGTTCATTCAGCTATGGGGGAATCCTAAAAATACTATGCAGGAGCTGATTCCAGGATTCCAACCCTCACTCCCAATGCTAGCAGTTATTAAATCTTTGCAGCATCTCAAGTTTGCGGCATGGTGGCTCAGTGATTAGCACTACTGCCTCACAGTGCCAGGGACCCGGGTTCGATTCCACCATCGGGCGACTGTCTGTGTGGAATTTGCACATTCTCCCTGTGTCTGCGTGGGTTTCCTCCCACAATCCAAAGATGGGCAGGGTAGGTGGATTAGCCATGCTAAGTTGCCTGTAGTGTTCAGGGATGTGTAGCTTAGGTGGGTTATCGGGGATGTGTCTGGGTGGGATGCTAAAAAGGTTGGTGTGGACTTGTTGGGCTGAAGGGCCTGTTTCCACACTGTAGGGATTCTGAGTTTTATATGACCATTTACAAGGATGTTGCCAAGATTGGAGGGTTTGTGCTATAGGGAGAAGCTGAATAGGCTGGGACGTTGTTTCCTGGAGCGTTAGAGGCTGAGGGGTGACCTTGGAGGTTTATAAAATCATGAGGGACACGGATATGCTGAACAGCCAAGGTGTTTTTCCAAGGGTGGGAGAGTCCAAAACTAGAGAGCATATGTTTAGGATGAAGGGGAAAGATTTAAGAAGGACCTGAGTGGTTAACTTTTTCATGCAGACGGTGATGTGTCTATGGAACAAAGTGCCAGGTGAGGTAGTGAAAGTGGGTACAATTACAACATTTAAAAGTCACTTGGATGGATATATGAATAGGAAGGGTTCAGAGGGATACGGGCCAAATGCTGGCAAATGGGACGAGGTCTGATTGGGATGTATGATTAGCACAGATCAGTTGAACTGAAGAGTCTTTTTCTGTGCTATATGACTAAGATTAGCATGTGGGTAGTGAGCTCTCTTGTTGCACTCCTGGCTGGCTCGTTTCACTGTGGGGATAGGCACCTCAAAACTCAAAAGATTTTTGTGGAATTGGATCAGGATTTCAAGTACACATGGTGCACAGCCCTCAGAGAAATGGTAAACTATGGCCTAGATTTGAGAACTATGCTTAAAGGTCTTACCCATGCCCTCCATGCTCTTCCTATGCTGTCCATACCTTATCCATGGCCTCCATGCCACATTTGTTCCTTCATGGTCTCCCTGCATTCCTTAAGTCTATTCACTTGTTGAGGTCTGTAAAACCAGTGAGACATATAATAACAATGGCAAGTCATGAAAATGCACTAAAGCAACACAAATTCAGAAATTTGTTTTCAAAATAAACTGCTGCTCTTATAAAAGTGCTCATTAGACAGAGCTATTATACAATAAATAGCAGTTGCTTTACCCATTTCATACTCAATCTTATCCAAATTAACATAGATATTGAGAGAAACAATTTAATGAGAATAAAAAAAATTGTTATAACCTTATAAGGATGACATTTAATCCAAGCAAACATTTAATTTTCACCAATAAAAACAGACCTCTGCTGGGTTACTGCATAAGTGGGTATTGGATCTCAGCTTCATTTTTGAAGACTTGTTATTCTTATGGTCATTGCTTCTATAATGCATACATGAGTGATTTGCTATGGTATGGGGATAGGGGCAATGTCAGTGATATGCAATGATATATTGTAACATGGGGGTGTATATGTGATGCAGCTTTAATACAATTGAAACAATGTCCAGAAAACCACCGCCTCTTTTCTCATCAGCCCACCTTAGCATTTTTCCCCTTCATAACTATCATGCCCTACTCCCCCAGGGGCCATTTTAAAGGGGCTGGGAATTTCAATACTCAGGCATCCTGTCTTGATCATAAAAATCCAGGCCTTGGCTTTAATTACATTAATGTCAACTTTCAACCCTGTCTCAAAGAAATATAAAGTGTAAATGATTACTTAAGGATGTTCTAGAGATTTTTCACTATTGTAAATATTAAGGAAAAACTCACTCAGTTTTGACAAAATATTTTTGATAATCTATAAATTAAGTTATACATTCAGTTCTAGTAGATCCGGAATGAAATTGCTTGTCTGCAAAAAACGACTTGTGAAGGTAAGTTTGAGTTTGATTTATTGTCACTTGTACCAAGATACAGTAAAAAGTTGTTTTGTGTGCTATAACAAGCAAATTGTACCATACAAAGTTCAGAGTACAGTGTTGCAGACAAAGAAGACACAGAGATCAACATTAACATTTGAGAGGTCCATTCAAAAGTTTGATAACAGCAGGGAAGAAGCCGTCCTTGAATCTGTTTGTACATGTACTCAAATTTTTATATTGTTTACCCAATGGAAGAGAACATAATTGCAGTGGGAGGGGTTTTTGATTATGTTGTTTGAATTCCCAAGGCAGTGGGAAATATAGATGGAGTCAATGGATAAAATGCTAGTTTGCAAAATGGATTGCGTGATGTAATCTAAATCCAGTATTATTAGGTCAACAACTAGACGTACTCAAAACATTCTAAAATATTCTTCTTATTCCCTCCTTGTAATTTTGAAAACTTTATCAGGGTCAAATGACATTATGCAGAACTTGAATATAATTTTCATCTCTGCGTGCACTGCTGCAACCAACTCCTAACCTGTCTAGGAATGATAATTTCTAGCAGTAGTTATAGAAGGCCTCAGTGACAGGTATAATTCTGGAAATTTTTGGGAGATATTACCTTGTGGCCATTTCAGTGTTAGTATTGAACACAGAATGCTTGCGAGTCCTCAGCTGTTTCTGGTAATACAGCTTTTTGTTAATAGGTGAATGAGAGAATCTCCTTCCTTAGGATAATTTGTTGCATAAACATCTACACAGCTGTATCAGAGAATCTAGGGATCAAACAGAATCATGTTACCTTCTGTAGAAAACTGCTTTGCTCAAGGTATCCTCAAAAACTGCACTTCCTTTTTCAAAGTCTACAATCTGCCTTAAGGATTGGTAACCCTATTAAATTTCCCTTCCCATGAAAAGACAAGCTTCCTACAGTAAGTGCAATTGCATTTGAATGAAATCTGACAATAAAATTGGCTGGGGCCTTTAATTAAATACTTCTGACTGTGAATGATCTGCCAACCAAATGTCCACATAATCCATGCTCAATTTGAAAACTGATATGTAGCTTCGTCATCATCAAAATCAGGTTTAACTGCAAATTTAATAAATTTCTTTTAGGTCTTGCGTTTTGTGTAATCGGAGAAAATTGGTAAACTAAATCAACCGCAAATCCTGAGTTATTTTTGGGAATGTCAGTAGAAAATTGCTAGTTGAGGGTTTGATTTTATGGCAGAATGGAAGCAAGAGATGAAAATAAGGAATAGTAGAGCTAAATGACAACCAACAATTATTTACCCAGTCCACAAACACCACTTGACAGTGTTCACTGTCTCTTAACTTTTGTTAAATAAAATCTAAAGTTTAATTTATTCATTGTTATGTCACTAGTCACCTGCCGTTGTGAAGATGAGATAATAAAACTATTGGTTATTATGTACAGGAGAACAGCTGCAAGCTTGCTTTAAGTAAATAATGTTTTTAGGGATGGCCTGAATTAGCACTTTAAATGAAAGCTTCAGTGTTCAGGGTATTATTAATGTAGTAATTGTATCAGTACACTGCTGTTGGAGATTCATTGTCAAATCGGAATGAAAGACTGTTATTTGTTGTACTGTGAAGAATATAGCCTTCACAGTAGTACATAAAAATAATCTAGATCTCTTTTTAGAAAAAAGCACAAATTGGACAGACTTTTTGTTTTTCTTCACTGAACATCAGATACTGAAATGCACACATCACAGCTATGAGATAACATGAAATGTGTATGCCAACATAGTAGATGTGCTGTGTCTACAATGCGTCCGAACCTAATTTTTGTGAAGAAAACAATCAGCTCAAATCCCCTGTTCAAAGACGGACAGTGCATCATGGAGCAACACAACTAGTAGGTCTTTGCTGACAAGGCACTATTCCTTGAGTTCTTGATAGCAAAGAGGGCCCATCATGATTCTGTTAAGTGTTTGAGTTGCATTTAAAACATCAGGTCATACCTAAAAGAGCCAGCATGGGGAAGACCACCATTAACTATCAGCCAATATTTCAGGTCATGACCTTAACTTTTGGGAAGAAATTATTTGTTCTCTTGTTTCTATAGATATTTTTAATCACGATTTTCAGACATACCTCAAGAGCAGATGGGATCTGAAGCCAGGCCTTCCGGCCCAAAGATAGATACTTCAACTGCACCAAGATCCTTTGTACAAATAGCAGGAACTGGTTTTGATCCATTGATCTTTAGATTACGGGCAGCATGCTCCTGCTGTGCCATTTTGCTGAACATTTGTTTCTGTACTGACACATACATTATTGTGATGTTTTAAAATTGTTATTACTATGTTTTACTGTTTGTTTTAGACAAGAGGAAAAAAGTATTATCATGAACGCAGGAAGTACAAAGCCAGTCAACAGTGAATTAAGTACTTTTAAAACGTAAGCATTAATGTAATGTAGGAAATCAATGTGTCCACAGAAACATCCGACAAACTCCACTCTTCTTTGAAACAATGCCGTGGCAGTTTTATATGAAAATATTAGTAGCAGCAGAAGTAGACTATTTTGCTCTGTAAGCCTGCTCTACCATTCAACAGGATCATGGCTGATCCGTATTTATTTCGGATTCCATATTCCTATCAACACCCAATAACCTTTTGATTCTCTTGCCTCGTGAGAATTCATCTACATCTGCTGCTTTGTCTCAAAAATGTAATTACCTTACTTCTGCCGCCTTCCGAAGCTGAGTTTTTCAAAGTTACACAAGCCTCTGGGAAAACATTCATCTTTTTCTGTCCAACAAACATCACCCCTAATTTTAAAAGAATGTCCCCCCCCTACTTCTAGACTGGCCTAAAACAGCAAGCTTTCAACATCCATTTTATGAAGCCTGTTCAGGGTACTATACACTGCTTACTGTTCTAAACTCCAATAGAAACTATCCCAGTCTATCCAATTAGATGATTAAGTTTCTGGAGTGTTACTTGAACCCACAATCTTAATGCCACAAAGGGATGATTGCATGTTGAAGGATACAGTTGAACTAGAGAATAATTCTAGCAACTTCACAAACTAATAGAAGATGCTTTTCTCTGCTTTCTATTCTGAGCACATCTTCAAAAAAATTACGCAGATGCAAGAGTCATTAAAAATGCTTTTGACATTCTAGGTAGCTAGGATTCAACTATAGAAGTAATCCCAAAAATTCACAAACCGAACTGCTTAGATTGAGAAGCAGATAGGTAACAATATAATTTGTCCTTGTAAACTGATGAAGACCTCAATCATGCTTGACTTGAGAGCTTTTTATGAGTTTTTTATCTATGTCTGGAGGGCTACAAGGCCCATGATGGCCAAAATTTGTTACATCTAAACTTTTATTTCATATTGCTGATTTGTCTTGGATTTTATGGCTTTGAAGTCTTCCCAAAGGCTATTCTGGCAGTATAGCTAAAATGGTAAATAAATAATAAAGTCAACTATAGTGATCAACCAGTATCAACACTTTGATATATTTGCAAATTATTGGGAGCGCTCAATTAACTCTTCTGTGATCCACAAGGCATGGCAATATGCAACTAAGCAGTTCATGAAAAACAGTGAACACTCCTGTTTTAGCCTCTGATCTCAATGAGTATTGCTGAACGGTCATGTCTGGAAGTAATGAGACACTGCAAAAAGAGCTCTGTGGAAGAGGAACTGAGGTTGAGGTGGACATTAAAATCAAAAGAACTACAGATACTGTAAATCAGAAACAAACAAGTTGCTGAAAAGGCTCAGCAGGTCTGGCAGCATCTGTGAAGAGAAATCAGATGACATTTTGGATCCGGTGGACATTGTTATGGATGAGTAATTATATAATGTCCACTTCAACCACTCTGAGGAAGGGTCCTGTTCAATTATTTACTTACTCATCCATAACAATTTTTTAAATGAAAGGCTGTGAGGTTTTAAATGTGGTTGATCATCAAACAATACATCAAGATTTCAAAAAGTTTTGTTTAATCGAAAGTGTTTGGGGAGATTGTTTAGTCGTAAGGCAGTGGAGGTTGAGAGGCAAGCCAAAGGTGATAGCTCCTAATGTTGACCTCTGATACGTTACATGTATTTTTTAGGAGTAGATGTCACACAATTGGCCTGGTCACACACAGATAGCCAGTGAAGTGGTGCAGTTGGGTATCGTCAGCATGTGGAAGCTGACTCCATGTTTGTGGTTGATTATGAAAATGCAGAATGCAATTGAGCGAGAGGAGTGTGACATGGATAGGTCCTGGAGGGACATTGGTGACGCTAGTGCAAAGGAGGAAAGATAAGTCACTGTTGGAGATTATCACACAATGTTTTGTAAGACGGGAATATGCAAGAGTAGGCACAAATGATTCTATGACTTAGATCAAGCCAGTCTAGAGGGCCATTCCAAATTAAGGCTGATTGTTAGAATAGGATCTATTGTATTAAAAATAGTAGTGCAAAGAAATTTTAGGACCGAGGTCAGATAGGATTTACTCGTACAGATTAGCCTACATTTGAAATGATCTTTCAGGATGTTATTTGAAATAAACACTTCAGACTCATTCAAGAGCTGATGTTATGAGGCAATGCAAATCTATTCTAAATGAGTTAAGGATGGGCTTAATAATCTTCCTTGTTTGTATCAGTCTTGAGATCCCAAGCTGATATTGGGTGAACGCTACTGAAGGTAGAAGCATTAAAACACAAGCAACTATAAGTTAAGGTTCTTAATTGGAGTAAGGCCAATTTTGATGCTTTAAGGCAACAACCTTCAAAAGTTGATTGGGGCAAATGTTTATCGGCAAAGGGGCGGCTGGAGAATGGAGCTCCGTCAAAATCAGATAACCAGAGTCCAGAGACAGTATATTCCTGTTAGGGTGAAGGTCAAGGCTGGTAAGTATACGGAATTCTGGATGACTAGAGAAATCATGGTATTGGTCAAGAACAAGGTAACACATGTCAGGTATAGACAGCAGAGATCCAGTGAATGCTTAGAGTACAAAGGCAGTAGAAGTATACTTAAGGGGGAAATCAGGAGGGCAAAAAGGGGGCATGAGGTAGTTGCAGGTAGATGGGATAGTGAAGAAGACGTTTGGTATGCTTGCCTTTATAGGTCAGTGCATTGAGAAAAGGAGTTGGGAGGTCATGTTGTGCTGTACAAGATGTTAGTTAGGCCACTTTTGGAATACTGTATGCAATGCTGGTCTCAAAGAACAAAGAAAATTTACATTATAGGAACAGGCCCTTTGGCCCTCCAAGCCTGCACTGACATGCTATCCATCACAACCGAACACCCCTACCCTTCCAGGGACCATATCCCTCTATTCCCATGCTATTCATGTATTTGTCAAGATGCCCTTTAAAAGTCTCTGTAGTATCTTCTTCCACTACATCCCCCAGGAGTGAGCACCCACCACCCTCTGGAGAAAACTTGCCTCAGTTATCACCTTTAAACCTTGCCCCTCGCATTAAACCCATGCCCCATGGTAGCTGACTCTCCCACCCTGGGGAAAAAGCTTCTGACTGTCTGGTCTGTCCGTGCCCTTCATCATTTTGGAGACTTCTATCAGGTCGCCCCTCACACACACTCATTCCAGTGAGAACAATCCAAGTTTCTCCAACCTCTCCTCATAGCTGATGCCCACCATACCAGACAATATCCTGGTAAATCTGCTCTGTACTCTCTCCAAAGCCACCACATCCTTCTGGTAGTGTGGTGACCAGAATTGAACATAATCCAAATGCAACCTAACTAAGGTTCTATAAAGCTGCAACATTACCTGCCACTTTTTAAACTCAAAGCCCTGGCCGATGATGGCAAGCATGCCATATGTCTCGTTGTCTACCTTTTCCGCCTGCGTTGCCACTTTCAGTGAGGAATGATGGTGTGAAACTTGAAAGGGTTCAGAAAAGTTTTACAAGAATGTTATCAGGATTGGAGGTTTTGAGCTACAGGGAGAGGATGGATAGACTGGGGTGATTTTTTCCCTGGAACGTCAGGCTGAGGTGTGAGTGGCACGGATGGGGTAAATAGACAGACAAGATCTTTTTCCTAGGGTGAGGGGAGTGCGAAACTAGTGGGCACAGTCATAGAATCATACAGCATGGAATCAGTCACTTCAGACCAACCAGTTCATTCCAAGCATAATCCCAAACTACACTCGTCCCACCAGCTTGCTCCTGGCCTCTGAAACCCCATGATTCAAGAATTGACTTAAATATCTTTTAAATGTTGCAATTGTACTCGCATCCACCCCTTCCTCAGGAAGTTCATTTTGTATGCCAACTATCCTCTGTGTAAAAGAAAAAATTGCCTGTCTTTTTAAAATCTTTTCTCCTGCCTTAAAAATGTGTCCCCTAATGCTGAAATTCCACATCTGAGGGAAAAGACAACTACCATCAACTTTATACCTCATTATTTTATAAATTTTTATCACTAGCCCATTGGAGGTTCAGAGGTGACCTGGAAAAAAGTCCCAGCCTTTCTTTATAACTCAAACCTTCCATACCCAGCAGCATCCTGGTAAATCTCTTCTGAACCATCTCCAGCTTGTTAATATCCTTCCTGTAACTGGGCGCTTAGAACTGGACAGTATTCCAGAAGAGGCTTCACCAATGTCCTGTACAGGTTTAAGGAGAGTGGGTAAAGATTTAAAATGGACCTAAGGGGCAACATTTTTCATGCAGAGGGTGGTGCGTGGAAAGAATGAGTTGCCAGAGAAAGTGGTGGAGTTTGGTACAATTAGAACATTTAAAAGGCATCTGGATGGGTATGTGTAAAGGGATACTGGCAAATGGGTATAGATTTGTTTAGGATATCTGGTCAGCATGGATGACTTGGACTGAAAGGTTTGTTTCCATGCTGTAAGTCTCTCTCCGACTTTAAATCAGAGTTTGACTAAAGGGAATGTTGCTGATTGACAGGATGTGACAGTGGTGTCCTCCAGAAATCTGCTGAGTTCAGTTTTTCACCATATTTGATCGATTCAGGTGAAAAAATTGAAATTTGTATATTTAAGTCTGCAGATGAGACAAAGTCAGGAAGATCACAGCAGGCCAAGCAGGAAAGCTGATGTTTTGGGCCTAGACTCTTCCTACTACCTCAGAACAATGATAGGTGTGGTTAGGGAAAATATATTGCTTCTGGCTTTCACTGTGGGGAAGCCTTAGTCAAACCAGAACTATTCTGAAGCCATATCCATCTTGGGTCATTAACTCTGTTTCTTTCACCACAGATGCTGCCAAACTAGCTAAGTTTCTCCAGAACCATGTCTTTGCTTTAGAGTGGTGGAATGGCAAGTGATGTGGTGTGGTACATAATTCACAAATCACTATTTCTGGGGAGAAACTATTTCTTATGGTGGGGATCTAGAACAAGAAATCTATACCTTTTAAAATTACAGATAGGTCAGAACATGGCTTTAAGTTGAGGGGTGAGAGATGTGGGACAGATGTCAGAGGTAGTTTCTTTGCTCAGAGTAGTAAGGGAATGGAACGCTTTGCCTGCAGGGTAATAGATTCGCCAACT
This sequence comes from Stegostoma tigrinum, assembly GCF_030684315.1. Taxonomy (NCBI): domain Eukaryota; kingdom Metazoa; phylum Chordata; class Chondrichthyes; order Orectolobiformes; family Stegostomatidae; genus Stegostoma; species Stegostoma tigrinum. The sequence continues at coordinate 98,237,820 of NC_081355.1, read as the reverse complement.
TTAGGTACATTTAAGTTGTCGTTCCATAAGCATATGGACATACATGGAATAGTGTAGGTTAGATGGGCTTGAGATCGGTATGACAGATTGGCACAACATCGAGGGCCGAAGTGCCTGTACTGTGCTGTAATGTTCTATGTCTAAGTGTGGGCGAAACGTGGAACTATTTTGTTCTAGGCTGTAAATGCTGGGTGTATTGAAGTAATCAAATTGGTATAGGCAGACTGTTGATAACAAAGTGTAGAGCTGGATGAGCATAGCGGGCTAAGCAGCATCAGAGAAGCAGGAAGGCTGACGTTTTGGGTCTTGACCCTTCAGAAAATGATTTTCTGAAGAAGGGTCAAGACCCAAAACGTCAGCCTTCCTGCTCCTCTGATGCTGTTTGGCCTGCTGTGTTCATCCAGCTCTATACCTTGTCATCTCAGATTTTCCAGCATCTGCAGTTCCTATTATGTCTCCGCAGACTGTTAGGTTAAATACGATATGGGTGACATGCGAGTATACAGGGTTGAGGTACAGACGACTTGTGATTTGATATTGGTGGATTAGGTTTGAATGGCTTCTGCCTCATTTAGAAGTTGATCCCATAGCAACAGCGTTTTTCGGTCTATTTCTTAAATAAGGAATTCGCAATTTGTTGCAAACACAACAACATACTTGGGGGACGTGACTAACCTCCCAGGGGCCCATCTTCACAGTTGGGTTACTCGAATCTTTCATATCAAATGTAATCCTGGAGACATCGAGAGGATTAAAAACCAGGAAAGGAAAAATGAGAATTAACGTTTCAGAATGGTTCTGAAGACGGGTCACATTATCTCTCCCATTATCCCAAAATTTAACTGATTGTTTTCCCTTCACAGACACTGCCAGACCTGCTGAGCTTTTCCAGCAACTTCTGTTATCATCAATTCTTCCAGTATTTAAAACCAGTAAAACCTTGCGTGGTCAGTACAAATGTGGCAAATGCCTTTTTAATATATATATTAATCTATCTCAAACTTAAATAGCTGAATATCTGATTTCATTTAAAAATTTAAAAAAAATTGAACCCTCTTACTGCACAAACCTCGTTGAGTTTTTTTTTGGGGGGGGGACCTGGTAGACAAAAACATTTCGCGTTTCTTAAGAAATAAAACAGTCGCCAGCAAAATTTTCCGGAAGCCCAGCTGCAATGAGATCGAATCCCTTCTGTGATGAACAGTTTGTTCCAACGATGTTATTTGTTTGTCGAGACTACCTCACGTGTTTGCCCTTTCGTCATTTTATTAAAACAAACTGAAGAGGAGCTTAGCTGAGCTGAGGGAGAGGCCCCGAGGATGTGGGCGAGCGGCGGAACTGTTGTTTAAGGAATTAGTTGCAGGCGGCGGGGCGGAACCTGTGGAGACGAGGCGCCGGGAGTCGGTTGAAAAATTAAATCGGAAGCAGAGTGGCGAAGCGGACGGAGCCGGTGAGGGGGACGATGGTGAGTGAAGTGGAGGCGGCGGCGGCTGGAAGGTGGGGTTGGAGGGAAAGAGCTCTGGGGTTCCCCCCGCCCCCCAACCATTGCCTCCCTGACTCATGGTGACTCGGGCCGTTTGCGGGAGGCCGCAGTCACCGCCATGTTGTTGGCAGAGCCCGAGGCCCAGGGACAGGCCTCTGGGATTTCCCCCCACCAAATCCCGACCTCACTCCTCAGTCAGTCGGCCCCAGCGGCTGAAACTTTTAGGTGATGGGGTCGGTGCTGTGTAGCAGGAGTTGGAAGCCTCTGTCTCCGTATGGGGAAGGTTTCTTTTTCGGCCGTGATGAATCTGAGAGCCGAGGCTCTAATCTAGGCCTGTCCCGAGAAGCCGGGCCTTGGGATTCCTTCTGTTTGTGGCGCACTGCAAAGAGGAGCTGATTAGTTTCCGCCTACGGCCGGCGACAGATTCTAGTCGTCCTCGCCGGCCAGTTTCCGCAAATAATCTGGGATCCCCCTTACCCCCACTCGGCTCCAGGGACCGAGGCCTCGATCTTCGTTTGATTCGACGCTTTGTGAGCAGCGCTCTGGATCCTAAACATTGCCCATAAATAAATTGCTGCAATGTTATCTAGTGGATTAAAAGCATCTGGGTTTCCGCATATAACCTACATTCTATCGTTTTATTTAAATAAACGAAATAAGTTGTCACGAAGTCTTGCACAGTTGCCAACTTAACTCGTCACGTTGTTATTTCTAAGACTTAAACGCTTCGTCTGTGTCAACAAAAGCACTGTTTAGAAGATTGCGTTGCACCAAAAATCACTTCCCGTAATTCAACCTAGTAGTTCTTAGTTTGCCGCTGTTTGTTTTATACAATGACGCACTGTGATTGCTTCTACCCCAATTGACATGCTTCAGTCAGTGGATATGAAACAAACATTGTTCTCTTCATAACTTGGTCTTGCCAGTGTTGTGGAAAAGAGCCTTAGTATAGTGTATATGTAAAATGTTACTGTTTAACAGTTTTGTGTACTGTCTTACAACTCTGTGATTTGTACTTTATGCATACTGTTGCTTTAAGCCTTTGTCTGATGTTTACAGACTTTAACCAAGAGATGGTATTTTTCTCAACAGCAGTTGAGGAAATGTCTCGGGGCCTCCCAGAGAGAAATGGAATGCCTTGTGTAGAGCTGGTGCCAAGTGGTTCATTGTGGCAGATTCAGTAATCTGACATCCAATTAGGGGGTCAGCGGTACTTATGCACTTACTTGGATCATTAACTAGCTAGTTGACAAATATATGGCTTTTGGAGGTGGACTCTGCAGTGGATGCTGGAATCCTGGAAAACTATGCTAATACGTTGCAACAAACACAAAAGCCCATCAGAGCAAGCAGTAGAAAGCAATGGAACTATTTTTGATTTTACCTGAAATGCCTTGCTTCGTAGAATTCAGTGCTCAGATTCTCCGAGATCAGATGATCGTGTATGTTATCTGTATGAGGCTGTGGAAACTCACCATACATCCATTTGAGTAGTTTAGCCTGCAGGTAATTAATCATTTTCTCCGGGTGTCAATAATTCTATCCTTTGGTTCAAATGCTCAAATTGGTATAGTTTAAATACCTGTTAGCATTGCATCATTTAAGATTGTGAGTGATTTGGAGGGCAATCTGTGGATGGTGGTGATCCATCTATCTGTCCTTATGCACCTGACAGATTTTGGATAGATCACTTGTTGCAGAAATTTTAGCCTATCATTGTCTCTATTTCTGTTTTCTTAATTTGTGGAATGTGGTAATCACTATCTGGCTAGCATTTGTTGCTCATCCAAATGCTGTCTTCAATGGCTGCAGCCCTTAGGGTAACTGGAGACCACTGAGTTTCGAAGGATGTTTCAGATTTTGACCCAGTGAGACGGGTGGTTTGTCATGACCCAAAAGCATAGGGATTTTGACAGTGTTAATATCATTGAATATAAGATAACAAAGTGTGAAGCTGGATGAACACAGCAGGCCAAGCAGCATCTCAGGAGCACAAAAGCTGACGTTTCAGGCCTAGACCCTTCTTCAGAGAGGGGTATGGGGAGAGGGTTCTGGAGTAAATAGGGGAAGGCAGAATGAAGATGGAGAGAAAAGGAGATAGGTAGGGAGTGGGATAGGTCAGTACAAGGAAGACGGACAGTTCAAGGAGGTGGGATGAGGTAGTAGGTAGGAAATGGAGGTGTGGCTTGAGTGGGAGGAAGGGATGGGTGAGAGGAAGAACAGGTTAGGGAAGCAGAGACAGGCTGGGCTGGTTTTGTGATGCAGTGGGGGGAGGGGAAGAACTGGGCTGGTTTTGGGATGCAGTGGGGGAAGGAGAGATTTTGAAGTTTGTGAAGTCCACATTGATACCAATGGGGCTGCAGGGTTCCCAAGCGGAATATGAGTTGCTGTTCCTGCAACCTTCGGCTGGCCACGTTGTGGCACTGCAGGAGGCCCATGATGGACATGTCGTCTGAGGAATGGGAGGGGGAGTTAAAATGGTTCACGACTGGGAGGTGCAGTGTTTTGAGTGTTGAGCAGATGACGATTCTGTCTTGTTGGAGATGGCCTTTACTTGCTCCTAGTTTGGCATGGGTGTCACTTTCCATCCAACTGTCGAAGCCTAAATGTTGTCTAGGCATTACACATGCGCAGTGACAGCTTCGTTATGCAGGAGTCATATATGTTGCTGAATGTTATGTAATCATCAGCATACACCCCTAAATCTGACCTTGTGAAGGGATGGACACTCATTCATGAAGCTGAAGATGTCTAGGCCTTGAAAGTCTTTCTTTGTGACTCATGTTTCAGGGTTGTAACTGTTGAGATGATTGCTCTCCATCAACGGCAATTATCTTACTGAATGCTACATACAATGTCAACCAGTGGCGAGCTTTCAGAGTTCAACTAGATTTTGCAGTTTGTTAAATTCTGTGCCAGTGACAATGGTTGGTAACCTTACCTCCCATTGTAATTCAGCTCCCTTGTCTTTGCACCAAAACACAATCAGATCTGGAGGAGGCCAACCTGAACAGGATATTTAGTAAATGTTACTTGATAGCACCACTGACACTTTGATACTTTGGGCTAATAGAGCAGCATTTGTCTGAATTGAGTTTATTCTGTCTTCGTAGTGGTTTTGATTCATTGAGTAGCTTGCTGCTCCTCTTAAGTCATGAGAGGTGCATTATGGAGGCTGTTTTATCATACAGGCTGTGTTTCCTTTTCTGAAGCTTATAGGTGAGCTATGAGTTTTCAATAAGAATTCAGCAGTTCCATTGTCACCCTTACCAGTAACCTTTTGCTGTTTTCTGTTGATCCCAGTTAATTTTGGTAAAACAATTCTATATTAGAATTATTGCTGAATGGTCAGGACATGCAAAACCTGTTATTTTTATTTAAAACACTATTTGAAAATTTTAGTGAAATTTTACATTCATTTATTTGACTTACAAGGTCATGATGTGCTTTGTGTTGTGTTGCTTATTGAATTGTTCTCACTGCAGTGTTGGAAAATCTTATGACACATCTAAAAAGGCAGATTAATCTCTAATGTGTACGTCCAGCCTATTCTTTATTCATCTCCCATGTCCAATATGTATTTTTTTATTTGCAATGTTTATAGAAACAAACTTACGGGATTCACAATTTATTAGGTGTTTTTAATACATTTTGTATATGGTTCTTGCACAGAATGACTGTGTCTGGAGCTTCATTTAAAAAGTGGTAAAAGATAATACTTTAGCGGAATTTTGTTTCGATTGAAACTTTTTTTACATGAAATGCTGGTGATCTTTCTTTCTGTTAAATTTCAGTTAAACAATTTGTTACATATCCATGTTCACAGTGCAGTATGGGTTAGAATGTGCTGCAGATTTAACTTAGTTAAATAGTTGGTGCGGTATGTGTATTTCCAGCGGGACTCAGTCCATGGCTTTAATGTGTTTAAGTGAGGAAGAGGCAGCATAAATGAAATAGCTTTGGTAAAATGCTAGCAGTGGATCTAACTGGATAGCTGTTTCAAAGAAGAGTCCATCTGTGCTGTATTGTGTGTTTCACATTTTGGATAGTTATGTGATTTTTGAATAATTAACAACTATACATTGTCACCATGGTAGAATTATACAGTTAGCTTCCACTATGTTGAAACCTGTTCATTTTAGTTTGGACATGCTGCATATTTCCTGACAAGCCTTCCAGGATAAACTGCTTTTTTAAAAAAAGTGCAAGTGCAATGCCGTACTACAGTTTGAGATGAATTCTTCTATATGTTCATCACGAAATTTCATTTTGTCATCAAGCATTGAAGTGGATTGCAGTAGGAGCTAAAGCTGTTATTCACATTCATTTTTGAAGAGCAAAAACAGTTTATTTGGTCCTTCCAGTGATGTAGAAGGAAAACATATTATGGAAGTTGTGAAAGTTCTTTGAATTTTGCAGTTACTAGTAGAATGGATGCAAAATTTTCTGAAAACTTGTGAAAATAAGCAGATAAGCTGGACTCGCATAATTTAAGATGCCAGAGGTATAAGAGAACATAGGATTTGGGACCAGAAGTAGGTCAGTTCATCCTTCTAACCTTCAACATTCAATAACATTGTGGCTTATCTGGCTGTGGTTTCAACTCTACTTTCCTGTCTCATCCCATAACCATCAGACCATTATCTTCTGTATCAGAAATTTATTTAACAGAACCAATCCTTTCCCCTGGATAAAGGCCCAAGATATTCTTTGTTCTTCAACATGTTCTTCAATCAACTATTCTTCATAAAATAAACCCTTCATCCCAGAAATGAGTGAACCTTCTCTGAACTGCATTAAGTGTAATTATATCCTATATTAAATAAGGAGACCAAAGCTAAACACGTCAGTCCCGTTATGCTCTCGTCAAGATTTGATATAGTTCCCTTCTCTTGTGTTCAGCTTTTCTTATGATAAACATTTACCTTCCAAATTACTTGTGTCTGCAGTCTAACCTGTTGTGATTCACATTGAGGGGGGTGATTGCCAACTGGCATCATCGCTGGACGGTTTATCAATGACCGTAGTTCGAATCCTACTGTAGGGATGGTGGAATTTGAATTCACTAAAAATGTGGAGTTAAAAACCATGAATCAATTGTTGGAAAAACCCATCTGGTTCACTAATTTAGGAAAGGAAATGGCAATGCTTACCTGGTCTGGCCCACACCTCACTCCAGACCCACAGTAATGAAATTTCTGTAACAGGCCCACAGCGGATGCCATTTCCCTCGCCCTGTACTCATCCCTGGAACATCTGGACAATAAAGGTGCCTACATCAGACTTCTGCTTGTCAACTACAGCTCCACCTTCAATATCATTATCCCCTCCAGACTGATCTCAAAACTCTTTGAGACTTGGAGCTCGGCTTCACCCTCTGCAACTGGAACCACAGCTTCCCAACCTATAGACCACAGTCATTGAAGATAAATGACTGGATCTCCTCCACAATAACACTCTACACTGGAGCCCCTGAAGGATGCGTTCTCAGTCCCCTACTGTTACTCCCTGTACGCCCACATTGTGTAGCCAAAATCCAAAAGAATACCATCGACAAGTTTGCCGACGACACCGTGGTAGGACACATACCAAATAACATGATGTGGTGCAACGACAACATCCCTTCTCTCTATATCAGCAAAACTAAAGAATTGATAGTTAACTTCAGAAAGAAAGGAAGAGAACCTACCCCAATCCACATCAACAGAACAGAGGCTGAGAGGGTTGAGAGCATCAACTTCCTAGGAGTGATGATAACCCGTCCTGGACTTCTCACATAAATGTGATGTCAGCAAGGCACCACAACACCGCCTCTTCCTCAGGTGACTTAAGAACTTCAGCATGTCGATGTGGATACTCACCAACATTTATAGTTGCACCATAGCATACTATTGGGCGCTAATGACCTGGTACAGCAAGTGCTCTGCCCAGGACTGTTTTAAAAAAACAACTACAGAAGGTTGTGTGCATAGCCCAGACATCACAAAAGCCAGCCTCCCATCCATGGATTCCACTTGCACGTCTCGTTGCTGCAAACATCATCAGAGACCCATCCCACCTGGTAATGGTCTCCTACATTCACTTCCATCAGGCAAAAGATACAGAAGCTTAAACACATACATCAGCAGGTTCGTGAACAGCTTCTTGCCTGCAGTTGTTAGACTGAATGGATTCTAACTTCAAATAATGCAGATCTTGTTAATGTTGATCTTGCCTCTTGTGCGGCGTAACCTTCCTGTCTTAATCCATCCAAGTTTCTTTCATCTTTTGATCTGTATGTCCTTGATTACTATGATTTGCCTGTAAAGATTGCAAACAAAGCTTTTCACTGTGCCTAGATACATGTGACAATATGTCATGTCAATCAATCAAGACTCAACTGCCCTCTGGGAAATTAGGCATGAACAATAAATGGTGGCTGAGTTATGATCTCATCGTGTGAATGAATTTTTTTTAAAAAATCAGGATACCTCGGTCCCTCTGTATGTCCAAGTTTTGCATTCTGTCCGTTTAATAGCATATAGGTTTTTCAATGTGGACAAGTTCACATTCCCCATAGAGTACTCTATCTGCCAGTTTTGATGCACACTCAAATGATCCAACTGTATCATTTTGCAGACTTTGACTTCTCTTGATGACTTAGTTAACATTATGTTCTGTCTGCCATGATCTTTCACACTCACCTCAGCCTGCCCCTATGAAGCGTCTTTGTATCATCCTCACAACTCATTCTCACCAAGTTTTAATTCATTTGTAAACTTGAAAACATTACAGTTGGTCCCGTATCCAAATCATATTGACCAGCTGGGAGCCCAACACAGTTCCCTGTGGTATCCCACTATCATAGCTTGCCAACCTAAGAATGACCTATTTATTCATACTGTCTGCTTGCTTTCTGTTAAATAATCCTATGTCCGTGGCAGTATATTACTTCCAATCCCATGTGGCTTAATTTTGTTTGCTAACTTGTGTATGACTTTATCAAAAGTTTCCTAAATTAGAAAGGAAGAAAATGGCAGTAGAAAGGGTTAAGTTTAATAAGGGAGTCTTCGATAGATTGGTGTTTGAGTTATCAAGGCCTCTGGACCAGATGAGATGCATCCAAGGATTTTTCTTTAAAGAAATGAGAGTAGAAATTGCAGACACACTGGTCACAATATTTCATTCTTCTCTGGACTCTAAGGAAGTGTCAAAGACTTGCCAACATGATATTATTTAAAAAGGACTACAACGTTAATCCTGGTAGGACCAATTCATTTAACGTGTAGTGAGGTAAAATTGGGAAACAGTTAAGTGGGATAGAATCAGTAACATGGAAACTATGTTGAAGGGTCAGCATGGATTTCTAAATTGAGAGTGGTGTTTAAGTAATTCGCTGGAGTTATTTGTTTGAAAAGGTTGATGAGGGTAATATCTTTGAAGTGGGCTACAAGATGGTGTTTGATACTGTGCCTTATGAGGGAAGTTGTAGAACTTGGCCTAAAGGGACCGTTGTAATATGGACACACAATTGGCTGAGCGGTAGAAAAGAAATTAATGGTCTATGGATGTTTTTTCAAGCTGCAGGAAAGTTTGTAGTGATGTATTATCTGGATCTTGATGTACTCGGGACAGATTTCAGATTTGCAGATGACATTTAAACTTTGGACAGGATAGAATGAAGTTCCAAAATGACATTTGACAAGTTGATGGAATGGGCAAATAGTGGCTGATGACATTCAATGCAGAAAAGTGGGGTGATGCACTTTAGTCAGAAGAGCGCTGAAAAACAAGAGAAATTGGGGGTGCAGGACCGGAGGGACTTGGGTGTTTATCTATACGGGTCATTGAACATGATAGGATAGGTGGAGTGACAGCAGTCAATAATGTGATAGCAAGAACCGCAGATGCCAGAGTCAGAGACAATACAATGTGGAGCTGTGTTCCTCCAGCTCCACACTGTATTGTCACATGATGATAATAATGCATATAGTGTTCTCAGTTTTATTAATAGGTATATCAAGCACTTGTTTAAGGCATTTGTTAGACCTCAGCTGGAGTATTGTGTACAGTTGTGGATGCCACATTGTTGCAGAGTGTAGAAATGATTCATTATTATGGTTGCAGATATGAGAAGTGTTTAACTGTGACAATAGATTAAAGAACATAGAACAGTACATCACAGTACAGGCCCTCTGGCTCTCAATGTTGTGCCGAACTTTTACCCTAATCCTAAGGTCTCTCTAACCTCCACTGCTACCTTATACTATCATCTATATGCCTATCTAATAGTGGCTTAAATGACCCTAATGAGGCCGACTCCACTATTCTCTCCGGCAATGCATTCCATGCCCCTACCACTCCATGAGTAAAGGTCCTACTTCTGACATCTTCCCCTATATCTACCTCCGCTCACTTTAAAACTATATCCCATCGTAAAAGCTGTCTCTACCCGAGGAAAAAGTCTCTGGCTGTCTACTCTGTCTATATCTCTGATCATTTTGTACACCTCTATCAAGTCACCTCTTGTCCTTCGTCATTCTAAAGAGAAAAGCCCTAGCGCGCTCAGCCTTTCCTCATAAGACCTTCCCTCCATTCCAGGCAACATCCTGGTAAATCTCGTTTGTACCTTTTTCTAACGCCTCCACATCTTTCCTGTAATGAGGCAACCAGAACTGGACGCAATACTCCAGATTTGTCTGAAGCATGCTTTTCCCATTTTCTAGCACTTAATCCATAGCCACATATGCCTTGGCAACACAGGTGAACATAGAAATACTTCTTAAATGTTATGAAGATTCCTGCCTCAACCACCCTTTCCAGGCTGTGAGTTCCAGATTCCCATCACCCTCCAAGTGAAAAGGTTTTACCTCACATTTTGTCTAAACTTTCTGCCCTTTCCCTTAAAATATATGACCCTTGATCAATGATCCATTAAAGGTAAATCTTTCTTTCTGTCTGTTCTATCTCTGTCAATTACAATTTTACACACTGCAATCATGTCCCCTCTTAATTCCCACTGCTCCAAGAAAAACAAAACTACTCTGTCCGATCTCTCTTCATAACTGAAACTCTCCAACCCAGGCAGCATCCTAGCAGACCTCCTCAACACCCTCTCAATTATTACCACATCACCTCCGGCAGAGAAGACAACTGACAGGAACTCTGTGTGAGTGGGTTGGACAGAGTAGATGGGGTGAAGCTGCTTCCACTTGTAAGGAATGAGCAAGCATAGATTTAAAGTGATGTACGAACGACGCAAGGATGATTTGATTTATTACTGTCCTATGTACAGAGATGTAGTGAAAAGTATTGTTTTCCGTGTTAACCTGACAAAACATATCTTGCGTAAGTACATCAGAGCAATACAATAGATTGCGGAATATTATGTTACAGCTACAGAGAAGGTGCAGTGAAAGATCTACTGTAATGTACGAGGGGTCCGTTTGTAACTGAACCAGTGGGGAAGAAGCTGTTCTTGAATCTGTTGGTACATAGTTTCAAACTTACATTCTGCTCGGTGGGAGAGAATATATAAAACCGGGTGGGAGGGGTCTTTGATTATGTTAGCTGCTTTCCCAAGGCAGCAGGAATTACAGACTGAGTCAGTGGAAAGAAGTGATCAGAGATAATGGGATCTGCAGATGCTGGAGAATCCAAGATAACAAAATGTGAGGCTGGATGAACACAGCAGGCCAGGCAGCATCTTAGGAGCCCAAAAGCTGACGTTTCAGGCCTAGACCCTTCATCAGAAAAAGGCCTTTTCTGATGAAGGGCCTAGGCCTGAAATGTCAGCTTTTGTGCTCCTAAGATGCTGCTTGGCCTGCTGTGTTCATCCAGCCCCACCCTTTGTTATCAATGGAAAGAAGTCTGGTTTGCGTGATGGATTGGGCTATATTCTCAACTCTGTAATTTCTTGTGGTCTTGGGCAGAGCAGTTGCTATGCTAAGCTGTGACGCATCTGGATAGGATGCTTTTTGTGGTGCATCTATAAAAACTGGTCAGTGTCTTTGTGGACGTGCTGCATTTCCTTAGCCTTCTTGGGAAATTAGAGGTGTTAGTGTGCTTTCTTGGCTGGCATTGATGTGGATTGACCAGGATAGATTGATATATGTTCCTTTGTTAGCCTTCGACCACCTCCATCTCGGCACCATTGATTCAGATACAGCGTGTCTTCCACTCCAATTCCTGAAGCCTATGACCAGCTCCTTCATTTTGCTGACATTGAGGGAGAGATTATTGTCTTTCCACTGTGCCACTAAGCTGTCTGTCTTTTACCCGAAACTTGACTTGTCATGTTTGAGATCCGACCCACTATGGTGAAAAGCTTTTCACACAGTGAGTTGTTACAAGCAGTGGTTTTCAACTGACTTGCCATGATGCTGACAAGGTGAGAAGTGTGGTGTGAAATTTTTGCATCTGTACTTCCGATGCCCTCCAGAGTCCAGATGTTCATCACTGCACATGCATAGGTGAATGAAAAATCCATTAAGTTAGGCAGCCTTTATGCCTTGATACTAAAAAGACTAGTAACCATTGTATAGGGTATGGAATGTACTGTTTGGTAATGTGGTGGAGGAACATTACCAGATTGAGGTATTGGATGACTATTTGGATAGTAATGGTTGCAGAGACATGAAGAACAGCAGGAGAATTCTATTAACACTGGTTAATAGAACCAATTTATGCACGAGGGGCCAAATGGTCATATCCTACGCAGTGATAATTCTGTGAAAATGCAAATACTGCACATACACAGATTCCCCTTATAGACTCTGACAGTAACACCCTCAAACTATAAAATTTATTGCATATAATTTCCACTTCATAAATCTGTATTGACTCTGTCCATTCAGACATTTGTTTTCTAAAGATCCAGTAATCCTATCCTTTATAGTTTAGGGTAACAGATCTGTAGTTCCCTGATTTGTCTGTCCTTCATTTTTTTTATCCAGTTGTGTCAGAGTTGCAACCTTAGAATCTGCAAACACTGCAATAGAACTAATAGAATTTTTTAATAGAAATGGATCACTAACCCACCTAGTATCTTTGGCCATTTCATTCAAAACTCTCGGGTGAAGGTTATTGATTTCAGGGGACTTCTCCATTTTTAGTTTCATTAATTCCTCCATTGCCACTATGCTTATTAATGCTAATTTATTTCAATTTCATATAGCTGTTGCACCCTTGCATTTTATTTCATAGAGACGTCATGTGCCTTCCCCAAAGGCATACACAAAGTACTCATTTACCTTAACGTTTTTTTGCATGAATAGTTTTCCTGTCTCTACCTGCAATGACTCATTTATGGTTGCTAATCTTAACATTTTAACATAGCTGTAGAAACTTCTACAATCTGTTTTTGCGTTTCTTTCAATTTCACATTGATATTTTCTGCTTCTGCATCAATTTCCAGGTCCTTACTGAATTCTAAAATTCTAACATCAAGTTTACACCTTTTTTAGCAACTTTATAAACCTCCTTTATAACTTTACTTTGATAATCACAGTGCGCCCACGTTTTCTGTTTGATGTTTTTGCCTTGTAGGAAATTTATATTTTTGTCAACTGAGTGTTAATGATTTAAATACAAGCCATTGTTTACCTATTATCAGACCCTTTGATATCTTTTCCATCCACCACAGCCAGTTTCTTTAAGTTTCATAATTGCAGTTGTTTAGATTTGCAGCTTTTTCTAACTTAGTCGGACAGTCTACCATACAATAGTTAGGATTCCCTAAAGGTTCTTTTACAACAAGTTTGTTAATTAGTGCTTTCTTATTGCGTAATACTGGATCTAAAATCATGTGTTTGTAAGTTGGTTTCTCAACATATTTACTGAGAAAACTGTAAAAAGCACATTCCAGGAAATTTTCCTTCACTGCATTGCTCACTAGACTTAACTTTAATCTACATATATACTGATTTTCTGTGACACTGTATTCCTCTTGCTGCGTGCACTTCTAATTTAGTTTTGTACCATACCCTACATGACCACTGTTTGGCCTATAAACCCCTCTGACCAGTGTTTGCTACTTGTCTTTCTTATTTACAATCTGAAATCCCCTGTTGCTAAAGCACCAATCCCATCCATTCTTATCAACAGTGCCCTATTTCCTTTTCACCTTTTACGTCCTGTATGTTGAAAGTCTTTTAACGTTTGGTTACCAGTCCTTGTCATCCTGCAGGGACATCTCTGTTATGGTAACTAATGGGGTAGAAGATAAATATGGAAGTGAGATATCTAGTAACATACAAAGATTCCCAAAGTTCTTTAGATATCTAAAAGGTGAGAGAGAGGCAAGAGTGGATATTGAACTACTGGAAAATGAGGCTGGTTAAGTAGTAATGGGGGACAAAGATGGAGAAACTGAATAAGTATATCGGTTTTCACAGTGGATGACACCAGCGGCATACCAACACAGTCAGGGGGCAGAAGTCAATGCAGTGACTGTTACTGACCAGAATTCTGAAGAAGATAGCTGAGGAGATTATAGAGGGATTGGTGCTTTAGCAGGAATCACAGAGGCCTGGAAAGGCTAGTGTAACAGCCCTGTTTAAGAAGGAAGGGAGGCAGAAGACCGTAAACTAAAGGGCAGTTAGCCTGATCTTGGTCAAGGGTAAGATTCTAGAGTCCATAATTAAGGATGAGATTGCAGAGTCCGTGGAAGTGCATGATGAAACAGGGCTGAGTCAGCAAGGCTTCAACATGGGGAGGTCATGCCTGACAAAATCTGTTAAATTCTTTGAGGAGGCGACAAAGGAGAGCTGGTGGAAATTATCTGTTTGTCAAAAGCCTTCTGGAAATCCAATGTGCCACATTGGAGGCTATTGAATAAGATAAGAGTCCTTGGTGTTAGGGACAAGATACTGGGATGGATAGGGGGTTGGCTGATTGGCAGCAGACAAAGAGTAGGGATGAAGGGGCCATTTTCAGAATGGCAACTGAATGGAGTTCTGCAAGGAATTGTGTTAGGACCACGACCATTCACGTTATACGCGAACAATCTAAATGAATGAACTGAAGTCATTGTTGCTAGGTTTGCACATGACACAAAGATACACGCTAAGTAGTGTAAAGGAAGCAGGAAGCTACAAAAGAACTTGAACAAATGAGGAGAAGGTTTTGGAAATCTGAAGCACAGAGGGACTTGGGAATCCCTAGTTTAGGATTCTCTTAAGGTTAACATGCATGTCCTGTTGGCAGTTAGAAAGGCACTTGCAGTGTTAGCATTCATTTCAGGAGGGCGAGAATGAAAGAGCTGAAATGTACGCCTGAGACTGTGTAAGGTTCTGGTCAGACTGTATTTGGAATATTGTGAGCAGTTTTGGGCCCCTTCATCTAAGGAAGGATGTGCTGTTTTCGGAGGCAACCAGAGCAAGTTTACTAGAATGATCCAGTGGATGAAGGGCTTGACATATGAGGAACAGTGAGGACTGAGTTTGTAGGCAACGGAGTTCAGAAGGATGGTGAGGGGCTTGGGGGTGTGATCTGATTGAAAGTTACAGAATACTGATAGACCTAGATTGAGTGTACATAAAGAAGTTGATTCCACTAGTAGGAGAGACTAGGACACAAGGGCACATCCTTAGAGTGAAGGGATGACCCTTTTGAATTGAGATGAGGAATCTTTTGAACTCGTCGCCACATAAGGCTTTGGAGGCTGTCACGTTCTAGATTTTGATTTATTTATAATCTCATCTAACTTCTCACATAGTATAGTGAAAAGTGCTGTGTAGTATTGGTGTTGTCCTAAAAGCACAGAAAAATACACCGAAACACTGAAAATGAAGGCAGAAAAGTGAGGAAATAAAGAAAGTCTCCAACTTGAGACCTTGTTAAATGTACCATCATGGGCCTAGCGGTCATGCACGAGTCCCATTTTCTGCATCACTGCTGAAATGAAAGTCACTACTCCTGGGTGCCATCTTGCTGACTGTACATGTCCTTCCTGGACCTTGCCAATGCAAACGTCACTGATTATTGTACCAACTTTGCCGTGAGTCCGCTTCTGGCCCACCCTTGCCAACACAGCCACCAGATCTTGTACTGGGCCCAATTTGCTTCCATTACTGACTCCGTGAATCTGCACTGAATGCACACACTGCCAGGAACCCAAAACGGCTTCTGGTGCAGTAGGCCTGTGTCGGCTCTAGGTGCCTTGTCGATGCAGAAGCTGCCAGAAACCATCACACTAAAGAGACTCAAACAGACTGGACATATCAACAAAACAGACTTCTGAAGAGTGAAATTTGAAGGAACTCGCCCTGCCCCACCTCTCCATTCTGTGGCCTCCTAAAAGTACACAAACTGGACATACCCTATAGACCCATAGTCTCCCTGCTAGGCACACCATCACATAGATTAGCAAAGGAGCTACAAAGGAGACTAAAGCACCTTGTCAGCAAGTCACCCCACTCAATTCACTCAGCCCAGGAGTTCCTCAATTCCATCAATGACGTAAGAATAGATGATGAGGAGACCATGGTATCATTTGAAGTTACTGCCCTATTCACATCAATACAAATACCACTAGCAAGAGAAATAATGACAGCAGGACTTAAACAAGAACATGACCGCAGTGACACCATCTCCACAGACAACATGCTGAAGGTACTGGACCTATGCCTCACCACCCACTTCACCTTTAACAGCCAAGTATGTGAACAGATCAACAGGACACCTGTGGGATCACCTATCTCCGGACTAATAGCTGAAGCAGTGATGTGGAAACTTGAAAGTTTGGCCCTTCTGCTAATCAAACCAAAATTATGGATACGCTATGTGGATGACACCTTCATTATTAGTAAACAGACCAAACTAGAGAGAGACACAGACTAATAAAGGACACCCTCACTAGAATTAGATTTACCAGAGAAGAGGAGAACAAACAGCTCCCATTTCTGCATGTCATGGTGGAACACAGGACAAATGGGGAGTTCCTCACAGAGGTGCACAAGAAAGCTACACACACTGACCAAAAACTGAATTTTGACAGCAAATGAAGTTGTATGAGAACATTATTTAAAAGGGCAACAACACACTGCAGCAGTATAGAGCTACGCCAAGAAGGAGAGTACCTCTTCTGGGTATTGAGACAATGGGTACCCAACAAACTGGGTCAGAAGATGCCTATCTCACAAATGACACCAGGAAGTTTCTACACCCCCCAACACACTCATCGCACTACCTTACATCAGAAGCACAGCTGAACTGACCACAGACTCCTATGACCACTGGGAATCAGAGCAACACAAACCCACATCAGACCTTCGCCAACTGCTCATCTGAATGAAAAACCTACTACCCACTCTGTACAAAGACCAAAGACAGATACAAGACACCCTGCAGAGATTGTGACAAACACTACATTGGGCAAACAGGAAGGAAATTAACCACAAGGGTACACAAACATCCATTGGCAACAAAAAGACACGACCAATACTCACTCCTCTCTATCCACATGGATAAGGAGAACCACCAATTCGATTGGAACAACACCAGAATTTTGGGACAAGCAAAGCTGTGACAAGCACAGGAATTCCCAGAAGCCTGGTACTCCACTAAGGAAGCCATCAATAAACACGTAGAGCTCGACTCCCATATACACTCCACTGTGTAGAAAAACCTAAAGTGAGGTAATCTAGCCCGACGGGCACCAGGGTTCGAATAACAGGCAGAAAAACACAACAGCGCTTCATTGGAGGCTGCACTGATGATGTTACCAAGCACAGTAATGAAACGTCTGCGGAACAACAAACCAGCTCGGCAAGCCAACCAACCACAACATCCACAACCTGAGCTACAAATCTACTCGCATCTTAGAACCCAAACACACTCCATCACCACATCCATTCTGCTGGGCCTAGTTGAGTCCATATGGCTGTGCTCGCTCACCACCGTTGATGCTGTTGCTACAGTCAAACTCTTCACCGAGGTAAATAAAACAAAATAGAAGAGAAAAACAAAATGAGAAGATTGGCGAAAAAAAAGAAAAGTAACAAAGAAATGTTGACAGAGTGTATGAACCCCAGGCTGGGAAGCCCTACTCCTCTGCTATCTTACCGAAAATATGATCATTAAGGGGATCAGGAGTTACAGGGAGAAAGCAAGTGGATGCAGTTGAGAAACATATCAGCCACGATCAAATGGTGGAGCAGCCTTGATAAGCTAAATAGCCTAATTCTGATCCTGTGGTCAGTCATAGCCTTTGTACCATCAATTCACCTATTTTTTGTGACTGCTGATTGTATTTAGGTAGTGCTTTTATTCTGTTTTTAAGGACTAGTGTAATTTTGTACTGTTTGATTCTGGGATTTGTTCCTTTTTTTGCTTTCTATTTTGATTCACAGCTTTTCTCTTTTCCACGACCAATGATATATTTTCGTTCTATCTGAATGCCCTTAAGAGACTCTGAATTCCCTGAATTATGCACTCCCGAATGCATAAGGTAATCTCTGTGCGAGGATATTAGTGCCTTTCTTGCTATGATGTAACCCACAAGTGTACAGTTTGCCCCAGAAATGACCATTTTTCCAGCCAGTTGTATATCTTGCCTGTCACCTTAAATATTACTTTTAAGACCTCTTCCTTGTTCTTCCGATATACAGGTGGTCCCTGTATTATGCGCGCCAGCTTACGAAACCTTGCACTTACGATTGAGAACCCCTACACTGTCTATTATTATTAATTTTAAAGATCTGGGGTACAACTTATACTTAGGAACAGCTATTCAATATTGTCCTGTGATAGTAGCAACTGCCGATGCTAGAGAATCTGAGATAACAGTTGTAGAGCTGGATAAACACAGCAGGCCAAGCAGCATTAGAGGAGCAAGAAAGCTGACATTTCAGGTCTAGACCCCTCAGAAATGGTCTACTTCCTTTCCTTTCTTTTCCTTCTTCATTTCTGAAGAAGGGTCTAGACCTGAAACGTCAGCTTTCCTGCTCCTCTGCTGCTTGGCCTGTTGTGTTCATCCAGCTCTACACCTTGTTACCCTATATTGTCCTGTATTGTTTTCCTAATTGTGAATATACTGAAGAACAGAACCTGTTTGCAGCACCTAAATTGCCTGTGAGTGGTGGTAATGTGGTCACAATCTCTGACTCATCACCCTTCCCAAGACTATTGCCCTCTATCTTCATATGTTTGAAGTTTTATTTGACAAGGCTTCTGTGGAGCATCTTACGCTTTACTATGTTAAAGGACTCATAGAAATTGTTCTAAGTAAGTAATCTCTGAAGAATCATCTAGACTCAGTGTTTTTTTTGCTGGCTCTCTATGGGTGCTGTCTGACCTGTTGTGATCCCTAGCAATGATTGTTTTAACTAATCCCATTATTGTTGACACACACATTTGAAGTGTTTGTTTCCTTTGCTCCTTTTAAATATGATGGCTAAACTTTTCACTTAATGACATTTCAATTTAAACCCTCCCGACTACCTAGTGAACCTTCTTATGCAGACATTGCCATTGTTAAGGTGAGGTGCAACTTGTCTCCTTTTCGAATTAGGACCTTTTTGTCTAAAATGTAGCCCGGTATTCAAAAGACCTCACTGTTCCATGATTCAAGCAATTATCTGGCTTATCTCCATCCAAGAGAGTTGTGTTTTTGATCATTTTTTAACTATGGATAGAAATTTTATCATTTCGAATATGCTGGCATTATCTCTGGTTATTAGCGCACAGAATTTATTGAAAATTATCATAATCCATTGAAACATTTACTGGTTTTTAAAATTACAACTTCCATGTCATACAGTTCCAAATAGAAATCTTAGTTAATAACTAATATCTGTTCAGGACACTTTGTCTTCACAGTTCATTCCCAGTCTCTCAAATCTTAAAGTCTTAAAACAGTTGAGGTATTAAGTATTCTTAAATACAGTTTTAAAATAATGACAGATTAGAACATTAGTTTGGAACCTCTTTTTGTTTCTATAAGTTTGATTAGCTAACATCTGAAAGCCTGCAGAATTTATGGCAATTGTGGTATAATAGTGAATCATTGTTCAGTGTCTGGTTACTTTAATGTGGATGCGCTGGTATTGGACTATGGTGGACAAAGTCAAAAGTCACACAGTACCAGGTTATAGTCCAACAGGCTTATTTGAAATAACAAGCTTTTGGAGCGTAGACCCTTCAGGTGAAATGAGAGAGCAACGCACAACACAGTGTTTATGGGCAAGGAGCTCAAGGGTCGAGAGATCAAAAGATCATACAAATGGTGTGAGTGGAGTGTTGAATAGTAGATCTCTGGAGGTGATCAAAAGTGTTAGACAGTGTCATTAAAGTGTTAACAGCTGAATAACAAGTGAAGGATGACCCATAATCCAATTAAAGGAGGCAGAGAGATAATTACAAAATGGGCAAACCAATGACTGGAATACATGATTGGGTAGACCCTTAGCATGTAACACTAGTGTCTAAATAATGCAAAAGTGTACAAACTAAGGTAAAGAGATCATAACAATTTAATCAAGGCAACAGTGTCAAAACAGGACAGTACGATAGATTTTACAGATCGAGACAATGTGGTGGGGTCACATGTTGTATGACATGAACCCAAGGTCATGGTTGAGACCGTCTTCTTGGGCATGAAACTTAGCTTCAGTTTCTTTTTAGTGATACTGTGTTGCTGTGTATCTCGAAGGCCACTTTGGAGGACGCTTGCCTAAAGATTGGAAGCTGAATGTCCTTGACCACTGAAGTGTTCCCCAACTGAGAGGGAACATACCTGTTTGGCGATTGTTGCGTGATATCCATTCATCCGTTGTCATAATGTCTGCCTGGTCTCACCAATATACCATGTCTCAAGGTATCCTTGCCTGCAACATATGAGATAGACAACATTGACATCCCCATGTGTGATAGTAGCATCCATGTCAGTGATCTAACCTGTTGCAAAAGTTGCCATGATAGGATTGCATGGTGTTGTAGTCAATGTTGGGCTGAAGGCTGTGAATGGTGGTTGTTTGAAGGTGAGAAGTAGAGGCATAGGGATGATCTTGATGAGATTCTCATCGTTATCGATGACGTTGAAGGCTACCAAGAACAAAATGTAGTCCCTCCGCTCCAGGGAGGTACTCAACAATGGAAGGTACTTAGTCGTATCCAAGATCTGCCTTCTGAAGAGGTTGTTGCGGTTTTTCACTGTGGTATGTTGGAACTGGTGATTGAGTTATGCATCGTACCCAATTCTTATGAGGGCATCCTTCAAAATCTCTAAGTGTTTTTTGCATTCCTCCTTATCTGAGCAGATCCAGTATATGTGCAGGGCTTGCTGGCAGGGGATAGCTTCTTTAGTTTCCACCTTAAACATATTAGCGAAGTGCAACAGTGTGAGGTTAACCATGGGTTTGCAATGGAGTGCAGTGCTGAAATGTCTGTCCTTGATGGAGATGCATGTGTCCAAGAATGAGACTGATTCTGAAGTGTAAGCGGTAAATCTAATGTTGGCATTAAACTTGTTGATAACACCATGTAGACCTTTTTAGTGATTCCTTGCCATGAGTCTAAAGGAAGAAAATGTCGTTGAAATATCTGGTGTACAGCGCCGTTCAGAGGTCCTGCACAACAAAGAAATTTTGCTTGAACTTGTGCATGTAAGTGTTGGAAAATTGGGGTGCACGTTTGGTGCCCATGGCAGTTCCATGCATCTAGGTAAAGAACTGGTTGTCGAAGGTGAAAACGTTGTGGTAGAGGATGAAGCGGATGAGTTGCAGGATGGAGTCTGGAAATTGGCAGCTGTTAGTATTGAGAACTGAGACTGTTGCGGTGATGCTGTTGTCGTGCGGGATGCTGGTGCAGAGTGCCAAAACATCCATTGTGATAAGGAATGTTCCTGGTTTGACTGGCCCGTGGGTGCTGTGTGACTGTAAGATGTATGTAGTATTGCACCAGAAGCTGGGAGTTCTTTGTACATTGGGTTTCAAGATGCCGTTGACATAGCTGAACCTTAAACACACCATTGTCTGGAGCCAACTATGCAGCCTTCAGGTGAATATCGACCACAACACCACACAACCCTGTAGTGGCAACTTCTGCAAGACAGGTCTGATCATCAACATGGATACTACCATCACACTTGGGAACACCACCCCCCACATATACTACAGATACTTGTGATTTGGCCAGTGTTGCCTATCTCATATGCCTCAGGGCATTCCTGCAGCATGGTGTATTGACAAGACAATATGGGTGCTTTGACAGTAGGTGAATGGACACCATGCAACAACACAGTGCAGGAATGTTCCCTCTCATTTGGGGAGCGCTTCAGCAGTCAAGGTCTTTCAGCTTCTGATCTTCAGGTAAGTGGCTTTTAAAATACACAACAATGCAGAATCACCAAGAAGAAAGTGATAGCCAAATTTGGTACCCATGAAGATGGCCTTATCTGTGAACTTGCGTTCATGTCGCACTACATAAGACCCCACTGCGCTGTTCTGTATCTGTAAAATCTTCCTTGCTTTGACACCATTATCTTGATAAATTAAGATCTATTTAGTGTAATTAGTTTTTACAGTTTTGGATTACTTATTACTTTGGTTAGACCCTTGGCATGCGACTCTTGTACCAATCGTGCTATTCCAGTCATTTGGTTTGTGTCCAGCACCGCTATTTTTATTTTTTTGTAATTATCTCTGTTCCTGATTTAATCAGGTTTAAGGTCATCCGTTCGCTTGTATTCAGCCGTTGATACTTTATTCACGCATTCTACCGCTTTTGATCACTTGCAAAGATTTATTATTCAACCCTTTATTCATATCATTTGTGTGATTTTTTTTTGATCTCTCTACCCTTGGTCTCCCTGTCCATAAATTCTCTGCTCTGTGTGTTGCTCTCTCACCACCTGATGAAGGGCCTATGCTCCGAAAGCTTGTTGTTTTAAATAAACCTGTTGGATTATAACCTGGTGTCGTGTGACTTTTGACTTGGTTACTTTAAAACAGTACCCCTGCCCAAAGTATTTCATGGTATCACTCCGTTTTAGCACTTGAAAATTGCCCCTCCAGATGCTAGCGTAAACAAGGGTCATAAAACTGCATAGTCATCTTCAGTATATAACTTAAAATTATGCATTATAGATCAACATTTTATTTTTTATTCTCTGACAGAAAATGGTGATGCCCTCACTAACAATTGTTATCCAATTGTAAGCAGCCCCGAAAACACGCACACGCTGCCACTCTCTTCACGCTGTTATGGTCCAGACCAAAATATCTTATGATAGGGTAGACTCTATTTTTTTTTCTGATTTTAAAGACAAATGTAAAGTGTCTGTCCCTGATGTAATGTGACTGATCAAACTATGTGACATTAAGCAAAACAATTTATTTAAACACTGGTTAAAATACAACAAAAAGAGGAATTTAGAATAATTTTATTGGAAAACGTGACAGTAGATACAGTAACTATTACTAAGTAACTGTTCCAAATACACCACTTGGCAAAAAGGAAAATTCAGACAGATTCTCGTATGCAGTTTTCCCATCCCAAGAGGACAAAAACATTAAGAGAAAATTCAGAGAGAGAAGCAGCTAGAAGACATTTACTGAAGCTTTTAACTGTTGAGACCCCAAAAGCTTCTGTTGAAAGCTAAACCTAAAAGTCCAAAAACCCTGATCTGAGAGACCTGGTCACACCCATTCAGGCCATTTTTTAAAAAAAATCCAAGTTGTTTACTTCAGTGGTTCTGGTACACTGCTCATCACTTCTGCCTCACGCCCTTCCTTCCAAAAAGACAAAATAACTTCATAAAGCCACATCATGGACATATTGCCACTTAGCACACGTTTCATTCCAGATGTTGAAATAACCTACCTCTTCCACTCTTTCCCAAATCCTCCCATACTTGCTCAGTTCCGCTTCCTTGACTCTAGCTGTACTGACTCAGCTTACAAATATCCAGGAACCACATCATCTGCTACTTAGTGCTATCTGATATTCAGGGGTGCTTTAGGATCACCATCTCTGCTTTGCTGGTTGGTAGTATTACTCCGGAGTCAAATCAACAGATTGTCTGGGCTAACAACACAGTGTAGAATTGGAGGAACACCGGCCGGGTAACATCAGAGGAGCAGGAAAGTTGACATTTCGGGTCGTGACCCTTCTTCAGACAATCTTTGATTGTCTGAGCTGGTTTGGTTTCTGTCTGGGATTACTGTTTGTAGTCGTCAGGAGCTGCCCCTCCTTTGACAATAGTGAGGCAACATCTTGAACATTCATGTACAGTTTTGGTTGCCTTATTTAAGGAAAGTTGTAAATGTGTTACAGGTGATTCAGTGGAGGTACATTAGATTGATACCTAAAATTAACTGGTTGTCTTTCAAAGAACAATTGCACATGCTGGGTTTGTTTCCATTGGAGTTCAGCTGATAGAAGTGTGATTTGCTTGCATACATACAAATTATTAACAGGTGTAGGCCATTTGGCCCCTTGTGCATGCTCTGCCATTCAATAAAATCTTGGTTGATGTGATTGTAATTTCAAATTTGCATTCCTGTCTACCGTAAAGATATTTCATCCCCTTAACAAGAATCTATTTACCACAGTCTTAAAAATATCAAAGGACTGTGTGCTTCCGTCACCTTTTATTTTTAAGAAGAGTTCCAAAATCTCAATTCTCAGAGCGGGGAAGAAAATTTACCTCATCTCTGTTTTAATCTTTAATTGAAATGTGACCCCTGGTTCTGGACTAGTTAGCTCTCGCATTTGTAAACAGCAGTGAATGCAAGCCTAACATGTCCAAGCTTTCTTCATAGGGCTATCCCTCTCCATCAGTCACGTCTGGTATTAGTGTAGTAAACCTACATTTGCCTCATAAAAACTAAAATAACACAAAGCCAGAAATCCAACCCAAAAATAGAAATTACTGGAAAAGCTCAGCAGGTTTGGCAACGTTTGTGGAGGGAATTCAAAGTTAACATTTTAGGTCTAGTGACACTTCTGCAGAACTCCAAGAAAAAGTTGGCAATGAGAGGACAATCAAACCTTTGCCCTGTAGCCTTCATATCCAAAATCCTTCTAATGTAATCATACTTCAAAGACCAGGTTAGACTTTGATTTCTCTTTGCTGAGCGAGTTGTCCCATTATGGAGCCACCATTACCATTCAAATATCTGCCATTTGTTTGAGCATACTTCCTCCCTGGAATCAAAGCATCTGTTGAACACTTTGAACAAGAATCAACCTGCAGTTGATTCATGCTGACCTCAAATACCAGTGTGTTTTTTTTTGAAGTAAGTTGCAGCTCACAGTCCAAAAGCTGATCTTAATTCATAATTCACAGTTTAAAAGCAAAAATAATTTTAAATAAACTAAACAAAATAATGGAACATTAGCAAGGGTTTTCATACATTCTATCAAGTTTCCAAATTAGTTATCATTCATGCCTACTACCGTTTGTAGAAATGCAGATCCCTTTCCATCTAAGGTTTGCTCTTACCATTTTGTTTTTTTTAATTTTTCTGGCCAGAATGATTGATTTCACACTTTACCATATTATACTCCATTTGTCAGGTCTTCACCCATTCACTAAATCTCACAGCTTTTTATTTTTGTCACCCCCTCTCTCGTTCTCTTCAGGGTTGGCTAGCTCTGTTGGCTGGCTTATGATGCACAGTAACGTCAACAGCACAAATTCATTTCTTCCACTGCCTAACATTACCATTAAGGACTTCACTACAACTTCACCCCTCACCTGAGACGTGGTGACCCTTGAATCCAGAGCTAGGAAATACTTTGAAAAGATTAGGTGTTGCCCTTTTAGGGTAGAGATTAGAATGATTTTGAGGGATGCACAATTTGGAAATATACTGGTTCAGAAGGCAGTGGATGCAGGATCATTTAAATCTTTTTTTAAGGCAGCCTTCTTAGGAAAGAGAATCAAAAGTTGTTGGGAATAGATTTGAATGAACCATTCAAAATACACATACATCATTCGAGATCCTTTTCCACTGTAGACCAGGCTTAAGGGACTGAATGGCTTATTTCTGCCCTGAATTTGTATGTTCAAATGTTCTTTTTCCCCAAATAACTGTTAAAGAAATTCACTGTACTAGAATTTTCTGAAAAAATATTGCACCATGGCAAAGAATTATGATTATCTGCGTTGTAAAATTTACTAGGGTTATTTTACACATTTGTGTGTCAAAGAATGTCTTTGTAGTAATTGAAGACATTATTGAGCCATCCAGTTTGAGTAAAGTGTTTTAGTGGGTACAGTAAAGATCAATGGAATGGTTGATTCATAATGTAAATCCTGTATTTGGGGCTTTTACTGTATAAAAGTGAAAAACCTACATTTGTGTAGTGCTTTGCCTGACCATGAGAGTCCTGGGGGACTTGACAATCAGTGCAGTACTTTTAAATTTCCTGTTTTTCACATTCTTTTAATGTCTACAGTGTGGTGAGGATTGGAAGCCTCTAAAAGGCCTGAAGAGGGCAACTAAGAAAACATTAAGGGAGGTGAAGATTAAATGAGGTTAAACTAACTTCGTAATATAAAAGAAGACTGCAAGAGTTTTTTAAAGTATATCTAAAAGGTAAGAGAGAGGCAAAGAGTAGACATTGGATCGCTGGAGAGTGATGCTGGAGCAGTAGTAATAGGGAATAATGAAAAAGAAGCAGAAGGACTAAATAGAGGTAGTGGGAGCTGTCAATGCTGGAGAATCTGAGATAACAAGGTGTAGAGCTGAATGAACCCAGCAGGCCAAGCAGCATCAGAGGAGCAGGAAAGCTGACGTTTTGGATCTGGAGCTGCCTTCAGAAAAGTCTGAAGAACTAAATAGGTGCTTTATATTAGTTTTCACAGTGGAAGACACCAGCAGCATGCCGGAACTTCAAGAGAATCAGAGGCAGAGGTAAATATGGTGTTCATTGTTGAGGAGAAGGTGCTGGGGAATCTGAAGGGTCTGAAGGTGGATAAACCACCTGGACTGGATCGGCTAACCAGGATTCTGAAGAAGATAGCTAAGAAGATTGTGGTGGCATTGGTGGGGATCTTGCAGAAATCACTGGAGACACAGGGTTCCAAAGGTCCAGAAACACCCTTGTTTAAGAGGGTGGTGTGTGTATGGAACAAGCCAACAGAGGAGATGGTGAAAATGGGTAGAATTACAACATTTGAAAGGTGTCTGGATTGGTAAATGAATAGGAGGGGTTTAGAGGAATACGGACCAAATGCTGGCATATGGGATGAGATCAGTTTTGGATTTCTCGTCTGTGTGGATGAGTTGGACCAAAGGGTCTCTTTCTGTGCTGTGTGATTCTATGAAGGGAGGGTGGCAGAACACAGGAAATTACAAACCGGTTCACCTGGTCTTGGTAGTTGGTAAGATTTTGGAGTCCATTATTAAGGATGAGATTACAGGTGGAAGTGGATGATGAAATAAGATTGAGTCAATATGGCTTTGTCAAGCCTTGAATATGAGAAAATGTGAGCTGTGCATTCTTTCACAGGAGGAATAGAATCAAGCACATCATCCAGATGGAGAAAACTGGTACACCTCTGAACCAGAGGGGAATGGAATAGAAAAGTGGAAATGTTTTGCTGCAGTTTTATGGGACATGGTGTCATTGCATTCTGAAATATTCTGTACCCTCTTGTTTAAGAAGGGATAGTGGGTGTTTTCATTTGGAAAAGCGGAACAGACTAGACCTGTAAACATTGGAGTTTAGAAGAATAAAGAGGTGATCTTCATTGAGGCGTATAAGGTCCTGAGAGGACCTGACAGGTTAGATCTGAAAGAATAGTTCCTTTTTTGGAAGAGATTAGCTTGGAGCAAGAGTTTTTAAATAAAAGGAGTTTCCACTTAACATGGAAATAAGAAATTTGTTCTGAGATTCATGAGACTGTGGAGCCCTTGTTTCTAGAATGTTTTGGAAGAATCATTGGATATTTTCAAGGCAGATCAGGGTAGATCCTTGACAAACGAGGGGATTAATTTTTGGGGGTAGATGGAAATTGGTAATGAGGCCATTGTCAGTTAACTGTGATGCCGTTGAATGCTGCAAAATGCTTGAGAGGTCAAGTGGCCATCTCTTTCTTGTTTACTTGGCTTTCTTTTAGAAGTTATTATTTAATTTTGTTTATGACCATGCCTTGCCATTAGCAACTTGGGTATTTTCAACCCCTTCACCCAACTCCTCTGCCACTGTTTTTGTTTAGCTTACATCCTAATCTTACGTTCCACTGCTTCTGCTAGTACTTTTTCTGGTGTTGTTTCATTAACAGCCATCATGATTTTGAACAACCCTAATAAATTTCTCCTTTTTCCTTCTCTGCCTTAATGCGAACAAATCCACTTTCTCTATTTTTCAATCTAATTTATGCAAGAGATTCAAGTTTGCTCTTAATTTATTCAGTTTGCCTACGAGCTCCTTTGTTGCTGTGACGTTGGCAGCATCGTTTTCACTGAAGACTGATACTGCAGAAGGTCACCAAGTTTATTTTTCAACAGCACCCTTCAAACCCATCAAGAAGGTCAATGGTAATGTGTACATAGGAGCACAAGAATGTGCAAACTCCTTCCCAACCACTTCATTACTATTATTTCAGTGTCACCTGGGTAGAGTTCTGGAACTTGCTCCCCAACAGCATTGTTGGTTTACCTAGACTAAATGGGCTGCATCAGTTCAAGGAGACAGCTCACCACCACTGTCTTGAAGGGTAATTAAGTATGCGCAATAAATGCTGGCCATCCAACAGAGCCCTCATCCCTTGAATAATTTTCAAAAAAACTTCGTCCTTTACCAAATTGTATTTTGCTATTGAAGCACAAAGGGAATGTGATATAACACAGATGTTATGTTCTAAGAAATGCATGCATTTTAGCTGGACAATGCTGTAACTAAACTTCTTGGACAATTGAGTAATTTAAATCAACCCCAACTCTTGTAAGATCGATGCATCATGCTGCTATTGATTCCACCTGATTCATGTCACCGAATTTAGCTACTTGAACATTTATTGTTGCAAATAGAGATTTTAGTTACTTCATCGCTATCATATGTTTCCAGAATCTCCCCTGTTAGTGATCTTGGTGGGGTGGGAGGTTGGTGGGAAGAAACATTCATGACATGAGACTTAAAATACTATACATGAATAGGTATAACGTTTCTTTTAACTATTGGTAAATACTGCAGTTAGACAATCACATCATAACAGGATAATAGTAAATGCAATGTTTTATTTCCAATGAGGTCATAACCATTAGAAGGCAATTATGAAAGTTGTTACTGTAATTTGAAATAAATAGAGGCAAATTTTATGCATTTCTAATTACCCCTAAATACAAAAGTGATATCTATTAATATCAGACAATAAAAGAAAATGCTGAAATGAATACCTGTTGACTAATCCAGATGTTTTTTTTTGGGAGCCATGAAACCCTTGCGCAGAAAACAAGTTTGCAATTTTTTTTGATATACATGTGACTCCACCTTATTGTTACTTAAAGGTTCTTGAATCATTCTTCAGTTCTCCAGCAAATTGGCAGTTTCTTTTCATTCTATAGCTTTCATTTCATCTAATAGGGCAGGTTGAGAAATTGGCAGCTGGAGCTGTTGGCTGAAAAGATATGGCTACTGTTAGCTCACTGAACAGTTATTCAGTCCCACGTTGATGATATTGTTTTAGTTTGTGTTGAAGTTTAGAGCCTCTCTGGCATAGTGTGAAGACTTTGAATTCTTATAAAGGCAAACAGTGTAAACATATATGCATATAGTGTGTGTTTTTTAAAAAATTTATTCACAGAATGTGGATGTCTCTGGCTAAACCAGCATTATTGCCTGTTTCTAATCATTAATAACAAGAACAGAAATTTCTGGAAAAACTCAAAGTCTGGCAATGTCTGTGGAGTCAAGTCAGAGTTAATGTTTCAGGTCAAGTGATCCTTCCTTCCAGTGATTCTACTTGTTAATTCCCAGTTGAGCTTCAACCACCTTTCTGGGGGTCACACTTCAGCCAGCAGTTTCCATTTCTAAAGGGTAATAGTGATCCAGATGGTTATTTTTTCATGCAACCTGTTCATTGTTAAACTGAATTTTGTATTTCAGTTAATTTCAGATTCCACCATCTGACATGGCAGGAATCGAACCCAGGTTCCCAGAATGTTATCTTGGTCTCGGGATTAATAGCCTAGTAATGATACCAGTAGCCAACACACGTTCTGAAGGGCTGTACACAAACTGTGTCTACACATGGTATTTTGTATAAGTGTGAAATAAAAACATTAATAAGCTTGGCCAGCATTTATTGTCAATACTTTAATTGTCTTAGAGAAGATGGTGATGTGCTGTCACCTTGATGCACTGCAGTCCATGTAGTTACGTAGACTTAACGTTTCAAATCTGGTATGACTCTTCCACAGAACCATTCTGAAGAAGTCATACCAGACTTGAAATACTAACTCTGTTTGTTTCTCTCGACGTACTGAATTTCTCCAGTATTGTGTTTGTTTCTGTTGGTCTTGGTGGTTGAATTCATTAGTTAGAAGGGTGGTTTTGAAGAAGCCTTGGTCAGATGTTGCACTGCAACTTATAGATGATAGATATTGTTGCAATTGTGTTACTAGTGGAGAAAATGAATGTTTTAGATGATGAATGGTGTGCTCATTACTTAAGTTGTTTTCCCCTGGTGGTATTGAGCCTCTTGTGTTATAGGAGTTGCATTTTTCTGGCAAATGGGTATTACGTTGCACTTCTGAATTGTCTTGTGATGGGCAGGCTTTGGGGAATCAGGAGGTAGTTAGCCTTTGATCAGTTTTTTTTAGTCACAGTAATTATATGGCAATAATTAAAAGGTTCCAGTCAATCGGTAAGTTGATAGTTGTGGATTCAGCAATGGCAATACCATGATGTTTGGGTTGTGAGATCACGTTGAAGTAGCTGAAGATGTTGAGATGTTAATGGGTTAACATCCCATGAATTTTTATGCTCCTTCTCTTCTCATACAGGGGTATGTGAACACTGTCTCAACTTCCTGCCCAAATAGGATTGAGTGTGAAACATCTGTAAACACAAAAAGCATTAAGCTGTGTAATCTTTATGGCTCTACCCCC
Source organism: Stegostoma tigrinum (assembly GCF_030684315.1). NCBI lineage: Eukaryota > Metazoa > Chordata > Chondrichthyes > Orectolobiformes > Stegostomatidae > Stegostoma > Stegostoma tigrinum. Next base: position 98,207,295 of record NC_081355.1, on the reverse strand, counting down.
ACGCTACAGCCTGCCCCCGTTTCTGCTGAACTGGCCAGGTCAGTGACCTTTGATTAAGCCAGGCAGTTGTCACCACATGAAATCGCATCCTGTTGTTATCATACACCTCGTGACGATCAAAGCTGTGTCCTGTTCTCAGATGTAGTAATTGTTTTATGTAGCTGCCAATTCCAAGGGTATAAAAGCAGGGACTGTCCCCTATTTGGAGAGAATCACTCACGATACTGAGCACGCTGTTCCGGGTTGCGTACAGTGATCCTCTGCAGCTTGTACTTGCTTAATAATGAAGGATTGAGTTTTTGTAACCAGATCAGTGTCTTGCTCCTGCATCAAGGCTGTGAGGGTCTGTAAAAAACAAATGTAACAATGTGATTGGGAATCTGCTGCAAGTAGTTCCCGGAGTTGAGGTTAGTTTCCAACAACCTCTAATGTCAAGAATAGGTGTAGATTCCCTACAGTGTGGAAACAGGCCCTTCGGCCTAACAAGTCCACACCGCCCCTTGAAGAATCCCACACAGACCCATCCCCCTATAACCCACTCACCCCTGAACACTATGGGCAATTTAGCATAGCCAGTCCACCTAGCCTGCACATCTTTGGACTGTGGAAAGAAACTGGAGCACCCGGAGGAAACCCATGCAGACGTGGGGAGAATGTGCAAACTCCACACAGACAATTGCCCGAGGCTGGAATTGAACCTGGGTCCCTGGCGCTGTGAGGCTGCAGTGCTAACCACTGAGCCACCGTTGCTCCTTCCTCATCTCTGGAATTTAATCTTATTGTCTACATTTAGACGAAGGATGTAAAATAGTGAACAGTTCACTTGTTAAATATTGGTCTTGTCATCAATATATCACAATTAAATTTTCAAACATTATTATAATTTGAAAAGGTGTTGCAGAAACAGTGATGTCTTTGGAAAGACAATACTAATGTTTGAAATTGCTGCAGTGATTTCTTTGGATTTGAATATTATTTAAGCTGCAGAGACGAAAGAGGTACATCAGCATTTTTGAATAAGTACACATTAAAATAGAGATGGCTAACCAATATTTTAATTGTATAAATGGAAACTTTTCACACTGTTAGAAACATCTCCAGTTTGGACAACTATGTTGAGGTCAGAAGCTGGAAAGCTATGGTGGAACCGTAAGTGTTATTGCTGAGTAAGTGCAGCTTGCCTGCATTGTTGACAATACCATCTATCATTATAATAATTGAAAGTAGATTGATAGGATAGTATTTGGGTGGATTGCCCAGCATTTTGTAAACGCAACATAGCTGGACAATTTTTGATATTGTGTGAAATGTCACTACGATATCAGACTGGAATTGCTTGGCTGCGAACACATTTAGTCCTGATGCACAATTACAGTTGGGATGTGTCAGTGCCAGTAGCCTTTTACCGAATCCTGTGCCTTTAGCCATTTCTTGATATCACATGGAACAAATAGAATTGGCCAAAGACTGGCATCTTTGGTGAGGAACTTACTGGGCCATAAGGTTATGGAGTGTTCTTGGTTGTGGTTGAATGCAGTTGTACTTGAGACCCACACCCTGAGTGCCAGCTTTGAGTTTTGGGTCTCCTGCATTTCAGAATGGCAGTAATGCAACAAATACGATGAAAGTTACTCCTGTGTGCGGATATGACTTGGTCTCCACAAAGACTCTGCAGTTTTTACGACTGTATTGTTTTCATGAATAGAAGAACCTGATTTTATTGGGGCATGGTCAAGCAGAATTTTCTTTTCTTTGGTTCTCTCACCACCAGCTGCTGTACCAGTTTGGCAGTTGTCCTTCAGGAATCTATCAGTTCAGTCAGCAGGGGTACTATTAAACCATCATGATAGATACTATATTCTACGTGGGAAACCTTAATTCTGTACCTATGCTAGCCTTAGCGCATCTCCCAACTGGTGGGTTTAAACTTGTCTCTCTCAAGAATTATTACAAGTTAGTGCGTTACCAGTCATTTAACTTTTTAAAAATTAGTTTCCATTACGTGGATGTTGCTGGCTGGCCGGCCAGCATTTATCACCCATTCCTAGCTGCCCTTGAGTAGATGCTTACGAGCTGCCTCCGTGAGCTGCTGCAGACCACGTACTGTATGTTGACCCATAATACCTTTAGGGACAGAATGTTGATCTAGTGACACTGTGGGAATGGTGGTATATTTCCAAGTCAGGACGGTGAGTGATTTGGAGGGGAGCTTGCAAGTAGTGGTGTTCCCATGTATCTTTTGCCTTGTTCTTCTAGATAGAAGTGGTCATAGGTTTGCAAAGTGCAAAGGATCTTTGTGGTAAATTTCAGCAATGCATTGTGCAGATGGCTGCTGAGTGTCAGTTGTGCGGGAGTGGATGCTCCTGGATAAAGTGCCAATCAAGCAGGCTGCTTTCTCCGGGATGGTGTCAACCTTCTTGAGTGTTGCTGGAGCTGCATTCATCCAGGCAAGTGGGAAGTATTTAATCAAACTCATGACTTCTGCCTTGTAGATGGCGGACAGGCTTTGGGGAGTTAGGAAATGAAGTACTCCCTTCAGATTTCCTAACCTCTGACATGTTCTTGTAGCCACTGTCTTTATGTGGTGAGTCCAGTTAAATTTCTGATCAATAGCAATCCCCAGGATGTTGATAGTGAGAGTTTGAGCAAGACCATTGAATTTCAAGGTGTAGTGAGTAGATTGACCACCTCAAAAAAAGATATTGTCTGGCATTCATGTGGTTAAATGTCACTTGTTACTTGTCAGTCCAGGCCTGGATATTGTTTAGAATTTGAATAAGGACTGATTCGGTATCTTTAGAGTTGTGAATGCTGCTCAGTATTGTGCAGTCATCAGTGAACATTCCCATTCATGACCTTAGGGAGGGTAGGTCATTGTTGAAGTAGTTGACGGTGGTTGGACCTAGGACAGTGCACTGAAGAATGGCATGTCCTGAAGCTAAGGTGACTGACCTCACAAAAACCACAGCAGTCTTCCTAATGCTAGGTATGGCTCCAACTAGCAGAGAGTTTGCTCCCGATACCATTGATGCCAGTTTTCCTGGGGCTGTTTGATACCACACTCAGTCAAATACACCTTGATGTCGAGGTGGTCACTCTCACCTTAGCTTTGGAATTCAGCTCTTTTGTCAATGTTTGAACCAAGGCTGTAATGAGATCAGGAGCTGAGTCACCCTGGTAGAATCAAACTTCTTGCCCTTGTACAGGTTTATGCTGAGCAGGTTCTGACACTTTCCATCACTTTACAGATGATCATGACTGGATTGATGGGGTAGTAATTTGCTGGGTTGGATTTGTCTGGCCTTTTGCATACAGGACATAGGTGGGGAATTTGTCACATTGCCAGTTTGATGATAATATTGTAGCTGTGCTGGAAAAGCTTGGCCAGGAACACGGCAAATTCTAGAGCTCAAGTCTTCAGTACTGTTGCATGAATGCTGAGGACTCCAAGGGCGGCTCCCTCCCAAGTGTGTTGATTAAGCTAAGTCCATCCTGATTGACAGGACATATCCAGGGATGGTGATGGTGGTATCTGATACTTGATCATATTCATGGATTTATACCTGACAGACAATGTCTGGTTATTGCTTCATGGAGTTATACTTGACATAGGACTGGGACACCATAGCTATTACAGAGACGTGGTTCAGGGATGGACAGGACAAGCAGCCTAATGTTCCAGGATATAGATGCTACAGGAAGGCAATGGGGGTGTCGGAGGCAGGGGCAAGAGAGGATGGTGAGTGGCAGTTTTGTTTAGAGATAACATTTACAGCTATGTTTAGAGAGGATATTCTGGGGGGCATGTCCAGAGAATTGAATTGGGTGGAGCTAAGAAATAAGAAAAGGATAATCACCTTTATTGGGGTTGTATCGTAGACCGTTCTCCAAAAGTCAGCAGGAAGTCAAGAAGCAAATTTGTAAGGTGATCTCAGATATCTGTAAGAATGTTAAGGTAGATTGGGGATTCTAACTTTCCAAACATAGACTGAAACTGCCATTAGTGTTAAGGGCTTGGATAGAGAGGAGTTTGTGATTACAAGAAAATTTTCTGATTCATTGTGTTGATGTATCTAAAGATCAAAACTTAGCCTGCTCTTGTGAAATAAGGCAGAATAAGACTGAGGTTACAATGGGAAAGCACTTTGGGGCCAGTGATCATTATTCTATTAGTTTCAAAGTAGTGATGGAAAAGTATAGACCTGGTCTAAAAGTAGAGGTTCTAAATTGGAGGAAGGCCAATTTTGATGGTATTAGACAAGAGCTTTCAAAAGTTGATTGGGGGCAGGTATTTGCATATAAAGGGGCAGCTGGAAAGTGGGGAATCTTCAAAAATGAGATACCAGAGAATCCAGAGAGATTATCTTCCTACTAAGGTGAAGGGCAAGGCTGGAAGGTGTGGGGAATGCTGAAAGACGAGAGAAATTAGGGTTCTGGTCAAGAAAGAGAAGGAAGCAAATGTCAGGCATAGGCAGCAGGGTTTGAGCGAATCCCTAGAAGAGTACAAGGGAAATAGAAGTTTATTTAAGAGCGAAATCAGGAGGGCAAATAGGGGTAAGGAGAATCCAAAGGGATTCCCAAAATATGTTAAGTACAAAAGATTAACTCGGAAAGAATTGGGTCCCTTAAAAGTTAGCAAAGCTGGCTATATTGTAGAACCACAGGAGATGGGGATGATGTTAAATGAGTATTTTGCATTAATGTTTACTTTGGAGAAGGATATGGAAGGTCGAAAACTTGGGGAAATAAATAGTGATATTTTGAAAAATCACCATATTATAGAGAAGCACATGCTGGATGTCTTAAAATGCATTAAGGTGGATAAATCCCTGGGACCTGATCTGTACCCTAGAGTTTTTTGGGTAGCTTATTTTGTATCATCAATAGCCACGGGTGAGGTATCAGAAGACTAGCAGTTGGCTAATGTGGTGCCACTATTTAAGGAAGGTGGTAAGGAAAAGCGAGGAAGCTACAGACCGGTATGCCTGACACCAGTGATAGGTAAATTTGTTGGGATCCTGAGGGACAGGATTTACATGTGTTTGGAAAGGTAAGCACTGATTAGGGACAGTAAGCATGGCTTTGTGGGATATCGTGTCTCACTAACTTGATTGAGTTTTTTTAAAGAAGTGACAAAGAAGATTGAGAATAGAACAATGGACGATCTGTATGAACTTCAACAAGGTGTTCGATAAGGTTCTACGTGGTAGACTGGTTATCAAGGTTAGATCACATGGAATACAGGGAGAATTAGCCATTTGGATACCGAAGTGACTCGAAGGTAGAAGACAAGGTAATGGTGGAGCTCTCTGATGAAGGGTCTAGGCCCGAAACGTCAGCTTTTGTGCTCCTGAGATGCTGCTTGGCCTGCTGTGTTCATCCAGCCTCACATTTTATTATCTTGTAATGGTGGAGGGTTGCTTTTCAGACTGGAGGCATGTGACCGGCAGTGAGCCACAAAAATCAGTGCTGAGACCATTGCTTTTCATCATTTACATAAATGATTTTGATGTTAGCACAGGAGATACGGTTAGTAAGTTTGCAGTTGACACCAAATTAGTGGTATATTGGATAGCAAAGAGGGTTACCTCAGAGTAGAACAGGACCTTGATCCAATGGGCCAAGGAATGACAGATGGAGTTTAATTTAGATAAATGTGAGGTGCTGCATTTTGGAAAGGCAAGCCAGGGCAGGATTTGAACACTTAATGGTAAGGTCCTGGGGAATATTGCTGGATAGAGAGTCCTTGGAGTGCAGGTTCATGGTGCCTTGAAAGTGGAGTTGCAGATAGGTAGGATAGTGAAGAAAGTGTTGGCATGCTTACCTTAATTGGTCAGCGCAGTGAAAAAAGGAGTTGGGAGGTCATATTGCGGCTGTACAGGTCATTGGTTAGGCCACTTTTGGAATTCTGGTTTCCCTGCAGTAGGAAAGATATTGTGAAACTTAAGGGTTCAGAAAACATATACAGGCATGTTGCCAGAGTCGGAAGGTTTAAGCTATAAGGGAAGGCTGAAATAGGCTAGGTCTTTTTTTTCCTAGGAGCATCGGAGCTGGGAGGGTGACCTTTATGGAGGCTTACAAAATAATGAAGGGCATGGATAGGGTCACCAGCTAAGGTATTTTCCCCAGAGTAGGGGCATCCCAAACCGGAAGGCACCTTTTATCAAGGTGAGAGGAGAAAGATTTAACAGGGATTTATGGGATACCCTTTTCACACAGAGGCTGGTGTGTATGTGGAATGAGCTGCCAGAGGAAGTGGTGGACGCTGGTACAACATTTAAAAGGCCTCTGGATAGGTACATGAATAGAAAGGGCTTAGAAGGACATGTGCCAAATGCTGATAAATAGGACCAGATTAATTTAGAACATTTAGTCAGCCCGAATGAGTTGGACCGAAGAGTCTGTTTCTCTGCTTTGTAGCTGTATGATTCTAGGACAGACAGTGTTATACTGTTTAAAAACCACAAGAACTGCAGATGCTGTGAATCAAGAACAAAAACAGAAGTTGCTGGAAAAGCTGAGCAGCATCGGTGAAAAAAAAATCAGTTAACGTTTCGGGTCCAGTGACCCTTCCTCAGAACTGATGGTAACTGGGGAAACGTCAGCTTACATACAGAAAATTTGGAGTAAATGATAGGATAAAGTATAGAGTCCAAGAGAGAGAAGAGCAGTTGGCTAGACAAAGGACTTGATAACAATCTGGCTAGGAGGTTGAATAGCTGAGCTGTTAATGGGGACTGTGCTAGTGACTAACAATGTGTGGGAGATGAGTCGGACCCAGTTGAGGGCCCTGTCAACAACGGTGCTGGGGAATCCTCACTTGAGGAAGATGATGGACATTTCGGAGGCTCCCTTGTTGAAGTTGGCCTCATCTGAATGTGTGCAGTGGAGACGGAGAAACTTGAGAGAATGGAATGGAGTCTTTACAGGAAGCAGTATAATGCTGTTGCTTGGCTAGTCTGAGACAGCTCTCCCAATTTTGGCAGTGGCTCCCAGATGTTCATAAGGAGGTCTCTGTGGGTTTGACAAAGCAATTCTTGTTTTTTTTTCCCCCTGGTGCCTTGATTGATGCCAGGTGCTCCATCTAGTTTCATTTCTTTGACACTTTTTGTAGTTTCAATGGTACGCTAGCCACTGTGCTATTAACCTCTGTCCATCTTTCTGGAAACTCTCATCTGAAATCTGCCTCAGCTGCAGAACTGAGACTGATCTAATCATATATTTTTTGACATTGACGTTGTCTCTCTATCTCTGTAACCTTGAATTGTCCAAAGGTCCTTCAGAAAATGACAGTCCTTAAGGCCAGACTCCTTTTTTCACGTCATTGGCTCAACCTTCAAGCCCAAGCTCTGATTTACTTGCCTTAACCTCTTCCCCTGCTCATTTGAGATCTTCCTTTTAAAAGCTGTCTATTTGTCAAGATTATAGTCACCTGTCCTAATGTTAATTATTTTGTTACTGTACTCTTTTGAAATGCAGTGAAGCATTTCTTAGGGTGAAGATGCTATCTAAAATGCAAGCTGTTAATAACTTTTGTGTGGAGAAGACATAGAGGTTCATAAGTATTTGAGGCAACCGCGTTTTTTTGGTGTTATATTTTGCTGCTACTAGTTTTAGTTAATGGGACAGTTGAAAATGGAAGTCAAGTCACAGTTTTGAGACTGGTTTGCTTTCCAAAAGATCTAATTGTAGAATATTTTATGATGGCAAATGAACATTGAATTATTAATATGTTGCCCTAAATTATAAAGTGATAATGGCGGCAAGATGCAACATTCACTTATTCCATGTTGAAACTGACTGCAATCTCTTGAAGTTGCACATATTCGGAGTTAGATGGAAACCCAGCAGCTATAAGTCTGGAGAGAGGTTGCCTCTTGTAGATTGAAGCACATCTCTGATACGAGATTTCAGCTGTCATCAGAACAGAGAGAACCATGTCACATCGATTGTTCCATCGTCTATGGGCAGCTTTTTCCAAGGTTAGTCCTGAGCAATATTTCCTTACTATTAACCACAACATTTAGGCCATTGATTCTGTTCTGATTTGCTAGAATAAATGGAGTAGAATGATTTTGAAGTTGGCCTTTCCAAGTCCTTGTAGCTCCAGTTGATGTTTACATAGTTACGCTACATTGTTTTATTTGACTATTGTATGTTGTTCCAATGTTGTGGATGGTGAATGTTTTCCTATCATGTATAGTATTTCTTTTGGAACTTTATTGTTTAGGTGTATATTTTCTGTTACTTGTGGCTATTGGCTTTATCACAAAATTGAGTATTTTGCAGAATTTTTCTTTTCACACGGTCAGTTGCATCATAAAGGCTCTCCCACTGTCATTTTTGTCACATCATGTTACATATTCATTGACCCTAGGTTTATAGTCTTGGTAAGTTTTGGCATACAATTATATTCATAAATCTCAACTCAGGTTGTAATATACCTTCTTCAAATTGTTATTTGTGTGATAGAGGATATATACAATGAGCAATGTGATTCCTGTCACCAGATAACTGGCCAGCAGTGAACTGAGTGGATTGTTACCCTATGCTTCGGGTAGGTAGTTGAAATTAGGTCTTATATGGGGATAGTGTTTATGTGTGAACTGTTTCTCATGACATCATTGAACGTTTTCCAGTACCTTTCAAATTATGACATCATAATTAAATGTGAATCAAGTTACTGGATGCACTGCGCTGTAAATAGCAAATGTAGTGTTATCAATTTGGATACATTAATAAACAAGAGTGAAGTTCATCTGATTAAGTTGGAGCTCTACTAATTATCATATGTCCAGTTAGGATTAAGAACACCAAATTCCATCATAATGCTGAATGACTATTACATTAGTGTCGTAGTAACAGCAAGTACTGATACAAGTACTGTAACTGTAGCCAAAATTGTTGTTGTGTAGAAGTGCAAGGGAGGAAATAACTCCAATGTTTTGTATGTCTGGCACATGAGTGCTCTATCGTATGTGGGACCTTGAACATCTGGAGTTCACATTTGAATATGTTGCCTATGTTTGTGTTATTTTGGGAACTCGACCACTGTTTCCTATCTCCACTACAGTTGAGGAAAGCTCAATGTGTTCGGAGCACATGCTCATGAAATAAATTGTCCCAATTAAGTAGGGAATGCACATCAAAATTGATTCTAAAGTTCACTAGTTGAACTGTGTTCCAGCCTATGACACACTTCCATAACTCTTGTTACATTTGACTTTATATGCTAATACAAATGTACCAAAAACTAAAATCCTGTTTTACATTTTCTAACATAAATGTGACTAGGAGGTAATGTAGAATTTGCAGACACTACTGATTTAGGCAGTAGTAGTATTAGTGTATAGTTTTGGTCACCGTGCTGTGAAGAATGCATGATATATGATATGTAATCATAGAATAGTACTGAGAAGATGTGAGAATGAGAGATTACATTTATGGAATTTTGAGCACAGCAGATTAGGATTTGGAAGAGAGCTAATGAAAGTTCATGAAAACCTCTGAGAGGATAGTTGAAGTTTGTGCTTTGTATTGACATCAACAGGGCATGCACGGATAATTGCCCGTGAAATATATTTTTCCGTGTGTTAATGAAATGTGGTATGCAAAAGCGACCATAGCATATTTAGGCATATTCTACTCCAAAGAGTGTATCTAACTTCAGTTAAGTATCACTAACAAGTCTTACAAGTTTTAAGATAATAAGGTGTGGAGCTGGATGAACACAGCAGGCCAAGCAGCATCAGAGGAGCAAGAAAGCTGACATTTCGGGTCTGGACCCTTCTGCAGAAATGGTTTTAAGCTTTCGGAAGATTTTAACTTTGTAACCAGCATGATCTTGTATTAAGAACATGTTGGTGGAGATGAGAATCACAGACGAAGACAAGCAGGTGAAGTGTTAATCATGTTTTCATTAGAACCGTAGAACAATGTGAATAACTCCTGCAAATTGGGTGGCTGGCATTGCTTTTAGTTTTCTGCATTTGCCTGAGTTCTATATGTAAATGTGCTTTGACAGTATAATCAGAGATTGGGGGTGGGGGGAATGTATTTCCTGGAATTACAGGATGACTAATTTGAGAGGCCTTGGGATTTGAGCACTGGTGGGGGTGATATGGGTATAATTTTTGTGAAAAATAGGAGAGGTGTCTGACCTGAGAGCAATAGGTAATACCAGGCTGTGAGTCACTTGGATGCATTTGGGGATGAATTCTGAGTCTGCTTAAGGGAGTAGTTAGAGCTGGGTACTTCGATTCACGAGCATTTGGGATATCATCAGAAAAGGCTCGAAATTTAAGTTAAAAGTGAATGAGGTATTGAAGATCAGAGATTCATGTGATAGGATAGAAAATTAAGTAATTTACTTTTTTCACAAGTTAATGAAAATAATGGGATTTGGAATTGATGTGTTGAATAAAAGCAAAACATTATAATGGTGACTCAATGGCAAATAACTACAGTGTTTAAAAATGGAAGCTTAATATTATGGTGAATTCACGTGTTTTGTTGTTGGATGAATATTCTTAAATCTTTCTGGTGGAATAACTGCCAGTTGATGTATTTATTCTTTACAGCGCAAAAAAGACAAATTGTCATACAATGTGTGTTCTGTCTGCACATTGAAATTTTTCTTAAAAATTAGCCTGCAGTTGAAAATGTGCTTGATCGATTAGTTTCACTCTGGAGGATATAGGAGCATCAGTTTTCTGAATGGTAGAAACATCTAGCTATCACCTGCTTGTTTTCGAATGTATTAAATGCACAGTGAGCACACTCTGCACTGTTTTTGTGCATTCTAAAAGAACATCACGGAAGTGGACATAATTGTGGCACTTGAATGAAGAGAAGGAATTGTGATTTACAACAGGCAGGAGAAGAAATTTACGTAGATATATTGATTTGCAGTGTCCACATGGATTAACAATTTGAATGGGATTAAACATTGAAAAAAACAATTCCTCAGAAAAATGAAAAATAATGCATAAAAACTGAAAGATCTGTGGATGCTATAAATCAGGAACAAAAACAGAAGTTGCTGGAAAATCTCGCCATCCGTGGAGAGAAAATCAGAGTTAACTTTTCAGGTCCAGTGACCCTTTCTCAGAAGGGGGACTTTCAGGAAGTGTCACTGGACCCGAAATGTTAACTCTTATTTTTTTTTCTTCACGGGAGCTGCCTGGCCTCCTGAGCTTTTCCAGCAACTTGGAAAATAGTGCAGTTCCATTTGGATTTATGGAGGATTATATTATATCTTCCTGCATTTAAAGCCAAAAGCCAAAGGATAGGAGGGAGAAAGGAATCAACAAGGTCCTGACATAAGATAACATCGGTCAAAGGAGATAGACTATTACAAGATGAGCAGAAATTTCTTGCAATTATTTGGAAATGTTAAAACCATGGTCTTTGGTAAGTTTCCCTCAGTCAGTTGAATCCCACACATTGTGTACTGTCCCTGATTTTTGTCTAATGTGTAGTATGTGAAATTTATCATTTGATCCCTAATTTTGATTGCAAAATTAGTCTAAATTGCTTTTGTTGTAATCCCTGCCTCCACTGCTATTAACAAATTTCACCAACTATTTTGATTACACTGTTAAACCTTCATGTATAGAATGAAAGGATACCAACTCCACAGTCCTGCAACCCGCTCTCCATGCACAGTGTATTGTCCTGTTTCTGTACCTTACTCTGAATTCCTGTGAATTCAGTTCTGTGCCTTAATTACATATTTTGAGAAGCTTTCTAATCAAATTACAATTTACTCTGATGTTGCTCAAAATTAAAGAAGTTTGTCAGTCAAGATCTTGTTTTGCTTTGACAGTACTAGCTATTTGTCCTTTATTGGTTCTTATTCTAAAAGTCGATCTTTTGGAATAGATGCTCTTACTTTATTGATGGTCTGAAGTGGCTATGGTATGTTGCTAACAATATTACAGTCCTTTTCATATATCCATAGCTTTCTCTTGATTAAATGGCTGAGGTTTAGCTAGGAGTCTGAATCCTGAGTGACACACTGTGACCAATTTCAGAGGTGGGATGCAATGCATTTCATTAGTATCACTATGCATTTGGCTTGTAGCAGCTGTTGAACGATTGAAGGAGGGAAAATAATTACGTACATCATATTTTAACTGAAAACTGTGTCCCACTTTTAATTCAATATAAAATTGTCTCTATTCTTTTCCACAAAATTATGTGTGGGGGATAAATCAGGAGCCATTTTTGCACTTCTTAAAAAAAAAATTTTATATTTGCACTATACATTACAAACACATATCCTAAACGTAAATTCTAGTTTCTGTTCCCATCTATAGGAGCCCAAGAGAATTCTTCACTCATACCCTCCACTTGCATCCAATTTACACATAATTAAATATTTAAAGATTTTTGCCATCTGAATCTGAAGAGTTTGTTCACGCTCAGAAAGCCGTCCATGCATTCCCAATGATTTGTCAGCCTGTTTTTGACTGAAATAATGATATGCCCAAGGGGTTGGCATAAAGTACCCTTACTCCATTTACTATCTACTAAAATAAAATATATTCTATATGTAAATGCTCTTTAATAGAAGGCAGAGTACAGCAATACTTTAGAAATGTGACACAGCTTTAAAATCATCCGGTGATATATTTTTAGTAAATGCATGAACAAAATAGTGTATAGTTTTGATCTTCAGAACAATGAATGTTTCCTGCCATCATTAAAAAAACAATGATTCAGTTTGAAGCTGTTTTAAAAGGCAGTTCACCATGTCTAGCTAAACTAGTCAAGTGAAACTTGACCTGAGATGTTAACTAAGTTTTCTCTCCATAGATGCTGCCAGACATGTTGTGTTTTTCAACCATTTTTGTTTTTGATTTCCAGCATCCACAATTCCTTGGGTTTTTTTAGAAAAACACAAATTCTTCACAGGCAGGCACATCTCTGAGTAAGAGGGACGTAATGTTATCTTTTCTCAAATTGATTTGATGAGGGCCATAACCATTTAACATATTTTGTGAGAGGAATAGAATACAAAAGTTGAGAGGTTACGCTTTAGTTGTACAGGGCATTTGCGACACTATATCTGTAGTTTTATGTACCGAATTGATATCCTTCCTTAAAAATGCATTGGAAGCATTTCAGAGAAGATATTGTAGACTAATAACTGTAATGAGCCAGTTGCATTAAGAGAAAATGGCAATGCTTGTATTCATCCCGAGTTTAGAAAAGTAAGAGGGGATTTGATTGCAGCATAGAGTATCTTAATTGGGTGGATGTGGAAAGGATGTTTTCTTTTATGAGAGAATCATAGAACTAGAGGTCACTGTTTTAAAACAAAGGGGTCACCAGTTTAAAATAGAGATGAGATTTTTTTTCCCACTCAGGATTGTATGATTTTGGAATACTTCATGAAAGAGTAGTGGAAGCAGAGTTTTTTTTTAAGATAGAAGTAGATAGATTCTTGGTTAGAAAGGAACTGAAGGTCATTGGATAGGTGAGAATATGGAGCAATCAGATTAGCTATTCTACTGAATGGTGGAACAAGCTCAAGAGACCTATTCCTGCTATTAATGGGTTGTTTTAGTTATTCCCCTTATGAGAAGGCCTGCATTTGAAATCTAGAAAGGAGATCCCATCTGATTCTACAGAATCCCCTTCTGTGTGATTTAAATTAGTCCAGCTGGATGTATCAAAAGACATATAAAAGGGTAGGCAAGATGGAGAGAGAGTGGGTGTGGGTGGGTGGGTACGTAGGGAGGGGGAGAGAGACTGAAAGAGTCAAATGGGTGTGAAAAAAAATCTCAATTTACAGCAGTAATAATTGTTTCCCAGCCTTGTAGAAATTCAAATACAAGGAAGTGAAATATTATTAAAACTCAGTTGTTGCAATTTCTTATCAATCTGAGAGTGAAGGGCTAGGTTTACTTTTGCAAGGCTCTAGGTAAAACTCAAACCCTCCATCATTTCGTGGTAGTTCACAGTGCTTGCTGCGACATCATTAATAACTTGGTTTTCTGAGCATAAGCTGGGTGTGAACACTTGTCCCTGAGTGCCATTGTAACAACACTTGAAGCTGCCACCATTCAAAGTAATGTAACCTACTTGGTTGCACCCTACCTTCACTATTTACTCCCTCCACTACCATTGTGCATCTAAAAAGTGCCCTGCAGCAATTCACCAAGGCTCCTTTGGCAACGTTTGCCAAACCTGCAGCCTCCACCACCTGGAGGACAAAAGATGCATGTGAACACTACCACTTGCAGGTTCCTCTCAAAATCACGCAGTACCCTGCCTTGGAACTTCATTGATGTTCATTCACTTGCTGGGCTAAAATCCTGGAACTCCCTCTCTAGCAACACTGTGGATGTATCTGACTCCCTTGACCCCAAATGGACTGCAGCATCACCTCAGGACCAATTGGGGAAATGAAATAAACACTGGCCTAACCAGCACAGTTCACACCCCATGATTGAATGAATAAGAGCCCATATCTAAGTAATCCTTTTGGATAACTGATCATGGCAAAGTTCAATATGTTGCAATTTATTGGTTTTTTGCAATTATTTAAAAAATAATCACCCAATTGTTTTAAAACTGTAAATTTGTCCAGAGTAGTTATAAATATTTAATATGTGACATTAGTGCATTTTATTAGCGCCACAGGGACCTAATATGATGTCATCATCATCAATGATCGATATGACAGCCTGGACTTAACAAGCTTTGTAGGTCCTGCTGTATGCTGAGATCAGCTTAACAAAACTTCATTATGGCACTTCGATTTAAAATTTAAGGTTGCTAGTTGGTTGCTGGCATCACTTTGGTTCACACAATGTTACAAACTTCAGGTGTTGAATACAGAAAACTACTCTTTAAAAATGGCATGAGGTGCAGTTGAGAAAGTATTTTTGTAATGTCAATGAAAATTTAAAAAAATTTAGATAATTTTCTCACTTGAAACTTCTCTTGTAATTACAGGTTGGATGAGATAACATCCATCTAGTCAGAAATAAAGTTCGTTGGAAGTTAACAGCAGGAAACTGAAAGGAATCTATACTGCTACTTCTCATGGAGGCATAACTCGATTAGCTGTGAACTTTGCTGTAGAAAACTATAAGGAAAACACAAAATGTCATCAAACAAGAGCCAGAATCCTCATGGGCTTAAGCAGATAGGCCTGGATCAGATATGGGATGACCTTCGAGCTGGCATTCAACAGGTTTACACCCGACAGAGCATGGCAAAATCAAGATACATGGAACTATATACGTATCCTGTTACATGTTCAGCATTTTTGTTAACAGCCATCAGTTATAACCTTTTGCTTGCTTACGAGAATTTAAGTGAAAATGGCAGAATGCCTGGAGGCAGAGTTCTGTAAATATTTTTTGAAAATCTCAAAAATCTATTTGTATAATAGAAAATGTGCTATGAAGTAACAAATGTTTCAATCTGGGTTGTATGTCATAGCCATTATTAGTAAAACAGTAAATTAAGGTATTATTTTAGTGAAAAGGCGAAAGGACGAGGGACAGTTTCAGTCTGTCCTAGTTTATGGAAGATAAAGGCTTTCTGTAACTCTTGATGCATTGTGATAAATGGTAACCTTACTGGGTTTCGGGGAATTGGGCTGGGTAGCCCTAAATTCTAGTAATCCTCTCCCACTGAAGTAGAGCTTAAAATCTTGGTTGTTCTTGTTTAGGAAAATCGGATCCATGTTGTTAAAGGTATTTAATTCATAGAACATAGAGCAATACAGCGCAGAACAGGCCCTTCGGCCCTCGATGTTGCGCCGACCTGTGAACTAATCTAAGCCCATCCACCTACATTATCCCATCATCATCCATATGCTTACCCAAGGACTGTTTAAATGCCCCTAATGTGGCTGAGTTAACTACATTGGCAGGCAGGGCGTTCAACGCCCTTACCACTGTCCGAGTAAAGAACCTGCTTCTGACATCTGTCTTAAATCTATCACCACTCAATTTGTAGCTATGCCCCCTCGTACTAGCTGGCATCATCATCCTCTCACTGTCAACCCTATCTAATCCTTTAATCGTCTTTATGACTCTATTAAATCCCGTCTTAGCCGCCGCCTTTCCAATGAGAACAGACCTAAGTCCCTCAGCCTTTCTTCATAAGACGTTCGCTTCAGACCAGGCAGCATCCTGGTAAATCTCCTCAGCACCTTTTTCTAATGCTTCCACATCCTTCTTGTAATGGGGCGACCAGAACCACACGCAATATTCCAAGTGAGGCCACACTAGCGTTTTGTACAGTTGTGGCATGACATCATGGCTCCGGAACTCAATCCCTCTACCAATAAAACCTAACGCACTGTAAATCGCCTTAACAGCACTATCAACCCGGGTGACAACTTTCAGGGATCTATGTACAAGGGCACCAAGATCCCTCTGCACATGCACACTACCAAGACTATTTCTATTGACCTAGTATTCTGCCTTCCTATTATTCTTCCCAAAGTGAATCACCTCATATTTATCCGCATTGAACTCCATTTGCCACCTTTCAGCCTAATTGTGCAGTTTATCCAAGTTTCCCTGCAACCTGCAATATTCTTCCACACTGTCCACCACTCCACCAACTTTAGTGTCATCTGTAAAATTACTAACGCATCCACCTATGCCTGCGTCCAAGTCATTTATAAAAATGAGAAACAGCAGTGGTCCCAAAACAGATCCTTGAGACACACCACTAGTAACTGGACTCCAGGCTGAATATTTTCCATCAACCATCACTCGTTGCCTTCTTACAGAAAGCCACTTTCTAATCCAAACTGCTAAATCTCCCTCAATCCCATGTCTCCATATTTTCTCCAATAGCCTACCATGTGGAACCTTATCAAAGGCTTTACTGAAGTCCATGTACACCGCGTCAACTGCCGTACCCTCATCCACATGCTTGGTCACCTTCTCAAAAATCTCAGTGAGGCTTGTGAGACATGACCTGCCCTTGACGAATCCATGTTGACTGTCTCCAATCAAATTATTACTTGCTAGATGATTATAAATCCTATCTCTTATAATCCTTTCCAAAAGTTTTCCTACAACACATGTAAGGCTGACAGGTCTATAATTACCTGGGTCATCTCTACTGCCCTTCTTGAACAAGGGCACAACATTTGTAATCCTCCAGTCCTCTGGTACTAAACCTGTAGACAATGAGGACTCAAAGTTTAAGGCCAAAGGCTCCACCACCTCCTCCCTAGCTTCCCAGAGAATCCTTGGAAAAATCCCATCCGGCTTAGGGCATTTATCTACCTTCACACCTTCTAGAATTGATAACACCTCCTCCTTACTAACCTCAATCCTTTCAATTCTAGTAGCCCGTAACTCCGTCATCTCCTGTACAATATTTTCCTTTTCCTGAGTGAAAACAGTTGAGAAATATTCTTTTAGCACCCCACAGGGTCCACACACAACTTCCCACTTCTGTCTTTGACTGGCCCTATTCCTACCCTAGTCATCCTCTTATTCCTCACATACCTATAGAAAGCTTTAGGGTTCTCCTTTATTCTACCTACTAATGTCTACTCCTGTCCCCTCCTTGCTCTTCTTAACTCTGTCTTTAAATCCTTCCTAGCCAATCTGTAACTATCCATCGCCTCATCTGAACCATCTTGTCTCATCGTCACATAAGCTCCCGCTTCCGCTTAACAAGAGATACAATTTCTTTAGTAAACCATGGTTCCGTTACCTTATCACTTCCTCCCTGCCTGACAGGGACATGCCTATCAAGGACATGCAATATCTGTTCCTTAAACCAGCTCTACATTTTGATTTGTCTCCATTCTATGCATCCTAAGTCTTGCCTCATCGCATGATCCATCTGACATACTAGAGTTATAGCTTTTCCAGTCAATGTTGGGGAAGTTAAAATGTCCTATAATGACCACCCTGTTCCTTACACTCCTACCCAGAATCGTTTTGCCAATCCTCTCCTCCACATCCCTGGAACTTTGCGGAGGCCTATAAGAAACTCCCAGCAGAGTGACCGCTCCTCTCCTGTTTCTGACCTCAGCCCAAACCACCTCAGTAGATGAAAAGTCAAAAGTTCTTTCAGCCATCGTTATACTGTCCTTGACCATCAAAGCCACACCTGCCCCTCTTTTACCACCTTCCCTGATCTTAATGAAAGATCTAAACCTTGGAACCTGCAACATCCGTTCCTGACCCTGCTGTATCCATGTCTCCGAAATGGCCACGACATCAAAGTCCCAAAGCCATTGGATATGGATAAATATTAACAATTTAATTTTAAAGAAAAAAACAGTAATGCTGTTGATTCTGGGATATGAACAATTCCCTGTTATACTGTGATTTTTAAAATTCACTTGTGGAATGTGGACTTCATTTGTTGGACTAGTGTTTATTGCCTGTCCCTAGTTGCCCTTGAGAAAGGTGGTGTTGAGCTGCCTTTTTGACCCAGTGTCGCCAAGTGCTGTGGACAGAATTACAATGCTGTTGCAGAAGGAAATCCAGGATGTTGACTCAGAAGCAGTGAATGGGTGGCAATATATTTACAAGTCAAGAAGAACTTGTAGGTGCTGGCGTTCGTCCTTCTAGATGCTTTCCTCATGGATTTGAAAGTGCGGCGTAGGGATCTTTGGCAAATTTTTGCAGTGCTGCAATATGGTTCGTACTACCCGGCATCCATGATGGAAGGATTGAACATTTGTGAATGCGGTGCCAATCTTCTTCAGTGTTTTTGGAGTTGAACTCTTCCCTGCGAGAGTGGAGTCTTCCGTCACACTCCTGACTTGTAGATCATGGACAGGGTTTGGGGAGTCAGGAGGTGAATTACTTGCATATTATTCCTATCTTCTGACCCGCTCTTGTAACTGCTGTATTTATACGGTGAGTTCAATTTGGTTTCAAGTTAGCGGTAACCCTCAGGATGCTCATAACGGTGAAATTGTGGTGTCAAAATGTGGTGGTTCGATTGTCTCCAATAAGAGTCATGCAAGAATGCATGAATGGTGATGAATGATAGAATAGCATGCACCAGAGCAGAGTTAAGGGTTTTGTGCTTGTGTATGATAATCTGAACTGTACAAGATGTTACTACATCAATGTGATGTTTACAGTATTTGGTATTAGCTGTCCTTGTTTCCTCACTGAAATTGCCAGTACAAAATAAGATCGTATTTCGTTGTGCACCTACATCTATTGTGAATTGGATTGGGAGTATTGTCAATCTAGTTTCTTTTGGATGTGGTCCTGCAGTACTAATCAAAACAATACCGTCAGTTTGTTAGGAATTGGTAGTTGGCCCTGAGAGTAGCTGCCATTGGAAATGTACATTTTATAGTGAGGCTGGTGGGAGTGGTGCCGTTCTGAAGTTGGGGCAGAGCTTGTTGAATTTTGTTTTTTTTTCTTAAAATTGTGCCTATTTTTGATCTGTTTGCTTAAGCTATGCTGCTTCATTTTCCGTTTTCTAGCATTAATGCCTGCGTATTAATGAGTGCATCATTTTTCAACAGTGGGAAGAGAAAAAAACAATTGGATTATCAACCTGCTCAGTCTTCACCATGGTAACTTGTTAGCATCATTTGAACTAGCTCTATCCCACTGCAGTCTGTCAACCAGATTAGTATCTTTCAGCTACTGCCTTAGATTTGGGTTTCTCAAGTTGGGTTGGAGATGTTGCATCTGCAATGATCAAATCTCTACAGATGCAGAAAGACTGAGCTCTTCATCACAAATGCAAACACCAGTTTGTAACATTGTCCTGTACTCTGCTGTGATAATAATGAACCTGTTGTTTTCTTTGTTGTTACTGTATTGAAATAGAACGCAGCTTCATGAATTTAGACAGGCAGAATACTGCTGTCAGTGGACCTAAGCTTCTCCATAGGTAGCAGTGGAGGTGCTCTCTTACAACCATGAATTGACAAGAACTTCCACTATAACACTGGCCTCACTGTAGAAACCCTAGGACGAGTTGTATTTTGAGTGAGATGTAACTAAATGTTTAATAGCTTCATAATGTAGCCATGCAGTTTACTCGCCACAAAATACTAATTTTTGTGTTTCTGGAAAATCACATTTATTCAAGTTTGTTTAAGAAAAAGAAAAACGTTTGAGAATGATTTTTTTGTTTTATAAGTGTAAATTTGACTTCTGTCTTAATAGAGTCTCTCATTCTATTTGCTTTCTAGCAACTTTAAATTTAATGTGAAGAGTTTTGTATTCCTCAAACTTCCTGGTTGTGTGTGAATATTTCCAAAGTGAATAGTTGTCTATCTTTTTAACATTGTTGCTGTCTCACAACTCATCCTGATACATTTGCTGGGTGAGAAGAATCAAGAGCCCATTTTTGTTGCCCGACTCCTTCCTCTGAAAATTTTGACAGATGAATGAATGTGTTTCAAAATAATAATACTAGTGGTGCAAATGCTGATTGAAGAAGGGAATGTTTTTTAAAACAGTAACGGAAAAGAATTTTAAATGAATTGAGGTTAAAATTAAACTAATCATTCTGCTTTGTTGGAAGCATGACCCACCAGTTATGTGACAGTGTATTCCAAACATTAATTATTTTATCAGAATAGTAGGAACTGCAGATACTGGAGAATCTGAGATGACAAGGTGTAGAGGTGGATGAACACAGCAGGCCAAGGAGCATCACAGGAGCAGGAAGGCTGATGTTTCGGGCCTAGACCCTTCTTATTTTATCTTCAGGTTTAAGTTGACACTTAATTCGGTAATTGTTTCCAGGTTATTTTATGTACAGCATCAAATATACTTGTACGAGGTTGAATTTAAATGGTCGTGAAATAAGCAAGAGACTTTAGGGAGTGTGTTTACGAGATTAATGTACTCTTGGAATTTATTTCAAAGACTTTTCTTTTGGGAGCTTATTTTAGCTTGTAACAAATAATTAGTTACTTTTTGATTCTGGAAATGTATCTAAGAATAAGGGGTGTTCTCAATAAAATAAAAAAAAACTGCTTCAGAAGGATTTAGGCCTTGGATATCTAAATGGAAAAGGACTTGTTTCAAAGATGCATCCGTCAGACTAGCTATTTAGGCATTTGTTGTGGTCATTTATGTCACTTGCACTGATTAGTGTGCTTGGTAATGGTTGTTTTAAAAGTTTTGTAACACATCAAAGTATTTGAGAACAGTTTTTAAATGCATACTTGTATGAATGATTTATTTCAAATTAAGTGATCACTAGGTGTAACCAATTTGAAAAAAAATTAGTGTTTTACCTAGTTCATTCCTGTAGCTAATATATCAAGTGAATAAGTTTTTAGTTTTCTGTATCATTTATATTTGTATTATTTTCAGTTTACTGAGTTAAGATCTTTGAGTTGATATGTTTTTAAGCATGTTTTTGGCAGTGTAGGATTGTAGTCTGTTACTTGATCTTAATTTCAAATGTAATTGTAATCATAATGCATCAGGTTTAAGTGCAAGAAAGAATCAAAGCATTTAAACGGCCTGAGCTTTATAAGCCTTCTATGAATGTGTATATAGTGTAAGATCATTTAGGGCTTAAAATGTTAATAAATTTGACTTAAAGCAATGGTATGTGCAAATGAATCTGTTAAAATCAAGCTGCACTGGTTAAAGTTGTTTATTTTATTAAGACGTAGCCACTCTCTCTTTCTTGCTGCCTTAACTTTTTCTGCAGTCATGTTTATAATTATTGTACCAGCGTCCACCAGTCAAATCAAGCACGAGGAGGAGGAACAGCTGCTGCCAAAAAACAGAAGGGCCAAACCCCAGGGGGAGCCCAGTTTGTAGGGCTGGAACTCTACAAACGTCTAAAAGAGTTTCTGAAAAATTATTTGACGAATCTTCTGAAGGTAAGAGGACTGTTTTCTATATAAAACCCATTTTAAAAAAAAAGTTAATTTACAACTGTGTCCTTTTCCTTTAAACCATGCAGTATTGAGTATTCACTACCATATTTTTTTAAGCTGATATCCCAAATTTTCATAGAGCAGTCCAAGGTTTATAATTTGTGATGAATTTGTGAGGATGTGTCAGCCTTTTAGATGTATTTATTGACTATTGAGACCTGGAACTTCAGGTAGATTATTTGGAAATAATGCAATAATTGTGATAAGCAGATGGGCAGCAGACTTTTTGTTGAGAATAGATTGTGGAGGCTGGCCAGGAATGTGTTGGAAGAGCCGCTGCTACTTTAAAACTTAACAAATGATGCAAGTTCAGCAGTGCATGAGCTGAAACATTGACCTTCCCAACAGGAGATTTCAACCCATCCAAAACAGGATGTCAGGCAAAGATTTGGATAATTTCGAAGAAGTTGAATAGTTGTAGTTGGTGAAGTAATGCTGCATTTTGTCAGTGTCCGTGTGGAAACCAAGGTTATTTCCAGATCACCTGAGCGACAACATGTAGCTGACAGAAATAGAAGGGGTCAAGTAAACCAGGGAATGCTCAGGCTACGATTAGGTATGTATTGAAGAAGGTATGCAGTTCCTTGCAGTAGGGTGCCGGTGAAGAGGTTTGAAGGAGGATAGTGTTGTCGACCCTGTTAAAGGCTGCGAAAAGGCATGTAAAAGGGATGCGGTCATAGTCAGGATATTATTTTTCAATTTTGAGCCATTTTAGTATTAGGGCAGGATAAGAAACTCGCTTGGAGAGAAGAATTTTAAGGAGGAAAATGATATGGGCATAATCTTCGAGGCTGTTGTTTTTGAGAAGAGCAAGATGGCGAATTTGAAGGTGGTGAGGAAATGGTGCAAAGAGTCCCAAATAAATTTAAAATAGACAAAATGAATCAGAAGTTTGTAATACTGTCTGTAAATGGTTTGAAGCCAGTTAACAATATTTCCAGGAGTTGGATGCTCTTGGCTTGCTAATTATTGCTTATCCCTATCAGGAGGTGAGGAACCTATAATAGATCAAAAAGCATGTGGAATACCTGGCATACTAAACGACACCTTTCAGAGTGAGTATTAATGTAGATGTTTCAGCTGAATGATTTGAAGTACAGAGGTTTTTAAAGAGTACTGGGGAATGTAGTGGAAAGTCCTGAGATAGGACATATGTTAGTTATATCTGTCTGAGGATGGGTCCGTTGCTTCTTACTTCATGTATTGTGGTCCTGGTCTTTCCTTGTCTCTTGCTCATAAGTGTCTTTCATTTTAAAGCTCATTTAAGCAATATGATGAGAGAAAACAATGCATAAGATGGTTTCCCGTTGTCTTCCTGTGTGCTTAAAGGCTCTACAAATCCTCTTTCCATAGATTGTTCACCTGTAAGTAGCAGTTGACCCTTGAACTCCTAGCTCTCATCATTGAAAAATCTCTGATCGTGCTGTTGACCATTGCCTGTATCCCTGACTTGATTCTTACCTGGGCTGGGGTGAGTCATAAGAGGACAGGGATGATTACTCTCTGAGGTCTGAAATGACCTTGTTACCTTAAGGCTGGAGTAATTATAAGAGGAAAGGTGATAATTTTGTTTTCTTTACTTGCCCTATTAACATCGGGAAAATGGAAATGGTAATAACCAAATAATTATTAATGAACACTGACTGGAAAAAAAATTGATACGATGGTTATAATCTGAAATACTTGTAACTGTCCAAAATGCCTTATTGGTAATCACTAACACGTAGTTCTTGGAACTTCTACTAGGGAATTTATTATGTCTACAAGCCCAAGGTTTTCCTCAAGTATATTATGATCGTGACTTGTTTGTATATCACCAAGACCTTTTCTCAATGTTAGGCGAACATAAAGGCACATGATGTTGGAAACAGAGAAAAAATCCTCTTCCTAGGCTAAAAAGATTGGTCTTTTTTCATATATAAAACCTCTTACTGAAATACATGATTAAATAAAAAATAGACAATAGACAAATAGGTGCTGGAGTAGGCCATTCAGCCCTTCGAGCCAGCACCACCATTCATTATGAGCATGGTTGATCATCCACAATCAGTATCTTGTTCCTGCCTTATCCTCATAACCCTTGATTCCACTATCTTTAAGAGCTCTATCCATCTCTTTCTTGAAAGTATCCAGAGAGTTGGCCTCCACTGCCTTCTGGGGCAGAGCATTCCGTATATCCACCACTCTGGGTGAAGGAGTTTTTCCTCAACTCTATTCTAATTTTTTTTTCTTTTTTTATATAAATAAGGGGTAGTCCATTTAGAACAGATCACCAGGAAGCTCAGTTTTCTGACCACAGATATGTTGAAACCATGATTTTGAGACTCATGTATTTGACCAAGTGAAGCGCAGGTTTCTTATGTGACTTGTTAAATGCATTGGGGGATTTTAGATCAGTGACTAGAATTTAGAACTTGGTATCACAAGTGATTTGAGGCAAAGAGCTCAGAAGGTTGCAAATGGAAACTGGATGCGAGAAGGAAATGGAAAGAATCTGAGATTGGGTGGCTGGAATGGA
The DNA here is from genome assembly GCF_030684315.1 of Stegostoma tigrinum. Taxonomy (NCBI): domain Eukaryota; kingdom Metazoa; phylum Chordata; class Chondrichthyes; order Orectolobiformes; family Stegostomatidae; genus Stegostoma; species Stegostoma tigrinum. Next base: position 98,182,894 of record NC_081355.1, on the reverse strand, counting down.
AGTGCTTTGTGTGGAATCTAAACTTAGCAAATATAACTGAGCTTTGAATATACTGTGTCTTTACTGTGTTTCATATATAATTCTTGTTTTGTAGTGTAGCTTACATTCCATTATTTGATGTCCAATCATGCTTGTTTAGGGAGTATTGAAAGTCAACCGCATATTATGGGACTGGAGTTGCATTCAACTCGACTAAGTGGCAGTGGCTGGCCGGTTCTTTGAAGGCTTACTAGTTTGCTTCTGAATTTGTGTCAGTGTTAATAACACTTTATCTGTTGCCAGGTCACAAATTTACCAAACTTATTTGATGCAATTTCACAACCTGCCATGATAAGACTTGGCATTTTTGAGTTGTTAGTCAAATACCATAATCACTATGCAGTATAGTTATACTTTTAATCTTACTGCAGAATAACAAATCAGGTTTTCTTGGAGTTTGACACATTAAACCCCTTGATAACTAAATAACCAGATTACCCAGTTATACTTTTAATTTTTTATACTGTTACACGTTGTACTTTTTTTAAAACTTTGCCCAGCTTGGTCTTTTTCAGTACTATGAAAAGGACCTCTCCGTCTAACCATGAAATTCATGATTAAGGTTAAACTCAAAAAATCTTAATCTATCTTTTCTTTTTCAGATAACTAGCATCTACTACTTTAATTTAAAGCTTTCCACTTGCCAGATCTAATCTGAATAAACTGACCTGTTTCTAAAACTGGATGAAAACTCTTTAAATGTTGTACAGCCTGATTATTCGACGAAAGGCTATTTAAAAAGAAAATAACCCCATAAACCTGCCCCTACCTTATCTGCAAGGTTAATGAATAATCTGCTCTCTGGCCTTTTGGTAAGATATAATTGGACTATTCTGACTTCAAATAATCTGTTTTGTGTGTACTCATCCAGGGCCTGCAAAAAGGAATTCCATCTGGTACCTTTCAGATTCCATAAGGCTTTTCAAGTCAGTTCACAGCCAATGATTTTTGAACTGTAATCAGTACTGTTGTTAAAAGTAACATAGCAGGAATTTGCACACAGCAAAATCCTACAGATGACAAATGAGATACATCTTAGTGATATTGGTTGAAGGATAAATCTTGGCCATGATACCAGAAAAACCATTTGCTCTTTCAACAGTACTGTGGGATAATATGCTCCTCCATTGAAGCCATTTAACATCTTATTTGAATCATATTTTAACCAGATGTGTTTCAGTCTAGGTTTGAACCTATAGCCTTCTGCGCATGGTGATGATGCCCTAACTGAGCTAAGGGCAGTTCCAAGATTTAAAAACCGAAAACCTTTCAGCAATACTTAGCTGATGAGGCAGCGTTATTGGAGAAAGAAATTATTAATATTTTATGGTGATGATCTTTCATTAAAATTGGGGTGAAGTTAGAAATATAATGGATTTTAAGCAGATGAAATTAGGGGGTTAGGGCTGTTGAGAATGGGGTCGAAGATGAGAGACAGTAAAAGACTACAATTTGCTGTGCAGAGCCTTTTGGATTGGCAATGAAGACCACGTTTTTTAAAAATGCATTCAGAGAAGTTATGAATGAAGGAATTATGAACTCTTGATGCCTAACAACAAAAACAGAAGAAAACCTGGCTAAAACCAAAACATGCTAAGAATTAAAAAATGAGAGCAGAAAGAATAGTCAGAAACTATTCAACTTATTGTTGAATCTCAAAGACTGCAAGGCGTGCATTCAAAGCATTGAGGCACTGCTCTTTGATTGCTTTAATACATTACCCGCATTGACTTTGTGGCTAGATCAGTGATGTTATTTTGAGAAGATTGCTTAAAATCAGTCTGAAAACCAAAGAACATCCAGCAATCCACTTAGGATGGATGATATCAATCTCCCAACAACTATGGAAATGTTGACCTGTTTGGTCTGTTTTCATATTCCTTTGCTGACTGTTAAATTTCCTGGCACCCTTGTGACGGTCACCCGGAAGGAATAGTTCTTCCCTGTCCACCTTAACAAAACAATCTCCCTCCTGTAAAGTCCTTTTGATTTTATTTGTTCCAATATAAATAGACTCAAGCTATTAAGAACACGCTATGCCAGACATCATTCTGGCGCTATTTCAAAGGCACCATGATACCGTAGTAGTGATATCACTGAACTAATAATCTGGAGGCAAAGACTAATTTGCTGTCAAGAGTTGGATTCAGATCCCACTATGGCAGCTGTATAGGGGCTGAGAGAAGTTAAATTCAGTTACGAAATCTGGAATTGAAAGCTAGTGTAAGTCATAGTGACCGTGAAACTGTCATAAAATATCATAAAACCCAACTGGTTCACTAATGAGCTTTCAAGGAAAGGAAATCTTGCGAGCACCTGATTTGGCCTACATGTGACTGCAGAGTTACAACAATGTGGTTGTCTCTTAACAGACTTCTGAAATAGCTGCTTTAACCACTTGGTCTGAGGGCAGAAACAAATACTGGCCTTGCCAGCGATGTCCACGTCCCATTAAATAACAAATAAAGGCGCAGCAAGTTTTTTTTATTACTAGACATCCAAAGCTAAACACCATAGTTTAAGCCAACCTAATATTTGTATCTATAATGTGTGTCCCAATTTATAGTTGTTATTAGATATTTTATAAGTTTAACTACTGCATTCAGGGAGCTATTTATTTGGACCTCCAGGTGTCTATTCAGCACGCATTAATGGGTCTTTCCATTAAGTGTATGATTCATTCCTTGTCTTTACTGTAAAGATACATTGTTCTCTCTTTGTCCACGTTTAAATTGCACCTGTTAACCAGTTGAGAGATAATGGGAACTGCAGATGCTGGAGAATTCCAAGACAATAAAATGTGAGGCTGGATGAACACAGCAGGCCAAGCAGCATCTCAGGAGCACAAAAGCTGACGTTTTGGGCCTAGACCCTTCATCAGAGAGGGGGATGGGGAGAGAGAACTGGAATAAATAGGGAGAGAGGGGGAGGCGGACTGAAGATGGAGAGTAAAGAAGATAGGTGGAGAGAGTGTAGGTGGGGAGGTAGGGAGGGGATAGGTCAGACCAGGGAAGACGGACAGGTCAAGGAGGTGGGATGAGGTTAGTAGGTAGCTGGGGGTGCGGCTTGGGGTGGGAGGAAGGGATGGGTGAGAAGAAGAACCGGTTAGGGAGGCAGAGACAGGTTGGACTGGTTTTGGGATGCAGTGGGTGGTGGGGGGAAGAGCTGGGCTGGTTGTGTGGTGCAGTGGGGGGAGGGGACAAACTGGGCTGGTTTAGGGATGCAGTAGGGGAAGGGGAGATTTTGAAACTGGTGAAGTCCACATTGATACCATATGGCTGCAGGGTTCCCAGGCGGAATATGAGTTGCTGTTCCTGCAACCTTTGGGTGGCATCATTGTGGCACTGCAGGAGGCCCATGATGGACATGTCATCTAGAGAATGGGAGGGGGAGTGGAAATGGTTTGCGACTGGGAGGTGCAGTTGTTTGTTGCGAACTGAGTGGAGGTGTTCTGCAAAGCGGTCCCCAAGCCTCCGCTTGGTTTCCCCAATGCAGAGGAAGCCGCACCGGGTACAGTGGATGCAGTATACCACATTGGCAGATGAGCAGGTGAACCTCTGCTTAATGTGGAATGTCATCTTGGGGCCTGGGATGGGGGTGAGGGAGGAGGTGTGGGGGCTACACTTGTCCTCACACCTCCTCCCTCACCCCCATCCCAGGCCCCAAGATGACATTCCACATTAAGCAGAGGTTCACCTGCACATCTGCCAATGTGGTATACTGCATCCACTGTACCCGGTGCGGCTTCCTCTACATTGGGGAAACCAAGCGGAGGCTTGGGGACCGCTTTGCAGAACACCTCCACTCAGTTCGCAACAAACAACTGCACCTCCCAGTCGCAAACCATTTCCACTCCCCCTCCCATTCTTTAGATGACATGTCCATCATGGGCCTCCTGCAGTGCCACAATGATGCCACCCAAAGGTTGCAGGAACAGCAACTCATATTCCGCCTGGGAACCCTGCAGCCATATGGTATCAATGTGGACTTCACCAGTTTCAAAATCTCCCCTTCCCCAACTGCATCCCTACACCAGCCCAGTTTGTCCCCTCCCCCCACTGCACCACACAACCAGTTCAGCTCTTCCCCCCACCACCCACTGCATCCCAAAACCAGTCCAGCCTGTCTCTGCCTCCCTAACCGGTTCTTCTTCTCACCCATCCCTTCCTCCCACCCCAAGCCGCACCCCCAGCTACCTACTAACCTCATCCCACCTCCTTGACCTGTCCGTCTTCCCTGGACTGACCTATCCCCTCCCTACTTCCCCACCTACACTCTCTCCACCTATCTTCTTTACTCTCCATCTTCAGTCCGCCTCCCCCTCTCTCCCTATTTATTCCAGTTCTCTCTCCCCATCCCCCTCTCTGATGAAGGGTCTAGGCCCAAAACGTCAGCTTTTGTGCTCCTGAGATGCTGCTTGGCCTGCTGTGTTCATCCAGCCACACATTTTATTATCCTGTTAACCAGTTGACATGTTCCACCAGCTGTTTAATTTTCTGTATATCCAGAGCAAAATTGGACCAAGCAATGACTGTGAGCAAGTACATTTGGTGGATTGTTTAATGGAAGGTGTGCTGAAGAATACTTTGAATGGGAAAGATGTAGCAACCAAGAGGTCTAGGAATCAAAAGTATTCTAAGCTTTCAGTGTATTCTCTGATATGAAATATGTATCCTTTCAGCTCATTCAACAGGATGTTAAAAATTGCACTCAGAAGCAAGAGAGTTCTGGTGTCCTGGCCATCATTATTTCCTCAATCATTATACAACTGACAGATGACGCCTGCATTATTTACCAATTTAATAATTATGTACATCAAAGTAAACAATTGTGTGCAGCTCTTCAATATATTGTGATATGTTAGAGGTGATAAAATAAAACTAATTTTATTACAAAGCATTACAGTAAACTTTACATCTTAAATTTCTTAATGTAGAAAAAAAAATTTATTAACCTCAAAACCTAACAGTTAGTTTATCTTTATTCATCTTCCACAAACCTTGCTGTGAAAGAAATGAAAAGCTACAGAATCATCTCACCTGCAGTGACATTCTGTTTAGTCACCACCTTGATGTTAGACTAACTGTCAACTTGTGGTCTGTTAGTTTTCTGGACAAGAATATTGACTCTTATCGTTAACCATAATGGTCATGCAATAGTATTTAATGCTTCCGGAGTGTTTCTAAAGACATGATGCCTTTGGAGCAAGGTGAACATCAATAAAATAATTATTGAGCAGTGTATATTGCCTCACCATTATTTATATTTGAACTTTATGCATGGTATGTTGGGGCCTTAGGAAGTGTTTTTGACCTCAGCCCCAAACTTTTACATTTCTGACCAAAACTGCTGCCTTTGCAAACAGCACCTCCATTGTATAAGTGGCTGTAATTGTGCAGTTGCATGAACACAATGAAAGATCTTTTTTATCAATATTTATTAGAATAAGTTGGTTATAGGTTATTGTGTTCCTCCTGTTAGAAAATAACACTGTAGGCATTTCAGGTCAGATGAGTAATTTGGTTTTTCTTCCTGATGTAATGTGGCTTATTAAATCTTTTCACAATTATCTTCTGAATAAGGTGATGTATGTTTCTGTGGCATGTAACAATGTGACCTACATGGTTTAATTTGTAAATCCTAAAAAAAATTCATTGTTGGATCAGTTTGTAAATATTTTGTGCACTTTTGATTCATGCCGCAAGCCGTTGACAAAAGAGGAAAAAGTTTGTCTTTCTTTTCTTCCGTAGGATGGTGAAGATTTGATGGATGAGAGTGTATTGAAGTTTTATACCCAGCAATGGGAAGATTACAGGTTTTCTAGCAAGGTATTGAATGGAATCTGTGCCTACCTCAATCGACATTGGGTCCGTCGTGAATGTGATGAAGGACGTAAAGGAATTTATGAAATATATTCAGTAAGGGACTGTCATTTTTCATTTATAAAAATTTATAACTGAACCGGTTGTGTTCTTTTTGCCTGTTATCATGAACTAGTTGGAACCATTTATTTAATTTGATAGAATTTTCAAATAAGTGGCCACAATATTTGGTGTCACCTAGATTGTTATGAAAACTTAGTTACTTTAATAACTCTGTTCCTGAACATGGTTGATTCCGAAGTGAGTTCAGCAAAGCATTCCATTGTATCAAACACCTCTAGAACAAGACACCACCACTATCTTATCAAGGAGGAATTGAAAGTTTGATGTTACCTCTGAATTCCAGACACAATGAACAATATCTCTTTCAAGAAAAGCTCCTGTAAGAATAAAGATGTTAGTTTGAAATCCAGTCACTTTATATGTAGGAATGACGTAGAAATGGTTTATGTCACATTAATTTCAGTTCACACCGTGTCTTGTTTGTTGATGCGTTCAAATGCTTAGCAATCCAGATCAGGTGATCACAGTAACTAACTTAATATAGTATTTTCCCTCTTTATTCTTTCCTCACTAATTACTCTGAATATTTCACTTCCTACATTGGGTCATAGAATCATTCAGTACAAAAGAGTCCCTTCAGCACTAGATCTGCACTTAGCCACTTTCCAGCACTAGGCCCATTGCTTTCAATGATGTGATGTTTTAAGTGTTCATCCAAGTGCATTTAAAAGTTGAGGTTACTTGCCTTAACTGCATTCCGGACTCCTCCACCCTCTGGGTGAAAACCTGTTTCCTAAAATCCTCTCCAAAGCTCCTGCCTTTCACCGTAAAAGTGTGCCCCCTTGTTTTGACCCATTAAGGAGAATAGTTGCTTTCTGTCAAACCTGTCCATACCCCTTGTAAATTTACACAGTTCTATCAGATCCTCCTCAATCTTCTCTGATCCAAAGAAAACAACCTAAGCTTATGCAACTTTTCTTCATAGCTAAAGTGCTCGATCCCAGACCTTTTACATGTGGGTCCTTGAAATTAACTTTTTGTTAGGGTTGAAGCAAGTAGATTGCTCATGGAACACAGCCATTAATCATAAGCCACTTGAATTGTACATAAGATAAAATGTTTTATCGAAAAAAAACACACGTTAGTTTTAAACAGTGGAATCTGAAATGATAACTTAGCTTTATGCAATATTTGTTGACTGAAAGCATCAAAATCAGTTGAAATGTGACATCACAAGCAAGAAATGGCTTAATATATATTTGACCATTCTAAGGCACGCAATAAGATTTAAAACAGTTTAATTGTTGCTGTAGATAGTGAAAAAAGGATAGACTAGCATTGGAGGCAGTTCAAGAGGTTCCTTAGGTTGTTTCATGGCTTGAAAGTGTTGACTTATCAAGCACAGTTAAACAGGTTAAGGCCTTTATTCATTAGAGTTTCAAAGAATGAGAAATGATCTTATTGAAACAAGATTCCTAGAGCACTTGACAAGTAAGATGTGAAGAAGATATTTCCATTAGTGGGGGAAATCTCAAATTTGCATATATAGCTCCAGAATAAAGTGACTAATTTAAAACAGATGCAAAGGCATCCCTTCTCCTAGAGGGTAGTCAATGTCTGGAATTCTCTACTTGTGGAGGCTACATCACTAAAGATTTCTAAAGAATAAATAGGTAGATTTTTCAAATACTGGGGATTTGAAGACTTTGTGGAGCTGGCACAAAAGAGGAGTTGAGGCTTGAGGCACATTAGCCAAGACCTTGTTGAATGTAGGACAGGCTTAAGGTTGAATGGCCTATTCCTACCTGTGTTTCCTATAATCTTATCAAAGAATATTAAAATGTCAGTGATGACTTTATATCTCTTCACATTGAATTGCAGTACTGTTCATTCTCATCCGATAATTGACATTGGTTAATACTGAAGAGTAAATGCCTTTCTTGGGTACCAGTTCAATTGTTAAGTCTATCCGAATCAAAAAAATGGTCTGATTCATCTGCAATAGTGAAAGTAAAGTAGGTCATCCTTATACTAAGACAAGGGAATGAAATTCATTATCTGACACTTCCTGTGCTCCATTTGTTGGTGGTGGCTGCTCATGATGGTGCATTACTGATAATGTCACAGGTGTCGTGCCATAGATGGAATGAAGTCTCGATGGGATTGAGATGTCAGTGAGTGTGAGCTCTTGGAGCTGAGCTGTTGATAGGTGTGAACTATAAAGGCAAGTCTGAGTAATGATGATCATGAAATGGCTGATTTGCCATTAGTTCGGTCATCCCTTCAGGAAAGAAAATCTAACTTTCCTGTTCGCTTTTGTGACTCTAATTCTTCAGCAGTCAGTTACCCTCTGAAATGGTGGAGCAGAACAAGCTGAGTAAGAATGGACTACTGGGCGCTGAAGCAGGCCTGGGAAATGACAAAGCTTCTCCATTCCTCTTTTATTTAGACTTGTATTTTGAATGGTTGAACCGTATTTTTCACTAAAGTTCATTTGTAAATTCCCCATGTGCAACTCACTCTAATACTGAATTTTAATAATTAGTAATTTCCCAGTTTCCATTATGGTCTGTGCTAATTTAACCAATCTCAGCGAGGCAAGCAGTTCATTTTAAAGGCATAAGGACTTGTAAAATCCTCACTAGATTTGGATACTTGTGCTGTGCTTGGGAGAGCTGTTCCACAGACCTGCTAAGCATAAGTCTAATATTGTCACTTACTTAACCATAACTTAGAGCCAATCTCCCAGACACCGCCATCAACATACTTGAATATGTTCTGTCCCATTAATGGGGCAGACCACCGATTTGCCAAATTTTGCAGATTACTCACTACCACTCTGCCTCTTCTGATAAAATTAGTTCTTCTCCATGTTGAAAACAATTTGCTAAAGGCATGGAGAGTAACCTGGGCACAGAATGTACTGTTAGTGAGAGACTTCAGTACCCGTCACCAAGATTGGCTTAGTAGCACCATCACTGACCCAGGTGGCCAATTCCAGAAGGATGTTATCTGCCATGGTAAGCTGTAGCACATGGTGAGAAAACTAAACATGGGAAAAACCAACTAATTCTTTCCTTACTACTCATCCTATTGCATCTGGAATGAGTGCAGCTCTGACATCTCTCAAAGCTTGAACACTCAAGGACAAAACCTGTTTGTTTGGCACTCCATAAGCTACCTTCAGTATTCACTACCTTCACTACTAATGCACAGTAGCTGCAATGTACACTATCTAAAAAGATACACTGCTGCAATTCATCTAAGATTTTTCAGCATGATCCAAATTGCTGTCTCTCCTACCGAGAAGGACAAGGACAGTGTGGGAATGCCACCACCTCCAAGATACCCCAAGTCCCATACCATCTTGACTTGGACCAATATTGCCGTTCCTTCACTGTCTCTGGGTCAAAATCCTGGGCCTCCTTTGCTGACATTATTGTGGGGACCCTGCAGTTCAAGAGTGCAGCTCGCTGCTACCTTTTCCAAAAATTATTAGGAATGGGCAATAAATGCTGGCCTTGCAAGTGATGCTCACAGCCCATGAACAGATAAAACAAAAATGTATCTTCCCCTTATTGTGTGATCCTTCCATTTATGGTATGGTTTGCATGATTCAGTGAAGGCCAAAGCATAAAAATGAATGGAATCTGGTATTCTATCTGGGTTTAACGATGCTGCACATTTTATTAATGATGATTCGACTTAATGGTTGGTTAGTTTGACTTCCTACTTTTGTGTCCCATTAATTTAAAGCTAATTTGGCGCAGGATTTGACAACCAGAGTGGTGAAAACAAAATGGGTCCATGTGTAAGATGCACAACCATGTACACAGACCAGAAATGGTGTTTAAAAAGCACTTGGAAGACATCACTGAATTGCAAATGACTTGTTCATACCTCAGATGTTGTGCAGCGTAGTGTTTTTGGTTTTCTGTGCTGATGCTAATTCTGAGCATATTGAGCAGACTGCTTTACCACAGTTCTTGGAAATTGATATACTGCATTCAATAGGTGGCAAGCACAAGTGAAATATAGCATGGAACTTGAATGCATAGTGATTTGTTTAACATGTGAGCTATTTAAACTCTACACACACACTCTACCCTCTGAGGAAATAAATTCCCAGCTTCATTTCAGATGAAAGTACCTTCCTTTTAAACAGTGTTCCCTAGTTGTAACCTTTTCCATAAGGGGAATCATTCCATTTGCCTTTCTAAGAATTTGCTGAACCTACATGCTAACTTTTTTCTGATGCATCTACTTGTGCGTCTCTGTATCTGAGTTCTGCAGTCTTTCCATTTAAATAATATGCTGCTTTTCTCCTTCCTATCAAAGATGCCAAGTTTACATTTCACACCCTTTGTTGACTGTCATTGTGATGACACATAGAACATAGAACAATACAGCGCAGAACAGGCCCCTCGGCCCTTGATGTTGTGCCGACCTGTGAACTAATGTAAGCCCCTCCCCCTACACTATCCCATCATTATCCATATGCTTATCCAAGGGCTGTTTAAATGCCCCTAACGTGGCTGAGTTAATTACATTGGCAGGCAGGACGTCCCATACCCTTACCACTCTCTGAGTAAAGAACCTGCCTCTGACATCTGTCTTAAATCTATCACCCCACAATTTGTAGCTATGCCCCCTTGTACAAGCTGAAGTCATCATCCTTGGAAAAAGACTCTCACTGTCCACCCTATCTGATCCCCTGATCATTCCAGATTCCCACCAACTGCTGAGCAAATACATTTTTTTTCAAATTCCTCTGAAATTCCTACCCCTTATCCTAAAACTATGCCCTCTTATAATTTACACTTCAACTAAGAGGAACAGTTGCTCTCCATTCATCCTGTCTGAATCCATCATAATCTTGATACCTTAATAAAGTCTCCAATGTGTTAGAGTCATAGGGCCCTACAGCATGGAGACAAGCCCTTTGATTCAAATTGGTCCTAACCTATTTTTGTGTCATCAACACATTTAGCATTGGTACACTTGATCCCTTCATCCAAATGTAAATAGTTTCCTTTTTACATCCACTTTTCTATTTGCCAACTCAAAAATAATCCATTCATCCTTGGTCTTTTCCCTTCTCCTCCCCCCCCCCCCCCGTTAGCTGACTAATCCTCTGTTCATTCTAATATGCTGCCACTTGCACCATGATCTCTGACCCTGTGTAATAATACTTGTAGAGCTTTTTCAAATGCCTACTAGAAATTCACACTAGTCACTTCTGCAGTTACCCTGTAATCTACATAACCTCTTAGTCTTTTTTTTAGAAGCAATTCCAATAAATTAGTCATACACTGTTTTCCTTTCACAAAATCATGTCGATTCTATGTGATCATGTTGTGATTTCCCAAGTGCCCCACTGTAATAGATTACAGCAGTTTCCCTATGACAGCTGTTAAGGTAACTACTCTGCAGTTTCCTCCTTTTTGTCTATCTTCTTCACTGAATAAAGTAGTATTTCTATTTTCCAATCTGATGGGACATTTCCAGAATCTGGGAAATTTTGAAAAATTATGAACAATTTGCCGATTATTTCAATGTCATCTTCTTTTAAGATTTTAGAGTGAACCCACCCAAACACGGGGACTTGTCAGCCTTTCGTTGTTTTAAATTCCTTTTGTCATTTCATCTTGAACTACTTTTAACTTATTTTACTTCTGGACCATGGAGGATACAAGTATCTTCAGTACACCCACCGCTTTTAATTCCCAAAATACAGTCTCTGCAGAGGACCACTGTTTGTTTTACTCTTTTTCTTAAAATACCTGAAGCGACTCATAGTGTTTATTTTTCCATTTCTATCAGTTTTTCTCCGGTTATCTAATTTTTCCCTCTTTTGTTATTTGCTACTTTTTATTGTTCTGTTGATCCATTAATCTTGACAGAATTGATCACTTTCTTTCAACGTAACACTATATTTATATTCCTTTGTTAACCCCAGAAGATGTTCCTTTCCCCTGGAATTTTTTCTCTTGTAAGAAAGTTTCTTTGCTGAGTGTTATGAAATTTAAAATACAGTCTTAATTTGTTACTGTCACCTTGTCAATTGGCAGACAATGTGCAAGTACAAAGTTTTACATCAACTGATTACCCTTCTGAAAGTAATATGTGATATTGTCCTGATGTCATAATGAATTTGGACCTAACCTACCTATAAGATATATACTGACTGAATATTTAAGTAACAAAGAGCAGACATTAAATTGTCATAGAATTTTACATCATAGGAGGGCAGTTAGCTTACTGTAACTGCATGCTGTTTCCATTCCTGAGGCCTTTGCCAATAAATCTCATGATTTAATTTTTTCAATTTTCATCTATGACATCATGAAAGTTTCATTTTTTGCTGGTAGCTGTGCCCTACCTTTCTAATTCACTCCATTCAAAAAAAATTGCATTCACTCTAATTGAATTTAATTTGAATTAATATTCTCTAGTTATTAACTTGTGACCAAAGGAAATAAATAACAGAATTTGATAGAATTTCTAACAAACATGATTTAAGCACCCTCTGATCTAATGGAAAATCTCAAATTTCAACACTCAGACCTCATTCATGATATTATAGTGAATCTGAGCCTATCTGTAGAATGTAAGAGTATGAGAGCTATTAGTTTATAAAATAGATATTTTATTTTATGTAGTTTATAAAACCTCTCCAAAGAATGTTAAATCTATCAGTTTTTTTATTTTTGAACATTTACAGAAGACTTGTTACCATTTGGGAACAATGGTTGAAAGCCATTTATTTGTCAGCAATCATTGCTTCACAATTTTGCTTTTTGTTTTATATCTTACAGCTTGCTTTAGTGACGTGGCGGGACTGCTTATTTAGACCTTTAAACAAACAGGCAAGTATCTTACCATCACTGTTCATTTACCAAAAAGTACAAAAATTTATTGATCAAATGTTTTTATCAAGGTGTGTCTTAAATGTAAATTTATTTCAAAATGTAAATACCTAGTAGACTGGTACAGTTGTTTCTGTTTAATGCTGATTTGCATTTTTATAGCTATACAAGCCTGTATTGCAACACTGTTTATGTTGCAAAACTGAATTTTGTTTTGGCCACTGGACTGTTAATGCAAATTCCCAGATAATATTGAGAAGAAACTTCTTCACCCAGAGGGTTATTAATCTATGGAATTCCTTGCCTGGTGAGATAGTTGACGCTACTTCAGTCAACGTTTATAAAGCTAAGGTAGATTTTTTTGAATAATAGAAGAATTAAGGGATACATTGGGAACTCGGGTAAATCGATCTGACTCCACGAAAAGACCAGCCATGATCTTAGTGAATGGCGGAGCAGGCTTGAAGGGCCAAACAGCCTACTCCTGCTCCTAGTTCTTATGTTCTGTGGACCCTGCTTTGAATCACACCACAGCAGATGGTGGAATTTGATTTCAATAAAAATATCTGGAATTAAGAATCTGCTGATGACGGTTGAATCCAATGTCAGTTGTCAGAAAAAATAGATTTGGTTCATTAATGTCCTTTAGAGAAGGAAACTGCTATCCTTAACCTGGTTTGACCTTCGTGTGACTCCAGACCCACAGCAATGTGGTTGACTCAACTGCCCTCTGGGCAATTAGGGATGGGCAATAAATGCTGCCTAGCCAGTGATCCCCTCATCCTGTTAGTGAATAAAAAAAAGTGGACATTTTAGCTTGCAGTTCCAAAATGTCTTTTTCAAGAGGAGTGATACTGCCAAAAATGACTACAGATGGAAATTGAGCTGCTTTCTGGAGAAAGAGACCAGCAAATGTAACACCTGAAAATGCAAAGGGCACCGCGGCTGCAACCCTTCAAACAGAAGAGGCAACTCAAAACAGACTGTACTGTGATTTCTTGTGACTATGAAGGTAGTGAGGGACTGATGACCCTCTGCTCAACAGCAAGCTGGCCCCTGAGGATTATATCCCAAACAACAGAAACGTCTTGTTTCCCTTCCCTTTTGAAGAATGCATAAGGACAAGAGTCATAAAGCCAGTTTCAAATCTACTGGAGCTTGCTAGTGGGACTGATTTCTCTGCATCAGTGGATTAAATTATCCATTTGTAGTAGTCTGGGTGCAAGCATTAGTTTGTTTTGAAGGCCATTGTCAAAGGGGTGACTTGGAAAATAGTTCTGTCTGAAAGGAAGAAGAAGTCTTACTTTGTGCGCTAGCAGTCAGCTAACTAGCAAGCCAGATAAAAAGAAACAGGACAGCAAAAAGTCTGTCACCCCAAATACTGAAATTCAGTCATGGTTGAAAGAAATGAATAACCTACAGTCAGCGTCTTAAAATCAACTGGTAATTACCATTGTCACTGTTACTGCAACAGCTGCAGTGTTCATAATGTCTGCTCCCCAATGACTGAAAGACCCATCCCTTTTTTTTAAATGTTTTAACCTTCGGACTCCTCTCTTATTTCTAACCTGATTGTGTTGCATTTCCCAATTCTTCTCACATTTAATAATAAATTCATTTTTCATTAACTCATGAAAACCTGGTTAATTGGCTCCTAGGTTCTTTAGATCTGGGAGAAATAGATCAATAGGGGAAGGGATCTACTTTTAAGTTAGCTTTATTGTGACCCACAGAAGGGGAGGTGAATAAAGAAGGGGGCTAGTTCATCCCTTCTCACCCAGAAGCTTAGTGATTTTGGGTATTTTATCCGGAACTGTAACGGATTGGTAAACCTCGCTCGTAGTCTTAGCAAAACAGCCATTGCCTGCCAGAGGAGAACACTGAACGAGAGTTGTCCACTTTACAGTTAGAGACTGATTGTCATTTAGTGTGAGCTGTGGTCTGACTTTCTTTACTTTTTGCTTGTGGTTACTTTCTGTAATGATTCATGACGTTTTAATGATTAAATGTACATGGATTTCTGAGCCTAATTGAACTTGTTATTTTTAACTTTTGACTATTTGGAAAGTGCCCAGTTCTACCCTTTTTGAGTTAAAGGTGGATGATCTCCTGTTTGTCAACATTTGAGTTCACAGGCTGAATTTTCCCGTGGGTTGACAACCCTAACATTGGGGCTAAACATGAATCATAAGTCTGCTGGACCGACTTTATGTAATGTATACTTAATTGAGCGTCTCCATTATTGCCAACCATTTAAAGATGACAGGTGAACCAGGGAAGTGATAGGCCCCGTAGGAGGGTTTACAACAGTGTCTGTAGGGAAGACTCATCAAGAGAATTGAATGCTGACAAAGAGGAAGATCTAGGGGTGCTCCTACATTTAAGAGTACTGTAAGGAAGGAGCCTTGGTGTGGAGAGTTGACCCCTCACACGTTTTGTTCCCAATGCTTTGCTCTGTTTATTGATGTTATTTTACTTCTTTTTGGTTCTGATGTTCACCATTAATTTTCTTGGGATTTCTGGCATGCTATTTTCTTCGTCAGTATAATTGCTGAAGCAAAGTAATCTTCCAACTTTTACGCATGTCCTGATTTTCATTGACATTCTCATCAGTATTGGTTTTAACAGACCTGTATTGCTCCGGACCACCGCTCTCCTCCCTAATACAATGCTGCTTTTGTTGATTTTAAAATCCTTTGAAAATTATTTTCATATTCATATTTGATGCTCTTTGCTGTTCTGTATCTTTTCCAGTTGCTGGGACCTGTGCTTTTCCTATTTTTTGTATATCTCTTACCTCAGTTATGCGTGCTGCATTTCTTTCACATCTCATGATTTTTAAGGATGTGAGCTAGTTTTGTACTTTGTTTTTATTTTCTGGACACCCCCTTTTGATTGTTTTAGCAAATTTACTCAAATCAATCATTATACATTAATTATCATTATACAAGTGCACGTACATGATAAACAATTTGAGTTTACATCTGCTTTTGACTTCGACTTTATTTTATGTAAATTTGGCAAACACACTGAGTGTGGGCTAGTCCTTCGACTCAACAGCATTATGCTTTAGTTTCAGTCTAGTTTTTGGATCTCAACTGTACAGCTGGTTTGAGCAAAGGATATTGAATGAAACTTGGTCGTATTTCTAGTTGCTGAACATGGACCCCGGCTGCTCAGGTCACTACAATCAAATGGCCAGCCATAGGTTTTACAGTAAACAGTTAACAGATGAATTATTGCTATATGTGGATCACCAAAATACCATTGTTTTTCCTATCAGGTGACAAATGCAGTCTTGAAGCTGATTGAAAAGGAGAGAAATGGTGAAACTATCAACACCAGACTGATCAGCGGTGTGGTTCAGTCGTATGGTAATTTTGAAGCTCTTAAATTTTCTTAAATGTATTATGCTGATATTTATAGTAAGGTGTGTTAGCAGAATCTTCTATATGAAAACCTATCAAGCTGTGTGTTTCTGCACATTGCGTTTATTTTATTCACAGTGGAACTTGGGCTGAATGAAGACGATGCTTTTGCAAAAGGACCCACGTTAACAGTGTATAAAGAATCGTTTGAGTCACAGTTTTTGGCTGACACAGAGAGGTTTTATACAAGGGAAAGCACTGAATTTTTGCAGCAAAATCCTGTAACAGAGTATATGAAAAAGGTGAGTAACTGCAGGTTGCGTACGTGGAAATATATGGAGTCTTATCAGTTACTAAGTAGGATATTTGCAAGCATCTGTAGCCTTGGGTACCTATCAAACGTTTTGGATGTGATCCTCCTGTAAATTCATTTTGCACCCTTACATTTTACATTGTTTGTCTCTTGGTTCTTGTTGCCCTTTTTCTGTGTGCCTTTCCTCTATATTTCTCTCTTCCCTTTCCATATTACTGTGGATAACTGAAGATGTATATATTTTTCAGCTGGCCACTTTTTTCTAAGTTGCTATCACTTATAACTATCCTTGAGAATGACCATATCCTGTTCTGCAGGCAGAGGCTCGGCTTCTGGAAGAACAGCGTCGTGTACAAGTCTATCTTCATGAAAGCACACAGGATGAGCTGGCTCGTAAATGTGAACAAGTGCTTATTGAAAAACATCTAGAGATTTTTCATACAGAGTTCCAGAACTTATTGGATGCTGATAAAAATGAAGGTAAGTCTCCTTGTAAATGTGAGGGGTATCAATTCTGTTGAATGGAAAGTGTTTCTCCTTGGTGCCTGTGTCTGTTTTTAAACAGGTAACATAAAGCCATATTCTAAAGATTAAGAAATTTGGAGAGTTAAGTGCAGGATTTTTGATAAATTCTAAATTTTAATCTTGGCTTGTAGCTTCTTTCACTGTAGAAATCTATGGTTCACAAGTTACATATTAGTGGCACTTATACAGTTAATGAGGTGACTAGTCAGAACTGACAAACTGCTAACTATTAAGAGCAAGGCATCAGTCAGGTCCTTGGAACTATTGCTCATATAAACCAAGTTTTTGCTGCCATATGGCTGGATGTAATGGAGTTTGTGCAGAGTGCTGAACTTGGAGAATTTGCTAAGTGAGGCAAGTGGTACTTTTCTGGTCCTTTTTTCTTTAAAAAAGAACATCTTGAGACAGCAAAGTTGAGAAAAGAAAACCTTAGACCTGAAGTCTGGAATATTATTTAAAACTAGTAGCTTAAAAGAAGACACTGAACAAAAGAGAAACTAGAGGTTTTTTATATCGGGTTTGAGGATGGGCATACATGATAAGGGATGGATTGGTTGGAGTGTGCACTACTTTCTGCAGCCGTGAGTTGGAATTGTAAAGACTGTGTTGCCTCTGAAATATCAGGATTAAAGACATCTTTAACTGGACAGGAATTTACAATGGCAGGGGGAGAATCCAGTTGTGATTTGTATAGAGTACCAACAAAGTATTTAAGACTAACAACACGTTCTGTAAAGGGAGATTGGAAGGAAACAGCCCAAATCTAAAGGCAGAGTTTAAACAAAAATATGAACAAAGCTAGGTCCAGCATCTTGTCATGTTGAGGCTTGTGGAGAGGGCTTTATACTAAATAGTGGATGGTGAGGTATTCTTGTGAGAAGATATTTAGAATGTCATTGGGAAAGAACAGTGCAATAGTTCAGGTTTGGTGATTATGGAAAATGATGACGAGAAAGGGATAGAATACACAAATTTGAAAGTGTAGCGTTAAGGGTTGGCGATAAATGGTAAAAGGACAGAATTAAAAGTCCTTTGCATTTGTAACAAGATGAATGACTTAATAGTACAAATTAAAGTAAATGAATATATGAAATGATAACTGTTACTTAGACTTAATTGCATTTTGGGAACTGAATATTCAAGAGTATTTGACATGTTGGAAAGTTTGCAAAAAGAGGAAGGGTGGTGAGTACTTCAGATCATAAGAGATGGGATCAGTACAGCTGTGAGAAATGAAGAAATAATGAAATGTAGTTGCTGATGGGAGTTGTTTATCTTTAGTCACATTATTCAGATATGGTATGTCACCACCAGAGCAAGTGAGACTTGAACCTGGTCTTTCTGTCCCAGACGTATGCCAGAAAAGTCCCCATCGAAGTGGCTTATACGATGGTTAGCTGTAGCTACATTGCAGGGCAGATTGTAAATCAAGAAATAATGGAAGCTTGTTGAGAAAGATATTGCAATAGTCGTGGGTGGTTTTATTCTTATTGTTTGGACAAATCAAATTGGAAACTTTCAGCTTTGGGAATGAGCTTTTCGTGAATGTATTTGGGACAGTTTCCTCGAGCGACCACGGAGCAGGCTTTTAATGACTCCACAATAACAAACCCTCTAACTAAGAGTGATTAGATAATAATTGAAAGCAGCATTCAAATTAAGGATGAGATGGGTCAGCCTTTAAAAAAGGATGAAAACACAATTAATTGCAGTGGACAGCAAATATGATAAAAGATAAGATTGGTAGAGGAGCAGTAGCAGACATTTATGGAACGGTGTCGTAGCTTTTTTAAAAAAAAATGATTCCCTTAGGAAAGAAAGGGTGGAACTTAATCGTGGAGATTGTTTCCTGACTTGGTCAGAAGGGATCAGCTAACACTTCCTTGTGACGACCTGGGCAATTAGGGATGTGATGTGTATGGACCATCTGACTGTCGTGTGGATAGGCCCCTTTGCTGCTTCTGTTTCTGTAGAAATGCAGCCATGGCTATCAGTTGCCAGCTCCTTTGGTTGTGCTCCTGTATGGTTCATGCCCAGTAATATTAGGTCTGTCTTTAGCCTTTAAATGGCCTCTGCCCTTGGATTTAAAGTGCCATAGTATACTTTTCTATCATCTTCTGGAAGGAGCTACACAGCCACGTTTCACTTCTCAGTAATCTGACCAGTAGTCATTGCTTGCCACACTGCATGCTGCAGTATTTGAGAAATCTTGGTGTCCTGATACACACATTGTATAGCATTTCATACCGACGCAAGTAATTAGGAAAGTATTTGGGATCCTAAGTTCATAAACAAGCTTTGAGTGCCAAAACAGGGATGTTCTGCTGTACCTTTTATAAAGCTTTAGTTAGGCCACAATGCTAATTGCCTGTCGTTCTAGTCTCCACGCTTTAGAAAACAAACAGTGAATATCTCTAAGATGATGCAGAAGAGATTTACCAGAATGACCCCAGAATGGAGAAGTTCAACCAAAAGGTTAGCTTGGAGAGATTAGAGTTGTTCTCCTTAGGTAAAGCTATTTAAAGGGAGATTTGATAAAGATGCAAAAGATAATGACAGATATGTTTGAGGTTGACACAAATTCCCTTTAAGGATGGTTAAACAATTGGGGCCAAAGATTTAAGGTTTTGGGTCAGAGATATTGGAGAGATGTGAGGAAAAGATTTTTATGCAAGTAGTGGTTGTGGACAGAAAGTGGTGCCTGCAAGGGTAGTGGAAGTGACAATGATCGACTAATTTCAAATGGAAATTAGGACATTGTGGAAATTGAAATTGCAGTACTACAGAGCTGGAGTGGGAATGAGATTGACTGGTTTCTACCACAGATGCTAGGTTGGGACCGAGCAGGCTAATTAGTCTCCTGTGTTAGTATAACCCAGTAACAGCTTTGGGGATTTCGTATAACTAGTGTAATTGATGCCTTCACATTACTTCAGTGAAAATGCACGCACTGATCGTAAATGTGTTTGCATGCTATTAAGTCAAGAGGAGCAACACTACGTTGTAGATAGCAGACTGAATATGGGGTGAAGGAATCTGTAGATGAGGTTTGCAAAAATACTTATCTGTTAAACCATGGTGGCCTTTGTCAAATAGTTAGAGATGACCTTGGTTTGTGAGATTAGGACGTAGAATTGGTTTAGGTGAAAATGAGGAATCATAGGGGAAAGAAGAGTCTAGTGGGAGTAGTGTACAGGCCGCTCAACAGTGATCACAAAGTGAGAAAGTTACAAGAACATATGTTGGGTACTTATGATAAAGGAATGGCAATAATCATGGTTGACTTTATGTGCAAACTAGAAAAATCAAATTTGTAGCAATAGCCTGAATGAGGAGTTCATAAAAGAGAGTTTCTTAGAGCAGCATGTTCTGAAGCTCACCAGAAAGCAGGTCATATTAGGTTTGTTTTGTGTAGTGTGACGGGAAAATGAGTGACCGTAGAGTAAAGGCATCTCGATGTAGCAGTGACCATAATGTGATTGAACTTTGCATTCACTTTGATAGATAAGGGACAAGTCTAATTTATAAATCTAATTACAGGCAATTATATATTGGCATGAAAGTTCAAATAGCAGACATTTGAGCTGATATTTCAGAATGCTGTAAGGAGGGCCCCCATCATTCATGATTAACTAAGAAAGTTAGAGATAACATCAGACTTGAAAAAGCATATAGCTGCACAAAGGTGTGTGGCAGGTCAGATAATTGGTGACAGCGTAAACAATGACAGAATTCCTAAAAGGTTAATCAGGAGGAAGAAATTGGAGTGAGAGGAAACCAATAAGGAATATTTCTTCTTACTGAGGCATGGTGACTTTCAGTTAAACCACCACCACCACCAGTCTTCTCAGTAATGAGAGAGCAATCCTTTGGCCCCCGAAGACGGTAGCATCCTTACCTTACACTTTTTCATTAGTGACGCCTCTAAATGATATGTTAAACCAAGACCCTAGTCACTCCTCTGGGGTATGCAGAAGATTCCACGGCACTGTTTGAAAAAGAGAAAGTAATTTGTCCCTCATGCCCTGGCCAACATTTATCCTACTGCCACTGTCGCAAAAGTTGATGATCTGATCATTGTCATATTACTGTTTGAGAGAGCTTGCAGTGCACGTTAGCTCAGTCTTTTCTATACACAGCTGTGACTGCACTTCAAAGTGATCATTAAGCACTATGTACTTGTGAGCTAGCTTTCAAGTGTGGTACCCAGGTCCGGCAAGCTTTTTGCTAACCAGCACCTCTGGGACCAGCCGTGTACCAGTTGATCAAGAGGCCCACATGATCAACGTAAACATAAAAACATAGATAGGAGCAGGAGGAGTACATTGAGCCCTTTGATCTTCCTTTACCATTCTTCACGATCATGGCTGATCTGAATAGCCTAATCCTGCTTTCTCCCTGTAAACTTTGATCCCATTCACCCCAAGTGCTATATTTAGCTGCCTCTTGAATACACATAATGTTTTGGCATCAACTACTTCCTGTGGTAACGAATTCCACAGGCTTACCACTCTTTGGGTGAAGAAATGTTTCCTCATCTTCGTCCTAAATGGTCTACCCCGAATTCTGAGACTGTGACTCCTGGTTCTGGGCACCCCTACCACCAGGAACATCCTCCCTGCATCTACCCTATCTAGTTGTGTTAGAATTTTATAAGTCCCATGAGATTCCCTCCCACCCCCCAATCTAGTCAATCTCTTGTCATACGTCTGACCCACCGTCCCCAGAATCAGCCTGGTAAACCTTCACTGCATTCCCTTGACAGCAAGAGCATCTTTCCTCAGAAAAGAAGGACAAAACTGCACAATATTCTAGGTATGGCCTCACCAAGGCCCTTTATAACTGCCACAACGCATCCCTGTTCCTGTACTGGAAACCTTCTGCAAAGAAGGCCAACATACCACTTGCCCTCTTTACTGCCTGCTGCACCTGCACACTTACCTTCAGCGACTGGTGCACAAGGACACCCAGGTCCCATAGCACTCTCTTCTCTCCCAATTTATAGCCATTAAGGTAGTAATCTGCCATCTTGTTTTTGCTTCCAAAGTGAGTAACCTCACACTTATCAAATTATACTGCATCGGCTGTTGATGTCCCCACTCATCCATTGATTTGCCCAGCTTGTCCAGATCATGCTGAAGGATCTCTGCATCCCCATCATAGTTCATTCTCCCACCCAAGTTGGTATTGTCTGCAAACTTTGAGATGTTACGTTTTGTTCCGTCGTCGAAATCATTAATATATATCATGAATAGCTGGTGTTCCAGCACCAATCCCTGTGGCACCCCACTAGTTACTGCCTGCCAATTTGAAACAGACCCATTAATTCCTACTCTTTGTTTCCTGTCTGCCATCAAGTTTTCTATCCATCTCAATACACTTCCTCCTATCCCATGCACTTTAATCTTGCGCAAAACACACACTAACTAATAGAAATGTAATGCAGATGGTATACACATCTGTTATACTTCTATTTATAGCATAACACACTTAAATAATACAGCTTTGCCTTAAATAAAACTTAGTGGCAGGGAACCTCCTCACTTGCATCCTGAACTGATGACTTGGACATCACAGAGATCACAATAATAAAATAAAATATAATAAATAAAATAAAACAATAAAGTATTTGAGGTATATCATTTTTGTTGGCTTATTGAGAAGAGTGGTTCATTAGAGGCTAGTTAAAACATAGGTAGTGAATTAAAAGCTGAAATACTCAATAGTAAAACAAAGATTGTGGAATAATGAAGTTTATGTATGACTTGATGCTGTGGAACATAGCTTTCAGCCTAAATTGAGCTTTCAGAATATTTGGAAATAATAAAAAGAAAAGCTACAGAAAATCAGCACATCCAAAAGCAGCATTTGTGCAGGGGGAACAGTTAATGTTTCGAGTCCAATATGACACTTGGTAGCCTAAACAGAAATATTTGAATGTATGCATTTTTCTATCCATGGATATTTTCCTGTTAATTTAACTTGTCAGAGATGTTTTTTTTTAAATGACAACTGAGGTATGATTTCAGATTCTGTTGCATATTTTCCATCTGTCTTAAAAGACAGTAGTAAATAATTGTAAA
This sequence comes from Stegostoma tigrinum, assembly GCF_030684315.1. Lineage (NCBI taxonomy): Eukaryota > Metazoa > Chordata > Chondrichthyes > Orectolobiformes > Stegostomatidae > Stegostoma > Stegostoma tigrinum. The sequence continues at coordinate 98,159,812 of NC_081355.1, read as the reverse complement.
GATTAAAGTATCATGCCCCAAATGTTGGATAAGGGAAAAGCTCAATTTCATCTTTTTTTTGACATTTAGACAAATTTTCTTTTGTGTTTTGGCAGATCTTGGTAGAATGTATAACCTAGTTTCTCGAATCCAGGATGGCCTTGGGGAGCTGAAGAAGCTTCTAGAGACACACATTCACAACCAGGGTTTGGCTGCCATTGAGAAGTGCGGAGAAGCTGCTCTAAATGTGAGTTATAGATTGTCGATCAACAGAAAGTTAATCTGTAGTCCATTGGTTATCTTGCTGTCTGACACACTGCCAGCCTTTTACAAATTTCCTGAAATCTATTACTTTAAGTATTTGAAGACCTCTTTCTCTTCCCAACCCCTCGCTCTCAACCTGTTCCTCAACCCCTCCCCCCCCACCCTCACTCTCGATCTCTTCCTCTCCGCCCCCCTGCCCTGGACCTCCTCTTCTCCACTGCCACTTCGGTCTCGACCTCTTCCTCTTCTCTCCCCAACCCCCCCCCCCCCCCCCACCCTGGCTCTCAGCCTCTTCCTCTTCCCCTCCCCCCCCACCTCGCTCTCGCCCTCTTCCACCCCCCCACCCCTCTCTTGCCCCCTTTTGACCCCTCTTCCTCTTTCCCCGTGCACCTCGCTCTCAGCCACTTCCTCATGCCCCCCACCTAGCTCTCATTCCCTTTCGACCCCCACCCCGACTGTTGATGTTGCTCTCTTTTTCTCTTCCCTGTTAACCCTTTCCCAAAAAAAATCTGCTGTGAAACTTTAAAAGTTTCTTCAGCTTAAGGCACAAATGCATGTCAGATACTTGAAACTGTTTACGTTATTTGCTGTTGAAGTAGCTTTTCTTGTGAAGTGTGTTAAATTGAATCACTCCAGTCCTGAAGCCCACACAACTTTCGTTTAAAACCAAGACTGATCAGCTCTGAGGTGCATGACTCTTGGAATTTTTTTACTGAGAGACAAAATCGGCAACACCCCGGCTGAAGTTCTGAAGAGTTATGCTCCCTGCGATAATGTTTCAGACAAGCTGCAATTTTGGCAACTACCTAACAGTATTGAAATGGATAATTGTATCCTGTCAACTAAAAAGCAGGACAAATCTATTGTAACCAAAATGTTGTCCCCCCAGTCTAATTTCATATATCAGCAAAGTGATTAAAGAAAAGGCTGAAGCTTTCACTGCTATTTTCAGCTAGAAGTGCCGAGTGGGTGATCCATCTCCGCCTCCTCCAGTTGTCCCCAGCATTACAGATACCAGTCTTCAGCCATTTCAATTCACACCACGTGATATCAAGAAACAGTTGGAGACACTGGATACTGAAAAGGCTACAGGCCCTGACAACATTCTGGCTACAGTACTGAAGACTTGTGCTCCAGAACTTGCTGCTCCCTTAGCCAAGCTGTTCCAGTGCAGTTACAACACTGGCATCTACACAACAATGTAGAAAATTGCCCTGGTATGTTCTGTACATAAAACGCAGGACAAATCCAACCTGGCCAATTACTGCCCCATCGGTCTACTCTCAATCATCAGTAAAGTGATGAAAGGTGTCATCCACAGTGCTGTGAAGCAGCTCCTGTCCAGTTTCTGTTCCACCAGGGCCACTCAGTCCCTGAACTCATTTCACCTTTGGTTCAAACATGGACAAAGAAGCTGAATTCCAGAGGTGAGGTGAGACTGACAACTCTGACATCAAGGCTGCATTTGACCAAGTGTGGCATCAAGGAGCCCTAGCAGTACTAGAATTTATGGGTATGGGGGCAAACTCTCCGGTAGTTGGAGTCATAACTCACACATAGGAAGTTGGTCGTGGTTGTTGGAGGTCAGTCATCTTAGCTCCAGGACATTGCTGCAGAGTTTCTCAGGGTAGTGTCCTGGGCTCAACCATCTTCAGCTGCTTCATCAGTGACCTTCTCTCCATTAGGAGGTCTGAAGTGGGGATGTTTGTTGATGATTGCGCAATGTTCAGCACCATTTGTGACTCCTCAGGTACTGAAGCAGTTGATGTTTAAATGCAACAAAATCTGGACAGTATCCAGGCTTAGATTGACAAGTAGTAAGTTACATTCAGGTCACTCAAATGCCAGGTTATGACTACCTGCAATAAGAGACAAATCTAAACATTCAATGGTGCCACCATCACTGAATTCCCCCACCGACGACATCCCGAGAGTTGTCCTTGGCCAGAAACTCAACTGAACTCACTACATAAACACAGTGGCTACAAGAGCAGGTCAGAGAATAGGAATTCTGTGGCAAGTAACTGAATTCCTGACTCCCCATAGCCTGTCCACCATCTACAAGGCACAATTCAGGAGTGTGATGGAATACTCCCCGCTTACCTGGATGAATGCAGCCCCAACAACACTCAAGAAGCTTGATACCATCCAGGACAAAGCAGTCCACTTGATTGGCACTACATCCCCAAGCATCCACTCCCTCCACCACTAACACTGAGTAGCAGCAGTGTGTAAAACCTGTAAAATGCACTGCAGCAATTCACCAAAGATCTTCAAATAGCACCTTCCAAACCCATGATGACTTTCCTCTAGAAGAGCAAGGACAGCAGATAAATGGGAATGCCACCACCTTCAATTCCCTCTCCAAGTCATTCGATATCCTGACTTGGAAATATATTGCCGTTCCTTCACTGTCACTGGGTCAAAATTGGAATTCCTTCCCTAGTGGCATGTGGGGCAACGCGCAACAGGTGGATTGCAATGGTTCAGGAAGGCATCTCATCGCCACCTTCTCGAGAGCAACTGGAATGGGCAGTCAATGCTGCCCAGTCACCAGTGCCCACATCCCACAAATTAATTTGCAAGGAAGTTGATGCTGACAGTGCTATCAAGTGGCATTTTACAGTATTCAACTAACTGGTTAGTTTAGCCACGGTCTAAGCCTAGCATATCTTGTACAAAGGATGACAGTACTGGTTATTTGTAACCTATAATTTTTACCTAGGAATATCAGGTCAGAATTTGAAGCAATTTCATTTGTTTCATCAATGATTTTCTTTCATTAAGTGAGTGATGTAGATGTTCACAGTGTATTGCAGTGTTCGTGACCATTCATAGTTCCTTGCACTGAAGCATAAGTGGGTCCCCACAAGCCTGCTCCATATCTCAGCTGATCTGATTACTGCACATTCCTACTTTCCTTCATAACCCATCACCCCTTGCTCGTCAACCATCTATCCACCTCTGCCTTAAAAATGCTCAAAGAGTCTGTTGTACCGCTTTTCGATGAAAAAGATTCCAGCTCCCCTAGTCCTGAGGGAAAAGTCCTTCTCAGTTGTGTCTTAAATGGGCAACCCGTTATTTTTGAAACGATGACCCTCTTGTTCAAGATCCTCTCACAAGAGGAAGCATCATTTCTGTGTCCACACAATCAAGACCCTTCTGGATCTTATGGTTAAATCGATTCAGTTCTAATTCTTCTAAGTTCTGGTGGATATAAGATTAGCCTGTCCAATTTTTTCCACAAGATAAACTCATTCCTTCCAGGTGTTAGTCAAACAGACCTTCTTTGAACTGTTCAGTGCCTTTAAATTATTTTTTTAATAAGGACATTCTTCTTCATCTCGACTTGAAATGTTAGTGTGCTGTCTCTCCACAGATGCTGCCTGACGTGCTGTGATATCCAGAATTTTTTTTGTTTTCAGTACAAATTACAGTATCCACAGTAATAGGTTCCAAATATGGGCTCACTATACGCTACACAGTTGAAGCATAGCTTCCCTACTTCTGTATACAATTCCCCGCACAAGACACGATAATATTCTATTAGTTTTCTTAATTACTTCCTATACTTGCATGCTACCAGTTTGTGATTCATGTACTGAGGCACTCGGATCTCTCTGCATCCCAGCTGTGCAATTTCTTAGTATTTAGATAATTCTTTTCCTCTCACTGCCAAAATGGGCTTTCCACATTTTTCCACATTATACGTTATTTGCCACAGCGTTGCCCATCTTTTAACCTTGCTTGTACTTCGTTGAACAGGAAACAGGTTGTGAAGTATGTTGTAGCATACCTTAGTGCTGTCTGCAAATTTAACAAACACGCCTTCTGTTCCATCATCAAATTCACTCATGAATTGTGAACAGGTGAGGCCCCAACACTGATCCCTGTCCAAATGACTTTTAATAAGTTGCCAACCAGAAATTGACTCATCCATTGCCTGTTTTCTGCTTATTAGCAACATATTCTTTTTCTGTGACATTTTGTTACATTCCCCACACCATGAGCTTTATTTTCTGCAATAGTTGTTAATAGAACATAGAACATAGAACAGTACAGCACAGAACAGGCCCTTCAGCCCACAATGTTGTGCCGACCATTGATCCTCATGGATGCACCCTCAAATTTCTGTGACCATATGCATGTCCAGCAGTCTCTTAAATGACCCCAATGACCTTGCTTCCACAACTGCTGCTGGCAACGCATTCCATGCTCTCACAACTCTCTGCGTAAAGAACCTGCCTCTGACATCCCCTCTATACTTTCCACCAACCAGCTTAAAACTATGACCCCTCGTGCTAGCCATTTCTGCCCTGGGAAATAGTCTCTGGCTATCGACTCTATCTATGCCTCTCATTATCTTGTATACCTCAATTAGGTCCCCTCTCCTCCTCCTTTTCTCCAATGAAAAGAGACCGAGCTCAGTCAACCTCTCTTCATAAGATAAGCCCTCCAGTCCAGGCAGCATCCTGGTAAACCTCCTCTGAACCCTCTCCAAAGCATCCACATCTTTCCTATAATAGGGCGCCCAGAACTGGACGCAGTATTCCAAGTGCGGTCTAACCAAAGTTTTATAGAGCTGCAACAAGATCTCACGACTCTTAAACTCAATCCCCCTGTTAATGAAAGCCAAAACACCATATGCTTTCTTAACAACCCTGTCCACTTGGGTGGCCATTTTAAGGGATCTATGTATCTGCACACCAAGATCCCTCTGTTCCTCCACGCTGCCAAGAATCCTATCCTTAATCCTGTACTCAGCTTTCAAATTCGACCTTCCAAAATGCATCACCTCGCATTTATCCAGGTTGAACTCCATCTGCCACCTCTCAGCCCATCTCTGCATCCTGTCAATGTCCCGCTGCAGCCTACAACAGCCCTCTACACTGTCAACGACACCTCCGACCTTTGTGTCGTCTGCAAACTTGCTGACCCATCCTTCAATTCCCTCGTCCAAGTCATTAATAAAAATTACAAACAGTAGAGGCCCAAGGACAGAGCCCTGTGGAACCCCACTCACCACTGACTTCCAGGCAGAATATTTTCCTTCTACTACCACTCGCTGTCTTCTGTTGGCCAGCCAATTCTGTATCCAAGCAGCTAAGTTCCCCTGTATCCCATTCCTCCTGACCTTCTGAATGAGCCTTCCATGGGGAACCTTATCAAATGCCTTACTGAAGTCCATATACACCACATCCACAGCTTGACCCTCATCAACCTTACTAGTCACATCCTCAAAAAACTCGATAAGGTTCGTAAGGCATGACCTACCCCTCACAAAGCCGTGTTGACTGTATTTGATCAAGCCATGCTCTTCCAGATGGTCATAAATCTTATCCCTCAGAATCCTTTCTAACACCTTGCAGACGACAGACGTGAGACTTACCGGTCTATAATTGCCGGGGATTTCCCTATTTCCTTTCTTGAAGAGAGGAATTACATTTGCCTCTCTCCAGTCCTCAGGTACGACTCCAGTGGAGAGCGAGGATGCAAAGATCTTCGCAAGTGGCGAAGCAATTGCATTTCTCGCTTCCCAAAGCAGCCGAGGACAAATCTGATCCGGGCCTGGCGACTTGTCAATCTTAATGTTTGACAAAATTTTCAGTACATCAGCTTCCTCTATCTCTATCCATTCCAGCATGCACACCTGCTCTTCAAAGGTTTCATTCACTACACAGGTCGTTTCTTTCGTAAAGACAGAAGCAAAAAACTCATTTAGGGCTTCCCCTACCTCCTCAGGCTCCACACACAAGTTCCCTATGCTATCCCTGATCGGCCCTACTCTTTCTTTGACCATTCTCTTATTCCTCACGTAAGTGTAAAATGCCTTTGTGTTTTCCCGGATTCCTTCTGCCAAGCCTTTCTCGTGCCCCCTCCTGGCTCTCCTCAGACCATTTTTGAGCTCCTTCCTTGCCTGCATGTAATCCTCTCTAGCTGAACTTGACCCTAGCTTCCTCCACCTTATGTAAGCTACCTTCTTCCTTTTCACTAGAAGCTCCACCGCTCTCGTCATCCAAGGTTCCTTTATCTTACCCCGTCTTGCCTGTCTCAGAGGGACATATTTACTCATCACTCCCAACAACTGTTCCTTAAACCATCTCCACATGTCTATAGTTCCCTTACCATGGAACAACTGCTCCCAGTCCATGCTTCCTAACTCGTGTCTAATCGCATCATAGTTTCCTCTTCCCCAATTAAATATCCTCCCATTCTGCCTAATCCTCTCCTTCTCCATAGCTATGTAGAATGAGAGAGTGTTATGGTCACTATCACCAAAATGCTCTCCCACCACAAGATCTGATACCTGCCCCGGCTCGTTTCCGAGCACCAAGTCTAGAATGGCCTCTCCCCTCGTCGGCCTGTCAACGTACTGCGTTAGGAAACCCTCCTGAACACACCTTACAAAAACAGCTCCATTCAAATCTTCTGCTCGGAGGAGGTTCCAATCAATATTAGGAAAGTTAAAGTCACCCATTACAACAACCCTACTGCGTCCACACTTTTCCAAAATCTGTCGACCTATGCTTTCTACAATCTCCCTGCTGCTATTGGGGGGCCTGTAGTAAACCCCTAACGAGGTGACTACTCCCTTGCTGTTCCTAATTTCCACCCATACTGACTCAGTAGGCAGATCTTCCTCGACAATGGAAGCTTCTGTAGCTGTGATACCCTCTCTGATTAGTAGTGCTACACCCCCTCCTCTTTTTCCCCCCTCCCTATTCTTTTTAAATGTTCTAAACCCTGGAATATCCAGCAACCATTCCAGCCCATGAGAAACCCATGTCTCTGTTATGGCCACAACATCATAGCACCAGGTACTGATCCATGCTCTAAGTTCATCACTTTTATTCCTGATACTCCTTGCATTAAAGCAAACACACTTTAACCGATCCCTTGGTTCCTTCCCAGGAAAATCCTTCCCACTAGCTGGTCTACCTCTTGCTACTGCCTCACCTGCATCAACGCTCACCTCTGGTATACAGCTCAGGTTCCCACCCCCCTGCCATACTAGTTTAAACCCTCTCGAACTACTCGAGCAAACCTTCCACCCAGGACATTGGTCCCCTTCCAGTTCAGATGCAACCCGTCCTTCTTGTACAGGTCCCACCTTCCCCAGAAGGCATCCCAATTATCAACATATCTGAAACCCTCCCTCCTACACCAGCTGCGTAGCCACGTGTTCAGCTGCGCCCGCTCCCTGTTCCTCACCTCGCTATCTCGTGGCACCGGTAGTAAACCAGAGAACACTACTCTGTTCGTCCTGCTCTGCAGCTTCCATCCTAACTCCCTGAAATCACTTTTTATATCCTCAAACCTATTTCTGGCTATATCATTTGTGCCAATATGTAACACGATTTCTGGCTGTTCACCCTCCCCTTTCAGAACTTTATACACCCGATCGGAGACGTCCCGGACCCTGGCACCAGGGAGGCAACATACCTTCCGGGAATCCCGATCTTGCCCACAAAATCTCCTGTCGATTCCCCTAACTATCGAGCCCCCTACCACGAGTACTTTTCTATTCTGCCCCCTTCCCTTCTTTGCCACAGTGTCAGGCTCAGTGCCAGAGAACTGACTACTATGGCTTTCCTCTGGTAGGTCAACCCCCCCAGCAGTATCCAAAACGGTATACTTATTGCTGAGGGGAATGCCCACAGGGGATCTCTGCACTGTCTGTCTGTCCCCTTTCCTCCCCCTAACTGTAACCCATCTATCCTCGTCCTGAGCCTTAGGAGTGACCAACTCCCGATAACTCCTCTCAATTACCCCCTCTGCCTCCCGAATGATCCGTAGTTCATCCAGCTCCAGCTCCATTTCCCTAACACGGTTTTCAAGGAGCTGTAGCTGGGTGCACTTCCCGCAGATGTAGCCAGCGGAGACGTGTGCCACATCTCCCAACTGCCACATTTTGCAGGAGGAGCAAGCAACTGCCCTAGCATCCATACCCCACTTATCTGAACACCCACTCAATACTAAAGCAGAAAGCTCACTTCAAGTAATAATAACAAATTAATAACAAACTTATGTTACACCTTATCAAATATCTTTTAGAAATCTAAGTAGAGTAAATCCATTGGTTCCCCTTTATTTACAACACATCATTACTTCCTCAAAGAACACAGATTTGTTAAGGTAATTTCCTTTTCATAAAGAGAAATTTAAATGCCACCTTTGGGTGGTGCAGAGAGGAAGCTGACATCATTGAAAGAGTTGGAATTTTTTATTATGACTCCATTTCAAATGCTACCTCTTAGATAATCTGCAATGAGTCAGATATATAATTTTAATATCCAGTGAGGAGGAAAACCAAGTGCCAAAAGGGAGCAAAGAGGGTGCTCAGCTGGTGCTATTCTCTGTGCCTGCCCCAGTCTGAATCAGCATGAGAAGTTAGGTGGGAGTGAAGGAAGAAGTAACTGAGGTAGCAAAATTCTTCTGATATTGGGAAATACAAATAGACACCATAAAATAATGCTATATTTGCAAAGCCATATTAATGGGACAATGGTGACGGTGGATGCGTAGACCTGGCCTGAACCCTGTCACGGCTTGTGAGTCTAATGGAACCTTCCCTAAAAGTTTCAAAAATTGAAACCGATGTTTCAACTATATCACTAGCCCCTTCTTTGAGGTCCTAGCATAAATTCCACTTAGACTGGGGACACATCAGCCCACAGCTCAAATAATTTTCAGTGCCATTTCACTTGATTGTGTGAGTTCTTTCCTCCATTCTTTCTATATCCTGATATGGCTATTTCTGCCATATTACTTGTACTTTGTATTGGTAAGATTGATCCAAAGTACATGTTCAAGTCATCTGCTAGTTCCTTACTTTCCAATATTAATTCCCCAGACTTAGTAGGACGAATTCTTGCTTCCGTATTTTCTAAGATAAAAGAAAATCTTAACTATCTGTTGTTATATTACTGTGTAACTTTCTCACCATGTGATTCTTATAGTCATTATTTACTTGTAATCTGGCCAGCCACCTGACCTGCACCCGTCATCGTGTATAATTAGTATTTTGTTTTAAGTCTCATATAATCTTTAATCATCCACAAATGGTGAATCTTCGCTTATCTTCTGGCCAGAAATAATAAAAATTATCTATTCTGTACATACTATACAGAGGTAGAGGAAATGGCTACCTCTGCCTCTCTATTGACCTATCACTTACTGTAATTTGCCAGTTCAGGTTAGCGAGTTCTGAGTCCATGCCCTTATTATTGCCCTTATTTAAATTGAAATACTTGTCCTGGTCTTACTACTCCTTCTGTCCTTCAAACTGAATATAAAATTCAATCATATTTTGGTTGCTGAAACCCAAAGGCGCCTTCACTATGAGGGCATTAATCCTATCTTGTTGCATAATACCGTGTCTGTAATAGCCTGCTGTCAGTTTCCTAGAAGTGCAGTTTCTCGGACAACAATCACAAAAACATTCTATGCTCATTTCAGCTACCTTAGGTCATCCAGTTTTTCCTGTATATGTGGAGATGAAAATCTCTCATGACTATTGCTGGACTTTTCTGATAAGCTCCTATTTTTTTTCTTTCTGGTGTTATATTAGTTTACTGTTGGGTAACTGTAGGGAATTGTACATCAGCCCACAAATGACTTGCCTTTATCATTTCTTGTCACTGTCTAAACTGCTTTAGCGATGACCTGCAGCTCAGGTTGTGACTGGAGTTGTTCGCCAAGCTGACTGGTTTTTGTGTAAACGTTTCGTTCCCCTTCTAGGTGACATCTTCAGTGCTGTCTAGCCTCCATTGAAGCACTGTTGTTCTATTCCATTATGAATTTATGTGGCCCGGTCTTCTGTGGTGGGTAGTTTTGTTTCCGGTTTTGCTCTGTACTGGTATGTAGATAGGGTCTATTTCAACATATTTGTTTATGAAAACCAGACCTCCAGGCATTCTTGTGCTTGTCCTTGTACTGTTGCGTTGTCCCAGTTAAACTGATGTCCTCCTTTGTCAGAGTGAATAGAAACAATGGAGAGTTAGCCGTGCCATTTTGCTGTGAGTCAGTGTGCGTGTATCCTGGTGGTGTGTTTCCTTCATGTCCATCCTGTGTACTGCTTCTCGCAATTGCTGCATTGAATTTTGCATATATAGGCAGTTCTGCATGTTTCTAATATAGCGTAGGGTGGCTAGTGTGAAGGGGTATACAGTGTCTTCTGGGTGCTTATTTGCCATGCATCAGTGGATGAAGCTGTCGGGATATCCCCATTGTTTGCAAAGAGTTTGTATAGGTGTTCCTGTTCGTTTTTGCATAGCTCAAGGGTGTTGCAGTGTGTTATCACTAATTTAAATAGAGTCTTGGCAGAGCTCTGTTTGTGGATGCTGGGGTGGTCGCTGTTATAACTCAGGATTTGGCCAATGAGTGTAGTCTTTCTGTATACACTGGTAAGGAATTCACCGTTGTTCATTGTTCTGCCATTACGTCTAGAAGTGGGAGCTGATTGTTCTCTTCCTTTGTAAACTTGATTCTTGTGAATATGCTGTTAATAAGGTGGTGTGTTTCTTCTTTGCTTGTTTAATGATCTCAAAATGATTGCCCACATACCTGATCCATAGGTTAGGCTGGATCGGGGATGGGCTGTGCATTCAAGTCTTGGCATAATTGCTTCTGCTGTAAAACCCAGGATGGGTGAACCCTTGGGTGTCCCATCAATGTGTTTATATACCTGGCTGTTGAAGACAAATTGCATGGTAGGACATAGATCTAGTAATTTCAGCATATTATCCTTGCTGATGGTTTCACTGGAGGTCTGTGTTTTCTGATTGTCTAGTAATGTGGAGGGTCTCCTTTGCTAGCATCCTGTCCGTAGACCATAGGACATAGGAGTGGAAGTAAGACCATTCGGCCCATCAAGTCCACTCCGCCATTTGAATCATGGCTGATAGGCATTTCAACTCCACTTACCTGCGCTCTCCCCGTAGCCCTTGATTCCTTGTGAAATCAAGAATTTATCAATCTCTGCCTTGAAGGCATCTAACGTCCCGGCCTCCACTGCACTCAGTGGCGATGAATTCCACAAGTCCACCACACTCTGGCTGAAGAAATGTCGTCTCATTTCAGTTTTAAATTTACCCTCTCTAATTTTAAGGCTGTGCTCACGGGTCCTAGTCTCCCCGCCTAATGGAAACAACTTCCTAACGTCCACCCCTTCTAAGCCATACGTTATCTTGTAAGTTTCTATTAGATCTCCCCTCAACCTTCTAAACTCTAATGAGTACAATCCCAGGATCCTTAGCTGTTTATCATACGTTAAACCTACTATTCCAGGGAACATCTGTGCGAATCTCCGCTGGAGACGCTCCAGGGCTAGTATGTCCTTCCTGAGGTGTGGGGCCCAAAATTGGACGCAGTATTCTAAATGGGGCCTAACTAGAGCTTTATAAAGCCTTAGAAGCACATCGCTGCTTTTATATTCCAACCCTCTTGAGATAAATGACAACATTATATTTGCTTTCTTAATCACGGACTCTACCTGCAAGTTAACTTTTAGAGAATCCTGGACCAACTCTTCCAGATCCCTCTGGACTTCTGCTTTACGAATTTTCTCACCATTTAGAAAATAGTCCATGCCTGTATTTTTTTTCCAAAGTGCAAAACCTCACATTTACTCACATTGAATTTCACCAGCCATTTCCTGGACCACACTCCTAAACTGTCTAAATCTTTCTGCAGCTTCCCCACCTCCTCAGTACTACCTGCCAGCCCACCTATCATTGGCAAACTCGCCAGAATGCCCCCAGTCCCTTCATCCAGATCAGTAATACATAAGGTGAACAGCTGTGGTCTCAACACTGCGCCCTGCGGGACACCACTCCGTCACCAGTTGACATTTCGAAAAAGAGCCTTTTATCCCAACTCTCTGCCTTCTGTCAGACAGCCAATCCTCAATCCAAGCCAGTAGCTCACCTTGAACACCATGGGCCCTCACCTTGCTCAGCAGCCTCCCGTGAGGCACCTTATCAAAGGCCTTTTGGAAGTCTAGATAGATAACATCTACTGGATTTCCCTGGTCTAACATACTTGTGACCTCTTCAAAGAATTCTAACAGGTTTGCCAGGCACGACCTCCCCTTACTAAATCCATGCTGACTTGTTCTAATCTGACCCTGCACTTCCAGGAATTTAGAAATCTCATCCTTGACAATGAATTCAAGAATTTTACAAACTACCAAGGTTAGGCTAATCGGCCTATAATTTTCCATCTTTTGTCTTGATCCTTTCTTAAACAAGGGGGTTACAACAGCAATTTTCCAATCATCTGGGCCTTTCCCTGACTCCAGTGACTTTTGAAAGATCACAACCAAAGCCTCTGCTATTTCCTCAGCCACCTCCCTCAGAACTCTCGGATGTAGCCCATCGGGGCCAGGGGATTTATCAATTTTTAGACCCTTTAGCTTTTCTAGCACTTTCTCTTTTGTAATGCCTACCATACTCAACTCTGCCCCCTGACTCTCCCTAATTGTTGGGATACTGCTCATGTCTTCCACTGTGAAGACTGACGCAAAGTACTTAAGCTCTTCAGCTATTTCCTTATCTCCCATCACTGGCCTTCCAGCATCAATTGGGAGCGGCCCAATGTCTGCGTCTACCATAGACGTGAATAGTGCTGTAACATCAAAGACCAGCATTTCACCCGTATCAATTTTTATGTTCCTGATGTTATTTAGGAATTCCTCTGCAAAGTGTATGGAGTGAGGTGTTACAGTATATGTTGTAGCTCCTTGGCTAGCCTGTGTGTCAGTGTGCTCAGCAAGCAAACTGTGGGTCTGAAGGGGATGTCTGGTTTGTGCACTTTGGAAAGCCTGTAGAATCAGGATGTGTGTGAACACTTGGGTTTCATTTTTAGGAAGTCTGTTCTTGTTATTTGGCCTGTCTGGTGTAATTTCTTTAGTGTATCGATGATCCTATTCTCTAACTGTGGCATAGAGTCAAACTGCCTCTGTTGGTACACACAGGCCACCCTACCCCATATTACAAATATTTCAAAACTGACTACAAGACTCCTACACCCTCTTTGAATAATGATAGCACACAAACCAACAGCCACACTTCACCAGCGACTGTCAAAAATGAAAGACCCCATATCCACGATGAGCAGGACAGATGTGATATACAAAATACCTTGCAGCAAAATTGCGAGAAACAATACATAGAACAGATGGGCTGGAAGAGTGTCACCAGGATATAAGAACACCAACAGTAAAATGGCACAACCAACTCTCCCTCACCCTCATTTCTGTTCACTCCAACAAAGGAGGACATTGGTTTAACTGGAACAATGTAACTGTTCCAGGACAAGCAAAACAAAGACAAGCACGGGAATTCCTGGAAACCTGGTTTTCAACCACTGGTGCCATAAATATGTTGAAATTGACCCCTTCTACGTACAGCTACAGACTGGGAAACTTAAACAGCAACAGAAGATAACTAAAAAGGCAATATGTGGAGAAAAAATGAGGTACGAAGGCAAACTGGCCAAAAATATAAAGGAGGATAGTAAAAGCTTTTTTAGGTATGTGAAAGGAAAAGAAATGGTTAAGACTAAAATTGGGCCCTTGAAGACAGAAACTGGTGAATTTATTGTGGGGAACAAGGAAATGGCAGAACAGTTGAATCGGTACTTTGCTTGTGTCTTTCCCCAGTGAAGACAGATCCAATCTCCCAGATGTAATAGTGGCTGAAGGACCTAGGGTAGTAGATGAACTGAAGGGAATTTCTATTAGGCAGGAAATGGTGTTGGATTAACTGTTAGGTCTGAAGGCTGATAAGTCCTCGGGACCTGATGGTCTGCATCCCAGGGTACTTAAGGAGGTGGCTCTAGAAATGGTGGATGCATTGGTAATCATTTTCCAATTTTCTATAGATTCAGGATCAGTTCCTGCGGATTGGAGGGTGGCTAATGTTGTCCCACTTTTCAAGAAAGGAGAGAGCGAGAAAACAGGGAATTGTAGACCGGTTAGTTAGACGTCACTGGTGGGAAAGATGCTAGAATCAATTATAAAAGATGAAATTATGACTCATTTCGATAGAGGTTAAAAAAAAAGGATAGGTCAGAGTCAACATGGATTCACGAAGGGGAAATCATGCTTAACTAATCTTCTGGAATTTTTTGAGGATGTAACTATGAAGATGAACAAGGGAGAGCCAGTGGATGTAGTGTACCTAGACTTTCAGAAAGCCTTTGATAAAGTCCCACAAAGGAAATTAGTGAGCAAAATTAGGGCACATGGTATTGGGGGCAAAACACTGACTTGGATTGAAAATTGGCAGGCTGACAGGAAGCCAAGAGTAGTGATAAAGTGGTCCCTTTCGGAATGGCAGGCGGTGACCAGTGGGGTACCACAAGGTTTGGTGCTGGGACCGCAGCAGTTTACGATATATATTAACGATATAGATGAAGGCATTAAAAGTAATATCAACAAATTTGCTGATGACACAAAGCTGGGTGGCAGTGTGAAATGTGAGGAGGATGTTATGAGAATACAGGGTGACTTGGACAGGCTAGGTGAGTGGATGGATGCATGACCGATACAGTTTAGTGTGGAAAAATGTGTGGTTATCCACTTTGGTGGCAAGAACAGGAAGGCAGATGAATATCTAAATGGAGTCAAGTTAGGTAAAGGGAAAGTACAACGAGATCTAGGTGTTCTTGTACATCAATCAATGAAAGCAAGCATGCAGGTACAGCAGGCAATGAAGGAAGCTAATGGCATGCTGACCTTCATAACAAGAGGAATTGAGTATAGGAGCAAAGAGGTCCTTCTGCAGCTGTACAGGGCCCTGGTGAGACCGCACCTGGAGTATTGTGTGCAGTTTTGGTCTCCAAATTTGAGGAAAGACATTTTTGCTATTGAGGGAGTGCAGCATAGGTTCACAAGGTCAATTCCCGGAATGGCGGGACTATCATATGTTGAAAGATTGGAGTGACTGGGCTTGTATACACTTGAGTTTAGAAGGATGAGAGGGGACCTGATTGAGTCGTATAAGATTATTAAGGGATTGGACACTCTGGAGGCAGGAAGAAGGTTTCTGCTGATGGGCGAGTCCAGAACCAGAGGACACAGTTTAAAAATAAGGGGTAGGCCATTTAGGACAGCGTTGAGGAGAAACTTCTTGACCCAGAGAGTGGTGGATATATGTAATGCTCTGCCCCAGAAGACAGTGGAGGCCAAGTCTCTGGATATTGGATGGAGCACTTAACGATAGTGGAATCAAGGGTTACGGGGATAAGGCAGGTACAAGATCCTGATTGTGGGTGATAGCCATGATCATAATGAATGGTGCTGCTGGCTCAAAGGGCCGAATGGTCTACTCCTGCACCTATTGTCTATTGTCAGTTTGCTTGAGCTGTGAACATTCTCAAGAGATGTTTAGCATGGGTCACAGGGCACTCAGAAGCTCCCACATGCTGCAGCTGCGACATATTACTTTTTCTGCAATATTTTGAGTAAACACTTAATTATTTTCCTTCTCTTATATATATTAACCATCTTACCATAAATTCTTCTACATAATAGTAGAATTGGCCTTAATCACGCAACAATCAACACCCTAAACTTCTACCTCAGTAATTGAATAAAACCCCGTTCCTAAAGAGTGAAAATGTTAGGAAAAGCACCTCCTTCCTCCTCTTGTTTAAATCTGTTGGACATTGATTGTTCAGCACTCTGCTAAATCACACTGAGAATCTGGAGTTATGTGCTCTGAGACCAAGGAGCTGGCTCAGATCCAAGTACAGAAAAATAACAGCTCATGCTGGTTTCCAAAAGTAACTAGCTATAACTGCCATCAAATGAAGAGCTTGCATCTCCCTCCTTCAGCCTAGATGAAATTTAGAAATTGAAATTTTACAGTTATGTACAAAGTCATGCTCCCAACTGCTGCATGAAGAAAGACCTAAACAGCATTCAGACTTTGGTGGTATAAATGTCACTTGACATTGAAGTGCCACCCAATGATCATGTTCAAAAAGAGGTCTTTTCTAGAATGAAACTGGGCTTTAAACTTGGCCTATAATATTTTTAGTTAATCAATGTGGTGGTTAGTTACTGAAACACATTTATATGAGTGTGTACATCTATAACAACAGGAAATGAGTTATTTGTCAAAACGGGGGTTTAAAAAAAACACACCAAGCAATATTGACAAAGAAGACAGTTTTGAAAGATCCGAACACAAATAAGAAAACAAAATTTCAACCTGTTTTCTATGCTGTCCCGGCGATTTACGTCCAGAGAAATTAATTTCCTCTCAACTCTTGTTGTGTTTCTACTGAATTGAGTCTTTCTACTTTCTTTTCCATGGGCTGTGGATACAATTTTATGTTTTCTTTCCAAGTCAATGGTGTGAACCTTGCATATTTCTAAGGGTCTAAACTTTGATAGTTCTAACAGCTTGAAGATTTCTCTACCAGCTGTTCTAGCTTGGAAACTTCATAGACTAGAAAACACTTCTGCTGAGGTGCCTGATTTCCCTGGAACTGAACTATGTTATTGTTTCTACTCTGAAGTCAAAAGAAAACGATTTAGTTTTTTTTTAGACTCTGTTTGTCATAACCTCATCCTAAAAGTGTCTTATCCATTTATAGAGTATTTAATTGAAGTCATGTGCCTTCTTGGAAATGATATATTAAGGTTGTTGTCCAAATGACTACTTGATCTTATTTTTAAAAAAAGTTTTAAAAATTTACCAAAATTCCTCTCTGCCTATTTTAAAATCCAAATTCCAGAAGTTGTTCTGTTGTGTGTATATTCATCCCATTACCATATACCCAACAGAACAAGACATATCAATGCAATCGCTACAAGAACATATCAAATGTTGGGAATACTGCAGTGAATGATTAAACTCCTGACTCTCCAAAACCTGTTTTACAAGACAAGTGCAACAATTCCATAAGTCACTTTGCCAATTTCTTAAGGGTATTCAGGGATGTGTATCAAATGCTCATAATACCAATGCTAGTTTCATCTTGTGAATTTTTTTTTGAACGTCGAGAATTTGATAGAGCTTATTCCACTCGTCTGAATGGTGATAATACTGCGGAAGCTTGACACCATTCAGTATAAAGCACCCTGTTTGGGTGACATCAGCTTAAGCATACACTCGGTCCATACTGCTGTATAATGTACAAGGTGAATTCTCTAAAGCAAGCCTCCATATCTCTATTGACAAAACAATCCTAACCTATGTTCTTGACCACCTGAAAGAGCAAGGGCAACATAATATTGAAATACAAATTTCTCTCTAGGTTGCTCACCACCTGACATAGCTATTGCCAGATTAAAAATCTGGCACTCCTTCCAAACAGCACTTTGGGTGTGCCTATGCTGTAAGAGTTGCAAGCTGTTCAGCAACACAAAATAATTAAAGATGGACAACAAATATTGGCCTTGGCAGTGATATTAACATTCAAAGAGCAAATGAAGACAGTAGATAGTAATCAAATCAGTAATTTCATTTTAAATTGTGGAGGAGAGTCTGCTTGCTAAATAACCCAACTGAGGTTTCCTCAGCACACCTTCAGGCATATGTAATAAGCACTTCTGCTGAATAAATATAGGGTCCTGGGTCCTATTATTGCAGTGCATCTATACTTTTATTCTCCCAACATTCATACATCCAAACCGCCACTAAGGATGTCATTGGACTTTTAATGCTTTTGATTTTGAAATATGTGGATTAAATTTTCCAGGACTTGGCTTGCAAGATCATTTTTCAGTGAAGTAACTAAACATTTTCAATCCATGATCATTGTCCTATGCAGTTATTTCAAAGATAAATGTTTTCAGTCCAGTATATTTCAATATGACTGTCAAAGCAGTCGTCTAAACAATAAGCTGCAAGTGTAGTTGACATGTATCACTAAGCGGATACTGGCAAACTACTTCAGTGGCCAAGTTTGGAGAAGTACTAATTCATTGGTGGAATTGTATAATACAAGTAGTAAGGTTTTTGCACACGCTTGCATTAATTTGCTGATATGTGTTAATTGTGTTTGTGCGCAGTGGCAACAGCGCATGGAACTGTCAGCGTATATTAAAATCAAATTTCCCATTCTTTGGGGCGACTGGAAAGTGGGACTGGGCCTGGAGCAGGTGAGTGTGCTCCCCCAGAGTGAGCTACAGTACCACTCACTGAAATGACTTGTGTAGGACGACGTGCTGCCAAAACTTCCACTCTCAAACTCTGAGCAGTGATGTTGGCTTCTACACTTGTGCACAAGAATGTCTGAGTCCACCTAAAATTTGTTCCAAACAACCGTTGGAGTGTCTCTTAATGCTGTTATTCATCAATAATTAAGTTTGTCTTCACATTTATAAACTGAATAGTTTTAGTGTATTGATCTCTTTTTTTTTCCTTTTCGTTGTTTGACTTAGGATCCCAAAATGTATGTACAGACTATTCTTGATGTTCATAAGAAGTATAATGCATTAGTGATGTCAGCTTTCAACAATGATGCTGGTTTTGTGGCTGCTTTGGATAAGGTAAGCTGTTATTTTGTAGCCAGGAAATAATTCAGAATGGGGGATGGGGGGAAATCATGCTTCAAAGTACCGTATAACCGCAATAGTGGGGTTTTTAAAAAAAAAGTGTTGTTAGATGGAGTGTTTCCTTTGCCCCAGCTTTTTAACCCCTTATAAATTGAAATCAACCTCTATAACCTTAAATAAGGTGCAATTGATGTAACAATTGAATTCTGTTTTGACTCTATTAGTGCCACGTGGATTTTTTCCGATCTTTATGAATCGGACATTGTGACTGCTCCAACCTAAGATGAAGATAATGGGGGTTGACAGCTATCATTACCAAAGCCTCTAGTGGCAAAGTTCATTTACCTCAAAGCTTTAGAAACCAAATTAGTTTGATATTTGCTGTTACTTAAACTAATTTTACTTGGGGTGTGAGTACACAAAAGCTATACCATAAGGTTGATAAGAAGGGATCTGATAGCTTTCAATCTACAGTATGCTTTGTTTGAGGCGGTTTAGAGTAGTGAAACCTGTATTTCAATTAACCTCATTCTTGGTAGAAAACAAAATTGAATGTGCTGAGCCTTGCTTGAAACCAAAAGGCACCATGAGTACCTGGTGTGAATATCCCTATGTGATAGATTGAAAGGATGTAGTTGCATGAAACTATCGTGCTGTAGTAAGCTTCACATCTGGAAGGAGAGCCATTCCTTTCTAGTTATTGTCTGCAGATTACAGTCCACTAGATAATTACAACTCTGACATTTGTACTTGTGAAATTATGGCAACCTGGACAGGTCTGAAGTAATGTACCCTGGTAGGTTCAATGGCATCGGTAAGCAAAGTCTGGTGTAGGATTAGTTGACCAAGTGCTATATTGTGCTTGTATTTGTCCATGTGTTGGACCATCATGTGACGCATTTTTCACACAAAAAGTTATGAAAGTATGGAACTTGTGTGCTTGAAAGGCTGTGGATGCTGAGCCCATTGAAATTTTCAAGCTAGCTTGATAGAATTTTGTTAGATAATCGTTTCTAGGGAAATGAAACCAAAATAGTTAAATGCTGTTGAGGTATAGATTTGATGTCACACTGATTGCTAGAACAAGCTGAAGGGGCTAAGAGACCTGTTCCTGTTTATATGTAATTTGATAATGGTGTATGAAGTAGCTTAAAAGGCTATTGAATATTGTCAGGTAACTGAGTTTATTTATTAAAAATTAACTTTGGAATGAACATCAAAGTTGTGCCAGGGTGAGAAATTCTAAATTTTGACTTCATTAAATGATGTAAAGGAAGATAGTTTTGTAAGAATTTTACATTTGTGAAAGCATTATCTTGATGCTTAACAAGAATTCAGACAAAAGTTATGATTGTAAAGGTTTGGAATTGTCTGTTAATTAGTCCCTAGTTGAAATATTTCTCTTTATAACTTTGAAATGTTCTGTTTTTTTTTAAACCAGGCATGTGGCCGCTTTATAAATAACAATGCTGTGACAAAAATGGCTCAGTCATCAAGTAAATCTCCAGAACTATTGGCACGATATTGTGACTCACTTTTGAAGAAAAGGTAGGATCTGGGGAAAATGACATTTGAGTGCAATTTTCCTTCTAGCCAAAGATTGAAATTTAACATAGTCCACAAGGTGTTTAAAAAAAAGTTATGAAACCGGTGGAAGTGCACAACAGATTAGGCAGCATTTGTAGAGGGAGCAAAACAGTGAATGTATAATGTTGATGGCCTTTTATCAGATTGTCCAGTACACTTGTTGCCTAAAGAAAGTTCTTCCTCATATTCCTGTTGTATCTGTTGCTTAAACCTTAAGTCTGTGTTGGAATCGTAAATGGGAGTTTTTTTTGGTCTTATATTAAAATATGTTATTATCCTATATCCCTTTACCATAAAGTCAATCAGATTTCTTTTCTCCAACCTAATGTTACAGCTAAATTCCTTAATGCCTGGAACCAGCCTGGTAAATCTCCATTGCACTATCTAATGGGCTTTCACATCCTTCGTAAAGGGTAGTGACCAGACTCTGACCACGACCACTTGCTGCGTGTTTTTAAAAAATCCTGTCCACATATTTCTTCAGTATTTCTGACCCAAAACCTTAAATCTGTGGCCCAGTTCTTGAACCAGTTATGGGGATGTGTGTTTCTTTGTTGACCTCAAATATATTTGTGATTTTATACATCTTTATCAGATCTCCTGTCAAACAACTTTATCCCAAGGAGAACAATCCCACTTTCTCCATTCTGGGTTCACACTAGTAAATCTTTGCTGCGCTGTCTTAGAGACATTTGCATCTTTTTTTAAAAGTGGTGACGAGAACAGGAGGCAATACTGTAGTTTTAGCCTAACCAGAGCATTATAAAGATTCAATATAACTCAGTGGTTTTCGTTATGAAACTGCAGATACCATGTGCTTTTCTAACTACACTCTTACTCTGAACTGTCTTACACAGATCTACGTGCTTGAATCTGGAGATTGCTTTGATCTTGTACATTTTTTAGTGATATTTAGTTTATATTGCCTTTGCCAAAATGAACCACCTCTCACCTCCATTTTAACTTGCATGTTCCTGTTGTCTCCCAATTCTGCTAACCTATCTAAGTCTTGTTGCAGTTGATTGACCTTTCATAGAAGATCATTCTATCAAGCTGAAACATTAACTGTGTCTCACATTTCATTGATGCTCTTGGGCTTGCTAGATGTTTCTAGCATTTTCTCTTCATTGGATTTCCACTACTGCAATATTTTGCTTTAGGATCATCCTCTCAAATCCTCAAAAATGATATGGCTAAGAATATAGAAGGCATGGTTAGTAAGCTGAGATAACAAGGAGTAGAGCTGGATGAACACAGCAGGCCAAGCAGCATCAGAGGGGCAGGAAAGCTGACATTTCAGGCCTAGACCCTTCTTCAGAAATCTGCCACAGTTTATAAAGCCTAGGATCTCTTATAGATGATCCCTATTCAAAGAAGAAATATAACCGCTCAGCTTAGAATCAGTCAGTTTCGCTTAACAACTCGGCACCTGATTGTCTGCACGTTGCTGGAAGTCACAGCCAAACTCAAAGTAGTTCACGATAAGTAATGAATTCCTTGCAGTAAAATTATACAGCCATCCTTGTAAATCACTTCTTTAAAAAAAAACAAAAATACAGTTCTGAGCAAGGATCACCAGACTTGAAACATTAACTCTGATTTCTTTTCACAGCACCAGACATTTTGAGCTTTTCCAGCAACTTCTGTTTTTGTTTCTGATTTACAATGTCTGCAGTTCTTTCACTTTTTAAAATACAGCTCTTTCTCTGTGCAGTCCAAAGTTTTCAAGAAACAGAAATGAAAAGACACAGTTCTTCTGTTGCTTTGAATGTATTGAATGCAAGAATGTATTAATGCAGACTTTCGTTTCATTCAGCATACTTGAATGTGGTTCCACTGTCATATAAAATGAATAAGTAATACCAAAAGTCTGTGGCAGTAAATTTTGCGTGTGCAGTTTAATTATAATGTATACATCTTAATCTGCTCTGCAGCTCTAAGAATCCAGAAGAAGCTGAACTTGAGGATACACTTAATCAAGTGGTGAGTAATAAAAAAAATTGCTAGGTTTGTTCAGTTTAGTTGAGTTTCAGAGTCCACTTAATTATTTTCAGAAGACATGCCCCAGTTTCAAAATATTTAGCAATGTGTGAGGAAAATCAATTCTTAAAAAATCTTTATTATCCCCTAAGTACGTTTTCTGATAAACTAGAATATCCAACAGGATCTAGGCAACAACTGACTTGAACAGTTAAGTGAAAAAAACTCTTCTCCCATAAAAACATTGGGTACTGACTATCTCCAACATGGGGGCATCTCTAATCACCTTCTAGCCTTCAATGGCTTTTTTTGCAATACCCACAACTCAAGCATTTTTCTTGTAACTATTGAGTAGAATCTGAAGTGAAACAGTTGAACAAATGCCACAGCTACTAGTGTGGGTTTAATGTCAGGTATTCTGCAGCAAATGGATGAGGCCAAGTTAGGAGTGCAGTGCTTTCTAATTTCCTAAATTGTCAAAGCCTCAATGTCTTGCAATAAGTTGTGCATCGTCAGGGCAAAGCAGTTTGCTTGATTGACATCCCACCTATGAACATGAATGTCCCTATGACCTGGATTAATTGGATTGGCTGAAGTGCATGCTTTTAAAGGAGATCCAACTGCATTCTCATGGCTGAACTTAACCATCAATTTCCTTGAGAATTTGATCCAATTCTAACTGGCATCTTCTAGAGAAGTTCTGTCCTTGAAAGAAACCAGCTTTCTATTGTACTCCAGCTGTTACTTGTGACCTTTCACAGGATGGCCAAAAACTTGGTCAAAGCCTGTTACCCCTGTGTTTATCATGCGTGGTTCATTATTCGCATCCAATGTGTCGCTTGTTTTGAAAGGAGGAAGAGCAGGACTGCACCAGTATTTTTGAAGCAGTGATACAGTCTTCCTGCTCTACATAAATGCTGCTTCAGATTTTCTGACCTCTTCACTCCTAGATGCACTCAAAGCTATCTAAACAGCTGGATCACTCGTATGCCTTGATGGATGTTAGCACATACTTGTTACTATTTGCACTGGGATTCATTAACTTAAAGGAATTTCGTAAAGCTCTTCAACCTTCAGTGATAGACTGTCTGATTTTAGAAAATTGCAATTAAAAGCAAAGACTGAACGTTGGGCAGAATTTCTGACTTGGAGCAAGGTTAGAATTCAAATTTGTATTAGTTGGAGACTCTGCAACTTGCTCAGTTAGTTGTAGTCATGACTTTCTGGTGTCTGTGGAAAAATCCAAAGAAGAGATGCATTGATCTCTGTCCCTGACTGTGTTTTGGAGTACTAAATAACATAATATCAGATGTATTCAAGGATCCTTGTCTTGATTTCAAACTTGTATGCATCCAGTTTCTGTTGTTGTTTTGAGCATTGTGAACTTAACATATTCAGTTCCTTTTTTTGCCACGTGTCACTGCTTAACTTGAAAGCATTTTCTTTGCTCAAGAAATTTTTGACACCATGTTTGCTCTTTTTTACCAAAAACTCTATAGATTTACGTTGGATATATGGAGCAGAAACAGGCTAAGTGACCCAACCATTCCATGCTGCATGTGTGTTTTACTCCAACGTCTTCTCTTCATTCTTCATTTAAATCAATAATCTGTAGCCTTCTCCCTCATCCTTGCCTAGCATTCACCTGGGTGTCTCTATGCCAGTTGTTTCAATCTCTCTGTAGCAGCGAATTCCATATTCACTTTAGGAAAAGATGTTTGTTCTGAATTCCATTTTTAGATTTCTTGTTGATTGTATTATATTGATGGCCTCTGGTTATGCTATTCGTCAAAATAGTGACTCTATTTCCAGTCTATCACAACTTTTTATCAAATTTTAAAGATCTCTGCTGAGTCACCCCTTAGCTGTTTTCAAGGGCAAAGAGACCAAACTGTCATTCCTTTCCAGCTTTGTTTTTCCACATTTCTGGAATCATGCTTCGCTAAATTCTGTGCCTTACCTCAGTCACTTACTGTTAAGTAAAACCTAACCAGCTTCTGATAAAGTCAGTTGTTCTGTTTGCTGTTTTCTAATGGGCTTACTAACCTCTAGTGCAAGACTCAATGATTGCTGTATTTATACTCTGAGATCCCTTTGTTCCTCTTAAATTAGATTTGCACCTTCTACATCATAGGTGACTTCGCTATTCTGCCGACCACAATTGAGCCCTTTTGCCTTTTTCTCCCCCTATTTTGAATTTCATTTACTTGCTCATCCCACACATTATTCATTGTCCACTGGAATTGACTGTTTCCCACACCCCTCCCAGAAAAATTGATGTTATCTGTAAATGTTGTATTGTGTTATGATTACGTGGTCCATATCATTAATATTAATTGTGTACACTAGTGGTCCCAGTGCAATCCTTGCAAATCACCATGTCTCACTTTCCCGAATAATGACCCAGTCTGAAAGCCAGCCAAGACTCTATCCTGTTTGTTCCAGGATTTTATACTCTCTGTTTTCGTTCATTAGTCTTTTATAGAATTCTTTCCCTTTTTGAAATTGCACATATAGCTGAATTTTCTATAAATTCATTAGTGATTCAAATTGTGATGGGCAGTTAAGAGTGGGTTGATTACGGCAGGATTTGAGGGTTGGTGTGAATTGGTGGGGGGGGGTGGGTAGGCACTGTCATATAGATCATTACAAGGAATAGCATGTGCACCTGGTCTTGCCAGTTCTTTTTTGAGTTGCTTGTTTATTGATTTCTCTCGTTTTGCTTTTTATACTCTTCCTTTCTCGTGGGAGATGGGAGCGGCACAGCACTGTTAGCAGGTTTCAAAACACGTGTATTGAGGTCATTGAAGGTTTTACTTATTCTTAACAAAGTGACAAAATCTTTATTCTATTCCTGAATAGAGTTAAACACTAGATTTTAGTTTAGTAATGTGCAAATATAAAACCAGTAGGAATCCAAACCTGCCAATCTTCTTTGAGATTAGACATTATGGGCGTTGTGAAATGATCCACATATTTGATAAACATTTGAGATTTAGGAATCTGATTTATTTGTCAAAATCTGTTCAACATAAAAGGAGTACTGTAGGCATACTATACTTCATTTGCAAAAGATCCATCAGGTCTCAGAGTATTACCATTAGGGACTGTCCCAAATGCTCAGTTCCAGGACGGTTTCCTTCCTACGTTACACCTATCTTTCCTGTGTTTTTTTAAAATTTTATTTCCTTGTATGCAATGATTAATTCTTTCTGACAAATCAGATGTTGGAAGGCTAGTTTTATTGTGAAACTGTCATATAGGTCCTCTAATTCATATCTATCCTGGTTTCATTTTGTTTTATGCTCTATATTTCACCTCCTTCCTCAGAACCTCTGACATCTACCTTTGCTGTCCACCTTCAATTTACAAGCCACTTTCTGATGCACTGTTCATAGTTCCCACACATCCACTTCCTATAAGTCTGTCATGTTTGCAACAAAACATTTTTTGCAAATAGCTGTTTGGTAGTGTAGAATTTCTGTAAATATTGTTTAGATTGTACCCTTGGAGTATTAAAACATTAGCAAGGCACTGAGTGTTATGTAGCAATATTTGACACTGAACTGCATAGACCATATGGAAGAAATGGCAAAATAAAATCATAGAGAGCAGTTTCGAACATGTTTAAAGGAAGTCAGGGAAGTGTAGAGATTTAGGAACAGAATTTCAGAACTTGGGGGCTTGTCAACTCGAAGGCATGAGCAGTGGTGATGGAGAAGTTAAGTATGTTTCAGAGGGTTTTGGCTGGAGGAGATTATTGCTGTGGAAGATCAAGATGATGAGGACATTTGAAACTAGAATGGCAGTTTTAAACTTGGGCTGTTACTAGACCAGAAACCAAAGTAAGACACTGTGTACTGTTGAGGTGGTGTCGAATCAATGTGTCATAAGCAGCAAGAGTTGACTTCCAGTTTAGAGGGTCAGTGTGAGAGTCGAGTTTAGGAACTAAAGGGTGTGAGTGGGAGAAAGCTAATGTGAAGGCTGTGATAGGTAAAGTTGGGGATTTGAAAGTGGATTTACAAGTAAATTGAGGGTTTTTTTGCTAATGTTTACACGGGCTGAGACACTAAAGAAAAGGCTATGCAAGTGGGAGTGATGCAAGACTATGGGTCGGCCTTCTGATTGACGCGATTGCGACAGTGACACTACTTGAAATGGCAAGGTAAAGGGGATGATGGGGAATATGGATTGAGGGGTCTACATGGAGGGTAAGATTAAGTGATTTTAGGAGGGCAGTGAAGTCAGGACAGATAAAGCATGGTGAATTCCGATGGGAGTTAAAATGGCCAAAAAATTAGAAGTTGCTCATTGCTGAGGAAGGAGTTTTAAGAAGCAGAATGAGTGATTGTATCTTGGTGAGAGTTTTTTTTATTCTACTTAGGTGGAGGTAGACGATAAGGATGTGAAATTAGGGGAAATAATCAAAGATGAAGAAAGTTCCATAGGAGTAGGGCAAAGTGTAAACAGCCATGTAGACAGCATGATGGTCTCACTGGGTAAATGATAAAAGATAGGATCAAATGGGAGTTCACTTTAAAGGGTAGGTGCCACTGTTCCACAGCCAAGTTTCCATTATGATTGTAGCATTTTTAAGTCATGCCCAAGAAGTTCATAGTTGAAAAGTATCTTGTTCACAACTGAATGGACATTGTATAGGGAGATTGGAAAGGGCTAGCAAGAATGTACCTGCTGACAGGGTCCATAAGGATGGGAATGGAAAGGGTGAATTCTTCAGGAGGGATGATAGCAAGATCAGCCCCCAGCAGGCGAGCTGAGCAGGAAGCTTGGCTGAATAATGGGTGTGTATTGAGATTGGTGCTTTGTAATGAAGCAGCACACATTTCCTCAGTGGGCCCTTCGGACGAAGAGTGTGGCTTATCTCGGAGGAAATTGTAGTTCAATGCAGCTTCATTATTGCTGCTATATTTTATGTACTCCCTGTCCACAGATTTTAATTTGGATATTTTTGTGCTATTCAATTCTTCTGAACATGGTTGGTAATTATTTTGTATATGCTTCAATATATTCATGTCCTTTGATCTTAACCAAGCTTGTAAGTTTTTAATACATCTCAAATTGATTGGTTAACCTTCAGATGGTGGTGTTTAAGTATATTGAAGACAAAGATGTATTCCAGAAGTTCTATGCCAAGATGTTAGCAAAGAGACTTGTTCATCAGAACAGTGCTAGTGATGATGCAGAAGCCAGTATGATCTCCAAACTAAAGGTCAGTAGGACATCCTTTAGACTTGGTTAGTAATATGGTTTCCAATTATGTTTTCTCTTTCTCTGGCTAAGATTAGCCAGTTGGCCAACTTGGCAAGGATCAGAAGCTGATCTGAATGTTTTTGGTTTGTTTGGTTCAATTTCTCGAGAGGCACTTGAATTAATAATTCAGTCATAATGAGAACTGATGCTTCATTGGCTTTTATTGAGTAATTTAATAATGTAGTAGAACATTGCAGAGCTGAGTGCAAACAGTTCACTTTGGATCTGTAAAGCTGTGCCTTGCTCCCAACTTGACAATAGAAGTTGATAGAGACCACGCGGGTGCTTTTTTGTGCTCTGAAAGTAGAATTGACACTTATTTTCTTTCATACAGTACTAAAATTGAGGGCATGCATTGATATAACATTGTTTTACGAACATACGAAAGAGCACTTTTCAGAATTGCTTTGAAATGTTATGACAATAAGCGTGCGGCCACAGGATGACGACATGATCCCTTGGCTGAGAAACTTCTCAATGTCACAATCTGGCACCTTTGTTTAAGAATGCAGCAACCTGAAGAATAGTTGCAATTATTTGAACTTAATTGGGTTTCAGTGTTAATAAAATGTCTACAGAATAAGTGGAATTGCCCAGAAAACACTTTTAGCCAACATTCAATGAAGACATTACTTTGAATTGCTGTTCCCTAATGAGTTTTGTTTTCTACATATTTCAGCAAGCCTGTGGCTTTGAGTATACCTCGAAACTCCAGCGAATGTTCCAGGATATTGGTGTGAGCAAAGATCTGAACGAACAATTCAAAAAACATCTGTCTAATTCTGAGCCACTTGACTGTGAGTATAAATTGAAGGAATGCGTGCAGTGTCTTTCAAGTAAGGAAAAGTTATTTAACCAGGATCAAAATGTGAGATGTGTATGTTAGACAGCCAAAAACTCCTTTATAAGATTTATTTAAAAGGAGTAGTGTGGTCTCTGGACATGTCTAGAATCTGCACAGAGGCTGTTTTGGTAGACAGGTGACCATTTGTGTTAAGTGTGATTACTGCTTCTGTTAAATTGTAGAGAAGATTTTCAGTCAAGTATTTTAAACGTACGTTAACATCCCGCCAGGGATTTCAAGGTCTACCACTTGTGTGATTTGTCTTTGTAATTTTGCTTGTTCTTTTCAACCTATAATGTGGTTTGATGTTTTCATTCAATAAATAAAAATATTTTGAATTTTTTTTTAAACCTCCTTCTTTAGTGGATTTCAGTATTCAGGTTTTGAGCTCCGGTTCTTGGCCCTTCCAGCAGTCATGCACGTTTGCACTCCCATCTGAGGTAAATTTGAGATGTGTTTCCTGTTTATTTTATATGTTGTTACAAGGTGTTCATATTTCGTAATAGAAGTTAATAAAATTCATTGAATAAACATCAGCTTTGTGTTACCACAGTTGGAACGCAGTTATCAGAGATTCACAGCATTCTATGCCAGTCGACACAGTGGGCGTAAATTGACGTGGCTGTATCAGTTGTCCAAAGGAGAGCTAGTTACAAACTGCTTTAAGAACAGATACACTTTACAGGTGAGATATGCAACTATAAAGAAGAAACAATCCATCTTCAGTCGCAAAAAGACGTTTTTGCTGTCATTAACAAAGTTTTATTTTGTACATTGCGTGAGTGAAAATATGCGTTAAACACACTAAGGTTAATTACTTTCAAGTTTGTTAAGCTTGTGGGGAATGAATGTTTCTGGTCATACTGCTTTCAGTTAAGGAGGTTAGATTAAAACATAATCACTGGAAAAACTCTTGTCGGTTTCCAATATGTACGCATCAGGAATCACAGAATCATTGTGCAGAAGAAGGCCATTCTGTATTAGCTTTGACCATTTCGGCAGTCACCTGCCTTTTCTTATAATTTTGTATGTCGTTTCTATTCAATTAATCTATTCAAATAATCATCTATTGCCTGCTGAATGCCTTAATTGGACCCAACTTCATCACAATTCTATAGTTATTTTTATAGTACACTTTTAGATCCCAACTATTTATTGTGTGAAAAAGTTTTTTTAATCCTCTCGCAATTTCTTCTTTTACAAAACTAAATCTGTGCGGTCTGGTTCTTAATCCTGTTACAAGTGAGAACAGTTGCTCCCTTTCTACTTTTATCTGGACTCCTCATGATTTTGGAATCTTGTATTAGGTTTTCTCTTGGCCTTCTCCTCCCCAGGGAAAACAGTCCTAATTTCTCCAGCCTACCTTCAACTGAGGTTTCCCATTCCTTGAGCCATTTTGATACAAGTCTCCTGCAGTTCTTTCCAGTGTAGGCATATCCTCCTCAATGTGTGTGCACACCCAAAAACTGCACAACCATCACTGCAGCTGAGATTAATGAGTATCCTAGTCCTTCTACATAACCTCTCTGCTCTTACACTCTACACCTCAATTAATAAAGCCTAGAATACCTTCAGTTTCCACCTGTCCTGCCATCATTAATGCCAAAACAGGATGCAAGAATGTTCTGAAGCAACCTGAAATGTTAACTCTTTCTCTCAGTAGAGTGTTCCAGAAATATTGAGTATTCCCAGCATTTTAATTTTATGACCAACTGAAACTCGGTTGGTTAGGAGAAGCCTACTCTCATTTGTATATAACACTGTAAGTGTCGCATCTGTAAATATTTCCTCCAATTCTGTGCTTTGTAAACTTGTTTTGGGTGGGGCTTGGGGAAGTAGAAGAAACTGGACACAAGTTGAAGCTTTAACCTAAGCTGTGTGTTTGACTCCCCTGTGCAGTGCTACTTGCCTGCTAAAGACTACCACGTAGCCTTTATTTGCAACAGAGGAATATGTTAGGTCTTTCTGTAGTCCTGCTGCTCTATAGGGAACAACATAGCTGGTTTCTGATATAATCAATTGCTTTCTGTCCTTAAAATAAAGATACCAAGCAAACAGGTTTCTTCAATAAACGTTTTTTATTACAAAACAAATTATTCCCCATTGCTGCAAAATTATTTTATACAGTATATTTATTACATCTTTTATAGTTTGTGCTAAGAAACTACAAAGGTTTATCCCTGTAGGTAACCCAGAACACATGCACACTGAGTAAAGGGAAAAAAGTGGCTATCTCTCTACCGAGTTTCCCTTTGGCTGCTTTATGGTCAATAAGTCTTAAATCTTGAAGGCAAAGCAGGTAAAATATGGCATGTTCAAGTGGCTGTACGTTTGGCACTCTGACATGGAAACTAGTGTCACCAACATAGGCAGATGTCTCTGCTCATCGCAGATGCATCTTGCTCCAGAAATACAATGTTGAGAAGTCATAGAATTATACAATTTGTAAACAGACCCTTGGTTCAACTTGTCCATGCTGACCAGATATCCTCAGTTTATCTAGTTCCAATGGCCAACATTAGGTACATATCTTTGTAAACGCTTCCTATTCATAGATGCCTTTTAAATGTTACAATTGTGCCAGCCTCCCCCACTTCCTGTGGAAGCTCATTCCAGGCATGGGCCACCTGTGTTAAAAAAGTTGGCCCTTGGATCCCTTTTAATTCTTCATCCTCACATCTTAAGCCTGTGCTCTCTAGTTTTGCACTCCCTTCCCTGGCACCCTATCCATGCCGCTCATGATTTTATAAATCTCTCTAAGGTCACTACCCGGCCTCAGATGCTCCTGGGAAAATAGCCTCAGCCTATTCAGCCTCTCCCTATAGTTCATACTCTCTGACGCTGACAACGTCCTTGTAAATCTTTTCTGAATCCTTTCAAGTTTCAGAGCAACTTTCCTATAGCAGGAAGATCAGAATTGAACACAGTATTCCAAAAATGGCCTAATCAATGTGCTGTACAGCTGCAACATGACCTCCCAGTTCCTATACTCAATGCACTGACCAATAAAGGCAAGCATGCTAAAAAAGCGTACTTCACTACTATGTCTACCTGTGACTCTACTTCCAAAGAACTATGAACTGCACTCCAACATCTCACAGGACCTTACCATTAAGTGTTTTCAGACCTGTCCTGATTTGCCTTACCAAAATATTCACATTTTTTGAGATTAAACTCCTTCTGCCACTCTTTGGCCCATTGATCCATTTGATCAAGGCTCTGTTGTATTCTGAGGTAACGTTGTTGGCTGTCCACTACACCACCAAGTTCCGTGTCCTCTGCAGTCTAACTGTCTGTTCCTCCTATATTCACTTCAAATAATTTATATAAATGACAAAGAGCAGCAGACTCAGCACTGATCCTTGTGGCACACTGCTGGTCGCAGGTCTCCAGTCTGAAAAACAACCTTCCACCACCACCCTCTGTCTTCTACCTTTGAGCCAGTTCTATGTCCAAATGGCTAATTTGCTCTGTATTCCATGTGATCTAACCTTGTTCACCAAATACCATGCAGAACCTTGTCAAACCTTTATTGAAGCCCATGTAGACCATGTCCCCCACTCTATGTTCATCAGTTGACTTCTTCAAAAAACTCAATCAAGTTAGTGAGACACAATTTCCCATGCACAAAGCCATGCTGACAATCCTTAATCGGTCCTTGCCATTCCAAATTCTGTCCCTCATAATTTCCTCCAACAACTTGCCCATCACTGACGTCAGGCTCTCTGGTCTGTAGTTCCTTGGCTTTTCCTTACCAGCTTTCTTAAAAAATAGCACCATGTTAGCCAACCTCTAGTCTTCCGGGACCTCACCTGTGGTTATCGATGATACAGATATCTCAGCAAGGGGCCCGAGCAATCACTTCCCACAAAGGTATAGAGTACAGCTGATCAGGACCCAGGAATTTATACACTTTTATGTGTTTAAGGTGTCCAGCACCGCTGCCTCCGTAATATGCACTGTTTTCAAGATATCACTGTGTTTATTTACCCAATTTCTCTATTGTCCATGTCCTTCTCCACTGTAAACATTGATCCAAAATACTCATTTAGTATCTCGCCCATTTCCTCTAGTTCCACATGCAGGCGGTCTTGCTGATCTTTTAAGGGGCCCTGTTCACTCCCAAGTTACTCCTTTGCCCTTACTGCATTTGTAGAGTCCCCTTGGATTCTCCTTAACCCTATTTGCCAAAGCTATCTTATGTCCCCTTTTTGCCGTCTGATTTCCCCCTTAAATACACATCTACAGCCTTTATACCCTTATAGGCATTTACTTGATTTCTACTGTCTATACCTGATATATGCTTTCTTCTTTTTCTTGACCCAAACCTCAATTTCTCTAGTCATCCTGTATTCTCTACACATACCAACCTTACCCTTCATTCTAATGGGAACGTACTGTCTCTGGACTCTTGTTATCTCATTTTGGAAGGCTTCCCATTTTCCAGCTGCCCCTTTAACTGCAAATATGCGTGCCCATTCAACTTTAGAAAGCTCTTGCCTAACACTGTCAAAATTGACCTTCCTCCAATTTAGAACTTCCACTTTTAGATTACGTCTATTTTTTTCCATCACTGCTTTAAAACTAATAGATTCATGATCACTGGCCCTAAGTGCTCCCCCACTAACGCCTCAGTCACTTGCCCTGCTTTATTTCCCAAGAGAAGGTCAAGTTTTGTTCCTTCTCTGGTAAGTTAATCCGCATACTAAGTAAGAAACTTTTTGTTGTACCCCTTAACAAATTCCTCTCTATCCAAGCTCTTAATGCTACGGCAGCCCCGTTCTATGTTTGGGAAGATAATTCCCAACCGTTACCACTGTATTGTTTTTAAAGATAGCAGAGATCTCCTCACAAATATTTGTTTCTCAATTTCTTGCTGACTACTGGGGAGGGGGTAGGGGGTAGGGGGTTGACGATGGTGGCGGTGCTGCTTTTGGGGGGCGGGTGGGAGGTGGCTGGAGGGGTTGGTGGAAATGTGGTGGTGCTGTGTCTACAGTACAATCCCGATAAGGTGATTGTCCCTTTCTTATTTCTGAGTTCCACTCAAATAACTTTACTGGACGTAGTTGTTTTCAAGAGTGTTTAATAAAGAGGTTTCACACTGGATGCGCTCCATGTACGCTTCAGAAAGAAGAGGCAAGATTCCTTTTCTTACAGCCAACTTCCAGTAAGATGTTTGCCAAATCTAATAAATAATATTTGAATTTATATATTATGAGCTTAGTTTTACTCTGTCAACAGGATATTAATGTTATATCCGATTTGGATGCGGCCAGGTTATTTTTGCTACAGCTACTGTTTTTTAAATGAAAACTCACTTTTTGGCAATTGAGCCATGTAGAGTTGGTGGGAAGGCTGTGAAAATCATATAAAGTATGGTACACTTTCCGCCCATTTGTCTTGGAATGGATATGGCAGAAGTTTGCTTGACTCCTCCCCGTGATGTAATTGTCTATTTTTCTTTTCAAAGGCATCCACATTCCAGATGGCAATCCTACTTCAATATAACACAGAGGATGCCTACACTGTTCAGCAATTAACAGACAGCACTCAAATCAAAATGGTAAGAGCAGAGTGATAAAATAGCTAAATTTAAATGACCTTTATATTTAATCCAACAAGAAACAGAAAATTTTATTTGCATAGCCCATTGACAAAGAACATGATAGTGGTAAAATTTGATATAATACCAAGGGGGAAGTAAAGAAGTAGTTGAGTTACATTTAAGTCAGTTGTTTCTTGATGGTGCTCAGTAGACGTAATGAGTCAAATGTTTTGATCTTTTAGTAGCTGTCGTTCATGGACATTAACTTTGTTCAGGGTGGGAGAAAGTTTTTAGGTACAAACTTGAAATTATAGTAACATTTTAATATTAATTCCAGGACATATTGGTACAAGTTTTACAGATATTGCTGAAGTCCAAACTGCTGGTAGGTGCTGCTTTCTTGTTCAAAGGCACATCATTGAATAATCAAAATACATAACTTGTTTTGATCAGTTTATTTTTAAAATTTAGGTTTTGGAAGATGAAAGTGCAAATGTGGATGAAATTGAGATGAAACCTGACACATTAATCAAACTGTACCTGGGGTACAAAAAGTAAGTGCAGTTCAAGTTTTAAAAAAAAACAGAGCCGCCCAGCATATTTGAATCATGTTTTCTAAACTGATCTGTTTTTCTACAGTAAAAAGCTGAGAGTGAACATTAATGTGCCAATGAAGACTGAACAGAAACAAGAGCAAGAGACCACACACAAAAACATAGAAGAAGATAGGAAGTTGTTGATTCAGGTAGGTCCGTTTAGAGATAAATGTATTGATTGACTCTTCTTTCATGGCCATCTTGTACTCATTAGTAGCTCACATTGTAAAATAAACAAATTGCTATTACAATGGTAGTTGTGTAGTTCCACAAAAGATTAATAATTCCATTTCAAATGCAGAAGTGTTTTGGTTAGTTTCTATTATAGATTACTGTACAGAAATATGTCACCTGGCACAGGACATGTCCCTCATTTTGACATTTCCTGCTCTTAATATTTTATTTTAATTGCACAGTTTTTCCTTTGACACATTTTGGTTTTGTTACTGGCTCTTGTGCTGTACTTACATTAGTAGATGTGTTGAAGATTCCATTTTAGATTTCCCTGTAAAGTTTCTCTTTGCGTGTTCTTGTTCTTAAGCAAATCTCAGTTTTAAATTCTGTACCAGCAGTATGAAAGCAGGTAACACTACGTACTGATCCTGTCATGATTTTATGGAACTTTGTAAAATATTTAAATCTTCTTACAAATCATCCTATATTGTGCGGCCAATATTAAACGTTTTCAAAATAAATAAATTTTCCCCGCTGGACACCAGTTAATATGGACACCTGATACTAGATCTACCATTAACAATGCCAGTTGTACAGAAACTAAAAGGATTTCCATCTTGGAAATCTAAATGGTGTTAGGATACACTCTGTGGAGCAGGATGACACATTTCACCTTGGAATGATTCTTTTAGTCTCTGGCCTTAAAAGAATGGTTTAATAACAGGTCGAATTTGAAAGCTGAGTACAGGATTAAGGATAGGATTCTTGGCAGCGTGGAGGAACAGAGGGATCTTGGTGTGCAGATACATAGATCCCTTAAAATGGCCACCCAAGTGGACAGGGTTGTTAAGAAAGCATATGGTGTTTTGGCTTTCATTAACAGGGGGATTGAGTTTAAGAGTCGTGAGATCTTGTTGCAGCTCTATAAAACTTTGGTTAGACCGCACTTGGAATACTGCGTCCAGTTCTGGGCGCCCTATTATAGGAAAGATGTGGATGCTTTGGAGAGGGTTCAGAGGAGGTTTACCAGGATGCTGCCTGGACTGGAGGGCTTATCTTATGAAGAGAGGTTGACTGAGCTCGGTCTCTTTTCATTGGAGAAAAGGAGGAGGAGAGGGGACCTAATTGAGGTATACAAGATAATGAGAGGCATAGATAGAGTCGATAGCCAGAGACTATTTCCCAGGGCAGAAATGGCTAGCACGAGGGGTCATAGTTTTAAGCTGGTTGGTGGAAAGTATAGAGGGGATGTCAGAGGCAGGTTCTTTACGCAGAGAGTTGTGAGAGCATGGAATGCGTTGCCAGCAGCAGTTGTGGAAGCAAGGTCATTGGGGTCATTTAAGAGACTGCTGGACATGCATATGGTCACAGAAATTTGAGGGTGCATCCATGAGGATCAATGGTCGGCACAACATTGTGGGCTGAAGGGCCTGTTCTGTGCTGTACTGTTCTATGTTCTATGTTCTATGTTCTAACATTTAAAACTAAAATAATACCAATATTACTATATTGTGTATTGCTAGAAAGGTTGACTACTTGAGGGTGGAAGTCATTTGAAATGTTCCCTGGATATTATCAGGTTGAAAGATATAAGATGAGGGATATGTTATTGGCTAGGTGTAGGGTTAATTAAGTGGAACCAATGTCTTTTTTTGTACCATTTCTGTAGATACCCCTCCAGTTTTCAAATTTACATTACAAACAATGGGCATGTACAGTAATTTTCCAAAGCACGTGGCCATCTTAAATTCAATGTGGTAAAGGTTTAAACAATTTCAAAAATTACTTGTCTTTAGTTCAATATTTCCCTCAGCCCCATCCATATTTCCCTCAGCCCCATCCATATTTCTTCTTCTTATTCCACCTCCTACTCCCGCCACTTGAGTTTTGAGCTTTTTGTTTGCTGCATGTCTTTTTTTTTTCTTTATTGCTCTTTCTTCGCCCTTATCATCACTTGCTTCAAACATGGAACAATTTGTAAAAAGTACATTTTAGCTCAATAAAAGCTTTAGAAGCTCGAATTTGAGAAAGCTTAGGTTGATCGATATTGCACGTTTTCGGTGTCTCATAGTATTGTCTTGAGTTTGTGCTCTTAATTTTCTTTTTCCTGAAGGGGAGGTGAATTCAACACATTTGGGAGTTTACATTTGCTCCCCTAGATACAATGATTTCCTGGCCCTTAGTGGAGTTTGGGCAAATGATATAATATAAATTGGATGGGCATCTCCACGTAAGATCTTGAATCCATTGAAAAGCAGAATAACCTGCCCTTCTGTGAGACAGACACAGCTGTGTAGTTCTGTAGGCAGGCAATGTTCAGAGTATAGTAATGTGGACACCCTGATACCAGATCTACCATTAACAATGCCAGTTATACAGAAACTAAAAGCATTTCCTTATAATAAAAGTTAATCGTGGTTTGTCTTTGTAAATAAAAAAAACCTCTTGGTAGGGTTCAAAAATTCAACTTGTACAAAAAGCAAAATACTGTGGATGGTGAAATCTAAATGAAAGCAGATAATACAAGGTGAAAAATTGCAGACCTGAAATGCTTAACTGTCAGATCTTGGCAGTGTTTCTAGGGTTTATACAGATTTTCGCCAGGTGTTTCTAGTGTTTTCTGTTCTATTTTTCTTGGATATTGTTTCTCCCAGCCCCTGCCTCAGCTATCTGCTGCTGAAGCCATCGGTCATACCTTTTTCACCTTCAGACGTCTACTGTCCTTTCCTGGCTGGTCGTGCCCAGCACTGATTCCTGTGGCACCCCACTCATTGCATGTTGGCATCCTGAAAATGACTCATTTATGTCTACTGTTTCCTACTACCTTGCTAACCTTATGTCCATGCCTGCCTGTTAGCCCCACACCAGGAACTTCTATTTTCCACACTACGGTTAATGTAGCACCTCCATCAGATACTTTCTGGAAATCAAGTATAGTCAAATAAATTGGTTAGCCATAATTTCCCTTTTTCAAAACCATGTTGATTCCGCCTGATTGTGTTGAATTTTTCTTCGTGTCCTGCGATAACCTCTTTAATAATAACTTCTTAACATTAACATATAGTTTCCTGCTTTCTTTCTCCATCCCTTGTTAAATAAAGGATTCACATTTGCTATTTTTCAACCTATTAAACTTTCCCAAATCTAGGGTACTTTGTAAAGTTAGATTCAACCCTTCAATATTTCACTAGTCACTTCTTTTAAGGCTTGTAGGATAAAGTTCCTGAGGACCAGGGAATCCGTTGCTGCCAGCTCCAACAACTTGCACAATATTTCTCGGCTTGTGACTGTACAAGTTCCTTCGCCCCACCCCCATTTGTTTCCTGATTAACACCACTCCCGTCTTGGATATTATGTGTGTCCCCTATAGAGATGATCAATACATAACATCTGTTCAATTTATCTGTGGTCTCCTTATTTTCCATTATTAATTCCCCAGAATTACTTAGGACCAATGCTCATTTTGTAAACCATTTTCATGTTTAAATATAGAACTTCTTACTATCTAGTTGTATATTTCTGGCCACCTTTCTTCGGTAGAACCATAGAAAAGGTACAGCATCAAAAGACACCATTCCGTCCATTATGTCTAAAGAAACTAGTTACTCATTTTAGTCCTCCTTTATAGCACGTGTTCTATAGCCATGCAGGACACCATTTCAGTTGCAGATCCAGGTACCTTCTTTAAATGAATTGAACGTTTCTGTCTTCACAAATCTGGGCACTGAATCTGTTTGCCCATCGCACTGAGTGAAAAGGTGTTTTTGATTCGCCTGTCCCTTCCAGTGCTTGCGCAGATGAAATGTATGCCGCCTGTATACTAAGGGAAGCAGGTCTTTCCCATCTTATAATTTTGTTCACCAGTTGTTCCTCAGACTCCTACACTGAGCAACATAAGCCTAATTTGTCCATATTTTAAAATTATTTTTGTCATCACTAAAATTTTCAAGCTCTGGCAACATTTTTGACTATCTTTACTCTTTCCAGAGCAATTATGTCCTATTTGTGGTGACTTGAACTCTGTCCAAAATTCTGGCTGTTGCCTCATTATCATTTCTTTCCATCCCTGCCTATGCCTAATTTCTGTCTTTCTAAATGATATCCTGTCTGTCAGAATTGATTTCAATAGTTTGTCCAATACCACATTCAGACCAACTGGCCTATAATTATTCAGCCTATCCCTTACACCTTTTTTCAATAAGGATGTCAGTGCCTTCAGTACATCCACCCCCACGCCCCACCATGCTTATTATATCTAATATTTCTTGTTGCACTTTAATTCAGATGTCTGTCTTGTTCTCTCTTTGGTGCAGACAAGCAAATACTCATTGAGATTCCTACCCACATTATCTGCATCAATACACATGGGCCCATGTATATCTTAATATATTGTTAAAATATCTTTGGATTTTTCTTGGTTTTCCTTGCTCATACATTTCCCTGTCCACCCTTTTCTTTCCTAATTTTCATTTTTACTCCACTTCATACTTGGTCTCTTTTCTCTCTTTCTCTCGGCTTTCTACAGCATTAAGATTTTGTGACTGTAATAAGATTTCATTTCCTGCCTTTATCTTAACCTACATACTTCTAGATGTCAGGTGATCTCTAGATTTGGCACTGCCACTTTTTTTCCATTGTGGGGACATGCCTACACTGTACCAACCATCAATCTTGTTTTTGAATGCCTCCCACTGATTTGATGCTATTTTTTCCTGATAATAACTTATGGATCATACTGTAATTTTTTTTAATTTTCCCAACCTAAAACATGTATTCCTGTTCTTTCCTTCTGTCATCATAATGCTAAATCTAATTGTATTATGGTCACTACCTCCAAAAGGATCATCCACTGCTACTTTATTCATTTGCTCAGCTTCAGCTAGAATTAAGACCCTTCTGATTGGGCTTGTTTTGTGTTGGCATTTTAAAAAAAATCTCTTGAATGAAGTTCAAGGATCTTGTGCCAGCTGTGCCGTTCATACTATTCATATCACAATTGATAGTACGGTAGTTAATGTATTCATGTATTCCTCCCCTATTGCTTTTACACTCAGAAAGGTGTCCACATATTTACTGTTCCCTCACTCAATTTCTTCCCTCTTTTGATAATCTTTTAGTTACTGTTTTCTTTTTTTAAAATACTCTGTCTTTATCTTGAGACCTACCAAAATCTTAATGCAATGATAAAGTTTATTTTCCTTTTTGATATTCTTTTTAAATTTTAGTTAACTACACGCGGTGGATCCTCTCCTTGATTTTTTCTTTCATTTCATTGGAATGTGTTTTTGCAATGTTCCAATTTGTCAGTTAGCTTTAACTGGTTCTGCTTTTATGATTACCCATGTTTGGTAAATTATGACCAATTATTTTAAAATTAAAGCCTTGAATCTGCTCTTTCTCTAAAACTGAATGCACAATTCAGTAATATTATGATTGTTGCAACCTGCGGCATCTTCACTGAGGTTATTATTTAATCCTATCTCAGTGCACAGTAACAATGTTAGTCAAAGAAACTACTCTGAAAACATTCTATGAACTCCTCACCTATGCTCATTTGATTTTTCCAGTCTGTGCGTTGATTAAAATCCTGACAATTATTTTTGAATTTATTTTTGAGAAGCTTCCACTATTAATACCTTAAACCACACAGGATGGAGTATACTGTTATACTTTACATAACACCCGGTAGCATTATTTCTTCTATTCTAGCGAAACCACAGCTGTATTATTCTAATAAATAATTAATAGAGCCTTCCTCCAACTTTTCCTAACTTTTTGTCCTCCCTAAATGTCTCTCATCTTTCACAGCTCAGATCCCAGTTAGCCATTTTATAGCCTTCACTATATAATGACAATCAAAGTGTGGTTAATTAGTTCTATTTGCACCATCAGTTTATCTGTTTTGTTTCAAATGCTGTATGCCTTCTGATTTTAAAAGGCTTCAGTTTTGTTATTTTTGTTACTTCTGACATCCCTCACCTCATCTGTTGATTTGTTCTAGGTGTACTGTTTACAGTCTGTTTATCATTTTCCATATTAACACCTTTCTTCTTGCCATGATTCAGCTGTTTGATTTGTCACATCTGTCTAAACCCCTCCCTCCACCCCCGGCCATACTAGGCGTTTGTTTAATTTGGTGCCTAGTTCCTCATACTGATAACGCAGGGCCTCTTTATTTGCCTTGACAATGTCATTGGTGCATATGAATTCTAAATCCTCCCTCTCCCTTTGTTGTTTCTCATCGAATGTTTTTTGATGACAGTGATGTGAAGTGCTAAACTTCTCAATCATTTTCTGATTCTTCATTGTGGCATGCTTGTGGATGCTAAACAAATGCAGGCTTTTTCTTTCAAAAGCCGACAGG
This sequence comes from Stegostoma tigrinum, assembly GCF_030684315.1. Taxonomy (NCBI): domain Eukaryota; kingdom Metazoa; phylum Chordata; class Chondrichthyes; order Orectolobiformes; family Stegostomatidae; genus Stegostoma; species Stegostoma tigrinum. The sequence goes on along the minus strand of NC_081355.1, from coordinate 98,118,694 downwards.
CTGTATAAAACTATACAATTCTTTTTCTTAAAGCGGACTTCCTTTTTCCTAACTTGGCTGAAAAGAGTGAGCTAATATGAGACTAGTGGTGAAAAACAGTGATCTGTTTTGGCCACATGATTTGTATTTTGCTTATATACAATGATTGCTATAAATTGGACCATTGTAAATTGATTTTCATTTATCTTTTTGAGAAGAACTTCTCTGTTCCGCTCCCAGCTGAGGAACTTAGAAAAGTTCCATTGCGAAAGACTAGATTTAAACTATTCCTGAAATGTATTTTGGTGGATTGTAGAGCATGTAGATTTTGTTTCTTATTAATAGTGCAATTTTAAACAGATGTAGGAATACAGATAACTGGCAGGGAAAGTTGAGAAATCTGTTAAAGCATCCAGCGCTTTATAAACAGAGCACAAAGCAAGAAAGTTTTTTGAAGTCTGTTATAAGTTCTCATTAGGCATCATATGAAGTAAGTATTGTGCCCACTTATGGGAATCGCACTTATTGATAACTTAGATGAGGTAACCAAATGCAGTATATGTAAATTGCCACATAATACAAAGCTAGATGGTAAACCAATTTGCAAGGAGGAATCAAAAAGGGTTAAGTGTATGGTTGTAAAATTGGCACGTAAAGGGTAGAATAGTAAAGTGATTTTTTTTAATGAATTTAAGTAAAGGTTCCATGATTTAAGGGTATATCAGTATATCACTGTTTTTATTCATTCATGGGATGAGGGTATCACTGGCTAGGCAGCATTTATTGTCCTTCCCTAATTTCCCAGAGGGCAGCCCAGAGTCAGCTACATTGCTGTGGGTCTGGAGTCACATGTAGGCCAGACCAGGTAAAGATGGCAGTTTCCTTTCCTGAAGGACATTAGTGAACCAGATGGATTTTTCCAACAATCGACAATGGATTCTTGGCCATCATTAGACTCCTAATTCCAGAAATTTATTGAGTTCAAATTCTACCACCTGCCGTGGCAGGATTTGAACCAGAGTCCCCAGAACATTAGAGATATTGGGAACTGCAGATGCTGGAGAATACAAGATAATAAAATGTGAGGCTGGATGAACACAGCAGGCCAAGCAGCATCTCAGGAGCACAAAAGCTGACGTTTCGGGCCTAGACCCTTCATCAGAGAGGGGGATGGGGAGAGGGAACTGGAATAAATAGGGAGAGAGGGGGAGGCAGACCGAAGATGGAGAGTAAAGAAGATAGGTGGAGAGAGTATAGGTGGGGAGGTAGGGAGGGGATAGGTCAGTCCAGGGAAGACGGACAGGTCAAGGAGGTGGGATGAGGTTAGTAGGTAGATGGGGGTGCGGCTTGGGGTGGGAGGAAGGGATGGGTGAGAGGAAGAACCGGTTAGGGAGGCAGAGACAGGTTGGACTGGTTTTGGGATGCAGTGGGTGGGGGGGAAGAGCTGGGCTGGTTGTGTGGTGCAGTGGGGGGAGGGGGCGAACTGGGCTGGTTTAGGGATGCAGTAGGGGAAGGGGAGATTTTGAAACTGGTGAAGTCCACATTGATACCATATGGCTGCAGGGTTCCCAGGCGGAATATGAGTTGCTGTTCCTGCAACATTCGGGTGGCATCATTGTGGCACTGCAGGAGGCCCATGATGGACATGTCATCTAGAGAATGGGAGGGGGAGTGGAAATGGTTTGCGACTGGGAGGTGCAGTTGTTTGTTGCGAACTGAGTGGAGGTGTTCTGCAAAGCGGTCTCCAAGCCTCCGCTTGGTTTCCCCAATGTAGAGGAAGCCACACCGGGTAGAGTGGATGCAGTATACTACATTGGCAGATGTGCAGGTGAACCTCTGCTTAATGTGGAATGTCATCTTGGGGCCTGGGATGGGGGTGAGGGAGGAGGTGTGGGGGCAAGTGTAGCATTTTCTGCGGTTGCAGGGGAAGGTGCTGGGTGTGGTGGGGTTGGAGGGCAGTGTGGAGCGAACAAGGGAGTCACGGAGAGAGTGGTCTCTCCGGAAAGCAGACAGGGGTGGGGATGGAAAAATGTCTTGGGTGGTGGGGTCGGATTGTAAATGGTGGAAGTGTCGGAGGATGATGCTTTGTATCCGGAGGTTGGTAGGGTGGTGTGTGAGTACGAGGGGGATCCTCTTTGGGCGGTTGTGGCGGGGGCGGGGTGTGAGGGATGTGTTGCGGGAAATACGGGATACGCGGTCAAGGGCGTTCTCGATCACTGTGGGGGGAAAGTTGCGGTCCTTGAAGAACTTGGACATCTGGGATGTGCGCGAGTGGAATATCTTATCGTGGGAGCAGATGCGGCGGAGGCGGAGGAATTGGGAATAGGGGATGGAATTTTTGCAGGAGGGTGAGTGGGAGGAGGTGTATTCTAGGTAGCTGTGGGAGTCGGTGGGCTTGAAATGGACATCAGTTACAAGCCTGAGATGGAGACAGAGGTCCAGGAAGGTGAGGGCTGTGTTGGAGATGGCCCAGGTGAACTGAAGGTTGGGGTGGAAGGTGTTGGTGAAGTGGATGAACTGTTCGAGCTCCTCTGGGGAGCAAGAGGCAGCGCCAATACAGTCATCAATGTACCGGAGGAAGAGGTGGGGTTTGGGGCCTGTGTAGGTGCGGAAGAGGGACTGTTCCACGTAACCTACAAAGAGGCAGGCATAGCTGGGGCCCATGTGGGTGCCCATGGCCACCCCCTTAGTCTGTAGAAAGTGGGAGGAGTCAAAAGAGAATTTGTTGAGGGTGAGGACGAGTTCATTTAGGCGGATGAGAGTGTCGGTGGAGGGGGACTGGTCGGGCCTGCGGAACAGGAAGAAGCGGAGGGCCTTGAGGCCATCTCCATGCGGAATGCAGGTGTATAGGGACTGGACGTCCCTGGTGAAGATGAGGTGTTGGGGGCCAGGGAATTGGAAGTCCTGGAGGCGGTGGAGGGTGTGGGTGGTGTCACGGACGTAGGTGGGGAGTTCCTAGACCAAAGGGGAGAAAATGGAGTCCAGATAGGTGGAGATGAGTTCGGTGGGGCAGGAGCAGGCTGAGACGATGGGTCGACCAGGGCAGGCAGGTTTGTGGATTTTGGGAAGGAGATAGAAACGGGCCGTGCGGGGTTGGGGAACAGTGAGGTTGGAGGCTGTGGGTGGGAGGTCCCCTGAGGTGATGAGGTCATGAATGGTGTTGGAGATGATGGTTATCCCCAGAACATTATCTGGGCCTCCAGACTAACAGTCCAGCGGTAATACCACTCGGCCATCACCTCCCCATCACCTCTCTCGTTAATTTCAAAAGTGTTGGAATAGCAAATAAAATTCCTTGTGTATTTATACAGAATTTTAGTGATTCTACAGTTGGAATAATGTGTAGTTTTAGTGTTCTTATTTAACGAAGGATCCACTTGTCTAGGTTGCACCCTTTCTCTAAGGCTTACTAGTTAATTCCTGAGGGAGGGTGCTATCTTATGAGAAGAGGTTGAGTGATGTGGACCTATATCCTTTGGAGTTCAGAAGAATGAAAGGTGATCTTGTTCAGTTGTATAAAATTTCTAGTGGGTTTGATAGGATAGACCTTGAGACTTTGTTTTCTCAGGCTGAAAAGTTCAGAATCCAAGGATCATAGTGTTAGGGTCAGCTATTTAGACAAGAAGATTTTCACCCAGCGATGTGGTTGCTCAGCACAAATATATTTAAGGTAGTTTAGAACACACTCGGAAATGGCTATAAGGCAGCAAGGGAAGATTGTCAGTGTCAGCCGTGATAGTATTGACTGATGGTCACATCGAGGCACATAGTCTACTGAGAAAGTTTCTCTGTCAAGCAACCTGAAATTGCCCATTCCTATGCCTCAAAAAGAGGGAACATGCTTACTGCTACTCCTATTTCTTTTCTAAATGAGGAAAAACTTTGGATAGAATAAATAAATGGATGAGAAGTGGGAACAGAAATCACAGAGACCGGGCAAGTGCACCATCTTTCTAGTTCCATTACCCCATGGGTTGCAACATCAGCTAAAAATACCATATCGAGTTATCAAGGTAACCAAGTAAATACCTTATTTATACCAGGTTTTTAAACAAGATGATCTATCAAACAGATTTTTCGATAAAAGAAGCTACAGTGTTATCAAAACAACTTCATCAATAAAGATGTGCTAATTAGTTAACATACACACTCACATATAAGTATAAATGTTTATTCCTATACCTGTCCCCTTCAGGAAAAGAGATCTGTCAGAATTCTAGCTAATGGATCACTCTTGAAGTCAAAAGAATGAAGTGTAGAATATGCCAAAGTCTGTGGCTCTGATGTTCTGACTTGTGTAGTGAAGTCCCTGATCAAGCGTAGTGCTCTCTAAAGGTTTGAAGTAACAGTTTGCTCAGGAAAGACGATCCTTGTTTTTTCAATTGTTCTTTCAAAAGAACAAAATAGATTTCACCCTGAATTTATGTGAAGGATTTTTTTTTTGAGAAATGGCAGAGATCAGCTGGCCAGCTCATAGCAAGCTTTCCTTTTGCTTAGCTTGTTTTTAGCAAGCTTCCCACTAATCTACCCAGACAAAACAAGCAATTCTCCAAACCAGTCTACAGCAAAGAAAGCAGCTGTCACCATGTGATTTTCAGACACCTTGTTTTAAAACAATGTAAGCCAATGTCCATGGTGAACTTGCAATAACCCCTTTTAAAGAACTGCTCCAGTTTTGTCCACAAAATTTGAAATTAATTCCTTTTCTCAGACCCTTTCAAAACTTCCATCTGCCAAGCAAAATTAAAGCATGTTTGTAAGGACAGTAATTTGCTAAACAAACAAAGAACAAGGAAAATTACAGCACAGGAACAGGCCCTTCGGCCTTCCAAGCCTGCACCGATCCAGATCCTCTATCTAAACCTGTTGCCTATTTTCCAAGGATCTGTATTCCTCTGATCCCTGCCCATTCATGTATCTGTCTAGATACATCATAAATGATGCTGTCATGCCCGCCCCTACCACCTCCGCTGGCAACATGTTCCAGGCACCCACCACCCTTTGCGTGAAGAACTTCCCACACATGTCTCCCTTAAACTTTTCCCCCCTCACCTTGAAATTGTGATCCCTAGTAATTGAGTCCCCCACTCTGGGGGGGGGGAAGCTTCTTGCTGTCCACCCTGTCTATATCTCTCAAGATTTTGTAGACCTCAATCAAATCTCCCCTCAACCTCCATCTTTCTAATGTAAATAATCCTAATCTACTCAACCTTTCTTAATAGCTAGTGCTGTCCATACCAGACAACCTCCTGGTGAACCTCATCTGCACCCTCTCCAAAGCATCCACATCCTTTTGGTAATGTGGCGACCAAAACTTTACACTGAATTCCAAATGTCCTGTATAACTGTAACACGACCTGTCATCTCTTGTACTCAGTACCTCATCCGATGAAGGAAAGCATGTTGTATGCCTTCTTGACCACTGTTTCGACCTGCATTTTAGCCTTCAGGGTACAATGGACCTGAACACCCAGATCAGTTTTCCCCCTCGGGCTTTTTCCATTTACCGTATAGTTTGCTCTTGTATTGGATTTTCCAAAATGCATCACCTCGCATTTGCCTGGATTGAACTCCATCTGCCATTTCTCTGCCCAACTCTCCAATCTATCTATATTCTGCTACAATCTCCGACAGTCCACTTCACTATCTGCTATTCCATCAATCTTAGTGTCATCTGCAGACTCATGAATCAGACCATCTATACCTTCCTCCAGATCATTTATGCATATCACAAATAACGGTCTAGCCAATACGGATCCCTGTGGAACACCACTGGTCACAGTTCTCCATTATGATAAACTCCCTCCCACTACAACTCTCTGTCTCCTGTTGCCCAGCCAGTTCTCTATCCATCCAGCTAGTACACCCTGGACCCCATGCGACTTCACTTTCTCCATCAGACTACCATAGGGAACCTTATCAAACGCCTTACTGAAGTCCATGCATATGACATCTATAGCCCTCATCTGTCAACTTTGTCACTTCCTCAAAGAATTCTATCAAGTTGGTAAGACATGACCTTCCCTGCACAAAACTATGCTGCCTATCACTAATAAGCCCATTTTCTTCCGAATGTAAATAGATCCTATCCCTCAGTATCTTCTCCAGCAGCTTCCCCACCACTGATGTCAGGCTTACGGTCTATAATTACCTGGATTATCCTTGCTACGCTTCTTAAACAAGGGGACAATATTAGCAATTCTCCTGTCCTCCAGGACCTCGCCCGTGCTCAAGCATTCTGCAAAGATAGCTATTAAGGCCCCAGCTATTTCCTTGCTCGCTTCCCTCAGTAACCTGGGATAGATCCCATCCGGACCTGGGGATTTGTCTACCCTAATGCCTTTTAGAATACCCGACACTTACCCTCCTTATGCCAACTTGACCTAGAGTATTCAAACATCTATTCCTAATCTCAACATCTGTCATGTCCCCCTCCTCAGTGAATACCGACTCAAAGTACTCATTAAGAATCTCACTCATTTTCTCTGACTCTTCACATAACTCCACCCCCCCCCCCCCACCTTGTGCTTGAGTGGGCCAACCCTTTTCTCATTACCCTCTTGCTCCTTATGTATGAATAAAAGGCTTTGGGATGTTCCTTAACCCTGTTTGCGAAAGATATTTCATGACTCTATTTAGCCCTCTTAATTCCAATTTAGCCCTCTTATTCCTCATTTCAGATTGGTCCTACTTTCCAGCTATTCGTCCAAAGCGTCACCTGTTTTCAGTCGCCTAGACCTTATGTATGCTTCCTTTTTTCTCTTTGCTGGTCTCACAGTTTCACCTGTTATCCATGGTTCTTTGATCTTGCCCTTTCTATTCCTCATTTTTACAGGGACATATCTGTCCCCCACTCCATTTAACCTCTCTTTAAAAGCCTCGCACAAATCAAATGTGGATTTACCCTCAAACAGCTGCTCCCAATCCACATTCCCCAGCTCCTACTTAATTTTGTTATAGTTTGCCTTCCCCCAGTTCAGCATTCTTCCTTTGGGACCACTCTCGTCTTTGTCCATCAGTTTTCTAAAACTTACGGAATTGTGATCGCTATTCCCAAAGTAATCCCCTACTGAAACTTCAACCACCTGGCTGGGCTCATTGCCCAACACCAGGTCCAGTATGGCCTCTTCCGGAGTTGGACTATTTCCATACTGCTCTAGAAAACCCTCCTGGATGCTCCTTACAAATTCAGCTCCATCTAAACCCCTAACGTTAAGTGAATCCCAGTCAATGTTCGGAAAGTTAAAATCTCCCATCACCATCACCCTGTTGCTCCTACATCTTTCTATAATCTGTCTACATATTTGTACCTCTATCTCATGCCTGCTGTCGGGAGGCCTGTAGTACAGCCCCAATATTGTCATTGCACCCTTCCTATTTCCGAGCTCTGCCAATGTTGCCTCACTGCTCGAGTCCTCCATAGTGCCCTCCTTCAGCACAGCTGTGATATCCTCTTTGACCAGTAATGCAGCTCCTCCACCCCTCTTACCTCTGTCTCTGTCCTGCCTGAAGCATCTATATCCTGGGATATTTAGTTGCCAATCTTGCCCTTCGCTCACCCAAGTCTCGGTAACAGTAATAACATCATACTCCCAGATACTAATCCAAGCGCTAAATTAATCTGCCTTACCTACTACACTTCTCACATTAAAACAAAAGCACCTCAGACCACCTGTCCCTTTGCAATCATCATCTGCTTTCTGCCTACCCTTCCCTTTAGTCACACTGACTTCATTATCTAATTCCTTACAGGCTTTAGTTACTACCTCCTTACTGTCCACTGACCACCTAATTTGGTTCCTATCCACCTGCCACATTGGTTTAAACCCACCCCTACAGTGTTAGCAAAAGCAACCCCATGGATGTTGGTTCCAGTCCTGCCCAGGTGTAGACCACCCTCAGAACTGGTGCAAATGTCCCAAAAAATCTGAACCCCTCCCTCCTGCACCATCTCCCAAGCTATTCATTTATCCTGCCTGTTCTTTCATTTCTGCTCTGAATAGCACATGGCACTGGTATTAATCCTGAAATTATTACATCTGAGGTCCTACCTTTTAACTTGGCTCCTAACTCTCTAAATTCTGCTTGTAGGACCTCACCCTGTTTTCTTTACCTATATCATTGGTGCCTTCCAAAGGGGAAGATTTGGTTGGACTTTCAGGAAAAGTGCACGGTACAACTATGTTAAGCTTGGGGGGGGAGGGGGGGGATAACAGCTTTGTGCCTTAATCATTCTACCATTTTAATCAGCAGCCAAATCTTGGAACAAGTCGTTTAATCCCATATTCTTTGATTATTAATTATATCACTAAGGCTGCAATTGTGCGAATAATGAAGATGAGAAAAGTTCTGAAACATCAGCAATTACTGGCAGAGGTACTGAACCAACTGTCCTCCAGGTTCAAACCCAGGGTCCCAGTCATTAAGGTACGTTCACCAGATACTTGCGTACAGCTTATCTATTCCTGAATTTAAAAACAATGTATTAATGTATATGTATAAGAACAGCAAGGTGACAATTTCTCTTCTGTCAAGTGGAACCCATTTTGTGCGATTGCCTTACTTAGAAGGAAGACATAGCTCCTTAAAAGTGGAGTGCATAGTTCCTTAAAAGTGGAATTTTGCATAGACTGGGTGGTGAAGGAGGCATTTGGCATGCCTGCCTTCATTGGCCAGTGTATGGAGTATAAGAGTTGAAATGTCATGTGGCAGCTGTACAGGACCCTTTAGGCTTGTTAGGCCACTTTTAGGCCACTATTGATGACTTCTGAAAAGCAAATAAACAGTACATTTTCTAAGATAATACGGTGCGAAGCTGGATGAACACAGCAGACCAAGCAGTTGCTTGGCCTGCTGTGATCATCCAGCTTCACAACGTGTTATCTCAGATTTTTTAGCATCGACAGTTCCTACTATCTCTGTACGTTTTCTAAATTGTTTTTCAAACCCTTGAAAATGCTTTCTTAGGTGGAATTATTTGGAGGTTTAATAAGGGGTTATGCATAATTGAAACTAGAAATTTTATGAAGTAAAATTAATTTTTTGCAGCATTAATGTCTTCAGAGATGGCAAAAATTCTGAATGCAGGTTACGTTGCATAAAAGGTTGGCTTCAGAAACAACATTCTTAACCTGTTAGCTATATTAGATTTCTATCTCACAGAGGCTGATGCTTAAAAATAATTTGCCTCTAAACCGCAGAATTGAATCTTACATAAAATTGATTGTGGTTGTATGCTAATGGTCATTCCAAGGCATTAAGATGTTGAGGCAGTAAGACAGGAGCAGAACTGGGCCATTTGGTCCTTCAGGTCTGCTGCTGTGCCATTCAGTGAGATCATGACTGATCTGATGATCGTCAACTCTCCTTTCGTGCCTTTTCCCCGTGAGCACTGGTTCTCTCACTGATTAAATGAGTCTTACGTAGCCCCACTTATCCCAACTCTTCTGTTAGCTAGCCCATTCTGTATCCATGCTAATATACCAACCCCGAAACTACTGAGTTCTTCTCTTAGAAAAAAAGGCCAGCATTTGAATGCCTTTTGGAAATCTAAGTACATTACATCTACTGGCTTCCCTTTAATCATCATGCTTGTTATCTCCTCAAAGAATTCTCATAAATTTGTCACAAGGAAATAGTTGGATTCTGTCACAATGGTTTGTCATTTGGACAACTTCAGCATGAGAGTTGCTGTGAAGGGTGCTGATCATCACCAGCGAACATCCCTGTTTTGATTGTATTATTAAGGAAAAATTAATGGAGTGAGTGGTCTGTTTTAGTGCTGCATTATTCTGTGGCTCTCAAAGAGCCATGAACCAACATGTCAACACATCCTTGTGCCACATAACTTTGCTTCATTGTGAATGTTCACCTCAAAATAAAATTGATAATGTTGTGAAGCAAGGAGAAAAATAAGTAAAATCGCTTTGGTTTTGTTTCCAAGGATAAAACAAGTACTTTATGGAACAGTTCAGGTAACAAATTATGGGTGTGATGCAATCCCTTTGGCAGTCCCTAAGTGTTGATGAGAGTCCTAAAGTCGCACCCCCATATATCAATTAGCACCTTCAATAGGGTTGAAAAGGAGAGCAAAAGAGATAATGTATTACTGGCTGAATTGAGAACATCTATCAAAATAAAGTGAAAACAGCTTTTCTGATATTGTAAGTCCAAGGCTAGTAATTCAGATTCCAGTGAATTTGATATTGATCTTCCAAATATCTAATGAAGCCAACCAAATCTATTTTTTTTTCACTTTGCTAAATTTTCTCAAAACATCTATCCATGGTAAATAAAGATAAAATACACCAGATGAGGTTGAGTGCATCCTGTGCTGACCAAAGGATATCACCCCTTATATTAAGCTCACAATCTATTTTGTCCCTTTAAGCATTGCAAATATTTTATTGGTAAAACTGGCCATCCAATACAGATATGGCATGTAAAGCTTTGACAAAATTAACAAAAGACTCCAACTGGCCAAGGTTTGCAATTGCTGAAAGTGGTAAGTCAGACTTAAATGGTGCTAAACTGATGTGAATTTGCAACAGAAGACCATGGCGAGGCAGTCTGATTTTTTTTTTAAATTATAAAGGTGGACGTATAGTGGCAGATAAGTTGTTGGAGGGGATTCTGACGGGGACAGGCATTTGGAAAGCCAAATTAGGGATACCCAAAACGGCTTTGTATGTGGGAAATCACGTCTCACTAGCTTGACTGAGAGTTTTTTGAAGAAGTGAAAAAGGCAGAGCAGTAGACGTCAATACGGACTTCAGCAAGGCATTTGGCAAGGTTTTGCATGATAGACTGGTTAGCAAGGTTAGATCACATGGAAGCTAATGGCAAAATTGGTTTGAAGGTGACAGAGGATACTGTTTTGAGTGGTTTTTCAGACTGGGGGCCTGTGACCCGTGGTGTGCAGCAAGAATTGGTGCTGAGTCCATTGCTTTCTGTCGTTTATATAAATGATTTTTGTATGAATAGGTTAGATCACATGGAAGCTAATGGCAAAATTGGTTTGAAGGTGACAGAGGATACTGTTTTGAGTGGTTTTTCAGACTGGGGGCCTGTGACCCGTGGTGTGCAGCAAGAATTGGTGCTGAGTCCATTGCTTTCTGTCGTTTATATAAATGATTTTTGTATGAATCAGGAAGTTTGATTAATAAATTTGCAGACAACACTAAAATGTGTGGTTCAGTGGACGGTGAAAAAGATTATCTCGGAGTACAAAGGTTCGATGGGCCCGTGGGGGGAAGAGTGGCAGGTGGAGTTTAATCTGGATAATTCTGAGGTGTTGTGTTTTGGTAAGGCAAGTAAAGAAGTTGCTGGAAAAGTTCAGCAGGTCTGGCAGCATCTATGAAGAAAAAAATCAGTTAACGTTTTGGATCCAATGATCTTTCCTCAGAACTTACTTTTCTTCAGATGCTGAGCTTTTCCAGCAACTTCTGTTTTTGTTCCTGATTTACAGCATCCGCAGTTCTTTCAGTTTTCACTTGATGGTAGGGCCCTGGGAAGTGTTGCCAAACAGAGACGTCATAGGTATGGGTGCATAGTTTCTTAAAAGTGGAGTTTTGCATAGACTGGGTGGTAAAGGAGGCATTTGGCATCCCTGCCTTCATTGGCCAGTGTATGGAGTACAAGAGTTGAAATGTCATGTGGCAGCTGTACAGGACCCTTTAGGCTTGTTAGGCCACTTTTAGAATACTGTTTCAGAGATAGTAGGAACTGCAGATGCTGGAGAATCTGAGATAACAAGGTGAAGGACTGCTGTGTTTATCCAGCTTTGCACCTTGTTATCTCTTATTTTAGAATACTGTGTTCAGTTGTGGCCTCCCTGCAATAGAAAAGTTGTTGTTAAATGTGAAAGGGTTCAGAGAAGATTTATGAAGTTGTTGCCAGGATTGGAGAGAGAGGCTGAGTAGGCATCGGAGGCTGAGGGGTGACCTTTGAGGTTTTTAAAATCATAAAGGGCATAGATAGGGTGAATAAGACCATAAGACATAGGAGTGGAAGTAAGGCCATTTGGCCCATCGAGTCCACTCCGCCATTTAAATCATGGCTGATGGGCATTTCAACTCCACTTCCCTGCACTCTCCCCATAGCCCTTGATTCCATGTGAGATCACGAATTTATTATCCCTGCCTTGAAGGCATCTAACGTCCCGGCCTCCACTGCACTCCGTGACAATGAATTCCACAAGCCCACCACTTTCTGGCCGAAGAAATATCTCCTCTGTTTTAAATTTACCCCCTCTAATTCTAAGGCTGTGCCCACAGGTCCTAGTCTCCCTGCCTAATGGAAACAACTTCCTAGTGCCCACCCTTCTAAGTTTCTGTTAGATCTCCCCTCAACTTTCAATAGGCAATGTGCTTTTTCCCAGGATAGGGAAGTCCAAAACTAGAAGGCATAGGTTTAAGGTGAGAGGCGAAAGATTTAAAAGGGATCACTTCTAATTGCAGAGGGTGTTGTGTATACAAAGTGAGCTGCCGTAGGAAGGGTTTGGAGGGATACGGGCCAAATGGGACTAGAACAGTTTAGGATAATTGGTCGGCAAAGATGGGTTGGACTGAAAGGTCTGTTTCCATGTTGTACAACGCTGTACACAAATGAGCAATTGTGTAATTGAGAACGATGTAAGCAATGACTTTCATTTCATTGTTTTTCATTGTTTCATGTCATCAACTGTTCATGAGCTATTATTAACAACTATTCAATAGCTTTTTGCCATTTCTGAAGATGCTACCCATGAGCAGAGTTTTATTTATTGACCATTGTTATCTTTTTACTTTTTCTTCTTTCCCTTTTTGCTTTTAGAATAAATTTTATAATCTGTTTTTAAAAAGGACAATAACATGTAATTGCAATTAAGGATATTGGTTATTTAATAAATACTTCCATAGGAACATGATACCAGAATTTGGCACAAATGATTTATCAGGAATATCAAAGATCCCCTCCAGTGATCAATTCCCTACTTTGCATAAAAAATTGTGTAACCAAAAAAAAAGCATCACACACTCTAGAATGGATCTTCCTGTTGCTTTCCTAGAATGTTGACTTGGTAGTATGTTAATCAGATGCATTTTGGAACCTGATAGCTGTTTAATATTTACCAGAGGCTTTGGGATCAGGTCACATTCAAATGTTTTGGTTTCACATTCTCTGCCATTATATGTATTTACATTTCGCTCACTTTTCGTGTAAACCTATTGTACACTTGCTGATATTAGAATTATCCTGAGACACACACCACCTATTTTAACTCAGCTCATTTATGTATTAGCCCAGTTCTCAAGGTGATGAATCTTTTATTTGAACTTTTTGTCACTGGTAGTGTTAATGAGAATTGGTTAGTTTGATATCCCATTCGCAACATTTAAAATGACAAGTTCCAAGATAAATTGGTTACTTCCAGCAAAACATTCTGGATTCATAACTAGCTTCTATTAAGTCATTTGATGCTACTTGGGTACGTACTCTCAAACTATACCCTTCTTTACACTCCCCTTGACTGTAAATTGTGTGTGCAACAGTGAACTACCGTGCATACCCCTGTCCAACTTAATTTGATTACCATATGGCTAAAGCTGTTGTTCAAAGTTATGTGGACAGAAATCAGCTGTCATGTTTCTATCAGTTAGGCCTAATTCTAATTGATGCTCATTGATCTGATTCAGGTTAAGATTCAAATATTTGGTGAGATTCAGCATTTGGTTTGGCTGTAGCGTTTCCTATTAGACATTTTTTGTACCCCCCCAATATATCGGAAGGGAGAGAGAGAGAGAGAGAGAGAGAGAGAAAATAAAACAGTAAAATTGCTTGAATCAAAGAGCATAGATTCATTGAGTTTTGTTTCTTTGACTCTTTTAATGTATGATTACAGCCTGCAATTATTTATAGTTTGCTTATATTTTAATTAAATGCAAATTAGTTAAAGGCCATTTTAAAATATACAAAGTTTATTATTAATGATTTCCTTGTTAGTAATTTTTTGTAGTCTTGCAGCAATTAAAGTCTTTTGCAGTTAAACACTGGAGCAACATTCAGTGTGACCTTTGTTTCTCTCACTTTAAAAGTGATGCACAGCAGCAATTCTGGCATGAAATGTAAAACAGGCTCTGAATTGCTATTGCTCAAGTTAATAACAAAACTTCACTGCATTCAGGTGTAAAATGTTATTTTCACTTACGTTAATGCAATGTTGAAAAAGCAGAGACAAAAATTTCTCCTTTCATCAGAATCTGAAGTGTTAACTTTTTCTCTGTCTCCCCCACAGCAGGTCAGATGGAGCCTGAGTTCTTGTTTCTAATACTAACAATTATTGTTTGACTTTTTTTTTGCGAAACTGAGCACTGTTGAGCCATTTTATGATAGCTTGGCAGAGTATGACAAATCTTTATTTACACAAATATATCACTACCACTTGAACCAGAAGAATTTCAACTTTTGCTTGACTGTATGTGATGAGCTACTGCTAACCTGTGGTACTGGATCAGTTGTTAGAAAGGTGACTAGAAGTTACTAAAGAGTTGATTCTCTGCACATTTGTATTGTCAGGAACCTGCTTAGTGTAAAATATCAAAACTTTGCATTTGCACCACCTCATTATCTAATTTTTCCTTTGCAGAAATGCATCGACATACTGATAGAAAAGGAGTATTTGGAGCGTGTGGATGGGGAAAAGGACACATACAGTTATTTGGCTTAATATTATAAAAGTGTCTGAATAAAACTTCATTCCTAAGACATGCTGGCTTTGAATACAGAGATGCTATTAGTTTTGTGATAAAGATGGGAATGTAAAAGATTGCATTCTTGAACTCCATTGCAGCCAGACTGCTGCCTTGCTGGACCTCTAGTAAGAGTGGAAACCATCAGCCAGTCACATTTACTTTACAGAACTGTTCTCAGGATTGCTATATTTCAATATGTAAATATCAAAAGGAAACCCCTAACCTTACAGTAAAATGATAAAAAAGAATTGAATCTTCTACATCGGGGTTGCATGCTACTGCCTTTCTGCATTTAAAAAACCTTACTTCAGCTATACATGGCCACCACTGCTCTGAATGTAAGGGGCAGCAGGGAAAAATAAACTAATTTATGAATGCAATGTTGGCAGCACTTTCCAAAAGCATACTAGTGAATTTGAACGAGCCCTTTAGAAAAATGTGTAATCTGCATTATCTGCTATGAGAAAAACCATTTGTATAGTGTGGTTCATTTTTTAATGTGTGATAAATAAAATTTAATGATTTCTGTAAATAGTCTGATTTAATACTTACTTTGGTGGGCTTTAAAAAAAAATTCAGATTGTAAGGAATCCCTCACTAACAATCCCTTACTGCAACATTGTTATACTCAATGTAAAAACATATCCAACCAACAACAAAACCCAATGTTTAGCTCTTAGTGAAAATAATTTGAATGCTCAGTAATCTTGTGTAGCAATTTTTAATGGGCTAGAGTACTTGAATTTATTTAGCACATTTATCGGAGGGCAGTAGTTTTGGATTAGTGGGGGGGGGGGTAAGTGGGCTCTTTTCCATTTGTTTATTCAATGTTGAAATTGGTATCTGATGAAAAAGACGTATTGCTGTGTTTTTGACAATTACAAAGTATGACCTTGAAAAGGACGGGTTATTAGAGTAGATTTTGAGAGGGGAAAATTATGTTTTTGCGTTCAGAGAAAGGAGTATTCCTAGGGATTCTATTTGTTTCTTGCCATTGAGCCCATTTTGGATCCTGCACCTGGAAGTCTGTTTCCATTAGGGTTCTATAAAGCTCATTGACCCCTGCTGTTTATTTAAACTTATACAAGTTACCATACAGGTGGGCAAAATTAAGAGACTAATTTTATAACTTGCAAACTTAGTGAGAGCTGACTACTGGCAGATATTAATTGAGTGGTCAGAAAAGTGGCACATATTCATGAAAGATATAGGCTAGATGTCAGAGGTAGTTTCTTTACTCAGTAGTAAGGGTATGGAATGCTTTGCTGCAACGGTAGTACATTTAAGTCGTCATTGGACAAGCATATAGACGTACATGGAATAGTGTAGGTTAGATGGGCTTCAGATCGGTATGGCAGGTCGGCACAACATCGAGGGCCGAAGGGCCTGTACTGTGCTGTAATGTTCTATATTCACTGCTTTGTTAAAGAACACATCAGCTGTGTAAGGTTAATGAGTCCACTGATACAAACCTACACGTGTTCCTTTATTCAAAGGAATGAGCTTAGATGGATTGTTAGGAAGGTGTTTCACACTGCACAAATGCTTAAATGGGCTATGTCATAGCAAAAACACTAAGTCCGATATTTGAAGTATCATGAAAATTCAAGTTCTTTTTATTGATAATTGCACCAACAGCTCACCATATTGGTGTATAGTAAAAGTAGATATAAAACTGGCAGCTTTTGAAAAATGATTCATTATTTCAGTATAAATTATTATCACAGTTAATTAACCAGAGTTGTTTAAATATGTTTCCATACAGTACACAGAAATCCTGAAATATTAAAGCAGCTGCCTGTATAACTGAGGCAGTTTAATTTTATGGGATTTCCATCTCTCTCTCTATACCAACATACTTAAGGGCATCAGCTTGACTGTACCTAGAAAAAACAAAAATGATCAATTTAGTCCACCTGTGGAATGCTCCAGTGCAGGTCAATTCAGTTAAATGTGCAGCAGCAACTTTCCAAACACCTTCAAAACTGTTCATTTTCCATTTTAACTCACACTTCAATTTAGGTGATCATAAGTTTGTGACTGCTTGATATAACTTCATAAACCCGTGACTATGGTGTTTAAGTAAAAGTTTCTCCGCCGCAGTGCATTCCAGATATTCCATGAACCAAACACATGAACAAGAAGCTGTATCTACAGGCGTAGAGATGTTCTCATGTTCAAAATTCTGAGGACTGGATACTGGGAAACTTTTCTCCCCTCCTGGCCTAGGATCACTTTTTACTCTGATAATTTAAGGCGTTTGGAATTCAACCCCAGGAGGTTGTGCTTGTTCATGTTAATAAGACAGAATGGTAGACTTTTGGCACTAAGGAGAAACCAGGATTTGGAGGTAGGGCAGTGAAATAGTATGTTTTGTGGTAGATGATCAGCTTGATCTTACTGAATTGGTAGAATACAAAATATCCTGATTAGTTGGGCACAAAGCTCGAGAATCAAACAATATAAATTCAAGATGTTCCTGGACACAATTAGCAGTCACAGATTATACCTTGATGGAATAAAAGAACAAAATGAATTTGTGTTGGGAGGAGGGTGGTGCAGGGAGCTTGACAGGCTAGATGTTGATTTCCCCACATGGGAAATCCAAAAGTTTGAAGATTAAACAACCCTCAAGAAATTTCTTGTCATCTGTCTTATCTTTGGAACCCTCTCCCACAGAGGACTGGTTCATTGAATGTATTCAACGTCCATGCTGTACAGATTTGTTACTTTATGCAGCACTAAAGCCTCAATCAAAATCAGTCCTGATGTCATTGTATGACACAACAGGCCAAGGAACCTGCTCCTATTTCTTGTGTTATACAATGAGCATAATTGTGGTAACCCCTCATGAAGTCCTATTTCTATTGTTGGCTTCCTTCATTTGCATCAACTCGCCATCCAGATAGTGCTCAATATTCATGTCAAAATACAATGTGCACAACTACAAAAACAGCTATGCAATTTTGGCAGGGAAGTAGTTTAACAAGGGACAATTCCAATGTTATTTATTTCAGCCACCATTTGACACCTTCCAAGACAATACTGAACTTGACCAGAGATAATAGGAACTGCCAATGCTGGATGAACACCGGGCCAAGCAGCATCAAAGGAGCAGGAAAGCTTGACGTTTCGGGTAGGGACCCTTCTTGGACTCGAAACATCAAGCTTTCCTGCTCCTCTGATGCTGCTTGACCCGCTGTGTTCTTCCAGCTTTACACCATGTTATCACTGAACTTGACCAGATGGTTTAGACTCAGCTGTTTTGATTTGCAATTCAAATAATGTTCAAATTATTCAGGTCACTAGTGCTTAAAAGTAAAGGCTGACAGTACATCGTAACAAGTTGACAGTATCACAACCCAGTGGTTTTCCTTCGTACAAGAAACGCCCTATTAAGATTTATTCCTCCTTGCAGAATGACAAATGTAGTGATCCCCAAGTCAGAGATAAAGAAATTGTCAAAACTAAATTTACATGGATAAACCAATTTCAAAATATACTTTGCTTTAACGCTTGCACATTAATCCTCAGATCTTATGACTTTAGCAATGCTCTAACACTGGAATTCCATCAGAACATTTTGTCAAAAGCATTTGAAACAAATCCTATTCTCCTAAACACTTTTACTGCTAAAGAAGGCAGTTCATACCTGTAGTCAAAGAATAATTCTTCTCCAGTCTGGATTGCTCTTTTGGCAAAGATACCAATTCTATGGTCTCCATTCACCATCATTACTAAAATCAAGATAAAAATATGAATTCCAGATTATAGTGCCAACTGTGGCTCAGCTGGTAGTATGAAGTCCGAGTCACCAGGTTACAGATTCAAATCCGACCTCAGGACGCAAACAAAAATTAAGACGGGAACTCCTCTGCAGTAGAGGGAAGTGCTGCACTATCCTTATGCAGTCTCTTTTGTCATGACATCTTAAAACTTGGCTGTTAAAGATTTACAGTCAAAGCAGAGCAACAGTTGAAATACTGTATTGTTTTGGCCAATGTGGATCGAGTGATTTACAACACCACTTCAATATGATTAACGCATCCTATGAAGTGGCCTTGCGATTTGCTCTATTGTACAAAAATGATAAAAGGAATGAATGAATTCAGAGTGAACACCTAGATTGGACCAAACAAGCCCAAATAACTCTAAAGTCATCCTTCCAAATATCTAAGGGCTTACATGAAAATTGTGCAGCATTATCCCACAGACTAATTAAGAAAACAGCCTGCCATAAGACACATCCATTGAATTAACTCAGATCTGATCCATTGGTTGTGGGATTACTTAACCCAGTCTATCGAATGCAAGCAGTTCTAAGTTGTTGCTTCACCAAACTGACATCACATTTAGTGGTAACGAAAACAAAGTTGGTGGAAAAGCTTGGCAGGCCTAGCAGCATCTGTGGAGGAGAAAACAGAGTTAACGTTTCGGGTCCAGTGACCCTTCCTCAGAACCGGATCCGAAACATTAACTCGGGTCCGGTTCTGAGGAAGGGTCACTGGACCCGAAACGTTAACTCTGTTTTCTCCTCCACAGACGCCACCACACCTGCCAAGCTTTTCCGAGATAATGGGAACTGCAGATGCTGGAGAATCCTAGATAATAAAATGTGAGGCTGGATGAACACAGCAGGCCCAGCAGCATCTCAGGAGCACAAAAGCTGACGTTTCGGGCCTAGACCCTTCATCAGAGAGGGGGATGGAGAGAGGGTTCTGGAATAAATAGGGAGAGAGGGGGAGGCGGACCGAAGATGGAGAAAAGAAGATAGGTGGAGAGAGTATAGGTGGGGAGGTAGGGAGGGGATAGGTCAGTCCAGGGAAGACGGACAGGTCAAGGAGGTGGGATGAGGTTAGTAGGTAGGAGATGGAGGTGCGGGTTGGGGTGGGAGGAAGGGATGGGTGAGAGGAAGAACAGGTTAGGGAGGCAGAGACAGGTTGGACTGGTTTTGGGATGCAGTGGGTGGAGGGGAAGAGCTGGGCTGGTTGTGTGGTGTAGTGGGGGGGGGGGCGGGGGGAGAGGACGAACTGGGCTGGTTTAGGGATGCAGTGGGGGAAGGGGAGATTTTGAAGCTGGTGAAGTCCACATTGATACCATTAGGCTGCAGGGTTCCCAAGCGGAATAGGAGTTGCTGTTCCTGCAACCTTCGGGTGGCATCATTGTGGCACTGCAGGAGGCCCATGATGGACATGTCATCTAAAGAATGGGAGGGGGAGTGGAAATGGTTTGCGACTGGGAGGTGCAGTTGTTTGTTGCGAACCGAGCGGAGGTGTTCTGCAAAGCGGTCCCCAAGCCTCCGCTTGGTTTCCCCAACGTAGAGGAAGACACACCGGGTACAGTGGATGCAGTATACCACATTGGCAGATGTGCAGGTGAACCTCTGCTTAATGTGGAATGTCATCTTGGGGCCTGGGATGGGGGTGAGGGAGGAGGTGTGGGGGCAATTGTAGCATTTCCTGCTGTTGCAGGGGAAGGTGCCGGGTGTGGTCTGCCAAGCTTTTCCACCAACTTTGTTTTTGTTCCTGATTTACCGCATCCGCAGTTCTTTTGGTTTTTATCTCATTTAGTGGTCTGCCTTCTGCTTATCCCAGGATGCCCTACTGTGTACTTCTTTAATCCAGATTTGATGGTACTAACTTCCCACAAGTAAACATATAAAAAGTTCTCTTGTGTCATAACACTTGCAGGATTCCTGAGGCAAGATGAGTGAATGACTGCTGTTAACATCAAAACTAGCATTTCATCAAGTGTGACCACTACAAACAATGGAAAATAGGGAGGAGGTTGGGGTTGTACCTAACAATAAGAGATGGTTGTAGTTGTTGTTTTATAACTCTTATCTCAGGACATCACTCAGGGTTTCTTTGTGTACTGTCCATTTTTCTCCCTCCATGGGCATGGGCATTGCTGACTAGGCTAGCTCACTCTTATTTGCTCAAGATGGTGGTGGGAAGCTACTTTCTTGAACCACAGTAGACTATATGGGACTTTTCATAGAGGAAAGATGGAGGACACAAACCTGTATTCTCTAGAGTTCAACGAAATGAAAAATTGTCTAATTTAAACTTCAAATATTCATAAAAGGCTGAGCAAAGTGAATGGAGAAAGAATGTTTTCCTTCGCTGAGAGCTAGAAGTGGTACGAAGGGATAATGTATCAGAATAAGGGGCAAACCATTTAGGGCTGAGTCAAGGAGGAATTTCTTCGAGGGTAGTGAATCTTTGGCTTTTTTTTAAAACCCCAGGACGTAAAAATAAGAGTGATGATTTACTCATGACATCAAGAAATATACCACAGGAAAAGTGCTGAAATGGCTGATCAACCATCGTCCAGAAAGGCAGACAGGATTGAAGGCGTGAATGGCTTACTTCTATTCATTTCAGTATAGTTACTCCCACAGTGCTGTTGTTACAAAAAACAACACAATACCTTGAAAGACACAAGCAACAGTTGCATGGAAACAATACTACTTGTAAGTTGCTCTTCCAAACAAAAAATAACCTAAATCATTATTACCAGTGTTACTTGTCCCAATTTGCACAACGCAAGCATCCACATTTCCTAAATCACAAGAAGGACTAGATTTCATAATCCCTTTGGCTACAATGTGCTTATATCGAAGACAAAGTTGTTCTCTTCTTCACATCATTTAAAATCCACTTTAAACAAATTTTGATTACAGATATTGCAATCAGCCAATGCTCAATTTGCATGTCTCTAACAGACACAACGCGTGTTCAGATATTGAGGAGGAAGGGGACATGTGCTTTGGTTGTACTGTAACTGTAAAAATCAAAAAAGGCTTGTTAGCCGACATCCATTTCATAAACTTTGGAAAAAGCAAAATGATACTCACCTTTGGCATAACAATTAGGATTGACGGAATGGTTTGCAAATCGTATTTTGTTACCCTTGCGGGTTGCATCAACCACAAAATCTGAAATAGACAAAAGGAATGTTATCGAGTGACTTTTACATTTTCATAATTCTGAATGCTTTTACTTATTCAGGTTCTTTAAGCTGGGAATGTTCGTACCATTGTTAAGGTTGAAAAGGAAGCTGCACATATATTTGTCATAAACTTTGCCACGGCGATCAGCTTCATCCTGAGATATGATCTGAAAAACAGCCTGGATTAGTTATTGCATCACCTACATAATAGAAAATAACTCTACTGACATATGTGATGTTAAAACTATGATTAAAATCAGAGAGAATTGTCGGGACTTCAACGAATTCAACACAGAACAGTTAGACCCTACTCACTTAAAACACAAAAGCAGCAACATAACATTGAGTATAGGAGTTGGAATGTTATGACCAATGAAGACAAGCATTCCCAATACTGTCCACCTATGAAGCCACTTTCAAGGTAATATGCACCTGCACCTCTCGGGCTCTACAATTAACTGCATAAGTCCTGCCCTGGTTTGCCTTACCAAAATGCAAGACCTCGCATTTGTCTAAATTAAACTGCATCTGCCCCTCCTCAACCCATTAGATCAAGGTCCCATTATACTCAATCATCTTCACCACCCACTACATTGCCAACTTTGGTGTCATCTGTAAAATTATTAACCATCCTTCCTAATTTCATACCCAAATCAACTGTATAAGATGGAAAGCAGTGGGCCCTGCATCGATCCTTGTGGCACATTGCTGGTCACTGGTCTCTGGTGTGAAAAGCAACCCACAACCACCACTCTCTTCAAGCCAATTGTATGTCCAAATGGCTAGATCTCTTTGAATCCCTGTGATCTAACCTCACCAACTAGTCTACCACGTGAAACCTTGAACGCCTTGCTGAAGTCCATACAGACAACGTCTACTGCTCTGTCTTCATCTGTGTTCTTGGTCACCTCCTCAAATGACTCGAGGCAGGAATGCTCACTCACAAAGCCATGTTAGTTCTTGCCAATCAATTCTTGCCTTTTCAAATGCATGTAAAGCCTGTCCCTCAGAATTCTCTCCAATAATTTACCAACCACAAACATAAGGACCACTGGTCTATAGTCCCCTGGCTTTTCCTTACCAGCTTTCTTCAATAATAACAGAACATTTGCCAACCTCCAGTCTTCTAGCACCTCACGTGCGGCTGTTGATGAAATGAATACCTCAGCAAGGGGCCCAGCAATGTTTTCCCTAACTTCCCACAAAAGTTCTGGGAAACATCTGATATTACCAGGAATCAATCTATTGTTTAGCATTTAAAGACCTCCAGAGCTCTTATATAATAAACTCTTTTCAAGAAATCACTATTCATTTCCTGAGTTTCCACATCCTTCTCCATAGTAAATACTTAAATGAAATATTAGTTGTCTCTTACCCATTTCCTATAGTTCCATACAGATGGCCACATTGATCTTTAAGAGGCCATTTCTCTCCCTATTTTTCAAACTTCCCACTGTAGGGAAGTTATAAAACTGCATATTGCATCTGTACTGAAGACAAAATTTTCCCCAATTAAATATGTGGGCTGCTGAAGCCATTATTTTCCCTGTTCCCTTAGTATTGATCACATCCCTCTCCCTGGCAGCAGTAGATTTTTCTTATTCATTAACAGAATGAGGGTATCACTGGCTAGGCAATATTTATTGCCCAACCCTAATTTCCCCAAAGGGCAGTTCACAGTGAACTACATTGCTGTGGGTCTGGAGTCATATAGGCCAGACAAGGTAAGTTTCCTAAAGGACATGAGTGAACCAGGTGGGCTTTTCCCAACAATCAACAATGGATTCACAGTCATCATTAGATTGTTAACTCCAGATATTTTTATTGAATTCAAACCTGGGTCCCCATAATGTTATTTGGGTCTCTGGATTAACAGCCCAGTGATAATACCACTAGGTCATTGTGTCCCCTCAAACCATTCTACCTTGAACCTTAGTGTTACAAGATGACTGTTCAACTACATATATGCTATGACTTAGGCTACCTGCTTCCAACTCAGTTATGACCTTGTTCACCTGCTGCGAGACCCTCATCCATGCCTTTAATCTCAATTCAGCTATTCACAGTGCTTATGTGGCTAGTCCCCTGCATTCTATCTTTTACAACCTTAGGGTCAACCAAAATCTTGCTGTCCATGCTCAACTCTGATCAAATCCCATTAAAACTATCACCACGCTCATAACGACATAGATTGGCTCTCATTTAAGCAATTTCTTGGTTTTGAAAATTTTTATTCTTGTTTGTTTTCAAATCCCTCCACACCCTCCCGCTCTAATCTTCTTCCAGCTGCATTGCCCTTCCCTCCCTCTATAATTCCTCTAGCCCCACAACACTCAGATATTTGTGACACTCCAATTCTGGCCCAAGTACACCCAATTTACATTGCTCCACCAGTGTACCGGCACCTTCAGTTGCCTCGGAGAGTCCGCTTGCTACATGTCTCCAGTTACACCTCTTTAACCATACTACTGGTCACCTAGCCTATGTTCTCAAGTGTCTTGATGTCATATTTGTTTTATAGTACTCTATGAAGCAATTTGCAATATTTGTTATAATAAAGACATCACATGAATGTTATTGTTAACACAATAGACAGGTAAGCAGATGCAGCTCCATGCAGAGAAACTGTAAAATATCCTGAACAGTTATTTCAACAGAGAAGCAGAAATCAGACTTGTAGGACAGAGGCAGCATTGCAGACAGAAATTATAGAGATATAAATAAATCCTGTTTATGTAATTTTAAGGGAATCAGTGAATATAAAAATCAAGCAATGTTGAACTTGTGCATGGTTACTGCCAATTTTAATTGAGATAACAACCACCTCCTGTTGGGGAGTTCCAGATATCCAATTCTCTTCCGACAAAATACTATTTGCTGTCATTATCCCTAAATGGCCCTGCTCTAATTTTAAGTTAACAGCAGGTTCTGTTGTTTCGAAATAGAGAGCTCCAATTCCCTTTAATCATCTTAAAAGGTGTCTTTGATATTATTTATTTAAAAATCAAAAATTCTATGTGCCATCTTAATTCTGTGGAAGTTGCATCCATTAATCCTGAAAGCAAGTTGAAGCAAGTATATAGAAAAACAAAGTGGATTCAATATGCATTTGTTTTAGCTTTGGAAACGTGACTGAAATGCAATCACATCTATCAAAAGTGCATCTTCTCAAATGTATTGTTGATTATTACGAATATTGTGAAGCAGTCAAGCAATCCAATTTCAAATGAATCAGTCAGCAGCATGATTTGGGAAAAAAAAGGTTATTTTACTTACATCCCTCCAAAAAGCTAGGTGATATAGACAGCTTGCTTCAGTCAAATTTAAGTCCCTCTAAACTACAATCCCATTTGAAGATCACCACTTCATCGAAACACAATTAGTTAAAACATAAGATAAATGAGTTAATTTTTAACATATGCAGCAAATCACAGAACAGAATCATAGAATCCCAACGGTGTGAACAGGCCATTCAGCCCAGCAAATCCAAACTGACTATCCAAACAGCATCCCACATCAATGCACTCCCCTACCCCACTCACTGTAAACCTGCATTTCCCACAGCTAATCTACCTAACCTGCACATCTTTGGACAGTGGGAGGAAACCAGAATACCTGGCAGAAACGCACAAAGACACAGGGAAAATGTGCAAACTGCACACAGTCACCCCAGGTTGGAATTGAACCGGAGTCCCTGGCACTGAGGTAGCAGTGCTAACCTGAGCTGCCATGCCACCCTTGCAAGCTTTGCAAGTCTAATTGCATTCATTGAGATCTGTAGCATATTTTAGGATAGCAACTGCCACAAATTATCCACAAAAATGATGGTTCAAACTAAGTCAAACATACTATAAATCTGCACAAATACACATAGTTCAGCAGTTTTAGAAGTGACTGGGAATATGCAATTACTTGACAATGCCTTGCCATTTAGCACTCAAATTTATAAACAGGCAACAAGTTCTGATATTTAATGCTAACAGCATATGTGATGTTTCAACCTACCTCTCCACAATATTCAGAGATGAATTCGTTTTTCTGCACTGGTTCTTTGATGAAGATGCCCCATCCAGCTACATCAGATGGTGCAAGCAGCAAATGCTATCATACAAAATCAGAAAGCTTTTGACAAACTATAAAGTGACTTACAATGCAGGTGAAATGATTAATAAAGCAGATTAAACTGCCCACACTGCGATGCTCAGAATATTCACAATTAAAAAGAGGGGCACTGTAGGCATTAAATTCATCATGGACTGCTAGACACACAATGATTGTAATATGGCTACATAAAGAACAGGTCTCACAACTAAGCAATGAAGGATATAATAAAGAATGGATTGGGATGGGGTTGGGGCCGGGGCCCAAAATGATACTAAAAGCAGTATTCTATAAACCACCAATATTGGAAGGTAAAAATGGAAAAACAGTAAGAAAATCTATGAAATGAATAAAAGAGAATAATATTGCAAACTGTAACAGTTTCCAAATTAAGAAATGGTGAAAATGGAAGAGTTTTTAACAACACATTCAGGATTCCTGTTTTATATAGTATGCAAGGAATCCAAAAGATCAATGTTGGATCCAGTAATGGAAATGAACCAGAACAAATAAAGTAAGAGAAATATCTCAGCAATGATCAAAAGATAATATAAAAACTTATCAATTTTAAAAGATACAAGACAAGAACAGAATAGAATAATGACCTGGCGGAAGAAAGTGTGACGTAGAATAAAACAAAAGCAGGAAAGAAATTGCTGGATAATAAAAGTGTAGAAAACATTTTAAAAAGATGATCAAAAAAGTTCAGAAAAAAATGCATTCTACCGAAAGACAAAGAAACCAGTCAATAAAAAACCATCCCCAAATAAAGAAAGCTGGGGTAAAATGAAAACTAAACAAAAATAAAAAAAACTTGTACAAGTGCCCCTTATAATCTCCAAATATAATTCACGCCAATTGTTATGTTTACTTAAATCTGCTTTATCACCACATATGACACATGCAGTCTTTTGAAATACTGCAATCAAAGTGACAATTTAGTGACAGAAGTGGTGAGCAAACTTCACTCAGCTAAGGATTCTTTCATTAACTTGCAAAGCAGCCAGCTCCATGCCCATAAAAATGTAATACTCAAGTAAATCAAACAAGTCAACAACATTTATCAATTGATTCACTGGAGCACGGAACATGTGTACAAGTTTCTCACAGCAAACAAAAAATTGTTATTCTTTTAAATAACAATGCATTATGGTGCACAACACATCTGGAAATAGCAACCTTCATTGGTTTGTTACCATGTAGAAGCACACATCCTAACCTCTGGACACATATTTAGGAAACAGATAAGAATCACATTCGGGCAATCAAATGACAATTTATCCTTTCTTCTAACTTCCATGAGGCAGTTAGAATGTATAGTAGCAGGGAGATTAATCAAGTCTTCTCTAGAGTTAATCACAGGAACTGCAAGCCTGATTAACAATGCCACATTAGGTGGAGTTTAATTCCTGTCTGGCAAGATGGCGGCAGGGCAAGTCACTTCATTCAGAGCTCCATGCTGCTCGCCAGTTCCCTTTCCTTTTTTTCCTTCTTTCTATGCCCCACTCCCACCCTTTTACCTACCTACCTAAAGGTTTGAGAAGAAGTCGGGTTGCGACTAGGAACCGAGAGGTGGGACCAGAATGCGCAGACAGCGTCTTGCAGTGACAGCAGATCGAATGTGAACTGGAGTGACGTGGGCAGAGAAAGTGGGCCATTGAGGTAGCAGTGGTGGCCTAGCGAGGTGAGGCACCAATATCATTGTGGAGATGAGACTTGGGACTCAGCTCTGGACTTGTTATTTTCTCCTCACCTACCTCTTGACACTTAGTTCTAGTTTTTGTAACCAAGTGGGTGCGAGTGAACGGTGACTTTGTTCACTTTTCGCTATATTTGTGTATTCCTATATTTAGTACATGTGACA
The DNA here is from genome assembly GCF_030684315.1 of Stegostoma tigrinum. Classification (NCBI taxonomy): domain Eukaryota; kingdom Metazoa; phylum Chordata; class Chondrichthyes; order Orectolobiformes; family Stegostomatidae; genus Stegostoma; species Stegostoma tigrinum. The sequence continues at coordinate 98,091,064 of NC_081355.1, read as the reverse complement.
GATAAATAAAGCTAAACCTAAAATAAATAAATAAATCTGAGATTGGCTCCATTTTGAGAGTCAGTGCTGCTTGGATTTAGTTTGGTCATAACTGATCCATGAAAACATATAAATTAAAAACTTAGAAAAAAAAAGAGAGCAGTCCGCAGCCTTTCAACCACAAAACCTGCTAATACTTCCCTCGGACACACCTCAAGCTAACTGGTCTACAGTTTCTGGTTATCCGCTTCCATCCCATCCTGAATAACAGAGGTATATTTGCTACTTTGCAGATAGATAGCGAATTTTGGAAAATTAACAGGAACATGAACTACTTGATTATCCATATCTTTAAAATCCTAGCACGTGGCCCATCAGGACTTAGAGACCTATCAGCCTGCAGCTCCGTTAGTTTGCTCAGTGTTGCTTCCCTCAATCATAATTTCACAAAGTTCCTCACTCATTTCCAACTCCTAATTTATGGTTATTCCTGAGATTTTTTTTGTAACCGATAGATCAAAGTCTGATTGGATAGTTTTCAAGATACCAGCCAAGGACTTTTGTCATGATGATAGGGGGAGGGTGTCCAGGGTCGACATGGAAACATGAGGGAATCAAAAATAACCTACATTATAAATCTAAAACAGATTATGGTAATAACAACATATAACAACACAAACCATCAATTATCACCTTTTTGGATCCTCGTTGGATGCTGCAGTTCTTGCAAGACACATTCTTACTATCCCAGTGATCAGCAGCTCCACAAGTTTGGCATAAGTCAGGATCACACTCACGCACAGCAAGATAACAAGGACACTGCTTGGTGTTACATTGGGCCTTGCAACGACATCCAGGGAATCTGTTCTGACCTAATGGAGAAATTTTTGCTGAATAAAAATTGGTGTAATTACTAAAGCTCACAACAGATTACAATTTGCATGCTCTCTCATTTTACCATACCATGGTAATCAAATGGCTAAATAAAAGATCAAATTACTTAATTTCATTTTTTGAATTAAACCTGCATCCAAATCCTACACCAGCCAGGCTGCACAAAAAAGTTGCCTTCAAATTAGCATTAATGCCTTCAAATCAATATTCATAGCATTACAATTTGAGAGAAACAACCAATAAATGAAACTGAAACAGATATCTAACTGATAGTACGGATGTACAATCCATCACCTACAGCTTATAACTGCAGTAATTCCTGTCAGGGAAAAACTTTTTTTGTTACTTTGCCTCTTTATTCTGTCTAAATTACTTTTTATTAACTTTATTCACTGAACATAAATTTCACTTAGATAGCTTGGAATTTAAATCAACATTTTACCAATTATTAATCAAAATCATTTTCTTAACTGTTAAATATTAGCAATGACACTGTCAGTGCAGTACTATTTTCATTGACAGTTTATAAATGTACCCCAGTTGTAGTAATCTGTATGAAAGGTGCCATCAAGTTGTCCAATAGAGGAATGGAATTACTGGAAACCCTCTATCATCAGCAAGCTGCAAACAAATGCAAAGCCAGCTGGAAATGTTTAAATCCCATGTTTAAATAAGGCGGACTTTTATTTGATTTCCCGTTCCCACTAATATGATTGGCACACTACAGAAAATGCCCTAATCCACTTGCAATAACGGGAGAACACATCTGATTTATTGTAAGATAATAAAGTGTGAAGCTGGATGAACACAGCAGGCCAAGCAGCATCTCAGGAGCAAAAAAGCTGACATTTCGGGCCTAGACCCTTCATCAGATAGGGACATGGGGTGAGGGTTCTGGAATAAATAGGGAGAGGTGGGGGGAGGCGGACCGAAGATGGAGAGAAAAGAAGGTAGGTGGAGAGGAGAGTATAGGTGGCGATGTAGGGAGGGGATAGGTCAGTCCAGGGAAGACAGACAGGTCACGGAGGTGGGATGAGCCCCTGAGCACCAAACCATCATCTCCAACACCACTCATGACCTCATCACCTCAGGGGACCTTCCACCCACAGCCTCCAACCTTATTATTCCCCAAACCCACACGGCCCGTTTCTATCTCCTTCCCAAAATCCACAAACCTGCCTGGCCTGGTCGACCCATTGTCTTAGCCTGTTCCTGCCCCACCGAACTCATCTCCACCTGTCTGGACTCCATTTTCTCCCCTTTGGTCCAGGAACTCCCTACCTACGTACGTGACACCACCCACACCCTCCACCTCCTCCAGAACTTCCAATTCCCTGGCGCCCAACACCTCATCTTCACCATGGGCGTCCAGTCCCTATACACCTGTATTCCCCATGCAGATGGCCTCAAGGCCCTCCGCTGCTTCCTGTCCCGCAGGCCCGACCAGTCCCCCTCCACCGACACCCTCATCTGCCTAGTCGAACTCGTCCTCACCCTCAACAACTTCTCTTTCAATTCCTCCCTACAGACAAAGCGGGTGGCCATGGGCACCTGCATGGGCCCCAGCTATGCCTGCCTCTTTGTAGGTTACGTGGAACAGTCCCTCTTCCACACCTACACAAGCCCCAAACCCCACCTCTTCCTCCGTTACATTGATGACTGTATCGGCGCCGCCTCTTGCTCCCCAGAGGAGCTCGAACAGTTCATTCACTTCACCAACACCTTCCACCCCAACCTCAAGTTCACTTGGGCCATCTCCAACACATCCCTCACCTTCCTGGACCTCTCAGTCTCCATCTCAGGCAACCAGCTTGTAACTGATGTCCATTTCAAGCCCACCGACTCCCACAGCTACCTAGAATAGACCTCTTCCCACCCACCCTCCTGCAAAAAATTCCATCCCCTATTCCCAATTCTTCCACATCTGCTCCCAGGATGAGGCATTCGACTCCCGCACATCCCAGATGTCCAAGTTCCTCAAGGACCGCAACTTTTCCTCCACAGTGGTCGAGAACGCCCTTGACCGCATCACCCGCATTTCCTGTGACACATCCCTCACACCCCGCCCCCCCCCCCGCCAAAGAGGATCCCCCTCGTTCTCACACACCACCCCACCATCCTCCGGATACAATGCATCATCCTCCGACACTTCTGCCATCTACAATCCGACCCCACCACCCAAGACATTTTTCCATCCCCACCCTTATCTGCCTTCCGGAGAGACCGCTCTCTCCGTGACTCCCTTGTTCGCTCCACACTGCCCTCCAACCCCACCACACCTGGCACCTTCCCCTGCAACTGCAGGAAGTGCTACACTTGCCCCCACATCTCCCTCACCCCTATCCCAGGCCCCAAGATGACTTTCCATATTAAGCAGAGGTTCACCTGCACATCTGCCAATGTGGTATATTGTATCCATTGCATGCAGTGTGGCTTCTTCTACATTGGGGAAACCAAGCGGAGGCTTGGGGACCGCTTTGCAGAACACCTCTGCTTGGTTCGCAATAAACAACTGCACCTCCTAGTCACGAACCATTTCAACTACCCCTCCCATTCTTTAGATGGCATGTCCATCATGGGCCTCCTGCAGTGCCACAATGATGCCACCCGAAGGTGGCAGGAACAGCAACTCATATTCCACTTGGGAACCCTGCAGCCTAATGGTATCAATGTGGACTTCACCAGCTTCAAAATCTCCCCTTCCGCACCGCATCCCAGAACCAGCCCAGTTCGTCCCCTCCCCCCACTGCATCCCAAAACCAGCCCAGCCTGTCTCTGCCTCCCTAACCTGTTCTTCCTCTCACCCATCCCTTCCTCCCACCCCAAGCCGCACCTCCATTTCCTACCTACTATCCTCATCCTACCTCCTTGACCTGTCTGTCTTCCCTGGACTGACTTATCCCCTTCCTACCTCCCCACCTATACTCTCCTCTCCACCTATCTTCTTTTCTCTCCATCTTCAGTCCGCCTCCCCCTCTCTCCCTATTTATTCCAGAACCCTCACCCCATCCCCCTCTCTGAAGAAGGGTCTAGGCCTGAAACGTCAGCTTTTGTGCTCCTGAGATGCTGCTTGGCCTGCTGTGTTCATCCAGCTTCACACTTTATTATCTTGGATTCTCCAGCATCTGCAGTTCCCATTATCTCTGATTACATCTGACTTATTACTCACTTAGAGGAGTAATTCTTTGTCAGCAAGGCAGAAATTAACTGCCAGACATTGAAGAAACTTGGCAAAAATTGAAGCAAATGGGAATGTTCAGACAGCAATGGAGACTGCGTCACTGACTCTATTCAAGACTAAGTTAGACAAATTTTTGTGTGTCGTGAGTGGATGGACAGGCAAAGCAGCGGCCACAATCAGATCAGCCACGATCTTAATGAGCAGCAGGTTGAAGGACAAAATGATCGACTCCGGCTTCTTTCCTTTAATGATCCTATCTCCAAACTCTTCATTTTCTGCATTTCTATATTTTAGTCACATCAGTTTTTGATAATTTGTTCATTCAACTCCTTGTGTAACTTGGTATAATATTTTTGTCCAATAACCCTTCTGTGTCTACATTAAAGGCACCTTATAAGTGCATGTTGCTATTGTAAATAAAACATTGGTTTAATTACAATGATCAACTAAAGGTTGGAAATTCAAATGTTGTCCATTGCCAGAGTTTGCAGATTTCAGAACTGGCAGGAGCAGTGTATAAATCAATAAACAGGAGCATGCAAGACGAACAGGGCAATAATTATGGGTCACTTTAATCTTGCTGATTGGATTAATCAAGTTGCAAAGGGTAGCTACAAGCAAGTCAGGGATTTCGTTAGGGATCATTTCCTAGACCGATTGTCATGGAGCCAAGTAGCATTTAAGCTATCCTGAATATGATAATCAGTAAGAGACAAGTTTAATAAATAACCTCAGTAAAAGATGTCCTACAAACTATTGATCATAAGATGATGAATTCAGATCAGTTTGAGTGTAAGAAACCCTGGAGTTGGAAATAACTTAATTAAAGGGAAGTACGATAAAATGAAGACAAAGTAGCCAAAGTGAACTGGGCAGACAGATTAGTAGGACAAACAGTAAGCAAGCAGTGGTAAACATTTAAAGGAGGCAATTCATGACTCTCAGCAAAAATTTAATCCAGTAAGGAGGAAAGAATCTGATAGAGCAATAAACCAACTGTGGCTAACCTAGGAAGTTAAGAAGAGCATGGAGTTGAAACAAAGAGCATATAAAAGGAAGCAAAAATCAGTGACAGCCCCAAAGACTGGAATAAATTCAGAATCCAGCAAAGGACTAAAAAGGTAATCCCCATTGTTTTACCAGACTATAGGGCTCCTTTCTCACAGACAGAATGCGAGAGTCACCAGGCCTTAGACTTATAGGGGTTGAGAAGGAGAATCCTTCGCCGTAACCTCAGCTGCTGTGGGAATTGAACCCTGTTTTTCTGGCATCACTCAGTACTGCAAACAAGCCAGCAAACACAGCCAACCGATAAGAGAAAATAAACTTTAAACAAACTAGCAAGGAATACGAAAACTGACAATAAAAGCTCCTTTAAATATATAAACAGGAAACAGAGGTCAAAGTGGGCACGTGCCCCCTTAGAAAATGAATTTGGAGAGATAGTTATGGGGAACAAGGAAGTGGCAGAGGAGTTAATCAGATATTTTGTATCAGTCATAATGGTGGAGGAATTAAGTATCATCATGATCGCTAGAGCAGTAGCACTAGACAAACTAACAGGACTAAAAGACAAAATGTGTCTCCTGGTCCTGATGGCCTCCATCCTAGAATCCTAAAAGTAGCTGCAGAGATAGTGGGTGCATTGGCAGTAATTTCCAAAAATCCTCAGATTCTGGAGTAGAACTAAACAATTGCCAATGTGATACCTCTATTCAAAAAAAATGACTATAGGCCAAATATTCTGTCAATAAATGGTAGACTAAGTTAAGGAAGTTTGAAAAAAAAATCAATGTAATCTAGCAATCATTATATCTTGAAGAAGGGGAAATTGTGTCTGACTAATTTAGAGATTTGACAGGAAATCACAGATTGGATAGAGGCTAGATGTGTTGCATATGGACTTCCAGAAGATGTTCAATAAAGGTACCTCAGATAATTTTAAACCATAAGACAAGAGCCTGTGATGGTATGGATAGCATACTGGCGTGGACAATGGGATTGATTGAAAGGTAAGAAAACAAAGGACAAGTGCAAGCTTGCAAGGACCTTAAATTGATGGTAAAAAGCTTCTTTATTTAACTAAAAAGAGAAAAAAAACAAGCGAAGGCAAATACAGGTACGTTACAGTCAGAACCACACAAGTCATAACACAGAATAAAGAAATGGCAGATTGATTAAACACTGGTTTTATCTTCTTTTGTAAAGTCAGACCACAAATTAACACCCCAAAAGATGTTGGAGAATGCAGGACTTGGGGAAACTGATGGGATCAAAGGTTGATAAAATCCACAGGGCCCTACATTCCAAATCTCAAATTGCTTAAGGAAGTAGCCAGAGAAACTGTTGATGCAAGTACGGTCATTTTCTAGGATTCTATAGACTCTGGACCTGTTACTGTGGATTGGGTTGCAATTGAGAAACTAAGATAGATATTAAAGTGCCTATATGGTCAATGGTAATCCCTCATGAAGCTTAGTACCACACAGGACAAAGTAAATCACAATAGTTTAAGTTGTAAAAGCTTCAGTGTTGAACGTGGCAAACTGGCATAGAAATAGATTGGTAGGAAACAGCAATAGTAGATTAAGGATTTCTTTTTCAGATTGGGAACCTGCGACCAGTGGGGGTTCCGCAGCAATCAGTCCTGGGACAACAAATATTTATAATATATATTTGTGGTTTACAGGAAGGAAACAGATGCACCATAGCTAAATTGGCAGGTGACAAAAGTTGTCAGAAAAGCAGGTTGTGAAAGGGATACAAACATTGTAGAGATTTATTGATAGGTTAAGTAAATGGGCAAATGGAATATAATGTGGGAAAATGTGAAGTTGTTCTTTCTTCCAAAGTGAACATTTTAATGGAGAGAAATTGTAAAAAGCTGCAACACAAAAAAGGGACCTGTAGGTACTTGTGGATGAAACAGAAAAGGGGCAGAGGGTAAACAAGAAAGTTAATGGAATGTTAATCAGTTATTTCAAGGTACTCAGGGCACAAGAGTCGGGAAGTCTTACTTCAAACGTGCAAGGTACAAGTGAAACTACATCTAGCGTACTGAGAGCCGTTTGGGTCCCCTAAATTAAGGAGCAATATTTCTTTGGAGGCAGTTCAGAGAAGGTTCACAAGGATGATCCCAAGTATGGTGAGAGTGGCTAATAAGCAAAAGATTAAAGAGTTTGGGACTCTACTCAATGGAATTTAGAAGCACCTGATGTGATCTCATTGAAACAAACAGGACTATTAAGGGGCTTGACAGGCTAAATGCTGAGAGGTTATTTCTGCCCAGAGGAGAGTCTAGGACCAGAGAACAGTGTCAGAATAAAAGGGAACAAAGGACTGAGATGAGGAGTAATTACATATTTTTCCTCAGAGACCTGAATATCTTTGTCCCTTCCGCTCTCTGTGGCGAGGATTTCCAGAGTCCCTATAGTTAATGTTGAGGTAGATAGATTGAGGAACTTCAGATTAGCACACTTCTATTGAATGATGGCATAGGCTCGAGGAGTCAAATGGCCTATTATGTATTATGGTATTCAAAAGGCTCATTCCGTCTAAATGTCTTTATTCTGAGAGAATTCAAAATGCTACGCGCTAGTTAGCCTAACATCATTTAGCATTTAAATTGATTAATTCATCCTAACAAGACACTTAAATAAACATATAATTTAGGCAGGGCAAATATGGATTTTTTGAGAAGGAAATTAATTTTCCCAAAGCTATTTAAGTTTGAGGGTGAAATTTGGGGTAAATAGAACCAGTGAACGTAGAATATTTGGATTAGTTAAAGTGCCACATTAAAAAAATGTTGCACAAGAAAAGAGTGCAAAGGGTAGGAATACACAAGTTGTTTTTCTGTTCACAGATTGCTGAATTACATCTCACCAGAAAAGAGAAAAGAACGATACAGCACAGGAATAGGCTCTTCAGCCCTCCAAGTCTGCATCGATATATTTTGCCCTTCCTTACTGAAAATGTCTTCATTTACAGAATCCATAACCCTCTGTTCTCTTCCCGTTCACTTATTCGTCCAGGTGTTTCTTGAATGCTGCTATTATGTCTGCTTCCAACACCACCTCTAGCAGCGTGTTCCAGGCACTCACCACCCTTTGTGAAAAACTGGCCACACATCTCTTTTAACTGCCCCCCCGACACCGCATCTTGAACCTGATTGAGCACTCCACATGGGAAAAAGCCACATACTTTCCACTCTATGCCATTCACAATCTAATAAACCTCTATCAAGTCATCCCTTAACCTCCTGCATTCCAGTGAAAACAAACACAAGCTATCCAAACTCTTCATAGCTAAAATCCCCCATACCAGACAACATCTTGGTAAACTTTTTCTGTATCCTCTCCAAAACATCCACATCCTCCTGGCAGTGTGGTGTCCAGAACTGTAAGCAATATTCCAAATGTGGCCTAAATAAAGTTTCATAAAGCTGCCGCATAACTTGTCTATCCTTGTACTCAATATCTCTTCCAATGAAGGCAAGCATGCCACAGGCCTCGTTTTCTACCTTATCTAGCCATGCTGCCACCTTCAGCGATCTGTGAACCTGCATGCCCAGATCACTCTGCATTTCAATACTCCTAAGAGTTCTGCTAGTCACTGTACAACTTCCACCTGTACTTGACCTTCAGAAAAAAATTGCATCACCTCACATTTTTCCAGATTAAAATCATCTGCCATTTTTCTGGTCGTGCCTCCAACTGATCTATTTCCTGCTGTATCTTCGGACAATCCTCCTCACAATCTGCAATTCCACCAATCTTTGTATTATCTGCAAACTTACTAATTAGACCAGCTATGTTTTCCTCCAAATCACTTGTGTAGACGACAAACAAACAGCAGAGGTCACCTGCAGCCCAGCACCAATCCCTGTGGAACACCACTTGTCACAACCCTCCATTCCTGAAAAGCATCCTTTCACCACTACCATCGGTCTCCTATGACTAAGCCATCTCAGTATCCATCTTGCCAGCTCACCCCTATACCCTATGACTTCACTTTTTATACCAGTCTGCCGTGGGGGGTCTTGTCAAAGGCTTTACTGAAGTCCATATAAATAACATCAACCACTTCTCCTTCAACCATCTTCATCACGTCCTTAAAAAACTTGAGTTAATGAGGTATGAGTTCCCCTGCACCAAACCATGCTGTCTGTCGCTAGTAAGTCCATTTGCTTCTAAATGCTTATAGATCTTGTCCTGAGAATTTATTCTAATAATTTCCCTACCGGCTATGCGAGGCTCACAGGCCTGTAATGTCCTGAATTGTCCCCTTTACCCTTTTTAAAAAAAGGAACAACAATGGCTATTCTCCAGTTATCTGGGGCCTCATCTGTGGCCAAAGAAAATACAAAGATATCTGTCAATGCTCCAGCAATTTTTTCCTCTTGCCTCCCTGAATATTCTGGGATAGATCCCATCAGGACCCAGGGACTTAGCTACATTAATGCTGTTCAAAGGAACACAACACCTCCTTTTTCATAGCAGCTTGGTTAGAAAATTTGACTCTCCCTTCCCAGAGATCATCTTCCACAAATTTAGGGCAGCGCGGTGGCTCCGTGGTTAGCACTGCAGCCTCACAGCACCAGGGGCCCAGGTTCAATTCCACCCTCGGGTAACTGTCTGTGCGGAGTTTGCACATTCTCCCAGTGTCTGCGTGGGTTTCCTCCCGGTGCTCCGGTTTCCTCCCACAGTCCAAAGATGTGCAGGCTAGGTGGATTGGCCATGCTAAATTGCCTTTAGTGTTCAGGGGTGTGTGGGTTATAGGGGATGGGTCTGGGTGGAATGCTCCAAGGAGCAGTGTGGACTTGTTGGGCCAAAGGGCGTGTTTCCACACTGTGGGGATTCTAATCTTCTGATCTTCCTTCTGTTTAGTCAATACCAAAGCAAAGCAAAGTATTTATTTAGGACCTAACCTACCTTTTCTGGCTCCACACATACAGATCTTCCTTTGTCCTCAACTGAGCCAACCCTTTCCATGGCTACTCTCTTGCTTTTTAGCTTTGAATTCTCCTTAAGTCTGTTTGCTAACAACATCCATGTCAGTCTTTTAGCCCTCCGAATTCCTTAAGTTATTTCCTACTTTCTTTATATTTCAAGGGCTTCATCAGTTCCAATCCTCCTAGGCCTTACAGAGGCTTTCTTTTACTTTTTGACCAAGGTCATAAAATCTCTGGTCATCCAAGGTTCACACACCTTGCCATACCTACCCTTCACCCTCGCAGAAGCATGCCACTCCTGAACTCTTATCAACTGCCATTTGAAATTCTTCCACATGACCAATGTGGATTTAACTTCAAACAGCCACCTGCAACCAACATTCTCCAATTCCTGCCGAATATTGTTGTAATCCTTCGACCTCAATTTAACACCTTCGCCTGCAGTTATCCCAACTCATGAGGATATTAAAATTCATGGTATCATGGTTACTGCTCCTGAAATGCTTCCCCCAGTGAAACTTGACTCACCTAGCTGGGCTTGTTTCTTAAAACCAGCTCCAATATAACCCCTGATAACAAAGTGTGGAGCTGAATGAACACAGCAGGCCAAGCAGCATCTTAGGAGCACAAAAGCTGATGTTTTGGGTATAACCCCTTCCCTGACTGAACTGTTTACACACTGTATCCAGAAAGCCTCCTGAACGACCCTTACAAATTCTGCCTCATCCAAGCCCCTAGCACAAAACAGGTCCCAGTCAATATAGGTGATAATGGGAACTGCAGATGCTGGAGAATCCAAGATAACAAAGTGTGAAGCTGGATGAACACAGCAGGCCAAGCAGCATCTCAAGAGCACAAAAGCTGATGTTTCGGGTCTAGGCCCGAAATGTCAGCTTTTGTGCTCCTGAGATGCTGCTTGGCTTGCTGTGTTCATCCAGCTTCACACTTTGTTATCCCAGTCAATATAGGAGCAGTTAAAATCACCCACCACAACAACTGTGCTGCTTTTACATCTTTCCAAAAAGGGGATAATACGTAGACAAATTATCTGCTGCTAGCTGTTGGGAGGCCTGACGTAACCCACAGTATTGTGGATTTCACTTTTCCTATTCCTGAGTTTTATCTGTATTGCTTCGCTGCACAAGTCCTCTGATGTATCCTCCTGCAGTACAGCTGAGATACACCTTGACCAGTAATGCAACGCCCCCACCCCTTTTATATCCCTTTCCATCAACCTGAAACTTAAATCCTGAGACGTTCAGCTGCCAGTCCTGTCCCTCATTCAACCAAATCTCCGTAATTACAATAAATCATAATTCAATGTACTATTCAAAGCTCTAAGTTCATCTACCTTCCCTACTGTACTTTTAGCATTGAAACCCATACATTTCAGACCATCTCCCTTGCTCTTTTCAGCAGCATTGCTCTGCCTGCTCTTATTCTTAGTCAGGTTTGCCTTGGTTTCTACTTCTCCCTCCATTTCTGTATCTACTACCCTACCCTTTTGGTTCCCATTCCCCAACCCCACCCCGCCACACAAGTTTAAGCACTCTCCAACCACTGTACCCCTCCAAGGGTATCAGTCCTGGTCTTGCCCATATGTAATCACAGGTCCCACCTCCCCCAGAACCAGTCCCAAAGCCTCATGTGTCTGAAACCATCCTCCTCCCACCATCTTTTCAGACTCATGCTCATCCTATATACTGCTGCTTCTACTCTGACTAGCTCTGGGACTGGTAATAACCGTGAAACAATTACCTTTGAGGACCAAAAACAAAGTTGCTGGAAATGCTCAGCAGGTCTGGCAGCATCTGTGGAGAAAACAGAGTTAATGTTTCAGGTCCAGTGGCCCTTCCTCAGAACTAGACCCGAAATGTTAACTCTTTTCTCCTCCACAAACGCTGCCAGACCTGCTGAACTTTTCCAGCAACTTTGTTTTTGTTCCTGATTTACAGCATCCGCAGTTCTTTTGGTTTTTAACTACTTTTGAGGTCCTTTCTTCAGAGGCCCCTATTCGGCTTTTAGGTTAACAAAAAAAAAAGGTAAGGTCCTACGTCATTAGCATCAGTGTGTACCACGAACACTGGCTGTTCATTCCCCACCACTCACACCCCCAGAATATCCTGCAACTGCTCGAAGACATCCAGAATCTTAGCACTAGGGAGACAACACCATTCTGGACTCTCGTGTGCTGCCACAGAAACACCTATCTATTCCCCTTATGACTGAATCCCCTAGAACTATAGCATTTTTATGCCCATTTCTCCCTCACTCGACAGCAGATCCAACCATGATGCCATGAATTCAGCTGGTGCTATTTTCCCCTAGAGGCCATTCCCCTCAACAGTATCCAAAACAGTATCTGCTCTGCAAGGGAATAGCCACAGGAGATTCCTGCACTGCCTGCTTAGCCCTCCTGCTCTGCCTAACGGTAATCCATTCCCTTCCTGCCTGTGAAGTCTTTGAGTCTGCTTCGAACCATCTCTCGACACATACTACACAATGCTGTCCGCCTCACGAATGCTCCCCAGTGTCCCCGGCACCACTCCAATTCTGACACTAACTTCCAGGAACTGCAACTGGAGACACGTCTTGCACACGTGCAGGTCCCTTGCACTGGAAATGTGTCTGACTTCCTACATCGAGATATTAGAGCAGACAATGGTTTACAGCTCTCCTGACATGTCCAAACCCCTTTAACTTAATTAATCCTTACAATGTCAAATACTTTTAAGACTAAATTGAAGCTGCTGATGCTCTCTGCTCTAATGACAAATTCTCAAAACTTACTGTTACTCACCAACAACAGCTTCCAGCAGCTGTTTAGGATCACTCTCCTTTACCTACTGGAATTCTCACTGCTGACCTTACTCTTACGATGGGCTGTCTTCTCTCCACTGAGCCTTGCCTTTTTCACTTGAGAGGAAGGAGGCGGGATGGAAACAATACAGTAATGTAGTGTTTGGGGATGACCATTCCTTAACAGCAGGTTTTTCCATGATACCCTTCACACCTATGCTGACTGTGAGGTTCACTCCCAGAAAGCAAACAAGCGATACTTCAGCACCCTATGGTTCGGCAGTACCATCTCAGGTTAAAAAGTTAATGATTTAGATTAGAGATGAAAAAGCCTTTGACCTTAGCCGGTTCCAAGTCTGGAATTCTCTACTTAAGTGAGATATAGATGCTCATCATCAAATTTATTTAAGTTGAGATCAATAGATATTGAGCTCCAAGGAAAAAATCAGGGATATGAGGATAGGACAGGGTGGTAGAATTCATGTAGCGATCATATTGCATGACCAGATTTAAGGTGTTGTAAAGCATATTTGCATGGATTTCTTTTGTTTTTGTACTTTCACATTATAATAAGTAAAATGCTCAAAACCCTGTCGACTTGCAAGATGTTGCTAAATGAGGCTAGCTGGTAAGAATATGGTCATGTGCAAGGACAGGAGGGCGAGATGTTAGATCTTCTACCCCTTATGTTTGCCCAGAACAAAAAAAAGGTATGCTCTGTTTCGGACAGAGATAGAATAGTGCTGCTGTTTGTTGATGTTCATCATCAAAAGCATATAAAATGACACTGAATAAAAAAATGATATTGCAAAAGAGTCCCGCGAGGTATAAATAATTAAGAAAGGGCAACTTTAAATGAAGACTCTGTCCCTTATTTGGCCAAAGAAAACATTTCTAACAACCCACACCTGGTCTGCCAAATATTCCATCACCCAACATGTTTAAGGAGACATTCTAGAATATGCTGAACATGTCTAATAACTTGGCAGCTAACTTCCTCACAAAAAATCATTGACAAGATCCAGCACCAAATCAGCTGGGCCTGTTCAACCTTCTACAAGTTACACAACCAAGTACATGGCAACAAAGAACTCTGCAAGTTAACAAAAGTGTTAATTTTACACAGCAGTTAACATCAAACTCCTGCTTTTGTCAATGATCTAATCTAAACAGCGTTCTCCTATAAAAAGATTTCAAGTCTCCACAACAAATACAAATTGGGGAAATCAGCCAGGTCAGATCAGTGGCTCCTGCAGTTAAGAATTCAATACAGACACTGTACTACAAATTTTACTTCACTGTTTCCATGGTTGGCGCAGCTTTAGGATTTTTTGAACAAATTAATTTTACTTGATATTTTCAGACAGTGTGTCCCAGCAACAAAAAAATGCCATGCAATGCAAAACATTTAAAAAGGCCATATAAGTTACTAACAGTCATAATATTGTTTTATCTAGGTATTACGATCATTACTAGCCATGTGCACACTAGCTGGAGAGATTTGGTTAAAAGTCACAAAACTGTTAGCTAGATTGATATTATTGCTGTATGTTGTATACTTACATTCAGAGCTACATTGACAGAACTTCTCACAGAAGTTCTGAGCCATGACACAGGGGCAGGAACTGTCACAAGGCTGGCGTGGGTGGTCACAGGGTTGGTAGTTATAAACATGATTGGATGAACCATCTAGGAAGAACAACAGAAAAAGGGTAGTCAGCAAGCTATCGAAAGGAAAATAAATTGCTCCTTTTAGTCTCAGAATACAGGATGCTTTGCAATACCAAGATTTTTAACTTGAATTACTAACCTTTTTTCAATTGTATTTTTCTACAGTGTGCAGCCCACAACCTGAAACAAATAGGACTTATATTTAGATGACTAGAACAGCACAATACCCAAAAGTAAATAATGTTCACAATATTGTCTGTCTTGTTCCTTTCCAAACTGCTACCAAGTTTGCTAAGTGATGGCAAGTATTAAATTTCCAAAGTTTGCTACTAAATGAGCAATTTTCCAGAAGAATTACAGTTACTCAAAACATACGACTAAACACTTCCATTCTTATTCTGGAAACACTCAATGATCAGCTGACAGAAAATACAGTACTTCTGAGCTGTACAGATTAAGGAAATAAATTCAAAATATAATGTTACAGAAATACAAAACAGTAGAGAAAGGGAATTAATAAGCATTTAGACTGTAAAGCAATTAGACAAAGAAAACAATTTGCACCTATAATACACCTTTCACTTTTAAATTGTTTCATAGCCAATTAAGCTCTTCGAAAGTATAATCACTGTTGTGATGTTGGAAAGGCAGCAATTTTTAAATATCAAAATCCCACCTCAAATAAAAGATAAATAATCAGATAATTGGTTTTACATATTGTTTTGAGAGATGGATATTAGTCAGGGAAGAGTCACTGTTCTTCTTTGTGATATTGTCACAGGATCTTTTCAGACTACAAGAGGGTCCCCAGTTTAATGGTTCATTCAAAAGAAAGCTCTAACAGGGCTGCACACCCTGAATACAACAGTGGAATGCAGCCTAGATTTGTACACAAATCTATAGAGTTTAAACCCATAACTTTCCACCTCAAAAGACTAGAGCTATGCCACACAGGTCTATACAGAATGATAGAGAAATATTAGAAATTTTGATTTTACAATTTCCAAATGTCTTTCATGAACATGGATAACAATCAACTTACTGCAAGTAATAGATACAATCGCAGACACATAACAGGAATAAACAATTTAGTTCTAAAATGCTGAAGGAAGACAGTAATTGTAGTTAAAAGGACAAACCAATTATTTTGATATAGCTTATTGAGATGCCAAATGACAATCAAAGAGAAACTCTTGCAGTTAGGCCTGTGTCTCTGATGGGCTAAACTATGAAGTTAAAAGCAAGGAGCGCTGTGTCACATTTGACTCACCGTCTGTGACAACAGGTCCTGTTTAAGGTTGACCAACACTCAATGTTTAATGGGTCTGAGAACCAAGTCTTCCTCAGTGTAAGGTTATTAGGATTAGTCACCTCCTGGGCTCGAATCTTGCAAATGATCCCAGCTATAAAAAGGAAACAGTGGGAATGACAATTTATTTGCATTGCCTTTTGCTGCAAGATCGCAGCAGTTGCTTTGAAGCTTTCCAGTGAGATTAATCTGTGGATAATCACACATCACCTCAATTTTCTTCGTAATGGCCCATTACTGAGGTACCAGATACCTGCACACATGCCCTTTTCAGGAACAGTCAGCACTTTATCAGCCTTTTGCACACATCTGGAAATGAATCAGCAGCGCTTTTGGGTTACCGCCACAGAACTACTCTGCAAATCTCATCTCCTGTTGCTACTGATTTTGAATGTTGGTGCATAGTTGGGAACAACTGCAAGAACGTGCCACCCCATCAGGGGACAGCAGCAATCAAAACTATTTGAGGAACTGTCATCAAAAATCCTTCAGATTGTTTTGTAAAGATTCCAAGATTTAGGACGGGGAGTAAGGTGAAAGGCGGAGTAATCTTTCTGGGTGGAAATTGTCAGCACAAAAACAGGCTGATAAAGGGTTCCAACAGCAGGCTTCAGAAAGTGGAAACCACTGCACTATCCTGACCAACAGTAAAATGGGTGTGCCAATGTTAACTGTGTAATAATGTATGCAGAAAACACAAACTGGGGCGGGTGTAAGAAAGAGAGATAAGCATGAACTAGTCTGACTGCAGCAGGAAAGAGTGACTCAAACTGAACAACACAGTAAGCAGCTGGAGGGAGAGGGGCTCACTAAACAAGAGCAGCAACAGGCTAGAAGCCAGAGAAACTATTAATCGGGAGATTGCACAAGCATAAACACAGCATTTTTACTTTTCTTTCCTCAATATAAAAGCTTTAATTTTTTTTTCAGAAACAGTTGTGGCTCTTGACTTTGACCACCATTGGCACAGTATGTCCTTACACTTATTAAGTAACGAGATGTAAAAACAAATCCGAGTGGGCACCACTGATGGGCAATCAGCAGTTTTCATTCATGATCAGTCACAGAGCTGCACAGCTCAGAAATAGACCCTTCAGTCCAGGTGACCCGCAGAAACCAGACATCCCAGGTAAATACAGCATATGGGCCAGCATTTGGCCCCTATCCCTCTAAACTCTTTCTTTACATAGTTCCTTCCAGATGCCTTTTAAATGTTGTAATTATACCAGCCTGCACCACTTCCGCTGGCAGCTCATTCCATATACACACCACATGCTGCGTGAAAAAAAACTGCCCCTTAGGTACCTTTTAAATCTTTCCTCCTCACCTTAAACCTATGCTCTCTGGTTTTGGATTCCCAGGAAAAGGACTTGTTTATTTATCCTATCCATGCCCACATGATTTTATAAACCTCTTCTTCACATTTCAATTCGGCTGGCCCAGCTTTGGTAACATGAAAACAGAATTTGTGGATTCTAATTAAGAATGCCAAGCTGGTTCTTTGGTTCTATTGCATCAAAAACAGTTACTAGGATTATTTATTTTAAAGCAGATGTTCCTACAGTCAGGGTAATCTATTTTGTATTTAATTTTATGAACTATAAAGTAAATTGAGACATATTTAAAACTTTCATATTTCACCGACAGTTTTAGCTGCACATGACATGCAGACAATGGGCTGCAAAGATAAAACATGAGCTTGGTAAGAATTAGTACTGGAACAACAATGTCCCAGTGCACTCAGGTGTCAAGAATACTGAACTAAGAGTGTGCTGACCTATGCTTTCTCTTCTTTTTTCTTGGCGGCGTATCAGCATCCTCCGCAGGGACACGAGCCATGATATTAGATTCTTTCACTGCAAACTCATACACCTAGACAAGACAACAACCAACCTTAATGCTATACAATGTTTAATGGTGTACTAAATTATCAACACTTGGATCCTATGAAATCCAATGCCCATAAACACCTGGACTAGATTTAAAGTTCAACTTATTACTTTAGGAAATATTAAACCAAGATCAATTCTGACTGGCTAACATACCACTCACAACAGCCCTAAATTAATATTAATATTCTGAGACACTTTCCTTCTTAGTTTTGTAATTTTATTTTCATTTCATGCTGAATTTTGGATTCATTCTTTTCTGAAAGCTGTGACATTAATTAAACCTATGTCTTTGGCACTTAGTTGCAACACTACTCACTATTGTTTAAGAATGAGGAAGGACAACCTTTGACCCAGAAGCAGGAATAGCTAGAAAAATTTGCTTTAGCTTTAAATTTCAAAAAGGAATTTAAATGCCTTTAAATGAAGCAATTGTTAATTGTATATATTAAGAAACTCTGGTCGACATGAATTTGAAGCAGTACAAACAAAATGTTCAAACAATTAAAATTAAAAAAGCTGCACATTAAGATGGCTCTGGAAAGAAGGACACTATCATATGGAAGATTAGGTGGGCAGAACCCTGTTTTCCAGTGAGTTTTACGAAAGCAGCTCGGTCTGAGTTCTCAAAAGGAACAGGACTGGAATTCTGCTTGAAAGAACTGCATGGCTGAAACTGGCATGGAATACCTTTTTCCATCAGACTCAATCCCGGTTGTATCTGTCATTCTTGTTGTAATTCACAGTTTGTAACAACTGTAATTTGCCTATCTATTCATGTTTAATTTGTGCTCATTCTCATTGAATTTGTTGTCACTTTTTAACAACAATCTTGTCCAACAATTGTGTAGAGCTGGATGAACACAGCAGGCCAAGCAGCATCAGAGGACCAGGAAGGCTGACATTTCGGGCAGGGTCTAGGCCCGAAACGTCAGTCTTTCTGCTTCTCGGATGCTGCTTAATCTGCTGTGTTCATCCAGCTCTACACCTTGTTATCTCAGATTCTCCAGCATCTGCATTTCCTACTATCTCTTGTCCAACAATTGTTTTGATTGGGACAGTTACATCAACTTGTTAAATTTTGTTTATGAACCCCCACGGGTAGAGCCTACGCATATGAAAATCCAACTCAAACGGATTTTGCTTTTAAAAAGCAAAACATATTTTCAATTTTAATTGGAACATACAGGGAAGATAAGGATAAAATAGTTCCAACAGTTGGGGGCATTGCTTAAAAATTAGGACAAGACCATTTAGAAGAGATGTTAGGAAGCAGTTGTACACACGAGGGCGGTAACAAGATAACAAAGTGTAGAGCTTGGAATTCTTCCACCAATGGCATTAGATGCTAGATCAGTTGTTGACTTTAAATCTGAGATGGATACATTTTTGTTCAAAAATATTAAGGGATTTGAGACAAAGGCAGATATATGGAGTTTGGCCACAGATCAGCTATGATTTAACTGAATGGTGGAATAGGGTCAAACGCCTCCTATTTGTTTGTCCTATGTTCTTAATTGTGAGAGGTGGCATCAAAACTGCAAACAGTGCAAGTGCACCTAAAAATCTCTGCAATTCAAAAAGCAAGCAAAATTTGGGAAAAAGGACACATTGATCCATAATCCTTTGGAAAAAAGTGTTTTTGAAAAAATAATTTATTTTAGGGGCTTTACTAACTTCTTGGGATGTGTATTGGCAAAGGTGGTAAAACAAAGTCTCCGGTTTGACCGACATTCCAACAAATTGATTTTTACCTGTCCACATGTTTTGGTTCCTAATAACTTGGCTATCGCACAGAAGTTATTGTAGTAAGTGCCATGTAGAACTCTGAACAGTGAGGCTTCAGCTCCGCTCCACTCCACATCAGAAAGATCAGACGTCAACTTCATCTTAACAGGGGTTTGACATCTGGAGTTTGCCTCTGAATGAAAGAACAGTTTTTAAATCAAAGGTTTCAGATAAATCAGACGAGGCAAAAATGTTTTAAAAGTTACACAATAGCTATTGTCCATGCCGCCAATGGTTGTCTTTGTCCAAGTTGGTTTCCTCCAATTTCCTCCCACAGTCCAAAAGATGGGTAGGTTAGATGGACTGGCCATGGGAAATGCAGGTTTACAGGACGGGGAAAAGAAAAGGGTTAATAATGCAAATTAACATCTTTGAGTACCCTGTCAAAAAGAAAGGTCTTGTCGCAGCTGTGTAGTAGGGCCACCTGCACACGCGTAGGCTATGGCAACCATCTTTCGAGTTGAGCACACCATCCATATCGTTTCTCTACAAGAAATAATTTCTGGTTTTTCATTCTTTTTAAATAGGAAAATAATTTTCTCATACCAGAAGAACTTGTGGTGTCATCCTTTTTATCCTCCTCATCTTTGTCATTTATTTCACCTCCAGTGTCTGTCCCAGCCTCCCGGTCACTGTCCGTATCTTTAGATTCGGACTGGTTTATTGTTGGTGTACTAGGTCGGCTTGTGCTATTTGGGTGACGTCCTCTGCGACGGCCACCTGGACGTTTAGGTGGTGTCTTTATTCGTTCAGCTGTTAAGGCCACAGCAAAATCCTTTGCTCCATCCTGAAAAAACCACAAACATAATACAGATCATAATACAGTTCTGAGAAAGGGTCACCAACTCAAAACGTTAGCGGTGTCTTTTTCCTTCAGATGCTGAGCTTTTCCAGCAACTTTGTTTTTGTTCTTGATTTACAACATCCGCAGTTTTTCTGGTTTTTAGTAACGATCATGGCTGATTTATTTAAACCAGTGTGAGGATGCCCTTTTTTTAAAACAAGATATTGCACTGATATAGTGAAGTTACAAGTTCTGAAGTTAACTTGGCAAAAAACTGTTTAATACGACAAAAATGCCATATAGCCAGTCCTTCAGCAAGAATTTTTTTCTTTCTTAAAAGACCAAA